>NW_027508734.1:23012500-23665000 GCF_051911475.1 Siphateles boraxobius
CTGCTTTGATAACTTTGATCTGAGAATGTTCTTCACTGATCGAGAGGTAGGCTACAGTGTGTGTGTGTGTGTGTGTGTGTGTGTGTGTTTGTGCGTGTAGGTGCATAGGTCAATGCCTGTCTGATTGATCTTGAGATGTTTATTAATTTAACTGGTCGAAGAGAAAATACTATTTTATTTTCTTAGTATTTTAGTTACAGATGTTTAGTTACACAATTATGCTGTTTAGTAATATTAAATGTGCAGTTTATACCGTTTTAAATATATAATATTTGGTATTATATAGTCTCTGTGTTGCACTCATCCTGTCATATCCAACATAGCCAACAGTAATAGTATACACCATAACACTGTTTAAAATAGGGTGGTGCATCCTATTTTATTTAATATTTTAATTCTTCTTAGTGACTGACTTTGTCTTAGGATTTACAAGTAACTGTTATTAAAATGTGTCTATTATAGTTGTTTCAGACAGTTTAAAATGCATTATTTAGGAAAGATTAATGTACTCAGAAAAGGATGAACTATTCTGCAGAACACTCACCTGACATGGACATCTTGTTGTTGAGATCTTTCATGTGTACGTTTCAGAAGAAAGACTCTGTATAAAACATGAGTTGTACATCAACATTTACATGTTTATGCTCACAACAGACAACTCAGTATTTTGCTTATGACCTCCCTTAATCTTGCATAATACAAAAACTTGATTAGGGAATTAGATTTTTTTTTAGACTCATTATTGATTAATCTATTTTGGTAGAGAAAAATTGATCAGGTACGTGTTCATATTACGTAAATGTAGGCAAAAACTGAATGAATAATGGTTATGTTGTGGTTAAACAGGTTATTTGTCATCTGCTGCTTCTTAATACGTCAGAGACTAGAGCAATAACATATTTTTATTACTGTGATTTCAGTTAATGGTTTAGTAAGGCAGAGGTGAGGAATAATAATCTAAATTCTTAGTGATTCCTGTCTTTCTGACACCCACAAACACAAACTCTTAGCAAACAGTTGTAGTATAAGGTTACCCAGAGGCATGTCTTGACCTGCCATCATACCAGCAGGAGTAGCTGCTGTCAAAGTGAAATCAGATGTAGGGAAAAAAAGGGAAAGAAAGCTTTAATGCTACAAGAAATTATCATACAAATTCAGATTTTTTTTGTCCCAATCAACCTGAATTCATCCTACAATATCTACAATAATACATTTCCCATCCAACTGGCTTTAATTTCTACAAAACACACGGTTTTATATGGCCACGTGTTTTCTGTAAGACTGTAAGTGAGCTCCATTGAAGTCCGGTTACACTTGACAAAACTGGTGAAAAGTCTTTTATTTTGCTTTTTTATTTTATATTTAATCTTTAAAAAGTATAAATACAAATTATACTATCATCATAACAATGTGAACGAAAAACTTTAAAAAGATATTTGGATCCTGCTGTATGTTTGCTTTATATAAAGCTGGTTAGTCATTAAGTATTACTGTAGTAGCTTGCATGAAGACATGCAGGTTAGAAATTTGCGTTTCAATTGAGATAAGGTTTGGCATCGCACACAAATGTCAGTTTGCACAATGCACATTTTCCTCTGTCTCAGGGTGATACCGGGTTGAATTAACTACATAGATAAGTCTTATGCTGTCCTCAATACATGAATGACATTGGCAGTAGATGAATTCTGTTTATGACAGATGGAGTTTACAAATACGGTGAAATTAAACACTGTTTTTTTTGTTTTGTTTTTTTACAATATATGCACTTAATATTCAGAAATTGTGCATTGGTCAGTAAACTTTTTATTTTTTATTTTTTACCTATTTATAGTTCTCTGTTATTTCTATGTATTGCAGGATGAAATGGCTATGTATGAGCTGGACAGTGCAAATGAGACTTTACTTGCACCACAGGTAAGAAAAGAGACCAGACGTGTTTTTGTGCATTTGTTGACCAATAGGATTTAAATACCACAGTCACCACAGTCACATTTCTACCCGAGCACATGTTCAGTTATGATGACTTCACATGCAAAGCACATGACGATGGTATATCTTACCAAACTATGGTCATAATGTCACATTCACATAACTTCTTACCCTAGATGACCTAAACTTTTGGAAAAAACAGGTGACAGTCACAGACCCAAACTCTCAACTAAAACAATCCCACAGTCAGCAGAAGTAATACAGTCTGATCATTATTTGATATTCAGAGAAAATGGTATGTCTGCTCTGCAAGCATGTTTCTTTCTGTCTTGGTTATTTCTGCATTTGTTTCGTTCAGCATAACTCATACCACCCTAGATTATATGACTATGTCCTGGTGGCTGATAAAGTGGAGGACATGGAGGACCAAACCTTCAAGAAGCAGGATGCCTTTATTGGCGAACTGAAACGGAAGAACATTAAAGTGACTGTAAGTTGTCACCATCACACACATAGTATTGTGTCTTTCAGTTCAATTTGACTGTCTTACTCAAGGCTCTATTTACTGTTGAACAGAGAATTGAACATGCTGGAAAGGTGTTCTTCGGTATCTGTGCACCTGAGGAGATGTTTGCAAAGTACAAGTACTTGCTAAAGGTGTCTGATGCCTGTAACTGGAGCGCAGAGCAAAAGTGTGAATCATCTGTGTCGTTCTGCACCAGGTAAGTGTCACAGAAAGCACCTCTACACTGCTTAAAATTGAATTTGAAATCTGCCACATAAGACGTTCTTTTCATAGCTTTTGTAATGGGTTTCTATTCCTTTGTTTCATAGAATCAGGATTGTCCACTTTGTCTTGTTTAATACATCTATAGGAACAGGAGGTACACTTTTTTCTTCCACTCTCTGTCTTTCCTTTTCACTTTCACTTCATATTTTTCCCATTGTTGTCTTGACTCATTCTAAACCTTTAAAACTAAAACTAAAAACTTACCCTGTTCAAAAGTTTGGAGTCTGTATGAATTTTTGATGTTTTGAAAAAAGTCTTTGCTCTCCAAGGCTGAATTGATTTAAAAAAAAAAAACCTTTAAAATCAATACTTTTTGTGAAATATTATTTCAATTTAAAAAGACTGTTTTCTATTGGAATATATTTTAAAAATGTAATTTATTCCTGTAATGGCAAAGATGAATTTTCAGCATCATTACTCTAGTCTTCGGTGTCACATGATCCTTCAGGAATCATTTTAATATGTTGATCTTGTGCTCAAGAAACATTTGTTATTATAATCAGTGCTATACAGTTGTGCTGCTTAATATTTTTGTGGAAACTGATACATTGTTTTCAGGTTTCTTTGAAAAATGTAATACAATTTAAAAGCATTTATTTTAAATAGATTTTTTTGTAGTTTTATTTATATAGTTGTATGTCTTTACTGTCACTTTTGACCAATTTAGTGCATCCTATCTGAATAACAGTATTCATTTTCTTTAAAAAATATATCTTACTTGCCCCCCAAAAAATTACGGTTGTATAACTTGAGTTTGTTATCTTTAAACCTTTAAAACACTTTTTCTACAAAAAGCTTCACATAAAATGTATGTAATATGAAACTGCATTGAATCTAAAAGTGTTTAAATTTTCCTATGCATGTATTAAAAGGGCTCAGAAGTAAATAACAAAGACACCCATTCATGTTCAATGTTTTTAAAGAAATAATGAAAGGGACCAGGACTGAACTTTGTAATATTATCAATGTCTCTATTCGCTATTTTACTCTGTAAGAGAGCCTTGATGAGCTGCTGCATGAAGGTGCTTTTGAGTCCATCTTCTGTCTGCATGAGGTGAAAGCCCTGATTTGTTTGAGTATATTCATATATTATAGACTGTAGCTAGGAAAACATTAAATAAACATCTGATGATTTTCATTGTAAAAGGTCATATAAAACTTTATTTGACTTGTCTCTTCAGAAAAAAGAGCAGAAAAAACTAAGGAAGAAGTGGGCAAGCTGGCTCTCAGTATTGAAGCTTTTTAAACAGCCTGTCACTGATGTCAAGTAAGTTCTACTGGTTTTATATTGTTCTCTGTTCCTTGAAAATCTTTTTTTTTTAACACTATGTTCACATATGTAATTTTTAGGGACTATTTTGGGGAGAAAGTGGCACTGTATTACCTGTGGCTGGGCTGGTACACACGGATGCTTATCCCTGCAGCTATCATTGGTATTGTTGTGTTCTTATACGGCCTTGCCTTCTTCAATACCAGTCCACTCATGTGAGTATATTTACAGCAAACAAATGATGAGTGTTGAGGTGTAGAGATAGATTACAGATCGTATGCAGACAGAATAATCTGATTTTAATTAACTCCCAATTATCTCTAAATCGTGGTGTCTGGGTGTTCTTACAGTCATGAAGTCTGTGACTCCAACATCATCATGTGTCCAAGATGTGACACAAGATGCAGCGTGTGGAACCTGTCTGACACTTGTACATATGCCAAGGTCAGTGAATAAACATGTCACTCTTTGATTATAATTGAGCATTTCTTGACACCATTAATTGTTGTAAATGATACACTACTGTTCAAAAGTTTGGGGTTGGTAAGATTTGTTTGATGTTTTTGAAAGAAGTCTCTTATGATTTTGTGAATATTACAATATAATATAAGATTTAAAATATATTTTAAAATTAAATGTATTCCTCTGATGGTTAAGCTGAATTTTCTGCATAATCACTCCAGTCTAAAGTGTCACATGATCCTTCCGAAATCATTCTAATATGCTGATTTGGTGCTCATAAACATTTCTTATAGTTATCAATGTTAAAAACAGTGATGCTGCTTAATAGTTTCGTGGAAACCGCCATGCTTTTTTTCAGGATTCTTTAATGAATAGAATGTTGAAAAGAAAAAGAACAGCATTTATTTTAACATTATAAATGTCTTTCCCTTTCGTTGTCACTCCGAGTTACGTCGGATGACGACGAATGGGGTTTCGCTTAGAACACCTATCGACTTCGAGTATTACAAAACGAGCCAATGGCAAAGAAATGCCATGGGTCTGCGGAATTTGCATAGCGTATCTCCACCTTACCTCGTGGGTATAAAAGAAGGACTCTGGCAACATGCAGATATGTTTTCGCTTCGGAGCCAAGAATATTTCTTCACTCCACAGTCATCTCTAACTTCGCTCTACAAGACGAGCTTCTCTCTCCGATGTTGGTGTGACGGCGATCTGCAGCGAGCTCACAGTGCCTGCTGATCTGTGCAGTGATCTGCCAGTGTGTGTGTGTCTCCCTGTGTGCTTCAACATCGCAGAGTTTTTCTCTCATCTCTTAAAAGAGCTCGCACGCGGCACGTCTTTTTAAAGACGGCTCGCCCGTGCATTTCTGGTTGCAGCAGACTGGTATCGGACTCTGATGGGCACGAGCGCTGTCTAGTGTGTTTGGGCTTTGATCATGCTTGAACAGCGCTCGTGGATGACTCATGTTCTCTCTGGGAACGTGATCATCGCGTCATATATAGGTCGAGACTCGGTGAACTCGCAAGAGTGAGAGTCCCCTCATCCACCCCCCGATCTTCGGCTGGTGGCCAGGGTTACCTGAGGGTGTTGGTCTGGAACAAGGCGCCGACTCTGTGTCCGCGACCCCAGCCCCCCTCTTTAATGACGGTGCCCGCTAGCGAACTGATGATTCCACGAGTCTACCCTCGGGTGACCCGTGTGTTTTCATTTGAAGCTACAGAGGATGATGCTGTGTCTGTAGCAGCATCACTAGGTTGGCTTGATTCTTCTGGAAATGACGACTCGTCACAGCTGCCACCCTCTGGTGTGCATACAGCTGTGCCTGAGTCTGATCCGGAGATGACAGCCATGCTTTCCCGGGACGATTGGTTTTTGGGTGAGGCCGCCGACCCGCGTCCATGGCAAACCCCAATATCTTTCCTCCCGGACGTTCATGATGAGATCACGGGTCCGCTCGTTGGTCTCATCCGCCTTTCCTCCCCTCAGGGGCCGCTGCCCATGGGTACACTGGGGTCCCCCCGGTTGAACGCTCTGTTGCCATGCTACTGTGTCCTCAGAGTGCTTCCCGGCGCAATCCTAAGCACCCGTCCAAAGCCTGTAGTTCTTTTCGTCTACACTAATCTGTAGCGAAATCCTATAGTGCCACAGGACAGGCAGCCGCCTCACTGCATCCCATGACCGTTCTGCTGGTCTACCTGACCCAGATACTCATGGACATGCAGGAGGGCGGGACTGACCCGAGGCTCTTCAGTGAGCTGCGCGCCGCCACTGACCTTGCTCTCCGAGCAACGAAAGTGGCCGTACGCTCTCGGAGTCAGGTGATGTTCACCGTTCTGAGGCTGACCGGTCTGATGTGCACCATGTCGGGCGGACCCGTCTGCTCGACACCCCCATCTCCCAGGTCGGCCTCTTCGGCGGTGCGGTTGAGTCCTTTTGCCCAACAGTTCTCAACCGCCCATGAGCAGATTGAGGTTATTCTGCCCGACGGCCCCGCCGTCCGCTCAGATCCCTCAGTCTGCCCACCGCCGAAGGCGCCCTCCTACGGTTCCAACCCCGCCCGTTCACAGGGCCTGGCTCTGGAAGACCGTAGGGGGGATGCCACAGCCCTCTCCAGCCCCGCCCCCCGCTAAACGCCGGGTTAAGCGGCACTTTTGAGATGGGCTGCTCAGAGATGAGACTCAGTTCTTTCCAGGAGTTGGTAGCAGGGCCACTCCTTTCCCCGGTGGAGGGCTGGCGAAGAATCCTTATTCAGAAAGAACTGACTCTCTCGTCTCTGAGCATATAGAGTTCTCGGACGACACAGAGCGCCGCCCACAAGCCGTGCTCTCCTCGTCCCCCTCTGTCCCAGAGGCGGTTGACACAGCGTGCCGTCCACGGACCGCTTCGCCCCTGTCCTCCTCTGTCGCCAGACCCCTGACAGAGCAGGCCCCCGTGGAACGCTGGTCCTTCCCTGGCCTCCTCTGTCGGGGTGCGGTTTTGACCTTACCCCACACCGGGCCGCTATGCCGTCCACGTCTGGGCCGGTCAATCCGCTTCGCTGCACCACCGGGGGGACGTCTGTGGTTCTTGACGCCGCTGGCACAGTTGGGAGCCTGCCTAGAGCTTCCCTTCTGTTCCGCTGGGTCGCGCGAACCATCGGCTCGGCTTGCGATTCAGTTCGCACGGTCTCCTCCCCGCTTCAGGGGAGTCTGCTCCACTTTGGTCGGTGGCTATGCCCCTATCATGAGAGCGGAGGTTGCTACCCTACTGGCGATGGGTGCGATTGAGACTGTTCCTCATTCAGTTCCTCTGGCATTCGCCAGATTCTACAATCTCCGAGTGGAGCCAGTGTCCACTCATGTACTCGCTTCAACCAGCTAGTACTGGACCCGCTCAGGTGTCTTCGCTTGCTCGGCATTCCACTCCACGGACTGGATACGTGCGATATTCTCCTCAGGTGAGCTTCCCCGAAAGCCCTGAGTTCCTCCAGCACTCCTGACGTTGGCGCCATTGTCTATTGCCTGCGCGTCGGCTAGGTGCCTCCCGTGTGCATGGTCCCTCCCCTGAGCGACCCCCACATGTGTATTTCCACTGTAAGCCTCTCTGAGCATGTGTCTTTCCCTTGGCAAGCCACCTTGTCACCTCTGGGGTTGAAATATTCCACCTGCGGCTGGATACCCCAGTGTTCTCCATATGTTTCCTTCGGGTCATATGTGTATTCTCTAAGTCCCCCCCCCCCCCCCCCCCCTCTGGGTTGGCATTAATTGCATACTTCCCCTAACTTGGGATATGCTTCCCAGTGTACCTTGGTATTCCTGTGATAAATGGAGTCCTTCGTCCAGTCTACGACAGGGATCTCGATTTACGCAGGGCACTGGAAGACCGCTGAGAAGGTGGCGTGATTAGACTGGTAACCCCATTCGTCGTCATCCGACGTAACTCGGGGTGACAACGAAAGGGAATGTCTTTGGTTACGTATGTAACCCTCGTTCCCTGAGTAGGGAACGGAGACGTTACGTCTTCCTGCCACTTTCCGCTGTACCGCGGGGATCGCCTGAGCTCAGTCTTGGCTCCTCAGCGAAGAAACATATCTGCATGTTGCCGGCGTCCTCCTTTTATACCCACGAGGAAAGGCGGAGATACGCTATGCAAATTCCGCAGACCCATGGCATTTCTTTGCCATTGGCTCGTTTTGTAATACTCGAAGTCGATAGGTGTTCTAAGCGAAACCCCATTCGTCGTCATCCGACGTAACGTCTCCGTTCCCTACTCAGGGAACGAGGGTTACATACGTAACCAAAGACGTTTCTTTTACTTTTGATTACAGTTCTTCTCGATTACTTTAAACACATTTCTTGAAACTATGCCTCGGATTCTCAAACCAGTAAACACAAATCCATAACGTCTCACCCAATTCCCCAAACATCCTATTTTCAGGTCAAAATGAAGCTCTACACTCAAAACCATTCACTCTTGCTGAAAAAACAAACTTTGCCCTCAGACATCACACACAAGCTCTCACAAACACACACACTAACATAGTCTTACACACTGGTGCAATAAATTCAAAACAACATTTTTCAAAATTGGTAAGTTATGTTGCTTGTGGTTCCACCCCTCACAAACCTTTTCACATGATTAAAGCGGCACTATGCAGGATTTCTGTTTTTGTCAAACAGCCATCCCTAGAGTCGCTGTAGATTACTTGTATTTAACGTTACTGTCGTAAATACAACTCACGCAGAGCGTATCTGCACCTATGATCTGGACTCACAGCCTCTGCACTTCATAATAATAAAGTAGCCTACCGCGTAAGGATTACCTGAGCCTAAATGCCAGATGACACCAATAAAGTTACATGTACGTCGCATTATTTCGTAACAATGTCCGTTATGATGTTGTTAGACATGATTATTGCAATTTATCATAACAGTTTGCAAATTGCTCTCATTTACACCATTTACAAAGCGTAGGCTTATTTATGTCCTGATAATTATGTGAGAAATTGACAACTGTTCTCATGATAATCGCAGGAATCAACTTTAACAGTGAAAGCCTGAGCGAGTGGGACTCTTGTCTGGTTCCTCGCGCTGTCAGATTCTCGTTACCTTTTTGTAGACCCTTCCGACCGCGCGCGCTTCATTTTTTTCGCCATTCTGAAAACGCAGGTCCGATGTTTACTCGTGTCTGACTCCTCGCTCGGTCAGTCTGCCGTTTCCTCTTTCTCTGTCTCTCCGACAATGCTTTTCTAGCTTTCTGCTTCTTATATGTCGGCTTTGCCATGGGACGATAGTTGTTCTTATAGCTAGCCGGATCCTGGATGGGGGCGTGTATGCGTGTAATGTGCATAGACATCATATACAGGTCCTTCTCAAAAAATTAGCATATTGTGATAAAGTTCATTATTTTCCATAATGTAATGATAAAAATTAAACTTTCATATATTTTAGATTCATTGCGCACCAACTGAAATATTGCAGGTCTTTTATTGTTTTAATACTGATGATTTTCGCATACAACTTATTAAAACCCCAAATTCCTATCTCAAAAAATGAGGATATTTCATCCGACCAATAAAATAAGTGTTTTTTTAATTCAAAAAAAGTCAACCTTCAAATAATTATGTTCAGTTATGCACTCAATACTTGGTCGGGAATCCTTTTGCAGAAATGACTGCTTCAGTGCGGCGTGGCATGGAGGCAATCAGCCTGTGGCACTGCTGAGGTGTTTTGGAGGCCCAGGATGCTTCGATAGCGGCCTTAAGCTCATCCAGAGTGTTGGGTCTTGCGTGTCTCAACTTTCGCTTCACAATATCCCACAGATTCTCTATGGGGTTCAGGTCAGGAGAGTTGGCAGGCCAATTGAGCACAGTAATACCATTGTCAGTAAACCATTTACCAGTGGTTTTGGCACTGTGAGCAGGTGCCAGGTCGTGCTGAAAAATGAAATCTTCATCTCCATAAAGCTTTTTAGCAGGTGGAAGCATGAAGTGCTCCAAAATCTCCTGATAGCTAGCTCCATTGACCCTGCCCTTGATAAAACACAGTGGACCAACAACAGCAGCTGACATGGCACCCCAGACCATCACTGACTGTGGGTACTTGACACTGGACTTCAGGCATTTTGGCATTTCCTTCTCCCAAGTCTTCCTCCAGACTCTGGCACCTTGATTTCCGAATGACATGCAAAATTTGCTTTCATCCGAAAAAAGTACTTTGGACCACTGAGCATCAGGCTATATTGGCCTTAGCCGGGCAGCGGGGGTAAAGTCCACTTGCATGCCTGTTCTCGCTGGCACGCATCAACTGAAATATTTGGCAGGCTTCTTCCATTTCATCGTCTCTGTGTTGATAGAATACTGATTACTGTAACTGTAACACATCCTTTTTACAAAATGGAAGCATTCAGAAAATACAGTAATATAGGGCAACAACTACTGTACAGTACATGTATGTGTGATAACATCACAGGTACTGCACTCAAAAATTACAGTCGAGAGCAGTCTGAAGTACATCTACTGTACCTGTTTTTCTCCATGAAAGTTCTTATGATCGAGGCGACGGTGAAGCGACTCAAGTTTGGCTGTACTCATTGCCCATCTTCCCTCAGTCAAAGGACAAAGACATGGGCAACTAGAGTGGCAATGCTTGTCTCTTTGGCCTTGGCCTTGCCCTTCACCTTCCTCATCCTCTTCCTTCACCTCTTCCTCCAGTCCCTACTGCTCTTCTATCCCCCTCCACCTCCTACTTTTCCTCTTCCTTCACCTCTTCCTCCACTCCCATCTACTCTGCCTCCTCCTCCTCCTCTTTCTCCTCCTCATCATCATCATCATCATATTCATCCTCCTCCTCCACTCCAGTGTCCTCAACCTCTTCCATCATGTCTTTCTGGATCCATTGTTCCAAAACCCAATGAACTGACTCTGGCCCTTATTGAAGGTTCTAATTGGTGTGTGATCAATTTTGACGAATTTTGATGAATTGTGTGCTAACTGAGTTGAAGCTGTGGTGACTTGAACCACTTGAACAATATTGAATGCTCTTGCTTTCTAAATGACAACAGGGTGTAGGCAATGAGAAATTAAGGGATTTGTGTTTTGCAGTGACAGTTCAACAAATCTGACTTGTGTGTCAAAACAGAGGAATAGTGTTTATAGTTTAGGGTGTGATGGGAAATGCTTTTTGATAAATGGCGTTATGGTTTTGAAATTTTAGTTCAACAGCCTGGTTATAGTGTTTAAGCAATCAAGAAAACTCTAATGTAATATATCCTTTTTGAATGAAAGAAGTACTTTCTTTCAAAAAGAAACTTGATTGGTAGTGTATATTCAAAATAAGTGAGTGCTCAATGCCACACTATTTTCTGCCTTTGCTTCTCTGTGTCATCTGGACTAGTTGTGTTAACTGTAAATGCTTACAAACAGGTGAGCCAACTTTTTGACAATGAAGGGACGGTGGCTTTTGCCATGTTCATGGCGATTTGGGGTGAGTTTTTGACCTTTAGCTAATGCAAAGTACATATTTCTCTGTCATTTGACAAATGCTAAGGTAGTGTTATGTTGTTTGACTAGCAACCCTGTTCTTCGAGATGTGGAAGAGACATCGAGCTCTGTTTGTTTCAAAGTGGAAAGTGTTTGACTGGTGCGAGGAGGAGGTAGACTCATTACTTTTTTCTGATCATTGCTTTTGGCATATTTAATTTGCATCTGCTGATGGAGCCGGATGACTATTTGTCCACAGGAAGAACTGATTTTGGAGATTGTAAATGACCCTCAGTGTAAACCCACAGAGTTCAGACATTCCTACCTGCGCAGCATTGTGGTGCTTCTGTTGGTCACATTAGTGGTGAGAAACACATTCATTTTTACTATGTGTGTATATATGCATTAGCATTATTATTACTTCAAAAGTTGTTATTGTTTAAAAAAATATACACTTATAAACATACAATACAACTGTATCTTCATTGTTTTCAGCTGGTGGTGATCATTGGTCTGACCCAGGCTCTGGTGATCTGCCGTGTTTTAACTTCAATATTATTGGACGAAAGCAACTGGCACTTTCTGCGTGAGCGTGCTACCACAATAGCCATGTTGTTCGGAGCAGTGCTACACTACATTACTATTCAGGTTATGACTCGGGTAAGAACTGACAGATAAACTGTCTAATGGGCATAAAGCACCTGCTTGTTAAAAAACATAGCACCTCTCTAATTAATATAATTCTTTTCAGATCAACAGAATTGTGGCATTCAAACTGTGTGAGTTTGGTGGGTAAATAAATAATAATAGTAGTTTGCATGAAATCCATTATGTCAGTAAACAGGCTAAGTACTTAAAATGTCTCTTTTATTTATTTGTAGAGAAGACTCGCTCCTTTGCAGCCACAGAGAAGAGCTTCACAGTGAAGATGTTCACATTTCAATTCTTTACTCTCTTCTCATCACTATTTTATGTGGCGTTCTTTCTGGGAAGGTAATTGTGTGCGTCTGTGTGAGTGTGTGCGTATCTAGCTATTTACTCTTAACAATCTATTCAAAGTTTCTCTTTATGCTGTGCTTAGGATCAATGGCTATCCTGGAAACTATGTTCGAATTGCAGGGAAATGGAGGCTAGAAGAGGTACGATTCATGCAGGAATCATTGTACATTACATTTATATTTACAAATGCATATTTACATATTTGCATTTGGCAGACGCTTTTATCCAAAACTGAATCAAATCTTCAAATGTAATTGTAAACAAAAATAAGAGGTAAAAGTCATTTTTTATCTCTCTCTCTGATTTAGTGTCATCCAAGCGGCTGCCTTACGGATCTCTTCATCCAGATGGCTGTGATTCTGGTGCTCAAACAAACAATCAACAACATATTTGAGTTCACAGTTCCGTAAGTGTTTTCAGAAATATACACTAAAACCCAATGACGTCTTCTTTCGCTGATAGAATTGTTCTCTCACTTTCTATCCCTGGCTATGTTGTTTCTCTGCAGCTGGTTAAAGCTGTTTTTCAGGCGCACAAAAGCTAAGTCGTTACGCAGAAAGTGTGTTAACTGTTACCGGAAGGCATGTCGAGCTGAGGATAGTAACTTGTTCCCATGTGACATCTGCAACCTTCGTAACTGGCAGGAAAACTACGACCTGAATGATGTTAATGCTTTCAGCTTGTTTAATGAGTTTTTGGAAATGGGTTTGTATCTCTCTCTTTTACCAGTCTTCAGCACAAACTATTTTTACAGTATTGCTGACTTCTATAAAATCTATTTTTTGATTGTAATATCATATTTGAATTGTAAAGATGTATTTTAGTGCAAATGTGGCTGTAATGTTGCTATGCTAAAATATTGTACACTAACACATGCTGTTCTTCCCTGTGTCATTAGTTCTTCAGTTCAGTTTCACCACCATCTTTGTGGCTGCATTTCCTCTGGCTCCTTTATTGGCTCTCATCAATAACATATTTGAGATCAGGCTGGATGCCATCAAGATGGTCAGCCTTGAGCGCCGTCTTGTGCCCAAAAAGACAAATGACATTGGTGAATAGCTAACTGTATTGGCTCTTTTTGTACATGTATTTGTGTAGTGGCGATGTGTGAGTTTAGCTATCGTCATTGAGTAAACCATGATGTGCTGTGTGTTCTCCTGTGGCAGGTGTGTGGAATGGAATATTAGAAGCTGTTGGTGTGATGGCTGTCATTGCTAATGGACTAGTGATTGGGATTTCCTCTGACTTCATACCTCGCCTGGTGTATCGATACCATTATGGACCTTGTGCTGTCAGCAATAGTACAGACCTGGAGTGAGTATCTGAGCTAAGACAAAATAAGCTGTTTTTGTCCACCTTTTTCTCTCACCACTACAATATTGGAAAAAAAGTGTCATATCCAAAGAGTTGTTTTATTTGTTTTCAAGCATATATGATAGTAGATTACTTCTGTAATGAGTGCATTTATTTTTTCTGATAGCTGTATGACAGGGTATATCAACAACACTCTGGCAACAGCGTTCATGTCCAATAAGAGAGTGAAAGATGACTTCAAGGAATTGATCACAGACAACGGGTATAATGTTACGCAGTGCAGGTGAAAACTTTGTTGATTTTTACTTCTACTAATATTAATACGGATGAATTTGATTGGTTAGTTCATACGGGCTAATGAGGAAATGTTTCATGTGATACGAGTCATTGCATTGAATGTGTATTGTGTGTACTACAGTTACAAAGATTATCGCAGTGATGAAGACCTGAGCCTCACCTCTCAATTTTGGCTCATTCTGGCACTCCGCTTTGCCTTTGTTATTCTGTTTGAGGTACAAATGTTAGAGCTATTTAACTTATTTTTCTATTTTATTTTATTTGGTTTTTAACAAACATTAATATATTTTGTTCAATATTGCCTGAGATTTGTTCTTCTCTTCGCTCAGCATGTGGTGGTGATGTGCAAATTTATTGCTGCCTGGTTTATACCTGACAATCCCACCAGAGTGAAGAATGAAAGGCTAAAAGACAAACTGGGAAGACTGAAAAAGGAACTTCAGTAAGTATTTTCATGTGTCTCACATGTAACCGCTGCTTTGCTCATGTTGTAGATTTATATACAAATATTTAAGAGTATAATTTCAAGCCTCACTGTGATGCTTATTTACAGTTGTTGATTCTTTGATTTTAACAGGGAAGCAAATGCAACATATGAAAGCAGATCTACTGAGGTGTGACAGTGAAGGTTCAAACCATGTTCTTTCATATGAGAGATTTGAAAACTTTCTGACCTCAGTGTGCAAACAAGACTCGACACAAAGCAGATTTCTGTATTTGACTGAGATCATTATCTCACTTGCATCAGTTCAGTACGTGGGACAGATCTCTTCACTTCACTACTTCAGAGCCTTCAGAATCTTACTGGAACTCAGTGGAAAGCTCTCGTTGCCGTTTACAGTTTCCCCTCAAGATGAGTCATATTTGGTCTGCTTCAGAGGGATACACCATGCATGTTTCTGGTTGTGTCATAAATGAACTATATTTCTGAGCAATGAAAGAAAATGGGAATTTTTTTAAGAAAAAAAATGTGAAAATGTCAAATCAGACAGATGATGCCTATTATTTTGTTTAGTGTGTGTGCGTCTTAGAGAAAGTCCAACAAGCCTAAAATAATCCATTCATTGTGCTGCCAAAAACATTTTATGGCAATTACATAGAATGTTTTAACAGAATATATTAATGTGTTTTAATGTTTACTCTTAATAAAAGTAAAAAAAAGCGGTTTTTAGCCTCACAATGAAAACCTAGTTTCATGAGGACTTTTACTTAAATATTAAGACCCGAATGTGACAAACAAAAAATATCAGGAATTGTGCCAATGTTATTATCTTTACAATGCTGTACATAACAATTCTAAACAACTGTCTCAGTAGTACATATAAATATATTTTGATATTGTATTTTTGATATTGTCCTATTGGCCCGGTTTCACAGACAGGGTTTAGATTAAGCCAGGATTAGGCATTGAAGTAGCTTTTATAAACTTGCCTTAGAAAAAAACATTACTGATGTGCATTGTGAGACAAAACCATGGCATATTTGAAGATATGTCATTGCAAGTTTCTTTCAGTTAAAACAGCTCAAACATGCATTTTAGTCTAGGACTGGGTTAAAGCCTTGTCTGTGAAACCGGGGATTGTGTTCCAGGAACGAAAGGGTGAAATAAATATTGAAGGTGAAGTTGAAATTAAACCGTTGTCCATCCATTTTGTCCTCCACAAGATGTCAGTAGAAATGCATGTCTACTCTGCTGAGTTGCTTCAGACAAAGGATGAATACTTGCGTTCGACAAAGTTACTTTTGGAAAATGCGTTTTGTCTTATTCTGTCAGTTGCTTAAGATTTCTATTACGTTGTTATTGATGGGTTATTAATAAGCTAATATTTATATTCTAATAATAATAAGATTTTTATAGTAAATACAATGTGAAGAAAGGTTTTGTTATTTTCCTGGATTTGGAACGCAACATCTGAAGTCATTCTCTGTTGGCACAAAGCTGCATTGTTTTATTTAACCTTTTTATGTATCTAATAATAAAAGTCCTTGAATCCTAGTGAAAATATCTACACCAAAATGTATTTAAAATACATTTATTACGTTATCAAAATACATTATTAAATCCATAAAAAATTTTTTTGACATATCGCTTGAGACTTACTGATGTAAATATTATACTTAAACTTTATTTGGAGTACTTCTTTATTGCACAATACACATTTGGTAATATTATGCCTAAACTATGTTTTACTCACTATTATTAAGGATAGTATGATCACTCACTGTCACACACATCACTATGTGTGCATATCAGTCTTTAAATGAAAGATATTTAAAGTGTATTTAAAGTATACTTGCAACAGTTCCACTTTAGCACAATCAAAAATACTTAAGTATATCTTTAGCTGGACCTCAGCACTATTTCTGGATAACTAAAGTGCATTAAGTACAGACTTTAAGTATATCAATATAGTATACCAAAAGTGCTGCATAAAATAAAATTATTTCAAATAAATTATGGTATATTTATTTTTCACTATACGGAAGACTAGCTGTTTGAGATGAGGCAGCTGTGAATCTTGTGTTAGAGTGTGTGCATGCATTTTTTTTATATGAAACAGAAACTTTTTTTTTTTAAAGAAATTATAGTCTTGTACTGCTTCATTTAAGTGTTGCTGGGCCACATATGGGGAACTGAGTAATTTCATGTGTGCATATTTCTGTGGCTGAGTTGGACTTTTCTTTCAGCCAAACATACTTGGCTCATACCACGCAAACCCGATATGCATAAAATGTGGACTGCCTTTGTAATTTGCTAACATTAAAGATCTTAATCTTCCTTTTTAATTATCATTTCTTTTCTCTTGTGGATAAACTGTCTTGGATTTTACCTCTATTTAAAAAAAAAAAGTATTTAGAGAGTAAACAGTTAGAACCATTTATCTGGTCAGATTTTTTTTAAATCAAACATTGCACTCTGTTCATCCAGTTAGGCCAAAGCTCTGTTTCAGCATTTTACAATTCTGTCTTTATACTGAAGAGAGAGCTGTTTTTGGTTATTGGCTGCCCAGCATGTTCCCATGCACTCAACTAAAGGCCACAACAATTGAACACTGACCCATAATGCATTCTAACCTATCAGTCATTAGCCTCAAGAAACCTACCCAAAAAAAGATAGAAAAAGAGTTGAGCATGTATTTCACAAGGCTTTTTGTGTCAGTTCCTTTTCTGGAGAGTGTAACGTTCAACGTTCATGAACCTCTTTATACATAATAACCATCAGAACCATTTTGATTGTGCTTTGGGATGAAGTACATTAAATATTGACATCAATATGTTATATAAAAATTATTTGTGTTTCCTGTTTAACCTTTACAAGTGGCACACAAATTCTTTTGTTATACAATCCTTTGGAAATGATGATGCAAATGTTTAAAGATGCATTTCTATCTGTTTCCAAAGGCAATAGGTGTGTAATTTTTGTGCTTTCAGAGTAAGGCTTTAACAAGATACTTTGCTTCAAAGGTTTATTTCAGGTGCGATGTCACTTTTAAGCTCATTTGCACTCAAAATCCAAAGCTATTATTGCTGTAACAAGTTATCGTAAAAAGCCTGCAGCAATGTTACATGAAAAGCAAAAATATTTATTGCAAAGCCAGCAAATCTGTTTCTTTAGTTGTAAATAACTACAACATTTTAGTTCACAGTCCACTTCAGTCTCTTTTTCTCTAAAGGTCATGATTTTAGTCTGTGAACTATGAATCTGTGTGAATATATATATATATATAAATTCAACTTCAAATCTATGTTAAAAAAAACTGTCTGATGAAGATGAATTAGTCTTTGACTTGACGTGTTGCCACGGTATGTAATGGAATTAATGGTTGTTAATGTCTTCTCTCAAACAGGCTTGAGGTTTATCACACACACACACACACGCACGCACGCACACACACACACACACACACACACACACACACACAAGCATCTCAGCCTGTCTGTTAGACTAAGTGCTCCGCAAGCATTCCTCAACATCTCTGCCATGTTGTAATACTTTAAGGGTGCTGTTAACTAAAATGTATACTCTACTTGAAAACATTAGAATTCACTCTCTCCGGTACATGTCACAATATGTGTGTGTTTGAGATAAACAGGCTGGTAGCATTCACTTTGGTGGTAAAGTAAAATCCCATAGATGTTAAATGCCATCTTGTCCACTGAGTTTAGCATCGAGTCATGGACACAGATTACATGGCCACATCAGTGAAATCTCGTCTTGTGAACCCTTTCTGTAAAATTGAAAACAGAAAAAAAAGAGAAATTAGTTCTTAATTAGAAGTATATAATAGTCTAAATGTAAAAGGTAATTGTCATATGAATAAATATATTGGTATATTATATCTAGATGATGGAAAGGAAAGAAGTTGCCCCAAACTTTGATCAAAAAGGAACTTCTTGCATTCCACTGTCACATTCCACATGGACCACTGATCTGACCAACGCCATTTTGAACACCACAGACAACAGACTTTAACTAGTCTCAGCCTCGGATGGTAAGTCCATGGACCGCCCACAGTTCATTTACTGACCATTTGATGCACACCGCCCATAAAAATGGCAAGAGCTGGTAAAATATGGCCTCTTTAGAAACAAAGTACTGGCCTCTAACAATGAACGCTTCTAAAGAAGAATAAATCACTGGATTGCACACTTTTTGAGGTACTTGGCATTCAAAAGTTAAGTTTGGGCCACTACTAGATATGAGGAGAACTGTACATCTCACTTAGTTGTCTGCATTAGCCCACATTTCAAAAAATCTGTACATGTATTCTGATCACAATTGACTCAAATTTGAGTCATTGTTTTCTGTGCATTAATTCACCGACTTATTGTTATATGCATTTCAGATTTGGATATCGTGCTGTACTTTTACAAGAATGTAGGGTTGGACAGTCATATATACAGTAAGTCAGAAGGTCTCTTCCTGTGTAATTGGCCATTGTCTACAAGGCTAGGCTTTAACTATTTAAAACAACAGAACCACTTTGGGGGGGAAAGCTTTAAGTGAGTTCAAAATCAGTTTAACTGCATCTTGTGTTGATGCCAGAGAAATAACCTGACTGATACGGCCTTCAGCTCGAGTGTTAAATAGTTGCTTTTGTCAGCAGTTTTTGGTAGTGTGCTTGCCATTCTTTCTGAGTAAATTCATTTTGTTGTAAATATGCAGCAATATAATTTGAGACGTGAGAAAAGAAAAGTAATTTCAACAGTAAAAACAGAAAAGACTACATGTTTTCTTTAATTAAAGTAAAGTCTGGTAATCAGTAACGGGTTGTGGGTAAATATTATTCCAGTTCAGTTATATAACTGACTAACACAGCTCATATCACATAGGAGAGCACAGTTATGAGCAATTTTACAGTTAAACAGCTTTACAGTATCCTTAAGGAGCTATTCACACACTGTAACCGCCCATATTTATTGACTTGACATAATAAAATAACTGACCATTGGCCAAGCAGGCTGATACTCGGTAAGCAAATGCACAGAATACCCATCAGTGCAAAGTCTGTATACAGTAAGGTATCCATTTTCATATCAGATTACAGAGAACAGGCCATTTGTCGCACACGCCTACTACTGGCAACTCTGAACAGTAACATTAATTTGTGCTTTTAGCCGTGTTTTATACTGAGACTCACCTGTTTGTAGTCTCTGTGAAGTTTGCTGTACTGAAACATGTTGGACAGAACAGTGGAGGCGGCCCTAGCTGCTTTCAGCTTCCCAGGACTGAGATAGAATAAGAAGGGAGAAACATGAGAGGCAATGCTGGGACATGGTGCTCTTAATTAAACAGCTAAATAATGAAACAGCCTGTAGGCTATATTACAACAGTAGTTCTGTGAGAGCTGGTTGGTGAGGTCCAATATAAATGGGTCATTTAGAGTGCCTGATAAAATTATTTCTTATCATATCAGTTGGGTTACCGGTGAAATTTAAAGAAATTATGCTTTCTCACCTTACTGTAGCTCTAAAGTAACAAAACTGTAAGCACCATAAACTTTGGGGATCACCACTTTTTTTCAGTAAATTCACAAATTATAAACAGTAAAGCTTATATTTTATGGCACATTTTAGCTGGAAGATAATTAGATTTTATTCTATTACAAATTAAAAAGAGTTACAGTGAATCCATCAAAGAATTTCATTTATTTCCCATTATCAAGTCTATTATATCAATATTCCCGATAATAACCCAAATGTATCATAGAGTGTAAGGCTTTTTTCAGTCATTTGCCCACAAATTAAAGCATTTATATTTGTGACAAGCTCATAATGTTTTTACACTGTCTATTTAAAGTATTTAAGAGGGGTTGGTAAGAGTTTTTTAATGTTTATGAAAAAAGTCTCTTATGCTCACCAAGACTGCATTTATGAATTGAATAAAAAATTATTACAATTTAAAATAAATATTTTTCTATTTGAATATATTTTAAAATGTAATTTATTCATCTCATGGCATTTTCAGCGTCAGTGTCACGTGATCCTTAAGAAATCATTCTGATATGCTGATTTGCTGCTCAAGAAACATGTATTATCATCATCAATGTTGCTTAATATTATTCTGGAAAATGTGATACATTTTGTTCAGGATTCTTTGATAAATAGAAAGATAAAAAGAACAGCATTTATTTGAACTAGAAATCTTCTGTATCATTATAAATGTATTTATTGTCACATTTAATCATTTTAATGCATCCTTCCTGAAAAAAACGTTCACTTTTTTCAGTTCAGTATCAAGACCAGGCTTGAGAAATGATAATGTTTTTGGTTTTCATCTGAAACATTGACAATATTAAAAAAGTGAAGTAAAGCTGTCGTAAATAGCATTGCAACTGTTTTACCTGTTGTCATGAGATGTCTTAATGCTGACCAGCTTGGGTAGTCCATCAAAGTAAGTGATATCTCTTGCAGCTAGAGAGCTTCCTGTAACCAGATTGTTGAGAACCCCACAAATGTTGACCACCACGTCACTGGAAGGTTCCTTCTGATGCCCATCACTGGGGAGTTTGTTCACCAGAATATTCACCACTTTGGTAGCTACGGATAGGAAGCAAAAACAAATTTAGCTGGAATTACACAAACAAGAAGAGTGTAAGAGTGATTGATGTACTGTAAGTGTAGTTTGATGAAGGAGGCGCCCTGTGGCCCAGCAGGGATGGATTATAGTGAAGCAGAGAGCTGAGGTCAGGCTGGGGAAGAATTCAGCGGATATTGGGAATGATACAAGTATGAGTCTGATGGGAACCGAAAAGAATGTGTGGGAGTAAAAATGTGCAAGTAATCTGTCTAAGGTGGGGGCGAACAATGGGCAATGAGAAGGGAAGTTTAGTTGTAATCAGTGTTTTTTATAGTTATGGGCTTGTGCAATAACGTTATGTAGGTTTTTGCTGATCTAGACATTTTCTTTGCCAGAATGTTGCAATCTTGGCAGGGGCGTTTTACACATTGAAATGTAATTAAAGACAGAGAGCTGGGACAGAAAGTCATTCCCTAACCCATATCAGCTTTGTTTTTGCAGTGTCGGGAGAGGTTCCTCAGCAGACCCGTGAGAGAACGGAGCTCAGCATCTGTGGGGCTTCGCAACAGGTCAAGAATCACCGGCAACATCCGCTCCTGCTCCAGTGCCACACGACTCAACACAGAGGCCCACTAAGAGAGAACAAAGGAAAATCGTGAGTGAAGGAAAACGAGAGAGAATGATAACAATTAGTTAAACGTCCAGCCAGATAAAACACAAAGAAACATAGGGGGATGCTGTAAAATTAGAGCAATGGAAAAACTAAAAAAAGGGAACATACAGATGGAATAAGTTGGAGAGTTGAAGAACACACTGACAATTAACACTAAAAGTGATAAAAAGTGACAGATGCAGCTGATATGGAATATGATAATGTCAGATCTGGTATCTCACCCTGCTGTCACCCGCTGTGATGTTCTGCAGGGCTCCCGCTGCTGCCTCACGTGTGGCTGTGCTTGACTCGCAGCTCTGCAGAATGCGGTTGTACAGACCGACTATCTGAGGGTGCCAAAGCCACTCTGCTCCTTTAGGGACTCTTGCCACTTCAGAGAAGGTGGACAGCTCTTGATTCCTCTAAAGAGACACATTATAAACTCATTAAAGACAGACAGCAGGGAGTCGACTAGATGAACTATAATAATACTTTCAGTACACTGCTGAGAGCACAGAACCACACTAATGTTCAAAAGTTTCGGGTCAGTGAGATTTTTTTTTCTTTCTGAAAGAAATGAATACTTTTATTCAACTTTCTAATCCTAAAAAAAAAAGTATTACGGTTTCCACAAAAATGCAGTACAACCATACAAAAGTTTTGGGTCAATACGAATTTTTTTCTTTTCTTTTTTTTTTTTTGAAAGAGAAAAAATAATACTTTTATTCATCAAGTAAATAATTAAATTAAACAAATGTGACAGTAAGGATTTATAAATAACGTTTAAAAAGATTTCTATTTCAAATAAATTTTGATCAAAGAATCTTGAAATGTTTCACCAAATCATCATATTAGAATGATTTCTGAAGGATCATGTGACACTGAAGACTGGAGTAATGATCGGAAAAAATTAAAATTAAAAATTAAAAAATCTAAAATTCAGCTTTGACATCACATGAATAAATTTAAAATTAGAAAAGGTTATTTTAAATTGTAATAATATTTCACAATATTACTATTTTTTGATTTTACAGTATTTCTGATCAAATAAACGAACCCTTGATGATCATTAGAGACTTCTTCTGACCCCAGACTTTGAACAATAGTATTTATTATTATCACTATACTGTATTTTCAAAGAAATAATCATATATGAATAATATAAAATAGAATAATATTGCTTATACATATAACAGGCAGAGGGGAAGAGTGACTGACATCTTTTGCTTTCTTGCTCTGTGGTGTGAAGCAGCTGATTGGGTCATTGTGTCGCACGTCCTGTGCTCGAGTGGGTCCTTCCAAACGCATCTGAACCGAAGCAGGGATCTCAGAGTACAGCTGGTACGACAGGTTGCGCAGGACACATACACCGTTTTCTACACCCTAGAGATACAGAGGTACAGAATAAGGATTTCAAATGGTTTTGGAAATGTTGTAGATTACAGCAACTGATGTTCTTGATTTAATAACAATAGTTTTCTAATTGCCACCTGAAAATGGTTTTCTCTTTATAAATAATGCCACACTAACACAGGCTCAAGGCTAGCATATTATCAAGCACAAAACTTGAATGTTGATTCTCAGGTCTGACCTTGTCCTCTCCTTTCCCCTCCTGTATGGCGTTTTCGATGTATCCAACCAGAGAGTCTACCAGCCCCCGAGATTCCCGCATCTGCTGCCTGGTTCTTTCATTCACTGAGCTCAGGTTCCTTTCAATACATACAAATGGGTGATGTTAACATCCCAAGATGTTTGTTTTTTTCATGCATTTGTCTTTAAATATTTAAATCAGGTCTATAAATCTTTCCAGCAGGAAATGTGATATGTTGTATACTCTTTGTCTGGTGTCTTTTACAAACTTGCAAACTACACAGTAGCAACCAGCCATAAACATTCATATTTGTGATTGTCACCCAGTGAAAGCATATGAGTGATAGTGTGTACGGCATGTCTGTGCATCAGTGTCAGAATTGAACTCTTTTTATTTTTATTTAAGTAAAAAGTACTAGAAATAATGCAAATAGTACCTGACATAATAGACAACATCAGGTCTAGCTCTATAATATGATATTATGATATTATGAAATATACAATATATAATTTCAATATTAGAAAATTTAAATTTCGAATACTATTTTTTATGTTAAATAAGAGGCATTCATTATGGATACATTTTACAACCCCAGGTTTTAAATATCGTGGGCTTGTTACAACATTAGTTGACATTTTTGCCCCATGCTCTGGTTAATTTTTGACCATGCTGTGGATTGGTATGCTTGCAGGTATTAGAACATGAATGCTTTTAAATGCAGGCATGTATGTGTGATGGCTGTACCTGAGGCAGCCTGTGGTGTTGTAGAATATATCAGACTCAGACGCGCTCTGTTGAATGACACCAGCATCTCCTCCTCCAGATAGAGGCACCAGCACTCTCTCCGTCAGCTCAGACAAACTCTCTCTGGCCAGTCTCTCCTTCAGACTGTCTTTAGAAGACAGGTTCCACAAAATGCCTACAGAAGAGACACTCACAATTTAAACCTCTTTTTTCTTTTTACTTATAAATATAACATTCATTCGCACATCTTGAAGGAGTATAACAACTAATATATTTATATTTAAATTTATATTTATATTTCACTACAGTATATACAGTATATATACAATTTTATGAACACACATATGTGTAGTATCCCAAAAAATTATTTACATAAAATATTTCCACCTACGCCATTTATGCGGATTTTTATCATTCAGACTACATAAAACTACATAAGAAATTTCCTTAAAGGGATAATATCATCACATTTTTATTAAATAATTAAATTAAATGATCTAATGAGCTATGTAATCATATAGTTTATTAAGTTCATTATGAAAAAAACTAATTAACTGACATGTAGGGATGAATATATTAACACATGACTGCCTAGTCATGGTTATCAAGCATAACATTTGTTTTTTGTTTTTTTTACAAAAAACTGCTAAACTGCTACACTACTATACATATTACAAGTAATAGTTTGGTAGAAATAGTATTAAATGCGTTTAGGGTTTAATTTTCACTATTAACTAGTTGCTTATCAGCATGCATATTACTAGGATATTGGCTGTTTTTAGTACTTATAAAGCACATACTAATGCCTTATTCTGCCTGAACATATTCTACATCCCCCAATCCTACCCAATACCTAAACTTAACAACTACCTTCAGGGAACTACACTGCGACCAAAATGGTCGCATATGCGACCTTTTGAAATGCCATTGCGACCCTAATTTTTAATGGGTCGCAAATGTATCACTGATTATTTTTGTACCTATGTTTTTAGGCAATATGCTATGCTTTACTATGAGCATTTATTAAAACAGAAATGTGTATTTTAAGAATACGTTTTATAACGTGCTCTGAGCATTCAACACATCAAGTTGGCTACAGCCCCGCGACCGTTACTTAGATTAAAACGTACCATTGTATCAGTGCTGCGCGAGCTCTCTCTCTCAGAAACACGGACGCGCGCACACAGAGAGAGAGAAGATAATTGTAAAATGAAAATTGGCTATAGTTTAAATTTTGTTCTTGCTTGTTTTTTTTCTGTCAAAATGTCAGAAAGCATTTTGTATTATCCATCCGTGTTTTTAAAATTCGTTAAATGACGGCCGTTTTACTGCTAACACAGCCCTCATTATAGGCCTATGTCGGATTCATTTAACTTATACTTGATATTATTTTTATAATAAGTGATTTGTTATGCTATTATTGGACTTCTTTCTATTCATTGTCAACTGTTTTCTATAAATATGTTTGTATTGGCTAACATTTATTCAGCTAATGCGTGTCCTGTTTAAAATGTGCAATGTTCAAACGCAAAGACAGCACGTCACAAATAGAAGCCGTTTTCCCTGGATATTGGAATAATAAATACAACACTTTTTTTTTTCAGCATTTTTTTTTTTACTCTTTTCTAGGGGTTTCTTAATTTTAGACAAGTTGACCAGCACACATTATATGCAATGCAATATAATGCATGCGTGTCCTATGTGTGACATATTTTGCACACAGGTAAAGGTGCCCAATATCAGTCATTTCTAAAGTTAAAAAAAGAAAAGAAAAGTGTTTTTAAAAATATCTCTTTATTTGATTATCAGTAAATTTGTTTTCTATACAAAGATATCGACCATAACAGCAATATTAATATCGGTTATCGGTATCGGCCACAATTTTCACATCGGTGCATCACTACTTACGAGTTCACGAGTCTGCCCATCTGTGCAAACCATAGCATGTTGAAATCCATTTTGCTCTTTATTGTGTACAGTATTTTCTATTGCAGTAAATCTATCCCAACCAATGTTAAAGAAAACAAAAACAAGGCGGCATGTGGTTTAAAACATGGCAAGTAAAATAAAAAGCACATCTGTATGCAATACAGTTTCATTATTGTTCATTATTATCCAGAGCGGCTTACTATAAATAATTTGTGCGACCAAATCATATTTTGCGCTAGTAACTGAAAAAGTTAGTAGTGCAAGTGCCACCAGTGGAAAAGGTTAGTGTAGTTCCCTGACCTTACTAACTATTAATAAGCAATAATTATGAGTTTATTGGGGCAAAAGTCGTAGTTAATAGTTAGTTCATAGTGAGAATTGGACCCTAATCTAAAGTGTGACCTAAAATTAATTTTGAAAACGAAACAAAAAAAACACTAAATTCTCAAATGTATAAAACCATTGGGAGATGTTTAGTACACAGATCACTAAGCTGCTAGTGTCTTGTGAGGTTTTAAACTCATCACAGATAAGAGTACAAGTCATAAAATGCCACTAAGAGACCTGGCAACCCTGAGTCCAGCAGGAAAGAATGTCAAGGATTGTTTACTAAGTGAGTGTGAGTGTGTGAGGGGGTGGGAGTGATAGCAGAGCTCACAAAGCACAAAGGCCTCTGGGAGTCTACTTCCCACTGCCTCTGAGACTTGGAGTGATTCCAGGTAACAGCCAGACAACTTTTCTTTTCTGCTCTCTCTGTCTCTTTCTTTGAATATGCTCACTGCTTAACTTAACTCTCCACCTGTATGCACTGACAAATCTGCTCCAAGTTGTCATCTAAAATCACCAGACCTTTCTGATGTGGAGGACTTTTGTACTCAATCAAAACTACTAAATACACCGGCCTTCTAGCTAATATATGAGTGCCGCTGTTTATTCCCAAAGTGAAGTTCATAGTCCAAAACATTTGCCCTGCTCTGAAAAAAAAAACTCACTCAAACATGCGTACCTGTGATATTTTTGCGTAGTTCATCATCTGGTTCTCTTAAAGCTCCAACTAGTTTGCTAATGCCACCAGCTTCGATAAGTGCTGTCTTGTTGTCCATATTCTCATAGATGAGGTTGCGTGTAGCACCTGTCGCATAGCGCTGCACCTCCTGGTTCTCACTGCTGAACAGCTGTACTAATGCTGAAATGCCCTTCAAACTGCGCACCTGCGCGAGAATAAAAACATCTAGTTTAGTTCGGCGAGAAAGAAAAATAATTTTTAATCAGTTCATTACTTATATTGATTCCTAAATTATCCCAGGTCTCTGAATCCCATTTCTGTGCTTCACACTTAGCAGACAAAAATAGTTAATCTACTCAACAACACTTTTTCAGCCTAACATGGCAACCTGCTCTGACATCTGTCTATGTTTTGCCATCATGTGCTCTCAGGCGGAATGTTCTGCTCCCTGAGGTTCAGGATAAAGATTGAGGACAGGGTGAAGGTATTCTCTCCATCTGGCTTGAGTATAAAATATAACAATAGTGAAGAAAAAGTAGCTTAGCCTAGAGCTTGACCATGCTCAATCAGCTATACAAATAGATATTTTACTTACATCTAAGAGGACAGGAATAATTTTTTTCCCTTGAACATGGCCTAGAAAGGGATTTTTGTCATTTTGTATGGAATTATTATTAATTTTGAATAATTGCAAGATATTGACTTTTTTTTCGCAGAATTGCAAGCTATATTCTTGGATTGCAAGAAATTAAGTCAGAATTGTGAGATATACACTCGCAATTGCTAGTTTATATATAGCCATTCTGATTTTATTTCTTGCATTTGCGAGTTTAAATCTTTACATTTTTTCTCAGAATTGTGAGTTATAATCTTGGAATAGTGAGAAATTAATTTTGAAATAAAATAATAAGTCGCAATTACATTTTTAATTTCTATTCTGTGGTGGAAACAAGCTTCGATAACTTTGTCTACTTTACAACTCAACAGACAAATCTTCCAACTACTTGGGGGGAGTTTCCACCTGTGCTATTTTTTAAATGATGTGTTATTGTACTTATGTATAAGTCTTTTGTCACTGATCATTTCTGTTTCTTCAGTGTCTCGCGGCATGAACTTCACACTTTTTAAGACTGAGTATAGTTCAAAACACTTTGCCTTTCAAAAAAACGTCACTAGACCCCGGCATTCTGTTCCTGTCGGATGCACTTCATCTGGCTGTTTTTGAAAGGAAGAACACATCCTGTGTGTACGCCCTCTAATCTTGTCTAAACAGAGCTCTGTTGCTGCCCTGGACAAAAGGTTTTCATGTACAACACAAGCAAATTTTGCCCTGGTTGGACTCCAAGGTACCAGAAATTTGGACACCGTAAATAATCACCAAATTTAAAATACGATCTCACTTTGTTGTTGATTGAAGTCAAAATTTTCCTTAGTTCTTCCATCGTATGTGTTATTTCCATAGTGTCCATTGTTTCAGATGCTTATTGCTGAACTAATATAATGTTTGTTTTTGTTTTTACCATGGTCTTAGCTTCATTGCTGTGGTAACACTGATGCTGTATGTAGGCTGCTCCCAACATCTGCATTGCAACGTCAGTAGAAGAGATGTAACTGACTGCTGTGGTCATGTCCAGGTTATGGATTCTGCTCATTAACACAAACAAAATGGAAAGTGTTACAAAAATATATGATACTTAAAATAAGTCATACATTAATGTGTTTAAACAAAAACATAACATTTAATATATAAGTCGAATACACTAATATTCAAAAGTTTGGGTAAGTAAGAGTAAGAAACACTCTTTTTCAGCAAGGATGTATTAAGTTGATCAAAATTGACAGTAGGCTAAAGACTTTTACATTGTTACCAAATATTTATATTTTAAATAAATACTGTTCTTGTGAACTTTCTATTCATCGAAGGATCCTGACAAAATGTATCACAGTTCCCACAAAAATATTTACTGTTTTTGTGGACTGTTTTTATAAAAATATATTTAAAGGTGCAATGTGTAAAATTTTGAGTATCTATTAACAGAAATGCAATATGACATCCATAACTATGTGTTCAGTTGTGTATAAAGAACTTACTTAATAAACCGTAAGGTTTTTATGACCTTAGAATGAGCATTTATATCTACATAAGTGCGGGAATCCACTTCTATGAAGGTCGACATATTGTGACGTCATGTTTATACCGTAGCCGACAGCGAACAAACAGCGTTACAGAGCACGTTTCGTCACTACCTTGAAAGAGAAGCCGCAGAAAGCTAGAAGCTAGCCATAAACACCTTGAGTAGTGACTTTTCCCTTGTCAGTAATATGTAGTTGGATTGTTTCATGTAACTTAATTCTTCTCCCTCGCTGTGTTATGGCTTTGCTATGTGGGGATAAATGTGCTGGTTACGTTCGTGAGACAGCTGATTAGTACTCTTGTCATTGACCGTAAAACAGTTACAGGAATCACCAACCCGTCGATCTTGGAAGCATTTTAAGTCGATCGAGTTTCCAAAATCAGAGAAAAAAAGCCTATTGTGTGTAGTAAATGGTGTCTAGGGGATGCGGAAGCCACAGTAACAGCTCATATTTAGCCAGCTAAACGTTTAATACCCTGTTAGAAAAAATATATAGTTGCATAGTTTCATGTGGTTCTTCTCCCTCGCTGTATTATGGGTTTGCTATGTGGGGAGAGATGTGCTTGTTACGTTCGTGAGACAATCAACTAATTACTATTATTATATTACGTATTAAGACCCTTGATCCTCACCTGACTATGGCTCTGTAAACTTTATCCATGATGTGGTTTATAATGGACTGTGGTACAGAAACTTGGTATACTCTGGCTATTCTCTGCCGTCTCAGACGACAATGTTTGTCCCGTTTTCGCCACAGTAGCTTCTTCGAAAGGGAGGGGTGAGCGGTGGGCTGAGCCCTTAGTGTAAACTCGCAACCGAACCGCTAGATGTCGTTAAAAGTCACACACTGCACCTTTAATTAGATGTTAAATTGTAATACTATTTCGCAATATTACTGTTTTATCTGTATTTTAATTCAAATAAATGCAGCCTTGGTGAGCATAAAGGCCCGTTCACACCAAGCACGATAACTATAAAGATAACGATAAAGATAACTATATATGCGTCCACACCAACGACCGATAACGGTCTTTTTATTCTAAGCATGCGCGCGCCCGCGCTGCGGTTTCAAAGTAGCGAAAATGGATGACCTGCTGCTGCTTTACGTTACAAAAAAATATCAAAAGAAAAACAGGCGCTTTTGGGTACACGATATCCTTAAAAGACGAGAGGAGTTGGGAGAATCCGAATTTTATTATAATTGTTGTTTACAACATGTCATTGAATATGTTTTTGCTGTTCTTATTGCCTTTACATGTCTTTCCCAGCAGATGTCCTCAGCCAGCATGCTATGTTCCGAGTGCATCTAAACACTGAATTTAGCAAGTCTAGTGTAATCGATCTAATCTAACAGTGAATTTATCTGACGAAGTCAATGATGGGATAAAAACATCAACTAGTCAACAACTTTATGCATACAATGCCTTTTTCACTGCAACTCCAGCAATGTTGTCAAAACTAGCGCTGGATAGCCTACCTGAGGTAATTTTGTTAAGTTACACTATGCTAAACTGCATAATATCTCATCGTTAATACTTCTCACCATTTATTCCCAGGATACGACCGATTGCTTTCCATATATCCATCTTTTTTAACGTATCCTTGAAAAGGGGGTTTGACCTGTCAAACACTGGGGGATTTTTTTGAACCTCGATGATTAACTTCTCTGCAGTGTCATCTTACATTTTAAACGCGCGAGACCTTTGAATTAGAATGGATTCTGATTGGCTGTCAGTGTTTTATCATTAGACAGATGGGAAAAAATCGTTCTGAAAGTGATCCCAACTATATCGTTCCTCATATCTTTATCGTTATAGTTGTGGTGTGAACTCTGTTATTCTTTAATATGGAGAACGATTTTTAGAATTATATATTTATCGTTATCTTTATAGTTATGGTGCTTGGTGTGAACGGGCCTTAACTCTTTAAAAAAAATAACGGCTCCCAAAATTTTGAACGGCAGTGAATGTGTTTAAGATATACTAATTGATGATGTATCAAGTGTTGATACCTTGTACCCTCAAAAGTTTTTATCATGTACACTGCATTGTATGAATGCTTCTATGTTGTATATTTATTAACCTTGAGTCATTAATAGCCACATATATGAAGAATTTTGTAGACATAGCATGAGAATACAGCTAAATGGAGATGTACTGCTTTTTTGTAGTTAAAAGAAAATTGTATATTACCCGCCAAGAGTATCCACGGTTTCATTGGCAAATCCATCATAAACGTCCACACCACGACCGACACTCTTCATACTATGCACAGAACCTGCTCTCCTCATGGTGCTCTGGTATTGCCCAGCACCCATCAGACTGGTGCCCCCAGTGGACATCTGTTGCCACTGCATTGAGCTGCCGCTAAGCCTTTGCTGCTGTTGCTGCTGCACCTGACGATTATTTATGCGGTTGATGGTCCGGTGGGAAGGGCCTTTAAATGAATATTGATTAGCCAACTCTGCCTCCCTCCATCCTGTGTTGAAACCCTCCCGTGCCAGGGTCCCACTGAGTTGCCTGTGCACCGCATTGGGTGAAGGGCTGTGGCCATAGGACGGCACCCAATTCGCTTCAGGAGATGGCTGCCGTTGCAACGTGAGCCCGGCCATTGCTGCCATCTCCTGCTCAGTCCGATTCAGTGTCCTCGATTCTGATGTTTGCATTTGGTTGTAAGAGCCACTCAGATGTGAATCATCGTTGTACATGTACGGGCGGCCCACTACGGCGGGAATGGGCACGCCATGGCTTATTCTTTTCCGTGTGCCCATTTCTGCCACAGAGCGAGAGGAAAATTCCCCTGCGTACTGAGACAGTCGGGGCGTCTGTGCAAAAGCAAGTCATACGAATATTAGAATTATATAAAAGCAACATTTTTGTCTGATATGAGTGATTAAGTACATGCTAACTCTTCTTGCAAGGCTCACTGCTATCTCACAGAAGGGGTAACGTAACGGCCTCCGGTCTACCATTTGGCACATGAGGTCTTGGGTTAGGAATGTTTCAGATGCACTTTGGGCTCTGAGCTCAATTCCGCAGCTTGCTAGAAACTGCACTTCACTTTCTAAACACAGCTCCCACAGGAATACGCAAAATACCGCATCATTGTGTGTGCAGGGTGCAGCCACACAGGGTGTCATTGTCAAGGGATTGTGGACTTGGCAAATTAATCCAATAAAAAAACATTCATAGTAGGCAGTACTGATCTGATTTTAAAAGTGCTAACAGTGAAAAAGTATGTAAAATTAAAGAATTTTAGTAAGTAGCTAGCATAAAACTAGAAAAAACGTACCAATTGAAATTAACAATGTAATTTCTTAAAGGCTTTAAAGTTCTTTTAAAATTGGACCTTGAAATTAAATGGATGTGTTACTGCAGGGTTTTAAATGGAAATGTTGCAAGGCTAAATCCATTGCTAAAACAAGCTTGAATATTATTGTTTCAAATAAGTGAGGATGCAATTGAAAATTTTGTGAATGTGGTCACACTTACCGCCATTGTTCTGTTGCCATTGTAGATAAGAGACTTGGAACTGAATCCAGGGCTTTTGGATTGGTATCTCACAGTGGATGAGTGGCCATTAAATTCTAGAAAAGAGGACCATTAAATAAAATGTTAAAACAATGTATTTGTTTATGAGCATATTTATGGCTAACATGTTTGTATTATACATATATTATTTCCCTTTAGCAAAAATAAATAAATAAATAAATAAATTATGTCATCATTAACTTAACTACAACATTAATGACTTTTCTTCTCCAAAAACAGAAAATAAAAATATTTTAAAGAATGTCTCAACTGTTTTTTGTCCATACTTTTCTTCTTTGAAACAGAAAATAAAAATATTTTAAATGGGATATTCAATACAACATTGAGGAAACTGTTAAAAATATCTTCTTTTAAGTTTCACAGAAAAAGTTTTTTTGGTCCATTTTGCAATCCAGATAATTATATTCGTAGAAACAAGAACAACTCATGAAACTTTCCAGGTGGCTTTCATTTTGATGGGATTTCTTCCAAAGCATTACCTTGGTCAAAAGTGACACAAGACCCAGTTGTGTCACCTGATCTTTGTTTGCCATTCAGCTCTCTGACTTTGTGCTTCAGCAAATTTTAAAAGATCAGGTTTCTATCAGTGCATGGCTTCTCAACCCAGTCTGTTTCAAACAGTGCTGACTACTAGTTGTTCACATATAATAGACGTGAAAATGCATTAGGTTTAAGTCTCCAAAACATGCTCAAAGGAAGTTATTTCATGGGTGAGAGAGGAAGTCTGCTATAGCAATCACACCGTAAAGGAATGAAACAGAGGGAAAAGACGATGACGTCATAGGGTGGTCCTTTGTCTTATTTTCTGTTTTTTGGAGGTACTTCAGTGCTCTATTCTCGTTTTTTTATGTTCTTATTCTCTTTTTTTCTCTTTCTTTCCTCTGTACACTGACTTTTGTAGACAAACAAAAAACAACTTGAGTGGTTGATCCCTGTATGAAAGAAAACCTCACGATAAAGCAGTTGGACAGTAAGAAACAGAAATTGTCAACATTCAACAAACCAAAGTGAGTCAGCAATCCATTCCAGTACCACTGGATATAAGGACAAGCAACAAACCCATATGACTGGGTTCAGAGGAGTGGAATTGCTTCAGTTTTTGTGATGACTGAAAGATGAGGTCAACCATATATTGCTCCTCCCAGAGGAGAGATGAATTTCAGCCGAAGCTCCATATAAATGTGTCGCGATGTTGCTCAATAGATGAAAAGATCAGATTGACTTTGGCAGATCTTTATAATATTTTCTGAACTTACTATTTTTACGGAACTTATTAGACTAAAACCATCTATCTTAATATCTTTATTCAATGCTGGAATCTAATAAGACAATAATAATGCAGAAAATGCAGTGATCTCCATTTCCATAATCATTTAAAATGTTTAAAGATTCTTAATTATCCTCATTATCACACCTTTCTCCTCAAACTGTCTTTATCGTAAAACATTTTCCCATTCAAATGTCTAGCTAATTCCTGTTTCCACTGACGTTTCTAATCTGTCCGTGGGAAGTCTGACAGGAAACACAAACGCCCAAATTAAAGTCTTGGCAAGAATGTCTAAAGGTTCGAGACCTGACCAAAGCTGTCTTTATCTTGATTCACTGTGACTATAAATCTTTTTTTTAAATCAGCATTTTCTTGAACTGGCACTATTTCAGACCTTTGAAGTGCACTGTATTGAGGGTTCCCGGCACGGATAGCCAGTAAATACAGAAGTTTATTAAATGATAAATTCATTTATATTTTGCGGAAGAGTGTTTAAGGAACATAACTTCTAAAATTTAAACATCTGTTTTGTTTTAGAGATCCTTGGCATGACATTTTTGTCTTTGCTCATCTCCTTCTGTTTTTCAGTAGATTAAGAGTACATTCCACAACCTTAATTAATTCCTTAATGTTACTGATATGCAGGCTGTATTGATACTTCAACGGTGGTGTTGATTTTAAATACATACATTATTAGACTACAGAATTAGTTGTATTACTTTGTTTTCTACAAAAACATTAGCAAAATGTAAAAATTAAAATATACATAAAAAACAAACAAACTATAAACTATTACAAAAAAGCAAATCCGCCCCGTGTTTACGAGGGATGTGACTGTCACTGGACCATCTAAAATTGTCCCATTATAAGCCCAAGTGCAATAACAACACAACACTGCTGCTGGAATTGATAAAATGTGAGATTCTTAATGCACATGCTCAATAAATCACTAGAATGAGTCTGAGGATGATTAAAACCCATGCAATCCCTAAATTCCCTGACATGTTGGTTACCAAATCTGAGTAACTGAGCATAAATCTTGATGATAATTCAATAGCACTGTGCGCCATATTTAGGATAATTGCAAAGCAGCATGTTGTCTGTTGCATGCCAGTGAATGCACCTTAAAAACAAGACAACTGTTTTTTCACAGTTACTCATTCTTCACATCCTCCCATTCAAGTCTCCCATAAGTTAAAATAGCACTGCCGTACTGACAAAACACTCTGAATCAAAGCAGGAAACTCTTCTGCAAAGGACGTGGAAGTGTGACCAAGTGTGCGACAGACCAGGTCAAACTGAGCTCATGTTCAAGCTGAATATGCATAAACAAATGTAAAAGATAAATATACCAAATATATATTCCAATGATTTCTTCTGTTGTAGTTCATTCTGTACTTGGGAGAAATCACTGAAGAACAGCAGCTTGGTCATTTCGTCTTCTTTTCAAAAGGTCACGTCCGAGCTCATTTTTGAACATAAGCCAGATAGGAGCTCTCAAAGTCACTCGCTGCGATTAGGCTCAACAATAGGGTCAAAGTTTAAATGCCTAACATTCCTCTTGCTAACAGGCATCCCAAAGGCAAGAGTTTCTGCCGGATTTAAATGTTACCGGTTAGCCTCGTTTTTTCTAGTCGTATTAATCAGTCGTCACAATTTTAGTGAAATATTAAATAAGAAATGGACTTTGCTATAATTTGCATGAGATCTGCTGTATACTTCATCTTTAAGAATGGTATACTACACTATAGCTTAATCCTTAGGTACCTATTCCTGTTAATTTGTGATTTTTGACCTAAGTGCTTCAGTAAAGCATTAGTTCAGTTATATTTCAGCCACCTTCTTGACAAGAGAAGTTTCGCTACAGGGCAGTGGGTGGTGGGGTGTGGGGTGTTGGGGAGGTGGAGACTGAGGTTTGGCCTAATTTCTACCTGTCTTTCTAAGCCAGAGAGGAAAGCGATACCTTTCCCACGGGTTACACTCCACCTCCTCCACAAACATCTACATACACACTGCTCACAATGGCTTACATCTCTAAATCACAAGTGCTGAGTGATTCATTTTACACATCTGCATTTGAATGCCTCTATATATCTTGTCAAGGTTTCATTGCAGAACAATGGGCCCATTTACACAAGCTTATTCCATTCGTAACGTTTACAAGTTTAACTCCATTCTGAGGGCCAATTGACCGTTTAGTTTTCAGGAAAACGTCAGGATATCAGCTGTTCCAAAGTATTTGTGTCCTGTTTTTAGGGGGTTCCCAGCAGCCAAACTCAGCCAAATGCAAAACAAAATGAATGAAAATGATCACTCACAAAAGTCAGTGTTTTGTCTCTATTATCCAAGATACAAAGCAACACAACAAGCATGCTGTGCACACCTGCAGCATATGCAATGAACACATGAAGACCTACAGATATTTGCATACTGATGCAAATCAAATCCTATCTGTCTCACCCAGAGTATATGCAGAGCTATTGTGTTCAAAAGTTCAGCCGGAATGATGTAAGATTTTTCTTATATTCTGATTGTTTCCTTAAACTACAGAATATATAATAGAATTATTCATATTATAGTATCCATGTTATATTTACATAATTACTGGTATGACGAGCCTTGGTTTTTTCTGGTATAACAAATTAGTTAGAATTTTAAACTATTAAAATACAGGAGACAAAAAAAAGAGTAATTCTGGCGAATTTAACATTTGAAAACACCAACATTTTTAAAAGTTACTTAAAGAGGAAATAACAATTTTACATTTTTTAAACTGTATTTCAAAGTTGAAATTGTTGTTTGTTTGTTTTTTGTTTGTTTTTTGGGGGGGGGGGTATGTCTTTAGAATCATCCTAAATTCACTTAGTATTAAAAATTCTTCATGTACTATTTTGATGAGCTGCTATACAGTGCTATGTAAACTGAAATATGTTTAAAATTGTACACTGTAGTTTACTAAATGTAAAAAAAAATAAAAAAAAAATAAATAAGTCCAATGTGCACATTCCAGGGCAGTTTATATGCTATCCGAGTTGTGAAGAGCACAGCACCTCATACGGGATCATCCTCAGCAGGTTTTACTCACCTGTAGAGGCGTTGAGTCGGGATGAGGATGAGGATTTCTCCGCCATGCGCTGCTGGACCTGCTGCTGGACGCGTCTGGCTTTCGATAGGTGATCCTTCCTGGGATGGTCGTCGGTCGGGATCGCATATGTAGTGACCGAGGTGCTGGGCTGTAAGGCGGAGAAGAATAGGCCCTCAGTGGCCACAACTGCACTCATCGTGAAGTCCGAAAACTCGCTCGAAAAATGACACAATCCAAATAGTTTGCTATTTGCGCGTTGAAAAAGATTTTTTTCGAAATCCGAATTTCGTGAGAAAGTATATTTTTCCCCACCACGAATGTTCTTCTAAAAGAATTCCAATATGAAATAAAAGTAATTTGCCCGGAGCGCAGGTCAAATGAACAGCGCTCCGTACACTTGATCTCCAGCTCTACGTAGGCAGCAGTGAGTGCGCTACTGTCGTCAATAGAGACAGGGAGAGAGTGGCCGGACGGGGGCGGGGCGTCCTCATTCAACATGCTCTCAGCACTGAGATATGCGTTTATCACATAGTTTAGAGTTACAATGGTAATATGAGATCCAGGGTGACCACCCCTCCCGCAGCATTTTCACCCCTTGTCCCGCACCTCGCGTATTGAGAAAATGTCCCGCATTTTCATCAGCCTGTTGGTTTTTGAATATCATATTAAGAAAACGTGCATGCGTTCTTTTGCCTTTTTAAGAAAGCATTTTATTTAATTTTTTTGCGGTGTAGTTTTTCATCTATATTTAACAGCACTTTGTCAGATGTAGGCCTACAAATAACAGCCGTTTTTAAAATCCTATCCAATGGTTGAAAGGACAGGAGTAAACATGGTCACTAGAGGGTTGTGACGGCTGTCAATCAAAATGTGGAGCGGTGATTCGTTCCATGTTTTCCCTTTCAGAAAACATATGGATAATTCGGTAAATTAAAATTAAAATTTAACAGAATTTATCAACTTGTTACCTGCTGGATTCACATCCTTTCTAAAAAATATGAAAGTTTTTGGTTTAATATATAAGACTGTCAATGATCTAAATTCATGTTGGTTTATATTTTATTTGTTCATTATTAATTTTGTTGGATTTTAGTTGGACTTGGTCAGAACTGTTTCTAAAATAGTTATCTGCATGATGCATGCTGCCTTGCTCAGTGATGTTGAATTTAAATGTCATGTAAAATAAAGACATGTTATGTTACATTGTGATGTAATGGTGTTTTCTGGAAGGGACTAAAGAACAAAGACTTTTTATCAGCTGACAGGCAGAATACAAATGTTTTTTTATTAAGTTAGATAAACATTATATAACAGTTTCAGGTTATGTTTTAATGTTAACATGTCCTCATTGTCCCACAAAAACTTATAATCGTCCCACATTTGGTTTGTTTGATGGTGGTCAGTCACCCTAGATCCACATGTACATTATGTCCTCACCTTAAAGTAGTTTTACCATGTTTTTGACATGGTACCATGGGCATGCTATGGTTTTCTCTGAGTAATTACAATGCGTGAACTTAGAATTATATGGTTCTATCTACACTTTTGGCCGATTTGAGTTTTTGACATAATTTTATTAATGCCTGTGTGGTGTTATTTTTGTAAAAAAAATTATTTTGTTAGTAGTTATTAATAAAATAAAAAGGTTCCATCTCACAAAACAGCAGGGATTTAAAAACTTTGATGCTCCATATCTCAGAACTACCCTAAACGGAGATAGAACTGTATAATTCTAAGCTCACAAATACTTGAATGTGCTAAACAGTGAGGGTCATGCCTATTACTATCTGATACCACAGAACTTTTTTTGGTTTAGGCGTTTTACAGTGTAATTATACATTTAAGTGCTGAGTAATAATAATTAACTACACTTACTTATAGGGTTAGGATGAGGGTTTGGTTTAGGGTTAGTTACATGTGATTATGCATAATTTATAGTTATTACTAACTACATAACACATGTAACAAGGACACAATAAATAAAGTGTTACCGTTTAAGTTATTTTAGGGTAGCTTAACAGTTTTTTGAATAAATATATCGCTTACAAATCATTTTTTTCAAAGGAACCTAAAACTAATACTATATATAAGTAAACATGACAAATGTATTACTCACCTCCAATAAAGACTCTGGTTTCATTGTTTGATATGTTCCTCCTCCTTATTTATTTGTCTTTTGTAGGTTTTAGATAACACAGCCTCACAATATCCTTTTATAAGCAACTCTTGCTCATTTCTCTTTCTTCTCTTGTTTTTAACTATTCTGTTTAAAGAGGAGTATCTTAAAATGTGTGCTGCACCCAAATACTGACCTTGCATCATCCATCCTCCCAGGAACTTTAGTTAATCCTTTTTTTGAGGAAAGATTGGAGAAAAAATGCAGGGTTAGAAAAAAAATCCCACTTTAAAGGGATAGTTCACCCAAAAATAAAAATTTTGTCATCAATAAATAACCCTCAAGTTGTTCCAGAACACAAACGAAGATATTTTAAAGAATGTTGGTAATCAAACAGTTAACGGTAGCCATTGACTTCATTTTTCTCCTACTATGGAATTCAATGGCTACTGTCAACTGTTTGATTACCAACAATCTTTAAAATATGTTTTTTAAAGATTTTTTTTAACTCATACAGGTGGTTTGGAACAACTTAAGGGTAAGTTATTAAAAATCATTTTTGGGTGAACTATCCCTTTAAGGAGGAGAGGATGTGAAAACTGTTTAGTCAACAGGCAGAGAGACATTTGGGGGGGGGGTGATTACATTCTGCGTATACGATTAGAAGCATCAGTGACTCATACAGTAAAGAATGCATTATTTTGGCTGATTGCTTTATCCATTTACTGAAATGGCCATTGCCTTTTGTTGTAAACAAAGGAAAACCCCGCATAGTTCAGAAAGACACACCCAATGCACCAGACCAGGGGCCTCATTTATAAACGTTGTACGCACAAAAGAAGGCGTACGCCGCTCTCTACACAATAATTGTTATTTATAAGCAAACTTGACGGTAAAATGTGCAGTCCTTCACGCAAGCTCTGACCCAGGCGTACGCACAAAAACGGGTGAAATGAGAAATGGCGACACCGTCGGCAGATGGAAGAAACACGTGAAAGTGTGTGAAACTGTAGACCGTTGTGTAAAATGAATGGCAATACCGCCTCTCATAAATAACACGAAGACTTCACAAAGCAAGTCTTACAATTAACAGCCTACACGAAAACCCGTTTGATCGATCTGCAACAGAAATGCAAATTAACACATATTTTCAAAAAGAAAAGTGAAATATGTTCTGCAATAATATTGGCATGTTATACAATTCATCCTCATAAATAAGATGGTAAACAGAACGAAATAATGTACAAAACTGATATTCTCGCCAATGTGTCCGTCTGGCGGAGCAGATATAGATGCAATTAGATAGTCAGTCAGATAGATAGATAGATAGATAGATAGATAGATAGATAGATAGATAGATAGATAGATAGATAGATAGATAGATAGATAGATAGATAGATAGATAGATAGATAGATGTAGCCTATTATTTGTCCACTGGGGAAAGTTGTTTTCATAGTAAAAATGTCTTCATCAGCTAAGGAATCATGGTATTCATGCATATGCCTTTAGTTTGTTTTATGGAAGGATTCGGAGTGAACGCATCTTCAGACAGCAAGAAGACTTGCTGGCAAATGAGGCAAATGTCCGGCCATTTCTTTTTTATTTCTGCCACAGTCCGAGGTTGTGAGGCTACAGCATTTACGGCGTCTGCAACCTTTTGCCACTCAAGTGCCTTTTTGGCATTAGTAATGCCCACACTGTGCCCTCCAAACAACATTTTTCTCCTCTTTTCCACCTCGCCAACGATAACTTCTAATTCACATTGGCCCTCATTTATCAAAAGTGCATACACCAAATTTCCAGCGTACACCTGGCGTACACCCAAAACCACGGTGACTTTGATATTTATCAATATGGACGTTGGCTTACGGCACGCTCAAATCCTACGCCAGGTCAGGAGGTGGTGTACATGTACGCACGTTTTGAGTTAGTGCGGAAATGCGCAGAAAAACAATTCCTAACACCACAAAACGCACTGACAAACTAAAAGTTATGAGGAGCTCTTTTCCAAAACGCGATAAACAGCATTTTTAAAAATAAATTTGTATTTTATTTCTATTAATAAACTAGTGTTGTGTCTGCAAAGATGAAATTGATGATCACCATCTCCGTAGTGAACGCGCCTATAGAGAGAGTAGCCTATTTCTTTTCGTTTATAATTGTTTCGTTTAAAGACATTTCAAGCTTTCTTTATAGATATATTTCTCATGTCTGTGAGGCATGTACTGAGTTTCGGTTAATTTGTGATGAGATGCGCCCCAGTTCACGTGCAATGCAAGGGACCGCGCCAGCGCCTCCATGTCATGACTCATGATTATATTGTCTGCTATTTGCTTCTTATTTATTAAATCCAGGCAATTGGTTGATGAAAAAAATATTAAAATTAAGATACAATTTATACAAAACGAAATTCACTTTAAAGAAAGGCTTTCAACAAAACAAAACAAAACTTAATTAAGTGGCCAAAATCATGTCTGAGCATGTCTCCCGATATATTGCGCATCCTATCTTAGCCTATGTTCACTTTTCATAATCAACATAGATGGGGAAAAAATAACATTATTATTTTTTAACAAATATGAAACTAAATGCACTTAGTTAATGGCTACAACACGCCTAATAGTAGGCCTGAATATTGTTATCATTACTTTTTTCAAGTTCGGCACGAATTACTATTAGCCTAAATGTGTTACTAAATGATTTGAATGTATTTTTAACATTGTTGTATTTAAGGACTGTATTTGTGTGTTATTTTTAAATTATTTGTTTTATGTGGTGGACAATATTGGAACGTGACATTGGAAATATTTATTTTATTTTTACTATTTTATTTATTTTACTATTTATTTTGTTTGGCTTTTATTTATTTCATGCAGTTGCACTTATTTAATTTATATTAATTTATAGTATGAGTCCCTGATTATATGTTGCATGTTCTCTTCTTGTTGTTTTTGTTGTTGTTTTTTTAGACAAAAAAATGGATGGATTTATAGCGTTTTGAAAAAAAATACAATTAACTTTGAATTTATCATCAACAATATTGTTGTTTGATTTAATAATAATTTTTCATGATGGTGATGGTCTCGATCTCCAGAGAAGTGTCTCCTCTTTGCCGTCTTCCGTGTGTCCATGGCGTAAAATGAGGGTGTGGGGGAAGCGGATACTTGAATATATAGGGGCGTGTTATTCTAATGACGATCGTTTTCAGCCGCGGCATTTATCAAGGGCAGGTATTGCGTACACCTGGATTTCAAAGGTACGCACAGCTTCATAAATCAGGCGGTGAGAGGAGTGTAAGCATAATCTTACGCCAACATATACGCCCGTTTCTACGCAAGAATGATAAATGAGGGCCATTGAGTGAAGTTACGTTTTTTTGATTTCCTCTCTGTGTTTGCCATGATTTCGCAATTGATGAATATTAACTTGTGGGCGTTTCACGGACTATTTATGGGCAACTATGGGCGTGACATGAAGCCTCAAAAGCTGCGCTATATTTAGAATTGATTGTGATTTATTAAGGGGAAAATGCGTAGGATGTGCGTGCGCACGGTTTTATAAATCCGAATATTTCTGTGTGTACGCACGTCCTATGTTTCATTCGTTCGCCACTTCTGACGCAAATCCTACGCAAAGTTTTATAAATGATGCCCCAGGTCACTATATCCCATAACAATGAAACCGAGAAACTGCTACTAAAATGACACCTTTGCTGTATATGTCTGGAGGTATTTGACTAAATAAATAAACAAAAGTATTCTTTTTTAATTGTATTTGACTGACAATGTATGAGCCAATGCACAAAGCATATTCGAAATATACTAAATTCTTTATTATCTTTATACTAAATTCTCTCTCTCTCTCTCTCTCTCTCTCTCTCTCTCTCTCTCTCTCTCTCTCTCTCTCTCTCTCTCTCTCTCTCTCTCTCTCTCTCTCTCTCTCTCTATATATATATATACATTTCATGTAAAATCACAAATCAGCCAAATTTCAGAAACTTCCTCACCTCAAATTTTTTATTTTGTTAATATTTTTAACAAAAAGAAATACAAACATAAATAGTGATGAAAGACAAAATATTAAATGTCATGGATGTATATATTGAGTAATCCACTATTTTGTAGAGGGGGGTCAGTTTTCACATGAGATTTGGAGCCAAATAACAGAGGGGTAAAAAAATTACTTTAGAAAGATGGGAGCATACTTATTTTATTTTATTGTTATTTTTTTAAACAGAGATTGGCTCTATTAGTAACTATGTCTAATAAATCTATTAATCTGTAAGTAAAAAATGTAATTATATTAGTAAAATATGTTGACTTTAGCAATGTTTGTTGTATTAACCATTTTCAGTGGTCAAAAACTAAATGTGGGTCACTTTAGATATGGCTGATACTTTTTCTTACAAAGAAGAACATCTACATAACAAATTATGTTGAAACTAGAAATGTATGTTGTTATTTTCTATCAACACAATTGCATTGAACATACCTCTCTGATTGGCATATTGGTTTTACTTTATTTGAGTGCCAATAAAGTATTAAAGATATCTCAACATGATTTTAGATTCTGGTTCTTAACTAATTTTTTTTTTTTTAACCCTATATGGTTTAACCCCATTTGGGGATCTCATTGCTGCTCTATGTTCAAATTGATGAAAATAAAATGTGGTTCACTTTGCACGCAGCTGATACTTATTGGCCCGGTTTTACAGACAGTGCTTAGATTAAGCCAGGATTAGGCCTTAGTTAGGGCATTTAATAGGGTTTTATAAACATGCCTTAGAAAAAAAACATTACTGTGTGCATCTTAAGACAAAACAATGGCACTGACATTTGTTAGACATGTCCATGCAAATTGCTTTCAGTTAAAACAGCTCAAACATGCATTTTAGTCTGGGACGGCTCGATCGGCCCAAAGGAGGTCTTCCGATCAGCGGGTGAAGGTCTCTGCGTGTTACTGTCTTTCCTTTTTCGCAACATTCAAGATTAAATGGAATACATTTTCCCATATGTATCAACTCGTTATTTCATCTGACTCCATAAATGAAAAAGGTTTTAATGATGTAATACATCAATAAAAGTGAAGTTTTACCCGCTCAGATTAGGAAGCTATAATACTCACGTCTGTGGGTCTCACGCTCACAATCTCGCCAGTTTCGGTCACCAAACAGAGGTAATTGGCTAATTTCTTAGATGGTCGGATTCACCGTTACACAATCAAAGATACTTTTAAATAGCCCCCTTGAATTTGCATAGACTTGAATTTAAAGTATACACCCAGATTTAGGTTGGTCAAGCAGTGCGTTTGCTGCCCTAAACGGAAATAACTTGTCTCTGCAAAACAAGTACACTTGAATTAGTGCCAAATATTAGTCGTCACTAATCTGACGCAAACTTGCGGGAACATACGAATCCAGTTAATCTACACGGGAAAACAATTTTAGAGTCAGTCAGAATAAAATCAAATGTTTACAATTTATTGACCAGGTAATAGAACAATAATTCAAAATCAATTAATCAATCAAATAGTCTATAATAACAACAATTTGGAAATCAAGGAAATTCAATGTTTACCTGCAACGAAAAACAGCAATCGTGTGGGAAGTCTACCTACAGACTCCCCGAACCTTTTTGCCCAATTTCCTTACAAACCCAGATAATTCAATTTTCTTACCAAATGGTGGTGTCTGTCATTATAGTATAATTAGATTTTGGTCCCCTATGAGGGGCTCACAACTGTGAGATCAGAATGGAGGATCTGGGTGAGGGATCACCTTTAAGGTACACATCCCTTTTCTCATATTTTATAACTTCTTTTAGCTTTTCATTATGGTTGGGAGAATGAGACCATTTTACCAGACGCACTGAGACACTTTAAATGATACCAAACATTGTATAGTTACTCTTTTTTGTACACACTTAACATTTCATGGGTTTTTCGGTGAGTTTCAAGTGAGGAGTTGAAGGGGGAGATTGTCAAAGTTAGGTGTGAGGTGCACTGTGTGCTGCTGCGTCTCGGATGTTGCTGTTACATAACTGTGACCCTGGATGACAAAACCAACATGGGTCATTTTTTTTAAAATTGAGATTTATACATAAAATGAAAGCTGAATAAATAAGATTTCCATTGATGTATGGTTTGTTGGGATAGGACAATATTTGGCCGATATACAACTATTTGAAAATCTGGAATCTGAGGGTGCAAAAAAATCGAAACATTGAGAAAATTGCCTTTAAAGTCGTCTATTTATGTTCGCGATTGTAATGCATTCAATCACAAAAACAAATGTTTTATACATTTACGGTAGAAAATTTATAAAATATCTTCATGGAACATGATCTTTACTTAATATCCTAATGATTTTTGGCATTAAAGAAAAATGTATAATCTTGACCCATACAATGTATTGTTGGCTATTCCCACAAATATACCCGTGCTACTTAAGACTGGTTTTGTGATCCAGGGTCATAATTATGCATGAGAGGGTTCAAATATGAATTCTCAGGAGAGCTTTTTGCTTTCTCGTGGGGTAGCCCAGACTTTCTGGCACCCGCCTTACAGTTTAAAGGGGAATGTCTGAAGTATCTTGTTTCCCTCAATCAAACAATTACATATGACATTCTTCTGAGTGCCAAAAATAAACACTGAAATGGTCAAGTTGATGCACATTAACTTGCTCTCAAAAGTGTATTTATAAGAATATTTGAATTAGTTTCAGGATTTTTTTTTTTCATTTTAAGAGCTTCTGAAGATCCCCATAAGGGCTTGAACTACATTGGGCCTTAAAAATGGGGACTACAAAATTAAATGTTATGAAGAATTTGAATCTAGAAGGATATCAAGATAATACTTCTTGGGCTACAGGCACGCAAACTTGTAAAAACAATATTTATGGCAATTACACAGCTGCACTTAAAAAAAAAAGAAACAAGATACATTTCAAGTTTCAACATTATTTGTTCTTCAGATATTCCTCTTTAAAAGAGAAAGCAGTCGGATGCAGTTTGGTTTGGTTTTTGACCACTGAAAATTAATTTACCCATTTATTGATGGAACCACATTGAAATCCCCTGGAAATTAACCATGAGCCTTAAAAAATAAGATAGCTTAGAAAAGTTCATTATACCCGAATCTAAAATGATCTTAAATACTTGAAATACATAAAAACTTCGGGGGTAAAGCACATTGGCTTTTACCATTTCTGAATTGTCACCATTGGCATACAATGTAACAAAGATCGCTCAACATATTTTACCAATAGAAGGATCAACATATTTTACCAATAGAAGGATCAATCTCGGTGTAAAAATAAAATCATGATGCTGCCATCTTAATTTCTAAAGCCATTTTACCCTCCTGAAAATTGTTATTTTCACCATCCTTTAGTGTATTTCTCAGTAAATATCAATCCATAACATTTAATATTTTGGCTTTCTTCTTCATTTATGTATTTCTTTCACCAGAATTATTTTTTGAAACTAAATGAAAATATTTATCTGGACCTCTGGTTGATTTGACACGGAATGGTACTTGATGACAACTTTTACATCTCTTATTTACAACCATCAAGGCAAAAATGAAGACAAGAACAAAATGAAGACATGTTATTTGTAAAATACATTTAATTCCTGAATATTTGGGAAACAAAACCAGACCAAAATCTACAATTGGTGTGTCAGGGTAGAAATTTGAGCAACAGCTGTCAATTTAGGTATCAAATAAGTATGAGATCCTTACAACACAAAGGCTATATTTGATAGTGTTGAAATACCTTGATGTGTTTTAACTACAGCAGTTATTTTCATAAACAACTGTTTCACCTTCATAATACGTAATAGTTAGAAGATCATGCTCGACTTGTCAGGACCTCCTAAAATTCTTACATGCTTCAACTGAAATCATTGCTGAGGTTCTCTCTCTTTGTTTTTGACAAGTACCAGGAAAAAGATATCACAATTAAAGGCATACATTGTCTTTACATGGTCATTAGTATACTATATAGCTGTACAAGACACTTTTTAAGCATATCAGCATAGGCAATATGTGTTAACAGGACAAGGGTTGCATAATGCATGAAGTAGCCTAAATCACAAACCTGAAGGTATTTATACAACGCTTCGTATTAGTGCGGTCTAGAAGAATAAGTGCACGATAGACATGTACACAGGCATAGTAAGGGTGTAATCACCAGTAAAAGTGAAACATCTTTGCCACCTAGTGAAAGTGGCACGGCATTACAGCAACTACATCTGTGATAGAGATGGCAGTGAAGAGAGCTTGTCCATTCTATAACCATTCAAGCCTGTCCATCTGAATTCACTGTCAACATATAGCATACATGTACATTCACACAAACTCACTGGATTTTTCAGTTGAGTGATATTACACATTACAGGCACCCACAAGATAATCGGGCCTAATTTGGAACCAATTTGTCCCTTCCGACGACCATAGGTAAAGTCCCGATTATCTTGATGGTCCACAGATTATTTTATCAGACTTTCTAGTGGTGTGAGGTGTATTAAGAGAGCGAATCTGTTTGCGAAAAACGTCGGGACCGTGTCGATATCAAATCGTACATATCCGACATGAAATCCTGTTGTGTGGGGGGGAACGAAACGATACACAACCAGAGAGCTAGCTGACAGAAGACAGAAGCATAACACGACTTCATCTGAAAAGCAGTACAAACACTATTATCGCCATTTCATCTCTCATTGCGTCTCTCACATTGCGAAAATCTGACAAGATTTGAGTGATTAAGGGATAGTGGGTTTCATTTATTCATTAAGGCTGTTAGGATCCTGTCCATGGCTGCGATTACTGTAAAGAGAGGCAGAACTTGACCGGGGCAGTACTTCTTACTCCAACTCTTTGCATGAAAAAAACACATTGCACTATATTAGTCTTATAGAACATACAAAGATAGTAGATTGTATTGGGCATCAGGAGCTGTGTTTCCAGCTTTCTACAGCAAAACGCTGATCTAGGATCAGCTCTTTCGTCCGTGTGATTCCACATACAAGATCCACAATGATCATACAGTAGATCAGCGCCCTTTCTGCCATTAAAGGAATATTACAGGTTCAATACAATTCACAGGTTGATAAGCTCAACAGACAGCATTTGTGGATCGTTGTTGCCACATAAACTAATTCTGGCTGCGGTGAGACACTTAAAATGGAAGTGAATGGAGCACATTTCTGGAGAAATGTGTAGCTTGTGTACTTTTAAAAGCACTAATGTTTCTGTTAAAAACTTTAGTTCTAATGTTTTTTTTTACAGTCATTATAAGGTTTTAGACTTAATTTCTCATGGCAACAAAGTTGTAAAATTGGATACAACTTTACACAGAAAAAAAAGGTTTTCACATTAAAATCATGTCAGCATGCATGTAATTTGCGTCCTGAGGCTATACTATTGAATATACTATATACAATTTTTGTGAATCAGCCCCATTCAACCCCCATGTAAGTAGCCTACTTTGCTGTAACCCAGATTGTAGCTGTTTTTGAAGAAAATGAAGTAGCCTAAAGTTCATTTGGAAAAGTGCTGTCTCCTGATATTCATTTCTACTGAATCTGGAATATACATTTAAGATTTGTTTGCACCGACTGAGCTCTACTGAATGGCACAGAGTAAGAAGCAAACGTAGTGCTTGTCGGCTCTGTAATATTAAGACGAAAGTATACTTCCCCTGTCGCGTGGCGCGTGTAGCCTGGTTTTTGTGTCTGGGCGAGTGATTTGAGCGCTTGATAACAACGGTCAACCTGGTAGTGCACGCGCACGGTCACGAGAGTATACTTTCTCGCTCAACTGTGCGCTAGCCGCTAGGAGGAGTATTTTGGAAAACGGGTCTTTAAACATTCTTCAATCTTTACATTCTCACCTCCAATAAGCACTGTATTCTGACTTTCTCTCTCACCTAGCTAACACTGTTTATTTAGTGGTTTCTCAGGAAGAAACGTGTACATACAAGCAGCAGTCTCAGAGAAGATGATGGACAGGAGTGTTCAATACGAGATTCATGCTTATTCAGCCATACAGGGCTGCAAATATATACAGTTTATACATGTACATATGAAAAGAATGATAGTAACCGTTAGCAATAGCAGAACTTAACAGTTAACACACAAAATAAAACTACAAGCAAATAAATGTATCCATCCTTCATGTGATAATGTACTGTGTGTGTGTGTGTGTGTGTGTGTGTGTGTATGTATGTGTTTATAAGTCTACTGCTTAAGCTACAGATCGCAACTAGTCATCGCCAACTACAGCGTAAACAATAGCAGACTAGTTGTTGGTGGTTCCACTGCCACATTTGAACAAAAATGCACAAAAAATGTTCTGAGACTTTAGGAACAGGACAGAGTGACTATATTATAAAACGATGGTAGATAAAAAACAAAATAGGAGATATAAAACAAAAAAAAATTTTTTTGGGCTGATATTTTTAAAGGACATATCTTGCCCCTGTGTTTTAGTAAACAGGGCTGTTCCTGATACCGCAGCAGAGCACCATGCTGAAGATCATCTCAAAGATCTAAAAGGAAAAAGGGCACAATAAGTGTAAAATGTGATGTAAGCAACATCAAATGATAGTAGAATATAACTTGACACACAGGCCCCTATACAAAACCACTCAAGAATCCCTCACCATGATTACAGCAACAACCAGGGCGGCGATGCCAATCAGGTAGATCTTCTCTGAGAAAAGCTCTTTGATCTTGGAGTGACAGTTCTGAAAAACGGAGAAAAGGTTTTTTTTTGTCATGCTATGAGAGATGATTTGGATGAGAATTCTGCTTCTCGAGGGTTTACTGGGGGAGACTTACTACAGCCGTAACTTTCAATTGTCCAGGACAGATATCTGTGAGCAATACTCCAAGATTTACCCATGAGGTTCCTTTGCCACAGCAGTTCAGCTGAAAGCCAGAGATGACACTGATTAGAGAATCGTCATTACAAGAACATTATCTGGTTTGAGTGTAGTTTGTGTTAGCTTGATTATTGTTGTGCTCCTCAGTACACAAGGACTACTTACAGTCTCGTGAAAGACCTTCAAGGCAGTAGCGGCAGCCTGCTGTTGTTCATTTTGTCCGATTGGAATTGAATTGCCTTTGTCATACACATTGTCATAGAAAGTGATCAGCTCTTTGGAGATCTGACAGGAAAAAGAAGAAGATATAATAACAAAAATATGTAAACAGACGTGTATGTGTCAGCTTGACACGGTGTATACATGAAACCAACCTTGTCTTTGTTCATGAATCCCACGATTCCAGCAGCAACTTCACAGGCAAACAGAATTACAAGGCAGGCAAAGAACTGTTGGAGAGAAACAAAAAAGGATGTGTACTGCATATGGGCAAGAGTCTGTTCTCCGTACAGTGCAAGAACCCAAACTTACCAACAGAAGTCTAAAACAGCAATTGTTAAAATAATGACAAAGTAATGGCACCATAACAAGTTCAGCGAATGCTTTACTTAGAATAATTCGATAAATTCAACTGAAAAGCAATTCAAACATCAGTGTTGCTTTTACAGTCATTCTATTAATATTTACTTCTGGTTAATGTTAGGCAACATGTGATTTGAGGAATTTGCTGAGTGGTCACAGGATTTGTTACTCACTGTTCCGAGAAGACACTGGGATTCCTGTATGGCTCCATAACAACCAAGGAATCCAACAAACATCATCACAGCACCAACAGCAATCAAGATGTAGACACCTACAAAATGAAAAGCATGTGTGTTATCCTAAGGGAATATCTACGTACTTTAAACAAAAAACTGAGATCAAAGAGGGAGCCATGAAGCTCAGTGCAATCTGAACAGCCAAACTAGATTTGAAAAGTCATCCAATCAAAATAGTTTATATATCGAGGGTGCATTACATCATCGTGACCAGCAGGAGGCACTGTGTGTTCACTTTGATAGGGTGGTAAGTTTACTTTAAGCAGAAGGAAAACTGCAGGACATTTGGAAGTCATACTAAGAGGCCCAAATTAACTTTTTGTTTCCATTCCCTCATTCACATAAAAAAAAGCCTTCAGTTAATAGCAAATCAGGGTTCTTATGTAACATGACGTAAACTGCTAGAAGGGTAAAAAGAGAGCTGTGGATTTAAAGATTCAACAGCTTTCTCAGAAAGAAAGATTTTTTTCCAAGTGTTTACATCGGTTAGTAACACAGGCTCAGTGATAACTGCTGTAACCATAGCAACCCCAGTAGGCGCAGCAGCAGTGTTTGCATGGATGTTCCAATGGCAGAGAATAGAGGGATAGAGAAAGAGAAATAGAACAGAAAACTCTCTCTCTTTCTTAAGAAACAAAAAGCCACACACAAACTGAAATCATTGTGACTCAGCATGCAGAATGAGTGAGCATGAATTATCTTGAAACTGTATTTTCCTCTCTTGTAATATCGGTTATTTTGTTTTGTTCATTTACCATTGATATTTAAATGTTTTTTTTTTTGCAAGGTTATAATAGTTTTGCATTTATAAAATAGTTTTTATTTTAATAGCATTTTCAAATTTCAGTTTAGTTTGAGTTAGTTTCATTAATGGTTTTGTTAGTTTTAGTTTAGTTTTTATTTTGTGAACACATTTCTATTTAGTTTTCATATATTTAGTTTCAGTTTTAGTTAAATGAGTTAACACAAAACTTTGAGTTAAAGACATTTAATTTCAGCAAAGTTTGATGTTTGCATTTTTCAGTTAACTTTCGTGCAAACCTCTTAATAATAAAAATAAAATAATTGTTTGAGATTGAACAAAGAACCAAACAAATGCAACTTATAAAGTATAAAAGTAAATATTATTCATTCGTACTCATTCATATTAAAGTTGAACTCTTGTTAAACGTGTGGTGCATCAGAAAAATATATATATATTTTTTATATTATTATAATTATTCTTTTATGGTTATTTCTATGATGGATTCTTTCAAATATTATTCTTGTATTGATCCATTTATGCATTTTGTCTATTGTAGCTATATTTTAATATCACATAGGCTACTCATACATTTGTGGGCTAGACATGAAAAACGCGAGACGCGGGCAATGGAATGAGGAAAAAGCGCAAGATCTCAAGATGCGTCTTCTAAAAGTTGAACTTATTTTAACTTGAGTGCCGCAATTTAGAACGCCGTGTCATGCGCGAGACGCCTCAGAAGACGCGATAACAACGGGCGCTGTGTTTACATTGAAAAATAAAATAACGCAGCTCATATGTGGAACGTGATCTTTCCGGTACAGATTGAGAGCTTCTTAATTACGCAAACGATTATTCATTTATGCTAATTATTATTTTATGTCAGTTCGTTTTTCAGTAACTGTTGTTAGTTTCGTTTCGCTTTAGAAATTTCTATTTTATTTCAGTTTACGGAAATGTTTTTAGACCAATAGTTTAGTCTTTCAGTTTTCGTTTACAGAAATAACCTTGGTTTGTCGTTGTTTATTTTTGTTGTTATTAACATCATTAGTACATCAATAATCATTATTATTTCTTCCCTCCAACAATACATAAATGCATACATAAACAAAACAACAAGAATCCAATTTGGTGAACTGTTCTGGAAATTGTTTTGTTTGACTGATTCTATCGTGTCAATCACTTCATGCAGAGGTATATGAAACACACCTTCTTACTTCTACAGGAACTTCTCCTCAATTCCCAACCCAAAATCATAAAATAAAATGTCCCAACAACACCCTTTATTTTTGTTACAATGCATACACTTCAATCATACATTTTATTATTTATAAGCCTATTTCAACAAAAGCTATTTTTGTGTCAGGAAAAAATAAGTAAAAATGTGCTTTACATGGTAGCATCTAAAATTGAAAGATTCTAAATCGAATGGTTTTAAGTCAGAAACAATTATTTAATATTACTGAATCAATACATCAGAGTTCCAATGACAAATGCAATTTTAACAGTCAGATTAAGCAGAAATGGCCCCTTAAAGTCTGCATGAAATCAAAAGTAACTAAGTGCAAGTTAATCCACAGGAAAAAAATATGTCCTTGCAATCTGATCAAAATCTGAAATTTTGTCAGGTTTACTCAATTCACTAATTGATTCTATCTTGTCAATCACTTTGTGCAGGGACATTCGGTACACTATTTCTTTCTCTGTACACTGTAGAAAGTGATCAGTTGACATAACTTAAAAAAATGAGGAAATCCGTTGCCTTAAAATTGTTAAGCAAATAAACTTAATTTAAAATTGAAAAAAATAAGCCATTTGAACTTATGTGGACAGTTGTGGCCTAATGGTTAGAGTCGGACCTGTAACTTGAAGGTCTTATTCAAATTCAGTTAATTCTGTCCTGCCAGCCCCCCTCGCTCTCATCCTCCGGCCATACAGACACGCCCATGGCACTTCTCTAATGCTGCTGGTAACACAAACTGAATCTCCAGAGCATAATTAAATTAAGTTTTTAAAATGTCTAAATGTCCCGCTGTCATTTAGCAACTGTGCCCATTCCCTTGCAAGAGAATAAAAAATTAATAAAATCAATGGGATGTTGGGTGGCCCGGGAGGGGACTGACTGAGTTCTGGTTCCATTTACTTAATTGCAGTGGGTACGGGGCTAAAAGGAATCGCCACCAGGCCATTTCTCAGCGTGACAGGTCTGAGTGGAGCGCTACGATGTGACTAGCATACTGAACAGCTGTATAATACACTCAAACTCTCCCTCTGTCACACTTTCACTTTCTCTTTAAACAACCCTCTTTCGGATGTCTTTGGATATCCATGTCCAATTACCAAGTCCATAATGACTGTACCACTGACTAGCTGTAAAGAGCGTGATTACTTTGAGATGAATTTCTTGTACAATCCAAAAATAACTGATGTGAATAGAGAAGAATGTAAGGATGTGTCTAAGCATTTGCTTAGTTGCAGGTGCTTCCAGTAGGGAATGTCTTATGACACAATACAATGAAGAGACCCTCAACCTCCTGGATCGAGACACTGACTCTGCTGTCTGCGTCTCTGTCTGAGTCTACGTGAGCCTCTGTTAGAGCGTCTGAATTCACTTGTGAGTGCAAAGAAAGTTGCCAAATGTAGCTGCAATTTTCGTTAATTCCAAGAGCAGACGCCTGGCTCTCAGCCAGTTAAAGAGAGAAACAAAAAGAAAATGAGAGAGAGGGCATGAGGATATGAAGAGAAGAGAAAAAACAGGAAAATATGATGGAGAAGAACAGGAAAAGGAGGATGGTGGACAAAAGAATTATGAGAAGAATGAGACCAAGGAAAGGAGGTGAAGGAGTGGACAGGGGTAAAGGTGCGGTTGAAATTCAGTCATTTCAACAGGCATCCACGGAATTTCGCGTGAAAGCGGAAAATGTCCCAAGACAGATTTTGCTACGGTTTCAAGTTTATCAAGCGGATTCACCGCATTAACCAGCTGCTTGGTTTGTAATTGACTTCTGTGCTTCATACATCGCTAAAATATTGACAAGATATAATTGACCTTTTTTGCAAGCAAAATTTTGCTAATGTGACTCCACCTCTTAAGGGAGAAAAAGGAATGGGAAAGTCAGTGCACACGCTGCAAACTTTAAGCACAAACAGATGATGCCAGAGTTCAGAGTTGAACCACAATGGAAGTAATGGTGAGTGGAAAAGCTGCAGAGAGAGGGAGAGGGGGAGGGAGAGAGGGAGGGAGAGAGGGAGGGAGGCATGTTCTCAGACAACAGGCGGAGCTGTAGTGGAGGAGGGGTGCCGGGATGTGTGAGCAAATTTTTCCTTTCGTTTTTTTTCTCTAGAGACTGTTTTCTGTAACTTGTGTCCTTTGAACGCAAACATCTTTGCTTTTGAAAGTCCAAACATGCACATTTGATTTGCTTTCTTGTGTCTGCACAATAAAGCAACATGGTAACCTGAAACTGTTACCTATAAGGAGCTGTTTCTACCTCACCTAAGCCTTAAATTTTTTTTTGGTTTAGCCTAATATATTCAGGCTGATTTAGTGATGTTAAATAACATTTTTTGACTTGAATAAAATCAATAATTTGGATGTTACCACATTTTTTAGCACATTTTTAGGGGAACATTTACACTTCTCTATACTTGATGCTTAGCAATCAATCTCGAATTGTGCAATTTATCATCAGGCCTACATTTCAACAAAAGATTCCCATTACACGAGAGTAGATGTTAAAATTTCATGATGATTTGTACTCGGCTTTCCCCAAGATAAGCACCAACTAAGACGTAGCTTTACAGTAACCTATGCTTCTCCATCCATTTACGCTTCTCATAACATTTCACAATTTTTTTTGTGTCAAGAAAAACAAATATTACTGAAATCAACTTAAATACATCAAGTAACACTAATAAATATAATTTTAAGGGCCGGATCAAGTGGAAATAGGTCCTTGAGGAAACACTTTTTAAGGTGTAGGCTGTGGCTAGTATTATTCTGGAAGTACACTTTGTTGATTCTCTAAGAATAATGACTTCCTTTTCCTGTTTTCCTCAGTCTCAAACATCACTAATCACTCAGTCTCAAAGATGTGATATCAAGACCTTTGTGTTCCCAATCTCATCTCTGACTGATTTCAAGATTCACACGTTCACCCTTCATCTTGGTTCCCAAAGCTTATTTTGAGACACTGATTTTCAATATTTGATAGTATGGTATCAACGAACTATGAAAGTAAGGGCCCTTTCACACCTACCTTGTTTGGTCCGGACTTTCGGTCCAAATCAAAATTACAGGTGTGTGAAACCTCCCCCGGACCACGGTCCGGACCAAACATACAAAATTTGGTTCGACGAAAAGAGGTAGACTCGGTCCGGATCAAACTGAACAAAGGTTTGGTTCGTTTCTAGTGTGAAAGCATTTCTGTATGGTTCGGACTTTCAGACCTTTTACAGGAAGTTCCGTTGGTTCCCACATAGCCGAAAAAACAGAAGGTGGCAGGAAAAATGAGCCGTGGTGGCACATGGGGAGAGGAGGAGACGAGGTTTTTAATGGTGCCAGAGCTCGCATGATTGCTTGCAGTCTTCTCCTCCTTTCCTGCCGGCGACGATAAAATGTTCGCACGACGAGGACGTTCATTTGGCGAATTTGAACTAGCCTTGTGTATAGTTGGTGCTGCAGGTAATTATGCCATAAAAATAACAATACAGTAGCAACGATATGCGTCTGTTCATTCATGTTGTCAAAGTTACCCGCCGAATTGACAACACGCTGATGTCAGACGCACGTCCATTTACAAACCAATCAATGTCGAGATGCAGCCAACATAGATGATGACGACAGGACGTCACGAAAAGTTCTTTAGTGCGCTCGCATAATTGCAGCGTGAAACCAAACCAAAACTTTATGAAAGTATAAAAATGTATCAAAACGTGAACTTTGGTTCAGACCTTGGTGCAGACTTTGTTGTAAAGTGGTAGAGAAAAGAGAGAGTCGGAAAAATGTGGGATAGTACTCTTCTTTCACAGATGAAAAAACAAACTTTGTTTTAGCAAGTCAGGAATTAACAGCCCAAACTGGACTCTTCAGATGTGCCATTCAAATTTAAAGAAACTAGAGAAATCGAAGGCAGGAAACAATAAAAAACACAAAAGGCCATGTCACAATACTTCAAGGTCACTTCCTCAGAAGGAAGTGTAATGTTTGATCAGCTAAGAAACTTTAAAATACAGCAAATTAAGCCAAAGAACTGGAGATAAGTATACAAATGCACGTCTACAGCCGTCTGTTAAGCAAGAGCATACCGGAACAAATTGCATTAGTTTTGTATTCCAAGGAAGTATACAACATGCTTTTGAAGAAAAAAAACTAGCATTAATGTATTATGTTTTTAAATTTATTAAAATGTGATATAGTAATAATATTTGTACACTGTACAAAACAGAAACAAAAAACAAGCTACATTATTAACACTAAAATTAAATGATTACTAAATGATTACATTTACTAGCAGTAGCAGGATTGCTTAAGATGTATCTCAGTAAGGTCTGACGATTGTTTATTTTCCTCATCAACTCTTCACAAAGTGCTTCAACCTGGCAACCAGTAAAACTCCTGAAATTAATTTGTACACTTGAATAGGCTTTCAGTGGAGAAGAGCATAAATCCACATCAGTTCTGTGGTACAAATGACTCAAGATTATGAGCTGCAAAGCTAATGCTGAGTGCTGATGGATTTTCAAAGTGATTGCGATCATAGGAACAGGAAGCCATTTGTGCTAACTAAATATAAATGAATTCTAGGTATTGACTGAAAAAACATTTTAGCTAAGTGTTTCATGAGGCCTGCTGACACTGGTATGCTATCACACGTAGGTTATGCCAAAGGGTGGAGACTTTTCAAATGAGAACATTCAACCATGTTAAGCTTACTTTCAGTATCATGTTGGTCAACAAGGTTTCTTTTTGTAATTCATGCAGGAGTACTTGAGTTTTTCTTTCAGACTGACAGCTCCCACTGGGGATCTCCATGGGATGTTTTTATTAGATTGCCATTGAGTTTATAGTTTGTCATGTGTCTGATATTGGTCGAAAAAAATACATTGTCTTTAGCCAGAATCAGCTTGTGGTTACTGGGTGGGGCTGACCACTAAAAGAGGAACATTCTTATTGCTGAGCTCTACGATTAGTTTGGCAACTTTGTGAACAAGAGCCAAGACAGCAAGAAGATGCACTAATGACACTTAAGTCATATTTGTTTGAGTCGTGAATTCAGTCTTATTCAAACTGTGTTGTTTAAGTACAGCAGCAGCCACTTATCTAATTGTGTTGCTATGGATACATCCCTCCCCTGCCAATATGGAATAATTGAGTCACCCGGGCCAGCTCCATTCCCCTCACACTCAGCAGCAGGCATTTTCAGGGAATGGCTGACCTGACCACACACCACCATGAGATTACACAATGGCTGATGGGAATTGCTCAAGTAAAGATAAGTGAAGGAAAAGCATCTCAAATCTGTGTACAACAAAAACAATGATGAGTCTTGGATATTTTTAGTCATTTGAGTTTGTGTTCAGCTACAGCATATCACATTCTGATGCCGTTTCTAGAACGTAATCTATTAGTAAATATCACAACAATGATTTACGGAAATTAATAATTTACTTACTATTTAATATTTATGAGTGCTTATTCTTTAATCGCATTCTATATTGTAGCCACAAGACGAAGTGATGACTTTTAAAGAGACTATTAAAGCAAGCACAATCCTTTATTCTATTCAGATCAGAACGAATAGCTTCCCCACCTGGAGCCGTCCAATGCTCTTTCTCTGATGGACATGAGCTCTAGTTGTGTTCTCTCACATTACACTCCATAAAGAGCAAGGCAGGGTGTATAGAGCTTCTGGCTGCAGGCCATTTCCTCACATTAAGATGTTGAGAGCTGTAATGTTTTATCTGCAGCTCCTTACATAGCATCTTTGCACTTTGCAGACAGACAAAAGATCACAGTATAGTGATGCGCATTCTGTCATTCATCACTTGTGTTGCATCATTCCCCTAAATCTCGAATTCTGCCAAAAGCATATTTGCTGGTTCTCTGGCTTTGCATTCAGATCTGCTAAGTTACAGAAATAAGCTGCTCTGTTTTTTCCTGACAGTATTCTTTATTAGTTTACCATGTGCTTGGATGCCACAAATCTGAGTTTCACCTCTCGCCTTTATGGCCACCCCCCGCCCCCCGACCCCCCAACCACTGCCACTCCCATCGTGCCTGAGCCATGTGTGATCGTCCAGTCAAGCCCTCAGCTGTTCCCAGACATCAGGCAGGCCACCCGCTGAGCTTTTATAATAGTGGTTATATACCACTGAAGCGCTGGACCTTTATGGTCAAAAGGTTTAGGCCTTTTCGTTTTTTGTTTCGGGGTGAAATGAAGTTTGAAATACCTGAGCCGTAATACAGTATATACTGTCAGCAACCAATCGTTGTTCAAAGGTGTTTACCAGTCAAAGTGAACTTTTTTGGAAAGTTTGCTTTGCCAAGAGGAACTGATGGACCGGGCCATAAACTGATTTTGTAAAAAATGCCCATTTTTGTACTAGACTTGCACACAAACTGAATTGCAATAATTTGCCAAAATGAACACAGAAGCACCAACAGACCCAATACTGTACCAGGCACAGCAAGCTCACTGTTCACGAAACATTGGAAGAAAATATATTTATTGAATTGGAGGTGGGGGTTTATATTGTATCTCTGAAGGGAACTGACTGTCTTTAGAAAAGTTTCAGTAGCTTTTTTTCCCCTCTTACCTCCGTATAATTCCTATTAAAGTAGTGTTTATAAGCGTAGTGCTGCTTTGGAACCAAGGAAATGTTATGTCGCTGCTGTTTCACAAGTGCCACCTAGTGACAGAAAGTGAATTTGCATTTTCATTCAGCTTGTCAGCCGTGTTTGTTCCGCGCAGGTATGTCATTTCACAAGTCAAATCATTCTGTTTTTGCTTTAAATCTTTAAAAAATTGGAAATCATAATCGCCCATAAAAAATCATGACAGGTGCATCCCTACACGAAATGAACTTGATTTTGGCCTGATTTTGTTCGAAATCACCAGTTGATTCTTTGATTTTGATTTATGTATATTTAGGCCCTTTAAGGCTAAAGCACTATTTCACATATTCTCATGTTAATATAATCAAATATTGAGATAAAGGAAACTATATTTGAAAAAACTTTGGGAATCATACATTAATTAGTAGAAATATTGACACAAAGCTGGTGATGCTTAACATTACAGACACAAAAATCCTTTTGGAAACTTGTGCCAATTTGCCAAAATAGGCTAGTTTTTCAAAATTAGTTTCAAATGGTGTGAAACAAACATTTTGCTTCAGGCAATCCGGTCAGGGGTGTTATTCGTACTACTGTTTAAGCTATATTCACGTTTACACACAAGACATACACACACATAAACACACAGTTAATCACATCTGTAACCAGCCCTAAATGTTCAGCAAAATACTTAACATGACTCACTGGGAATTTCACATTTTTCAAACCCTAAACAGGAACACGTGTATTAAACTCCTCCCTTTAGCACACAAAGTTGCAATAATATCTCCAATTAAGCATAACATATTTTCTGTTAAAAAAACATGTTGGAAATACTAGGTTTCACTTTTGGATGAATGTGAGCCACGTGTTTTCCGAAATGCAAGCAAACTGATCAAGCTGAAAAACTCTGGCAAATACCTTCAAGACCAACAGATAGGAGAGAGTAAATGGGAGAGAGAACAGTGTTTTCACAAAAAGAGGCCGAGAGGGTTTTTCCACAGCCTGAGAAAGCAGACATCTGCACTCAAACATGTTACAGTTTCCACAAGATTATCACAAGATTAAATACACAGCCGAGTTAAAAATAAAATGACAAAGAGATGTTTTTTAAAAAGGTATATGCATTATTCAACAAAACATTAGAATGAGTAAACACCACTCTATTTCCTCAGTTTCTTTTTTCTATGCTCTTTAGTCCTTCTATCCTAGTATCAATTTGGTTTGTTTGCTTCAGTTGCAGAGCTCCAACAATAATTTTTGTTTTGTTTTTTATTATATATATATATATATATATATATATATTAGGGGTGGAACGGTTCACAGAAGTCACGGTTCGGTTCATACCTCGGTTCGGTACGATTTCGGTACAATGGAGTGAAAAGCAAAACAAAAATGCAGAAGGCATTTTTATAAATGTCTTAAGCCTTGTATTTTTTAAATAAGTCTTATTAACAAAGGCATAGAACCAGTTTATTTGTAGTGCACTGACAATAGTTTTATATAATTTAATTAGTTTATTAATTAAATTAATAAAAAGAAAGACCTTGCAATATGTTTGAATGAATTTAAAATTAATTTGCCATATTTTAGATCAATATATTTGTTTTTCTTCATTTTAATTAACCCTGAATTATAAATAATTGATTTCCGTATAAAATAATACTAGGCTACCATTAAAAACCATATTTGATTTTCTTTTTTTAATCAATGTAGAATGTGTAATTTAAAAGTAAAACTGTGTGAGTGTTTGTGTGCGTGTATGTGTGTGTGTGTGTGCGTGCGTGCGATTTTGGTTGGGTGACAGTTGTAGATTACAGTTTGACAAGAGAGTGTGACAAAAGCACAATGTTGTGTTTTATTGCGAGTGTACACAAATATATGTTAACACTTTGCAGTTTGAATTATACGTTTACGGAGTATGTTGTCGTTTCCACTGTTCGATCGCTCCCGCGCCTCTCTCTCTCTCTCTCTCTCTCTCTCTCTCTCTCACACACACACACACACAGTTCGATCGCGCCCGCGCCTCTCTCTTTCTCTCACACACACACACGCACAGTTCGATCGTGCCCGCGCCTCTCCCTCTCTCGTGCGCGTACACACAGTTCAGCATTGCAATATTGACATCACAGTCTGTTCATTATGCTGCGTTCAGACCAAACGCGAATTGATCGAATTTTATTGCTATTAAGAGTTTCATTTATTTTTATACCGTGTATTCTACGTGTAAATTCGTGCAACGAACCGTGACGCCTGGATCCGATTCGGTTCAATAACGAATACATGTACCGCTCCACCCCTAATATACACACACACACACACACACACACACACACACACACACACACACACACACACACACACACACACACACACACACACACACACACACACTTTAAAATATGAGAATATATTTTAGTATTTAGATTTTTCCCTTTTTATATTAATTTTAAATAATAGCTGTAAGCTATAATGCATGTCTATGAAATCTATATTTATAAACAATACAGCTGGAAAACAATAGTCAATGCAAAACATATCTGACTGCCTGGTAAGCAATTTCTAATAATTTCTTACTGATGGCACAATATTACAATAAAACTCAATGTTTACATTTGCAGGGCATTAACATACATCTAATAAACGAAATCTATAACAATGTAAAAAAAGATGAATAAATGATGACTGAATTTTCATTTTAGGTTGACTTTAAATACTTTTTGGTTAACACTTAAGGTATAGATAAGATATTTCTCTCTTGAAATCCATTCCTCAATTTTTAGGTCTTATAATACCATTAATAAGAACTGGAGAATTGTTTACCCAGTTGTTAACCTCTGTGACTGAACAGGCACAGGGCCTTCCTGAATAAATAAAAGGCTTTTAACAGTTCCCCCTCGTCACCTGAAACAGCCCAGTGGTGCATCTGTTGGGAGTCCTTGACAACCTCTGACCTCACAAATATCCATGTGAACCAACTTATCAGTTCAACATGCGTCACATGACTAAACATGCATCATTGTGTTTTTAAATACCTCTGTTTACACAGCCCACACTACAACGCAAAAACACTGTTTTCAAATCTTTCCACTTGGGAAAGCATTTTCAAAAAGCTCAGTTTTCGCAGGACAAAAACACCATCTCAGTGTGGACGAAGGCCAAAACGGAGAGAAAAAGATGCATTTCAAACAAAAACGTGTTAGTGTGGAGTGTGGACAGTACAGATGGTAATGACAAATAAATAAAACACACATTTTCAATTTGGTGCATTTCGCCTTCCGAAAACGCCACAGAAAGTTGTGAGGTCAAGCACTTTGACACACAGATTGTTAACAGAAGGTCCTTGTGATAATAACAGTATGTCAGGCAGGAAATCCAAATGTTCACCCATCATCCATCAACCTCAGATATGGCTTATCATTTGAAACCCAGCGGCAACCTTCCGGTCTCTCTCATGAATCCAACACGGAAGAGACTTAAACTGCCATTCATCATTTCATACAATTATCAAATAATATGGCGTGCTGTGCGGTTAATTGTACTAACAGACCGTCCAAGAAGTCTGGGTTCCATTTTTATTTATTATTTATAATTTTATTTAAAACTTTACTACACTCCAGAATCCGACAGACTGTGATTAGCTGTAGACTGAAACCATAGACTGTATAAAACAGTCTGAAACGTTGTCATATAATGTTACGCCTGCATTTCATAAATAGCGTAACATTTACTAACACAGACTAAATTGGAAGTATTTGTTTGACATGTCCCCAAAAATATGTGTAGGAAATAGGCCTGTAATTACCATAGACTGTATAAAACTTTTAAAATTTGTAGAAAAAAAAAATATCACATTTGGGCATCTCATGCTTTGAAACTGCTGATAAAAGACAAAAACATATATATTATATATATATTTTGATATCTTTCTTATATGACATGCAATAACTCAGGAAGGAAATAAAATAGGAGGACAATTCTTTTGGTGAAGTTCCCTTGTGAGCTGAATCTGGATAAAATTTTGTGGTGATAGCATACCGTAATCAAAAGTTACAGCATTTGGAAACAAGGCAGCCTTTTTGATTAGCCCTTGACACCCCCTAATGGACATTTTTTAAATGGTTGTTCCTCCGTAAGGAATATCTTGTGATCAACGCAAGGGATTATGCTGATTTTGGACTCATTTCAGTCAGGAGCATCAACTGTAAGTAATGACTCTTTCTACGATCTGTGCATGTTTCATAAAGTTACAAGCGAAAACACCACGTGAAAGCTACATTTGTTTTTAATTAGGGCCTGTGGAGTTTTATGTGTCGTAACTCCGTGAGGAATAACTCATGATCGAAGCAATGGTTTGAATTTAGACTCATTGTAAGCGTGATAATCTGTTCTAAGTAATGATGTTATGATCAGAGCATATCATGAAGGGTTGCTGCACACTTTTTAAAGTCAAATTTAAGGCTTTTTAAGACCTTTTAAGACCTCAAAATTAATACCGTACATTAGGAGAGCGCAATATTGACAAAAATATACCTCGATACTTTCAAAGTTTTGCTGATAATAATTAGATGATATTTTACTGATTGTGTTTTTGTACTGGTACCATGGCTGGTTTAGGCCTGTTTGCTGTAACAAAAAAATTACATTATTTTTCATATATTTTACCTTTATTCTACACTGCTCTGTCCCTCCTTGTAAAAGCGGTCTGATGGTTTCCGGGTTCTATGAAGCCAGTCCCTCAAAAATACGCAATGGGCTCAGATTGGTTAGCTGGCCCAGTGTGTTGTGATTCGCTAACCGCCTAGTGCACGTTTTTCGGAAACGTCACACCCTTGCCTTTACCGGTAGTTTGTGCTTTGGTGTATTATAAACAATGGCGTCAATAAAACCAATCGGACCCAGAGAATGTTAGGGTGTACTCACACTAGCCAGTTTGAACCGTGTCCGAGTGCGTTTGACCACAAAAGCGCGGTTCGTTTGACTAGTGTGAGTGCTCCGAACCGTGCCCGGGCGCGGCTCGATTAGCCGGCCCTGGCCCGCTTGGAAGAGGTGGGCCAGAGCACGGTTCAGTTGGACTTGGGCGCGGTTCGCATGCAGTGTGAGCGCTAACTGTGCTGGAGCACGGAACAGGACGCGTGATGTACGGGAACTGTAGACCGTAATCAAAGCTGTAAAGTCCTTGCTGCACTTCAGCTGGTACCTTGCAAACCTCCTCATACGAGCAGCACGATTACGTGAAAATTTTCACACCACTAAGGCGACACATCTGTTTAACAACAGGCTGTGAGAGGGCTGTGGACCACCGTGGACCAAACGACACAAAATTATCCACAAAGAAAACAGAGCGATGGACTCCATTGTGTTCAGAAAGCGCCGCTCTTCTTGTTTATCCCGAAACCGTCGCACCATAATGACTTAAGCGTGCTCCGGCACGAATGCTGAAACCCTATGTGAGTGCAGGCCAGAGGGGGAGTGGGGAGGGGGGACAATCGTCCTCGGGCCCGGTTCATGGCAAGTGTGAGTACATGCTTAGTGAATAAGGGTGTCACGATTTCGATTTTAATTCGAAATCGATCGAAATTAATTCACAAACTCAAAAATCGAAATAAAAAATGGAATCGTCGATACTGCCACGCCCCCATGTCGCGCCCGTGATGGAAAGTTCGGATCGTTTTACTGACTCTATTGTTCAATCTCATTCATCAAAATTAACTAATCTTTTTTCTAGTCATTTCAGGGGCTTTAAATGTCATACTTTTAACAGGCAAATTCCCCGAACACATCCACCTACGCAATCTTGATCATATTCTGAATTAAGAAATAATTATAATGCATTCAAAAGTAATTTACAGGGAACATTAATAATTACTTTACCTTCCGAGTCTTTTGTTCATTTGTCGCGTGACAGAGGCAATGAACGGATCGTTCATGAACGACTCACGGCGCGGGAAAAAAACACACGTTGAAAGGCTGTGAGTCCTCTAACTTGGATTCTATGCCCGAGCCCGAACTTGGCCGATATTTCCCGTCACTATCCTCGGGCCGGGCTCTTGATCTATAGACTTGCACTCCCAACGCAATAGAGTGCGGCGCGGGACTAGATTTGATGGCCGAGTGCGAGAGCGGGCGGTAATGCACTCACTCTGTGTGTGCGGGAGAATAAAAAGATTCGCGGGACTCCCGCAAACTAGAAATATCTATGAATAAAACATATAATACATAAACTAATACATTTTTTTCATCTGTTGCAGAAAAGCAACAAGAACAACTAAAACAAAATAGAAACGATTTACAGGCCAGAGTTTCTATTTATAACATGTTTGCAGCGTTGAGCGATTTAGCCAATCACAGACATATGTGTTGATTTCTTGAACGCAATGACCAATCAAAAGCATTTAAGATAGACTCTCCACACCGCTCAAAACAGACTTTTTGTTCAGTGCTGAATTCTGTAAGCTGGCAAATCCTCTAATTATAACAAACAAAGTGTAGGCTATATATTATGAAAGATTCATTGTCCAGTCAGCTTCACTGATAATAACAGAGATGTGTGAGATTGCGATGAACTGATGTCAGCTTTTTAGGAGCAACAGCAAGCTGTGCTTAAAAAAAATAATAATCGAGAATCGAATCTAACCGTGACCTTAGAATCGAAAATGTAATCGAATCGAGGATTAGGAGAATCGTGACACCCCTATTAGTGAAGATGATCGAGCAGAACCTGTTCAAGAACGGCTGTTAAACGATGTTTCAGAAAGGTTTGTTTTTTTGTTGTCCTCTCATTACTTTTTAGATATGCTGTTATTTAATTGTACTAATTATTATAATATTACAAAAAAATAAGCTTCATAAACAAGAATTTCATATAATCGTTCTAACAAATTATACTACAGTCCTCAAAGGGATTTTTTTTGAGTAAAGACTGCGGATCTATAGTGATCGTTACTGACTGTATGGCACGGTTACTTTTGTATTTTTAGAATGATTGTAGCCAAATATCTTTCGACAGAACTATTAACGCAAAACGAACACTAAAAATTGGCTTTACTGCAGTAGCCAAATCAAACACAGAACAATGTTTAGCATGCCTGTAGATAAACAAGCATGTAGATAAACAAAACATAAAAGCTCTAATCAAAGAATAATTTACTCTAATTCCAAGTTCGCTGTTGAGATTAAAAAAAAGTCTGTAACGTTAGGTTTTTGTCGGATAACGTTAAGTATGAATGAGCATTAACAAACTGGTTTGCAGAGCCAAACAGCGTTGTCATTTGTTTACTTCGTTGCTACAACGTACAATTAACAATGCGAACTATTACAGGACAACACGGCGAAAAATAAATCATACTTACAGGTTGTGGCCCGTAAACAACAGCTCATAATAATTATGAGGGACCGAGTTAAAAATAAATTTTAACCATTGATCCCTAACTCCCCTGACCCTAGGAAGGCTGAACAAAGCGGACCTGCAATCCGGATGAAAATAACAGCGTTTCGAGGGCATTGTGGCAACAATAGCCTAGTATACCACAACAACTCTTCTCCAAAGCAATATAAAATGGCCTCGCCCCCCATATTTCGTATTCTCGGAGGAGGGGTTTATTGGGGTTAGTGATGTCAACAACCCTGGAGGAATGTCATATAGTCGCTATCAGCCGCTTGCTGTAGTCCTTAGAAATTGATTTCTTTAAAAGAAAATATCTCCCTGTGCTTTGAACTTTGAGCGCTGTAACTTTGCAGATGTTGTTTATGCTCAAACAGCAACATTACACAATAGCTAAAGTTAGAAAAGTGAAATTGTGTTTTACCACCCCTTTAAAGGGTAGCTACTTTAAATATGAAACCACGAGTAGGTGGCGGCAAGTCACTTACGTCTTTATTGAGTTGAGGGAGTCATTCATTCAACCAATTTGTTCAAACGGCTGATTCATTCAGAAAAAGCAAGTGATTGTTCATTGAATTGTTAAAATTGTTTGTTCAAAACGCGGATTTCAGTCAAAAAATCATCGCTGTCTGTTGCATTGAGACTCTGCTACGGTTTCATTTTGAAATTCTCATCGGCAAAATAAAGTGAAAATAAACAAAATTGACAATATTGTGTCTAAAAAGTAACTCAATGTTAACTTATTGTTAATTTAACTGTTGTATAAAATAAGTATCACGTTTGCAATTGTGCACAGGAAAACTGCACTCTTGCTCATGTGATATTCTAATATAACAACATAATATGATATAAATATAAGACAAAAAACTCATTCGGGGACATAGGGGCACATCACGCAGTGAAAGCAAGCATGAGAGACAAATGCGATGTCAGCTCGCATTTCCTCGTACATAGTTAAAACATCATAGACGATACATATCGCACATTCCTAAGCACATAAAGAATGAACTTACAATTGAACTGACAATTACCAACTTTCTTCTCCTCTCCTCCCTTCGCGTGCAGGAAACAGACGTAATATGCTGCTGCGAATGACGCGAATTGTCATGTGAACAAGCAAATCCACAAAAAATTGAATAATAAAAAAGAATATGTATGCTAATTAGACAGTTTTAATTTGGAAATCATTCAGATACGTCTAAGTCAAAGTGCCATCAAAAATGTAAGACCTTTCATAAGTAAAAATAAGACTTTTTATGGCCTTAAATTTTAAAAATCTAATTTAAGACTTTTTATGGATCCGTGGGAACCGTGACAAGTGAAAACGTGACATAAATGCCACATCCGTATATTATTTACATATCAGTCTTGCGGGGCTTCACGTTCAAAAACTCGCTTAAGTTTGTCAAAGCCCAAAACAATTATGCATGTTGTATTCTATGTGAGCCCTTTCAATTGACATATGACTATCTGAGCTGTATGATGTTTTTGACATATTACAGTACATACTATAGTACAAAAAAGTATTTGATAAATTATGATTTTCTTTCTTAAATTTATCAGCAAATAACTTAGCACTACTTAGGAGCTAATCAAATTGGCTATATTCATTGTAAAGTTTAGGCTCTAAGCTTTCAAATGACACATGTTGTGTTGATCAAGGCAGCAGTTTTGAAAAATATGATTATTAATTAATTATTAATTAAGAGTTGATCAAAATGGTTATATGCATTAAAAAGCTGATGTCTGAGCTTTAAAATGATACCTATTTTGTGTTATTCCATGCAGTGGTTGCTTAGTAATTATTTTCTGTCCAATTTTGGTGTTCCTTTAAATAAAAGTGTGGTTATTTTATTTTATTGGCTTGTGTTTTTAAAATTCAGATTCAGTAAAATTATTGAATTTAATTAAAAGTCTAATAATAATAAAAATTTTTTTTTTAATTTAGAACAAAAAAAAAGTAATTTTCGGTTTCGGCCCAGAATTTTCATTTCGGTGCATCCCTACTTATTAGAAATTATTATATATATATATATTTGTGTGTGTGTGTGTGCTACTCAAGACTCAAGACTTTGTGTGATACGATTTATGGATGGGTTAAGAGACTGAGAAATGAGAGATGGAAAAAAAAAAACAGACTAAATGAGAGAAATAAAGAGAGAAAGTGATGTACTTACTAACGTAGAAGGTGGTGGGTGGTTCTGTGCCCTCAAACCGCAGGTCCAGAAGACTGCTTGTTTTATTGTCATGACGAAGCCATAGTGAAACCCCCAAGATTACACAACCAGCCAGCTAAGGAAGAGAAATTGTGCAACTTTAACACATTTGGTCACTGTTATTAAATGCAGTAAAGAAACCAGAGAAGAGTAAAGAAGCAAGACTTTTTGTGAAATTTATAATTTTTTTTCTAATCTTTAAGTATTTACATAATAGAACTTTTTTTCATCTCAACATTTAAAGGAGACCTCCGGTCAATTTTTACATTGAGCTAATTTTTTTGTAAATTTGGAGTGCTGTCAGTACAGAGAACAACAACAACAACAATCGGTGTTGCCTGCACCATGTTATCCCCTTTTTAAAATTTGCACCCTGTTGACTTAAAGGGATAGTTCACCCAAAAATGAAAATTCTGTCAGTATTTACTCACCCTCATGTTGTTCCAACCTCGTAAGACCTTCGTTCATCTTCGGAACACGAATTAAGATATTTTTGATGAAATCTGAGAGCTGGATCACTCCTCCATAGGCTTCTATGGGATTGAAACTTGCCAGCCCCGGAAAGATAACGATAGATACTATCGTTAAAATAGTCCAAGTGACTACAGTGGCTCAATCTTAAGTTTATCAAGCGACGAGAATACTTTTTGTGCGCAAAAAAAACCAAAAATAACGACTTTATTTCAACTATTCATTTCCTTCTCTGTGGGCCTCGAGTCAGTTAACTTAGTGTGATAGGGCAGTGCTACGTCACACGTAGCCTCACTATTGGCCGAAGCTGGTCATGTGTGTGATGCGTGTGATAACACAAGAACTGCGCTATATCACTAGTGAACTGACTCGAGGCCTACAGAGAAGGAAACGAATAGTTGAAATAAAGTCGTTATTTATTTATTTTTTGCGAAAACAAAAAGTATTCTCGTCGCTTGATAAACTTAAGATTGAGCCAGTGTAGTCACTTGGACTATTTTAACGATATCTTTAATAACTTTTTGGGGCTGGCAAGTTTCAATCCCTTCGAAGCCTATGGAGGAGTGATCCAGCTCTCAGATTTCATCAAAAATATCTTAATTTGTGTTCCGAAGATGAACAAAAGTCTTACAGGGTTGGAACAACATGAGGGTGAGTAAATACTGACAGAATTTTCATTTTTGGGTGAACTAACCCTTTAAATGGGGCAGGTTTTAAACCTGCTTTTAGCCTCTTAACATCCTTTATGTGTCATTACAAGTGCACAGCCATGTGAGTGATTTTATTCAGAGAGAACATGGGAATCTGACTGCAGTAGATGTGAAAGATATGAATAAAAGTGATGTTAATTCAGCCAGCTCACATACCTGTATTTACTTCCTGTTTTCGGTCAAAGTCCACAGTAGTCGATTGTCGAGTGCGTGCGTGCGATCATTGGTAAAAAACCTCTTCCGTGTGTTCAACATCTGATTCGGATGAACTATCCATTTGAGCTGATATTCTCAGAACACCACACAGCACCGTCATCGGCTGACAGCTGACATTCTGGGTCTCCACTGTTGCTTAGTTACCAATGATCGCGCACGCGCACTCGACAATCGACTACTGTGGACTTCGATCGAAAACAGGAAGTAAATACAGGTATGTGAAAACTTGCCCCATTTAAGTCAACAGGGTGCAAATTTTAAAAAGGGGATAACACGGTGTAGGCAACACCGATTTTTGTCGTTGTTCTCTGTACTGACAGCACTCCAAATTTACACAAAAATGAGCTCAATATTAAAAGTTCTCCTATAAAGTGGTGTGAGGATGCATTTTGTCAGTCTCCTTGGATCTATCTCTTATAGTCTGCCTTTTTTCCATTCAACAAAGAGAAAGAGAGACACATTCTCTGAGGCAGGGGAAGGGAGGGATCTTGTTACAGACCCCATCTAGAGGCCCACAGTGCCGAGGGTTAAGAATATCAAAACATCACTGTATGCCACAGCAGTATGATTCAACCCGCTTTCTCTTTACACGGCTCACAGTGATGAGCATTCAGTTGAGTGAGGCCCATAAACACATGGCATATTCACAAGAGAGACTCTTGCGGCTAAGGGGAGGGAGAGATAGAAAATGGGGGGAAAGCAAAGAGGGCGTAGGCGGTCGAGAAGACCATTTAAAGTAGCGCTACAATGTGTGGTATTGTATGCGCAAGCGGATAAGAAGCGGGAAAGTTAAGGCGGGGGAGGGGCGACTGCAGCAGTGGTTTATTTGGCTTTGTTTATACAACTTTATTTACAGCAAAATCACTGTCAAATCCGACAAGAGCTGGGCCCTGTGTGAGCAGCTGGATCTTGTCAGGAATGCGTAGGCTCTGTGGAGGAATGCAGAGTGCAGATAAAGAGCGCAGGAGACCGCCAAGCATATGGTGGGTGCCGTTAGAAGCAAGGTGATCCGGCTACACCGCACAGGGGAGAGTAACGGGAATGTGAGACAGAGCAAAGACCATTAGCAGGAATGCTGGGATGGGCAGAACGCGCAGCTCTGGCTGTGAAAACAATAGACGTGTACTTTCTTCCTTTCCTTTCTCTTGTTCTGCTACCCCTTTCCAATCAAGAATCCAACTCTCGCACCAGCTCTACATATGCAAACAGCTGCATTGCCAAAGTTATTTGCTTTAGGTCAAACCAAAAAGCATTTGTTGGTGAGGTTCTTACACCATAACCCCTATAAAGGATCACAAGGGAAACACTGGGCACGTTCTCTTCTCTCTTAATGTTTTTTTTCCCCACCATTACTGGTCTTTCACACCTGTTGATGTAAAAAAGAAACCACAGCCTCTCCTCTACAAAATCAAATTTTTGGAGCATTTATAACCATTGTTGGTATTGTGAACTGAAACTAAAACATTCAAAAATATTTTTTGTTAATTGAAAAAGCTAAAATAAAATAAATATAAATAGTAGATAAAAACTTAAACGTAAAAATTAGAAATGCTGCCTTGGGAACTAACTGAAATAACTAAAATAAACTAAAATAAATTAAAGCTAAATAGAAATAGGAAAAAAACACATGACAAAGGCACGACAAGATTACTAAAATACGAGCCGTATAAAAAATAACTGAAAATATAAAATTAAAATTCAAAATGTAATTTGTTTAAACACATGTTTTATCTAATACAATTAGATTTTTTAATTATTTGCTTAAATTTACAGACTAGCATGCTGAAAATAAACAAATTTTGAATAAGGAATTCTCTCTGCGGCTAAACACAGAGAAGAAAAATCTTTTCCAGAGAGGGTTAAAGTTTGTGAGAGAGAGTTCTTTCCATTTCTCTTTCTGTCTTTCTCAGTCTCTCTCCAAAGGCCAGATAGGCCCATTCCAGAGCTCAGGCAGCCCCGCTGCTTAGCAACTGGGTAAACAGAGGCCAGCCAAAGGGAGAGGTTCTGAAGTGATGTTCATGGAGAAGCTCTGTCACTTCAAGCAAGTTCTCGGTGGATTCATATTACATTGATTCACTCATAAGGAGTTTGGGATTATCGGAGTAAACGGAGATTCCCCTAAACACAGGAGTTTCCAGTTGACCAGAGGTGTCAGGGGGAGTTATAACCAGAATAAGCCATTATTCTTGTGGGGCGATCTGGGGGCATCCTCCCTTCTCAGTTTCCATACTTTAACTGAATTTATGTAAAAAAAGGCAGGAAATGCCATTCATTTTGTAGAGCCAAACACAAGGATTAATTTAATAATAATCTATTTGTCATACAGGATATTTGGCCCTATTACAAGGTGCTATTACAGGAAATAATATTGCAATCCATGCTACAATGCTTTTAAATATAAGCGGAGTATGCTCATAAAAACTTTTACTCATTGAATTACAATTTTTTTTTTGTCATTTTATTGTGAATTTTAAAACATCAAATGGCCCGTTTACACAGAAAAAACATGGACAGCAACTACTCAATCATTGCAGAATTGTGAGTCACAAAATGCTTGGTGAATCAATGCTTTTTAATCTGTTGCTAAAAGTGCAAAAAATATTTAGCGGAGTGCAAATAGCCAATACTAAGTTGGCATGAACTGAAAATTGTGATCATCTTCCCTACTGACCCTGAGGGAAAGTATAATGGAGGACAATCCTTGTGAACTTAGTGACATGGCCTACTTACGCTGAACAGCTTCTCCGGCAACCGATGAAGCCAGACTAAGGGCCTGGGTTTGATGCTTGGAAAGTCTGGTTTGTGTTGTTCTGTTCTTGTTGTTCCAAGGCTGGCTTACAGTTTTGGCTATCGTGACTTGTCTCAAATACAATATGATCACGACATTGTAGTTTCAATAACTTGCTCCGCACTCCACACTCACTCATTCACTTTCATAAACTCTGAGTTACTTGAATAAGCCACACCCACTCAATAACATATAATTTGCATACAGGTTGACTTTGAAAATGAAAACGATAACTGTGAAATAAAAGAGTTAAAATAAAACTAAACATTACATTTTAATTTGAATTGTGTCACTATTATTGCATGAGCATTAATAAAAAGCTTTGTAAAAACTGTATTTGCAGTTTCTTTTTCACGTTTGCCTTTTTGGCAGTCTTGCCTCCAGATTGTAGAGTAAATGAAAATGTCAAATCACCAATTCCATTTTATTTTTCAATTTGACAGGGATGATGCATCTGGTTTAAGTTTTAATTTTTATTGTTTAATTGATTTATTTAAAATTGGCAGAAAATGCCTTCCATATACAACGGCTTACATGCATAAATTTAACTCAGCACAGGAAGTCAGCCATGAACTAATTTTCACCCTCATAAGTGGGTTGTCAAGGGAACACAAATAGAAGCCAATGCCCTGGGTTGAGTATACAAAAAACTGTTTGCACCATCATTTTGCTTAATATTTCCAGTAACATGGCGAAATTTGCATCTGCACTCCCACGCACACTTCTCCCTATCACTCACACACTGTTATCAAAATGTGTAAGGGTATTAGAAATAGAGCCCCCTCTCAGACCTCTCCTGTCTGTTGCCAGCAGTCCGGTGTGGGTTCTATTTTTGACCCATGACCCAATGTGAGGTTGTTGTAGAATGCGTGGCATGTCAAAGCATGAGGCACAGAAGAAGAAGGTCCAGACATTCTGTCAAACCCCCGCAGCCATTCTGCATTAACCACAACTTACTGTCAAACTCGTCATATATGGGTTTGGCAATGGACTCTTAGATCTAACACCTTCTTTATAGGTATTTTCCAACACCGTCTCTATAGGTCAGTTCTCAAAGCAAAATTCTTTAAAGTAAAAAGCCATTATGCTGTTTTGAAATGTTCATTCACACATGAGTGGTCTCACCACCTGTTGGGCCTGTAAAGAAATGAGTGTGGGTGTTAAACCCATTAGCCAGCAGGAAAATATCCTTCTGTTTAATGGTTGATGTTGGTTTCTTGTTTCATCTCAATGGCTACAAGATTTAGTTTCTCAATGTGCCTAAAGGCCCATTCATGCCAAGAGCAATAACCTTAAAGATAACTATAATGATAATAACTATATTTGCATCCACACCAACGGACAATAATGTTTGCTTTATCCCTAGTGTGCACTGCAGTTTTGTCTCTGCCGCTTTAAATGTTTAAGCTCTTTAAAGGCAGGTGGATTCGGATTGGCTCTGAATGTTTTCATCAGGAATCTGCTGGGGGAAAAAATCTTTCTGAAATATCTTCTGTGTTATTATCGTTTCAGAAAATAGAATTGAACTAGAACAATTATTACAAGCAACTTCATAATTATAGTTATCGCCCTTGGTGTGAACGGGCCTAAACACTGCAACTGTATTGAATTCCTGTTCATTGAATTGTTCATGAAGCCACTTTCTGGGAAGAAAATAAGAAAATTTTAGTTTTAGCACGTATAAACCCGTGGTACTTTTGTACGTAATTATTAATGCAGTTACGCAATGTTCTCATTTCTTAGGTTTAGAAATAGGCTAACCAACCAAGAGACTAAATGTAAAATGTAAATTGAGACCTGATTAATCTACCAGCCATTTTGAGAGGACAATGTGAATGCTTGACTAACAACAAGAAAGAGCTGTAGATGAGACATATGATGGAACACTGTAGGCCTACACATGTGTGAATGATTTCCATTTAGACTGTTTGGTAAGAGAAAGTTGCTAAAAAAAACACTTAGAAATGAATGAAGACACATGCAACATGACTAATGTGACTATTACACGCCTGCACGATGAGCAACAACTTTTAACAGAATCTGGCTATGGTGGAATATTTTAGTACCATTCACTTTTCTCAGGTTCTTTTCCAAACTACAGCGAGTGGGAGGGACCAGACAACGCCAATTTATTACTGCGCTATTTTATTCCTTCAGTGTGTCGCCAAGTGTGAATTGGGAAACTATTAGTCAGTAGTTTTGTGAAATTAAAAAAGTTTGACAGGCATAATAAACACAAGACTATTCTTTGTGGGGAGTTTTAATAGACGACAGCTGTGATGAAGTCTTGTTGATGGTCTCCTCCCAATGTCCGTTATTTCGCTCTGAGGTCGAAAAAAGAGCTCCTATTATAGCATTTTATGGCGAACATCTTTATCGTTTTGTCTCAGCGATTCTACCATCGCGTGCCTTTAACATAAAACATCTGTATTTGAACAAATTCATGTTCAACGAATTAGTCACATCCTACCAGAAGTTAGCTAATATTACACAAGATTAGCGGCGCAAGCCTGCGAATTAAATTCCAGTTCATAATGGATTACATTAAGGATACTAGTCATCTTAATAATAATAATAATAATAATAATAAAACAAAACAATGGCGGTTTCTCAGGCCAGACGCAGGAATATCACACAGAATGAATGACCACTTACCCAGAAGATGAAATTGAAGAAGAAGAGCATGTATTTAATACATTTCGTGCACCCTTCGACGCCCATGGTGTCGGTTTTTTGAGGATGTTTTTTAAGCCGGTTAACGAAGAAGTGTCTCGATGAAGCCGCCGTTAACTTACACAGTGCTCGCGCAGACTGAACTCCAATCTCCGTGTCTGTGTGTTGCTGCTCCTCTGATTCAGACGACGTAAAAAGGGCAACACCCAGTTTCCTCCCCCTTAGAGAGTCCCCCTAAACACGACCAAATAACACCATAGAGACCGTACAAAAATATTCGTTACTAAACAAATAAATATACTGAGTAGACACTCGTTCAAAATACATAAGCTGTCTGGTTCATTTCTGAACATTTCGATTTTTTCTTTGTTTTGATTTCTTATTAATACAGCTCAAAAGCAGTGCTCTTATCCTCTGATGCGTTTCAGTCACGCCGATTTTAAAATCGATTTGGGATGTTAAAAATAACGATGTTGAACAAATAATGGAAGGCCAGGGGTAACGTTAGGCCTATAAATGAGATTACAGGACATTTGCGTTTCACTCATTCAAAATATGTGTATGTCTCCACCTTGTGGCGGAAAAGGAAACAGAGCTTCAGAGATTTTAAACTGTGACAATTATAAATATGGATGCATTAATCGCCACCACAGAAACTTTATGATAGCCAAACATTAAGACAAAGATAACTGTGTTATTTTCTCACCTAAAATTGGTAACTCTCATATAACAATTATTATAAACATAATGATCAAATTAAATAAATCATTCTAATACATATTGATCCATATATTTATGCCCTATATTTATTTAATATTAGTTATAGGCCTACCCTACACTTATTATTGAAAGTAGAAGTGCTATAATTTTCAGCAGTTAGTAGGCAGGTGCAGTATGTTTTACGCATGTGAAGAAAAACCATAGAGAAAAACTTTATGGAGACTGTACAAAAAAAAAAAACTTTCTGCCGCTAGATATCACTAATATTTTGATATACATACTATAGCATCTGTTCACATAGTGACCAGTAGAAAAGCTGGTAAATCAAAATTGGTAAAGATATAGCCTTCAGCCTATAGGTTTAGAATAGGCTATACGGTTCTCTTACGAGAGGTTCTCTCGTATTGCGTAAGTTTAGCTTACGCTACGGGAAAGATTCATCTTCTCGAGATACTGAAGCCAAAAAATTATCCTTAATTTTGTATTCCTTGTCAACGCAGTGCAGCAGCTAGCAGACCTAGAGCAGGCCATCTAGCGTGCTCATTGGCTGCCCTGCGGGCAACTGCTGCAGCCTACCAGTGAGCCCGCGTGACGTCACGCCCAATGAAGGGCGCCCGCGCCTTCATAGCGTCACAGCCCGCCAGAATGGGCGTGGCTTAGCGTATAACACTAGGGGCTGTAGGCTGACTTCCCTGATTTTCGTCTCTTCAGCGAGCTCTTCGCATCGCTGGATCTGAGAGAAGCCACCGCCGCCGTCGAACAGCGGACAGCCAGCTTAGGAGAGCGCTGAGGAAGCCGGCCGTCTTCGCCACCTTCAGCCATCCGTGCGAGCTACGCTATCCGGCGACGTATCCTTTACCTTGCTAAAACCTATTCTAGAACCTATTCTAAAAGAGCAGCGAGTGTCTTTTTTTAAGACGCCTCGCACTTCCGGCTGTGAAGCGCTTCCGCTGTCGACCCTGCGGGCTCGACTCGAAGCCTTCAACACCCCCCGCCTCTCCTCACCGACGCGCAGCTGCCGCTCACGAGCCTCACTGCCGTCGCATCTGAGAATGAGGCCGAGGGACACGTACGAGCACGCGGCTAGCTCTCTTTACGTTACAAGAGAGCTACCCCGCCCTCGTGTCCCCGTTCGCGCGTCATGCAGAGCCCTCTCGAGCTCTCTGCATGACCCGGACGGGCATCATCTGTGTTACATGTAGGTCCCGTGCCCACTACTCGTGCGCGCGCCCTCGTACAAACACTGTTCCAGTTCTGCTCGACCACCGAGCACGCGGCTAGCTCTCTTTACGTTACAAGAGAGCTATCCCGCCCTCGCGTCCCCGTTCACGCGTCATGCAGAGCCCTCTCGAGCTCTCTGCATGACCCGGACGGGCTTGCGCGCCGCCGTCGAAATGTCTCGCCATGTCAGTCCCCTTAGATAAGGCTACTGCAGTGGTGTATTTGGCAGCCAACGAGCCGGTAATGCAACCCGCTCGCCTGCACACATCCGCCGTTCTCGCGGCGACCCAGAGAAAGGTCAAGTGAGTATAATGTCAGATTAAGAATGTAAGTTACGTGCCCGCTCACGAGCGCTCACGCTTACTAACAGACACATCGCCTCCGAAAAGACATGCGTGTTTAAGTTTATTCCCTGTCAGTCCCTTTCAAACAGGCTACTGCAGTGGTTCAATTAGCAGCCAACGAGCCGGTTTGTTGACCCTCTCGCCTGCACACAAACGCCGTTTTCACTGCGACCCAGAAAAATCTCAAAGAGTATTTAATGTCTGGTCCGGCTCATGCCGTCGGTGTTGTAAGTGTAATGAAAGTGCCCACGCCCCAGTGTTCACCACTACACATAAGCACTCCGAACCTCGCAGAGCACACTCTCATGATGCGCAGAAAAGCCGCTCGAGTGTTGAATGTAAGAAATGTGTCCACAAGTCTGTGCCCACTATCTGCCCGCTCTGTTACACGATCAAGAAAGCAGGTTATGAATGTAAGTCTCGTGCCCGCCAGAGTGCGTTCACGCTTGCTAACACAAACCTCCCCCCGGGCTCCGCCCGCGCGTTTAAGTGTTATCACAAAACGCAAGGCATTAATAAAACGCTCCCCATCCATTATGATCGGGGCGTCAAATACACTTGTAAGTCTAGTGCCCGCGCTCACGCTTACAGGAAGCTTTTCCGCCCGGAGCGCTGCTCGCGCGTCAAAGAGTGAAAAAAAAGAATGTTCCCCATCCCTTACTATTGGGACATCTCACATAAATCAGCCGGTCTCGGCTTTCAGCGAGCAGCCATTGCCCAGAACCGAGAGCGCGGGCGCCGCGCTTTCGGCTCCGGGTCAGTTTCACAAAAGAAAGCAGGTTATGGATGTAAGTCTCGTGCCCGCCAGAGTGCGTTCACGCTTGCTAACACAAACCTCCCCCCGGGCTCCGCCCGCACGTTTTTAAGTGTTCTCACAAAACGCAGGGCATTAATAAAACGCTCCACATCCATTATGATCGGGGCGTCAAATACACTTGTAAGTCTCGTGCCCGCGCTCACGCTTACAGGAAGCTTTTCAGCCCGGAGCGCTGCTCGCGCGTCAAAAAGTGAAAAAAAAAAAAAAAAAGAATGTTCCCCATTCCTTATGATTGGGACATCTCACATAAATCAGCCGGTCTCGGTTTTCAGCGAGCAGCCATTGCCCAGAACCGAGAGCGCGCGCACCGCGCTTTCGGCTCCGGTTCAGTTTCACAAGCCCGCAAACGGCGGCGGTCTGAACCCGGAGGCCATTCGCCCCCTAGCGGCTCACATAGCTGCGTGGGAAACTATCCCAGGGATTTCAGAATGGGTGTTGAGCACAATAAAGCAGGGCTATACACTTCAATTCATTCGCCGTCCCCCGCGCTTTCAAGCCCGGACCGCGACGATAGTGAATGCGGAAGTAGCACAACTTCTTCACGCAGAAATAGCAAAGCTGCTGTGCAAAGGAGCTATAGAAAAGGTACCGCCTTCTCTGAGCGAGTCAGGCTTTTACAGCCGATATTTTCTCGTACCCAAGAAGGACGGAGCCTTCAGACCTATCCTAGATCTGAGACATTTGAACTAAGTGCTTGCGAAAAGACCGTTCAAAATGCTTACGACCAGGAAAATCCTCGCGCACGTTCGCCCGAGGGACTGGTTTATTTCTCTAGATCTGAAGGATGCCTATTTTCAGATTCAGACAGTACCCCGTCACAGGCAATTTTTGAGATTCGCCTTTGATGGTCAGGTATATCATTACACCGTCCTGCCGTTCGGCCTGTCCCTGGCACCCTGTACATTTACAAAGTGCATGGACGCGGCGCTCGCCCCCCTGAGAAGTCAGGGGCTGCGAATAATGAACTATCTGGACGATTGGCTGATATTGGCACAGTCAGAGACAGAACTGCTATCTCACAGAACAGTGCTTCTCAGTCATCTGGAAAGCTCTGGTCTCACGGTCAACTGGACCAAGAGCTCATTACTGCCCAGCCAGTCAATTTCCTTTTTAGGAATAGCACTGGACTCGGTGACCATGACGGCTCATTTATCGACACAGCGCGCGCGCCGTGTTCGCCACCTAGCCGCATCTTTCCAGAAGGGCAGCTGTCTCCCTTTGAAAACATTTCAAAGGATGTTGGGCTGTATGGCATCAGCTGCAGCGGTGCTCCAGCTGGGCCTACTGCGCGTGCGCCCGCTCCAACGCTGGTTGAATGCTTGCGTGTCCCGCCGGGTGTCTGGCGGCCAGAAAATCAGAGTGACTCAGGCCTGCATAGCAGCTCTGCAGCCCTGGTTAGTGGCCGACTGGTACCAGCAGGGAGTAATGATGGGAACCATCTCTTATCGTAAAGTCATCTCGACAGACGCGTCCAACTCGGGTTGGGGCGCACTGTTCGAGGGCAGACCGGCCTTTGGCCAGTGGTCAGACCAGGAGAAGGGTTTTCACATAAACTGTCTGGAAATGATAGCGGTCGAGAACGCGCTGAAGTGCTTCCTCCCGTTCATACAGGACCAGCATGTTCTTGTCCGCTCGGACAACATGTCTGTGGTATCCTATGTAAACCGTCAGGGCGGTGTCAGATCCAGAAATCTCTGCAATCTGACAGAACACCTCCTTATTTGGTCTCAGATGCACCTGCGCTCGCTGAGGGCGGCGCATGTGCCTGGCCATTTGAACGACGGCCCAGACAAACTGTCCAGGGACAATGTTCCCCCAGGGGAATGGTCCCTGCACCCCAAACGGTCCAGAAACTGTGGCGCCTATTCGGCAGAGCAGAAGTCAACCTATTTGCGTCAAAAGACAACGCTCAATGCCCGACGGTCTGTTCGAAGGACGAGGACGCGCTGGCCCAGGTTTGGCCCAGCCTCCCGCTATATGCTTTCCCTCCGGTCTCTCTGTTGCCACAGGTGATCAAGAGAATCAGGGAAACGCGCCACTCGGTGCTCCTCATAGCCCCGCGTTGGGAGAATCAGATTTGGTTGATCAACGGGTACTCGTTGCCCTGCCAGAAGGAGTGATGAACACGATCACGCAGTCTAGAGCCCCTTCCACGAGAAGGCTCTACGCGTCTAAATGGTCGGTTTTCTCTGGATGGTGCACCGACAGAGGTCTGGACCCGCGGACATGCGGGGTGGCGCATCTGCTCACCTTCCTACTAGAGCTGTTGGATAAGGGAAGGTCCCCATCCACGCTCAATGTATACGTGGCGGCCGTGGCAGCGTTCGCAGAATCGACGCACGGCCAGTCATTGGGAAGACACGAGTTGGCCATCCGCTTCCTTAGAGGAGCTAGAAGGATGAATCCGCCACGCCCCCCGTCGGTTCCCATGTGGATCTTTCATTGGTCCGCGAGGCCCTGAAAGCTTTTCCATTTGAACCACTAGACACCGTGGGGTTGAAATATCTATCACTGAAAACCGTCTTTCTGACTGCACTGTCGTCAGTAAAACGTGTAGGGGACCTGCATGTGCCGTCTGTCAGCGCGTCGGGTCTTGAGGTCGGACCGAATGACTCTAAAGTCATCCTCAGACCTAGACATGGCTATGTCCCTAAAGTGATGGGCACTCCATTCAGAGCGCAAGTTATTTCGTTGTCAGCTCTCCCAGCATCTGACAGCGAAGGTGATGTGAATCTCCTCTGCCCTGTCAGAGCGCTGAGGTTTTACATTACGCGCTCTGCCTCCTTCAGGCGTTCGGAACAGCTTTTTGTTTCGTTTGGTGGGCGCACCAAGGGTCTCGCCTTCTCGAAACAGAGCCTGTCCAGATGGATAGTAGACGCTATAGCGGCCGCTTACGCGTCAAAAGGTCTGCAATGCCCTCTGGGCATCAGGGCTCATTCCACGAGAGGCGTGGCCTCTTCGTGGGCATGGTCCAGTGGAATTTCTATCCATGACATATGTGTAGCAGCGGGCTGGAGCTCCCCGTCTACCTTTGTCAGGTTTTATAACCTAGAAGTTCCTGCCTTGCAGGCTAAACTGTTGTCAGTCTGAAGGAGAGGTGTATTCTGCCCAGATCTCCTGCTCAGATCACTCTCACATGACTCAGCTCTCCTGGTTGAGCTGCACTAAGTAGGGTATGTGCCTATACAGACCGGCGCGCTGCTCTGTATTCCCTATGTGTGCTTATGTACAAGTGATGGCCCGCGTGGCTGGCCACCTTATTTTTTCCACTTATGGGGTTCCCCTGAAAGCTCGGGGTCTCATGTGGATGCTTGGCGCGCACGGCGTTGACAAAGTGTTCCCGTAGCGTAAGCTAAACTTACGCAATACGAGAGAACCTCTCGTAAGAGAACGATACTCGGTTACTAACGTAACCTCGGTTCTCTCTAGAGAGGGAACGAGTATTGCGTAACCGGCCGTGCTCGCGCCACGAGCGACTTCGCTTCAGTCGACGAAAACCAGGGAAGTCAGCCTACAGCCCCTAGTGTTATACGCTAAGCCACGCCCATTCTGGCGGGCTATGACGCTATGAAGGCGCGGGCGCCCTTCATTGGGCGTGACGTCACGCCGGGCTCACTGGTAGGCTGCAGCAGTTGCCCGCAGGGCAGCCAATGAGCACGCTAGATGGCCTGCTCTAGGTCTGCTAGCTGCTGCACTGCGTTGACAAGGAATACAAAATTAAGGATAATTTTTTGGCTTCAGTATCTCGAGAAGATGAATCTTTCCCATAGCGTAAGCTAAACTTACGCAATACTCGTTCCCTCTCTAGAGAGAACCGAGGTTACGTTAGTAACCGAGTATCGTTTTTATTATACAATTTTATGAAATATGTATTTTTATATAATGCATTGGCTTACTTTTAATTTAATTACAAGCAGTAGACGAATGCTACTAATGGGTTAATGGGTTTCTGACAGTGGAGGTGATGCCCATGGGACCACGCACCAAGAACCCACATTATCTATACTTTGAAGCCTAATTGCTTTTCTTCCTCACCAGAACAGGATAATTTGGGATAAATCCCATTATGTGTTTTCTGAGACAAAGCATAGGCTACTGTAATCTGCCTTTAAATTGTCGGGAATGATTATAGAAAAATAAACAGATAACAGCAAAATGTGAACTGAAAATGGTCTATAGTCACCAATAATGTGATTTTTAAAATATATTAGATCAAATTTTGCAGTTTGTTAAAAAATAATGTTTCATGATTTGAAGTTATGTTTTAAGTTTTCAAAGATTACAAGGACTGGACGGTTATCTGACATCTAATGGATTGATATTCTGATATTAATAAACAGGTAGCACTTTATTTTACAGTCCTGTTCCCCATACTATACTTATTATAGTAATTGCAGTAACGGGGTATGTATTAACCCTCAACCTACCCCTAAACATAAACTTAACCTATGTTTATATTACCCAATACTTTCTTAGGTAGGTTAAGTAGACTGTAAGTAGCCTACACGTAAGTGGACATATCAAAATAAAGTGCACCCCAACATATACATTCAATTTAGTGTTAGAAATTAATAATATTACATTAATTAAATTAATTAATAATAATTCAAATATTTGTTATCTAATTTATTAGAGTCTATGCAAGGGCATTTTCATTCAACCAAAAATAAAATTAACTTCAAATATAGCCTACATGCAAATAAATTATAAAAAAATGGACTTCTAAATTATTATAATAAATTAGCAATAAATAATTTGTCAGTCACATTGCACATAGATTACAGTATTTGATTTCACATTCCGTGTTTTCAGAGCTGATTTTATTTATTTATTTTTTCATTAAAACACACTTCATATTAGATACTGTACACTCAACAACAGTTAATTCAGGTATCTGACCGCTATGTGTCTTCAAAGCATTACTAAACCAATAACTTAAATATCTAGAGGGGTGTCATGATTTTTGCCCCAAACCCTATTTGATTTCTGACCCTACATCACACTTAATATTATTTATTTTCTGGACTTCCAATTTAGCAAATTTGTTTCGTGTTAGCTGCAGAGCTTAGGCTACACAGCTAGCCACACATCTCATGAAACCATGGATGGCGCAGCGCTTTTGCAAGCGGTGACTTCTCAATTATATTGTATGTGGTTCTTCTGAATCGAGCTTTCCACCGTCAGAAACCATCCCAATATCTGATCTCGTGCACGCGTCGACTCAGCCACTCAGCAATTGCGCATGCGCGTCGGTGGGCTCTAGAGAAGGCTCATGTTGTCTCTCCGCAGGAATGACGAGTCTCGCTCAACTCTCATCGACAGGCACGCGCGGAAAAGAAGACTGAACATATTCATATGGTGAAAATAAAGAGGATACGACCAATCACTTCCGAACAAACGCCGGAGGACCTCGCCAAACTGGACATTGTGGAGACAAAAGAAGGTTTTTAAAGGACCCCTCCTCTTCCACTTCAAACCTGACGTTTCCTATGTATAGATTCACATCCAGTGGCAAAACATTTTCTAGATGTGATGTCTGTCGTTATTGTCAACAAACGGCTTATTGTCGTGGGCATCTGGACATGCTTTGAAGAAAACGATTGATGTCAGATCGAAAACCCGCTTAAAATGTGACCGTTTCTGTGTAGCCTCGATCCTTCCACTTTGTCGGATTTGAGGAGTCTACTGGGAATCAGGGCAGTGCATTGTGTTTCGTTTTGGAAAGAGGAGGAAAAGCGTGCGCCCTGGAGCTGTCCGTTCAGAACCACACACACACACACACACACACACACGCATTACTCTGTCACCAGCGGTGCACCACAAGCCATAGCATTTCATCTGGACCTGATGGTGTGGAGCGCAGATTTATGACATCCTCTGCATGCATTTGGTTTGTTTAACATCTTTATTTTCTCATTTTCTCTTGGCTTCTGGAGGCAATCTCTTGTTCACCTGACAGGAACATTAAATGCTCATGCACCGATTTCGTGCAGATGAGTTGCCTTTGCGCACCTGTTTTTCTGCGTTTATTCATCCCAGTCTCCTTTTTTAGTTTTCTATCAATTGCCCAGATGTATCCTCCGGGTCTTTCAGCGTTTTAATTCCTGGCCCGGGCTTGAGATATGCCTAAAGGACGAGATGGGCCAGGGCGACGAGAAAGACCGTGTTGTGATTAACGTGGGAGGGATTCGACACCAGACCTACCGCAGCACCCTGCGCACTCTCCCCGGAACTCGTTTAGCGTGGCTCGCCGAGCCTGATGCCCACAGTCACTTTGACTATGACGCCCAGATCGACGAGTTTTTCTTTGACCGCCACCCCGGAGTTTTTGCACACATTCTCAATTATTATAGGACTGGTAAGTTGCATTGCCCTGCTGATGTGTGTGGCCCTCTTTATGAGGAAGAGTTGGCCTTCTGGGGCATCGATGAGACAGATGTGGAGCCCTGCTGCTGGATGACGTACCGGCAGCACCGGGAGGCCGAAGAAGCACTGGACAGTTTCGGTGGAGGGCCACCTGAAATGGGGAACGATGATATGGACACAGAAGTTTTGGGTGATCCAGGGGATGGAGACGATGAACTTGAGATGACTAAACGCCTTTCCCTCGGCGACTCGCCTGATGCCAAAAGTGCAGGGTTGTGGCAACGTTGGCAGCGTCGTGTTTGGGCGCTCTTTGAAGATCCGTATTCTTCGAAATATGCAAGGGTGAGTTATGAACACAAGTGGCAGCTCTGTTTTAACCCTGATAGTCACTATTCGTAACATATCCAAGCACATGTTGCATTGGATAAGAATAGCCTTAAAGTGTTCTTGAGTTGATGTTATGGTTTTGGCCTAATTTAAAAAAAACAACAACATATAAGTGAAAAATACAGTTCATATATATACTGAACAACTGTCAGGAGACTAAAAGTTGAAGGAACAGAAGGATATTTTTGAATAAATAGTTTGACGTAATCTTTTGTTATTTCTTTGAAACAAGCAGTGAAGCAAATAGCCTATATAAATATTTATTACAGTTTAAAACATTTTTCCTCCAAATCCAAGTCATTAGGCTTAAACGAGTGATTATAAGACCTTATAAGAAAAAAAAAAAAAAAAAAAAATATATAGGCCTATATATATATATATATATATATAGAGAGAGAGAGAGAGAGAGAGAGAGAGAGAGAGAGAGAGACTATTTAATCTGGAAAAATATGTACAAAAAATGATTTATTGGAAAATAATGAAGTTGCACGTCTATGTAGGCTATTCAAGATGCAAAGAAAGTATAGTAGGCTAGCATATACATTGTACTTGATGTTACAGCACTTGTCATGCATTCAGAATGTTTATAGGAAATGTTTTAGGCTAAACTAAATTATTGAATACATTTAAAAAAAATGAAACATGTTTAAAAAGATAATAACCTGGCACATGTTTAGATTTTTAAAGGATTTTTCCTTGTTATAATTACATTTATTTGAACCACGAAAAGCTTTTGTATGTCACTTCTGCTAAAAGGCTGAAGGCTAATCACAGCTATTGAAACTAACGAGAGGCTACTGGTTGTCTATGGCCTACATCTGACAGTGTTTTCGATTGAATTATATTCCTTGGTTTTCCTGTAGCGTTATTAGGGATAGGCCTATACCAAACCGAAGCGACTAAATAAGGTCACCCTGGGGAAAACATGTTCAGTTATTCCAGGCGTCTTGCATGTAGCCATTGATCGACAGCTTCTCTGACTGCAACACTGCTGTGCCACGCGCCGCGAGATGCCTTCCCCGCCGCGGGCGTGCTCGTGCACAAATTAATCACTCCGGGAGAACATTAAAGAGAATACATCACGAAGCAAAGGCTTTTCTTTATTTATGTGCCCATGCTGCTTTGAGATAAGACACACAAGGCCGATAACATCATTCTGATCAGGAGGTCTGAGTGACAGCACTTGAGATGCTAGATTATTTAGTGCTACGTGTTGAGCATTATGGTCCTGTCAGACTTTTATAGTGGGCATTAGCTGTTGTAATGTGTACTGTATTTGCTGTAGGCTGTAGTTCAAACAGCAGAGCTCTAGCAAAGCTAAGGTCATGGTTTCAATTGCAAGGAATGCAAAAACTTATCAAATATATACTTTCAATGCAAAGTTGATGTTTTATAAAATAAATTTATGCATTCTGTACATGGCAATTAATGGCCAGTCTGGTTTGGACAATTATCGGATTTTTTAAAAAGAATTTTGCCTGATGTTTAATAGGAGTAAAATGGATCAGGACTACTGCCAAGATCTGGGTATTGCACCCTAGGCTACGGAACGTTGATAAACAAGTCAAGGAATGTCGATGTACAGTTAGAAGTAGAGTAGATTTATGCCAGGAATCAGTCAATCAGATGAAATTATTCTGTGATTAGACAACATTGAACTTCTCAAAGCCAGAGCAGAGGCAAGGGAGCTTGAAGTGTGCTATTACTAACAAGGGAGTAAACAAGAAATGTATGACCATACAGTACTGCTTGTTTGTAAATTATTTGTATTTTATTTTAAACAATAAGTCACAAAACTTTCATTTATTTGATGCTGTTACAGGTTTCCATCTTCACAATTTTCAAAATATGCAGCAAATGTATGTTTTGTTAGTTCATTTGGATGATGAAAACACTCACCAAAATATTTTTAATAATGTGGCACATTATAATGTTGTTTTGAATATGAATTTTTGCCGTTTCCTTTCATTATTTGTATATTTATGTTTATGTTTTTTATGATTAATGTTTGTGGAGTGCTCTGAATCAGAGCTGAGCAATTCACCCTTATAGCATACGATCAGTGAATCAGCTATTCAGCACATCTGAATTAATAATACAAAATGAGTCATACATCTGAATGAACTGCAGGCTTTACCCAACACGCAATGGACATGCCTCAGACATTCTTTATGTTTATTGTTCCTGCACGTGTGTGGGAGCATGATATTGAGAGCAAAAGATTGAAAGAGAGACAAAGTTGTTGTTATCCCGTTGTCATCTGGCAGATGTTTGCGCTGGTTCCCATAGGCACCTGATATTTTTATGTCCTTGGCAGGCAAGATGCTGCATTTTACAGTGTATGTCTTGGGAATAAGTTGTCATGGCAACGGTTTCAGAGCTCTGATGAAACCGATGAAAGCTGGTCTTCCTCGTGAGATTTCAGGAAAACGTGGCAAACTTCTCTGGAGGGTTTTTGATGGTGATTTGTCTATGTACATTTTTGCCCCATGTGTCTGTTGTATTTCATATGAATTCATCATGTAGTATGTAGCTTTGTTTCTAAGCTAATATATGAATAAAACACTGGAATGAAATAAAAATCTTCAAGCACATTAGAGAAAATGAGAACGGTTATTAGTTCCCAAAGGTTTAGTTTTGTAGTACTGTATAGTAGTTTAGAGGATAATAACGATTAACAAATAAACACAAACCTTTGCCAGACCACAACTTATACCACGTATTATTCATACACAGGATGAATTATACAAATAAAAAAGGCAATTTGCTTAAAATACAGCCCATACTCAGACGTTTTCCCAGTTGTGCTATGCAATATTCCCATAATGTCCCATTCTCCCAGGAGGCCATCTATAGCCATTACATGCTCCAGTGGACCTAGCCTTGTACAAAAACAGGAAAAGTGTTGGTACTGTAATTAATGCACTGGTCGATATGTGAATGCACCTGCTGGCTGATTCCTGGATAAGGGAATTGGCATTTCTCCCAGACTTCCTCCTTCCTTCCAGCCTCTCCCAATGGAAGCTGCACCAATGTGGGACAGAGAGTGGATGCTGCTAGGGATTTACAGTATCTAGTTATCTTGTCACACTTGTCTTGTGAGAAACAAAGCAATTCTCACTTTCCGCCACATCTGCCTGTGGTTAGCAAACAACTTTTTAAACAAAGATAAAAATAAGGGAGCATGAGCTTTTTTCATGAGCAATAATGAAATATTTATTTAGCTGATAAAATTATTTTTTCAAAGTAACGTGCGTCTAAAGGTAAAACAAGCAATTAATTATTAACAGTGCTGCAATACTAAATTTTAAAATGTGATTTAATGAGAAAAAAGCTAGTTAAGTGCATTGCAGGTCTATTAACATTTAATAAAAGATTCAGGCCATTAGGGTTGTAAAAATACAGATCCAGTTAAAAGCTTATAGTGGGATGTGAAAGTATCAGTGACACTAACAGCTGTTTAGGATAAACAGTGCGTTTTTATTTCTGATTGTACGGAATTATATATTTAATAATATATAATAATATATATTGGTTGTTGATTGGACTTTACTATGTGGGTGTTACTCAAAAAGGAATAGAAATGGAAGTTTGCAGTCAATTCTGCAGGGGAAACTGGTTTGTGGACTAAAGTGGACTAAATGATTGGAGAAGTCCTGCATATGTCACCAGAGAGAAGTCTGTCAGTTTTCTTTTTGTTTGCTATGTACAGAAAATCTTACATTTAAAGAAGCATGAAGACAACTCCAAGTGTCTTTTTCAGTCCTGGCTGTTAAGAGTTTGTTGTCACAGTAAGATCACATGATCTCCAACTCTCAGACTCTTGTTTCGTTACCTGCAGAGAGGGAGAATTCACACATTATCACCTTTACCTCAACACCCTGACTCCCTCCAGCCCCAACCTGCTCACCCACTGTTCAGATACTGTCATAAACACAGAGCAGAAAGCACTTTCCTCTCCACACTAAATCACATAAAGACTGTCCTACCGGCCCCTTGGCAGATCTCGAAACAGCCTAATTTTGAACAAAACAAGTTCTTAGATGCCTTGCTTTGTCTAATAGTGTAATTTGAATGTATAATGACAGGCTGCAGTTCTTAAAGGAGAAATGTTTAAAAGGATTTAAAATTTAGGGACAATTATATGTACAGTATATATGTGTATATTCATATAAAAAAATAGTGTGTATAAGGTGATGGAATTTGGAAATAGAGTGTTGGGGCAAACTTTAGTTTTAAACTTGAGTAGCATGACATCTAAAAGATGCTCATTAAATTGATCTCGTTCGCCATAGGGACATTAGAAGGGGGGTTGAGAATCAATTGAGAGAGGAAACCCAACACAGAACTGACAGGGCTGACCAGATAAAATCTGTTATCATGACTTTCAATAATTATAATATTTATCAAAGAGACAGGGCTCTGTTCTTGCATGGGCCACAGATGAAAATTTAAGAAGGTCAAACACTGTCATGGATCATTTTAATGTTCTTTTTTTTACACAAATATAAAAATTGAGGATTTTTTTTTTATCTGCCCATATATGTTTGAGAACATTAATCCACATGTAAACATTTCCATCTTAAAAGGTTAAACTCATGAAATCAAGTGACAATAGTTTTTTTGCGTAATAATAATTATGTGCACAATCATGCAATGTGCTGTTGGACACACATTACAAGTCAGGTATACCATCTGTTATAATAAACTGGGTGTTTTTGTTCAGGCCAGGTTACACACTCCAGCTGTGTGTGCTTTGCTGTGTGTTTGCAGACTGTGGGTACCAGGGCTTCAGAAGATTGGAGAGTGATCAGGTATAACAGGTTCCTCTGTGTGTTATTTGTTGTTCTTTCATGCTGAGCCATTAAGCATGGCTGTGATTTAAATGGAAAGAGTCTTGACTGGTGCCTGGTCCAGCTTTTAAACTGAACATGCAAGCTAAAATTGAATATCTCTGCTAGTAGTGTCTTTCAGGACAAAACAAAACCTTAAATGCAATGCTGGGATCGCCTCTGATCGTAATGTTTACTGTCAGTGTTAGTTCTACCCACCTTATTTTTAACTGTAATGAGCAAGTCTTTTGGTGTCAGCCACTTCCAGTTATTTTAGCTGTACAAAACAGTCTGTTATGTTGCATGATGTTGCAAACTGAAATTTGTTATCAGGTTATTTTAGAGTAATCAAACACACTGCATGCACATTTAGTTTTACAGAACTTAGATATTCTTATTGACCTATTTTGAATAATGAATCAGAAGTCGTGCACACAGGAAATAGCTTACTTCTGCTTCGAAAAATACGGTGGGTAAGTGCTGGAATATTTCGAGACAGAGTATATGGTATGGTAGAGCATTTTGGTACGTACACATAAGTGGATTTATGTAATATGTATTTTTTTATGTAATATAAGACTGCATGAAAAATTGAAACAGGACTGAAAGAGGTTTCCCAATCCCTGAATTCATTTTTATTTAATAGAACACTTTTCTATCTGCCTTGTGGCCACAGGCACATTTATTTCTTTTTCCTTAGAATTTATTCCCTTCTCTGTCTCCCTTAGTGAATCATTTGTTTACATGCTCATTTTCATTATTATGGTACAGTTCAAGTTTTTCTCTTGGAGACAGTATTCAAAGACATCCGACATTAGCACCGGCAGCCAGGAATGATTAGGGGTCAAGGCTTGTAATAACACAGACCCACCTGTTGTGAGACGTCTAACCCTTCTCTCATCCGAACCTTGGAGTGAGACTTGCACAGATTCTAGCTATATAAATGCAGAACAGAAGTCAGCCCCAGAGGAAGCCTACAGTGATTAAAGTTAATTAGACTGCAGTAGCAGAGCAGAGCCCAGACCCCCTTAATTACCAGAGAGAGTGGAGAACCTTGACACAGCATGCATGGCAACCTCAAACTCGTTCCACTGAAAATGATCTGCTGAGAAAGGGACAGAGTAAGGTACTCCTTATCTGTAGCCAAAAGGCACATTACACACACACACAAATAGCAGAGCATATACTGTAATATAAAAACCCTGCTGTCCCATTCCCCCTAATTTTTAGGACACTCTTTATTTCTGACTATGGTACCCCGCCCCATCACTCCCAGTTCTGTCTATGAGCAGTAAGTAGAGCAGGACACCCTTTTAAAAAGCTACAGGGCAGTGGCTCTAGAGACCCAGCAACTGTGAATAGCCTTGATACCATGGGCCATGAGAATTTGTTGATAGATGCTCAAACTGGGGCACCCAAATGCGAAGAGTCCTGGTTTTATGGTGGATTTTGCTCACGGCAGGTGGAAATGTATTAAAGGAATAGTACACCCAAAAAATGAAAATTCTGTCATTAATTACCCTCCTGTCGTTCCAAACCTTAAGACCTTCGTTCATCTTCAGAACACAAATTAAGATATTTTTGATGAAATCTGATGGGTGGAGGGTTTGGGGGGCTTCATTGACAGCTATTTAATTAACACTTTGAAGGCCCAAAAAGGTAGGAAAGACATTGTTAAAATAGTCCATGTGACTACAGTGGTTAAACCTTAATTTTATGAAGCGACGAGAATACTTTTTATGAGCCAAAAAAACAAAATATCGACTTCATTCAGTTGTCTTCTCTTCTGTATCAGTCTCCAACGTGCGTTCACGAGACCACCACAACACACGCGCGTGTTAATGGTGCAGGAGCTGGTGTTCTGACATATGACCTACAAGCAGAGGAAGATGCACTCGAGGTCACACATGCGACGTGGTACTCTCGTGAACGCGCGTTGTTTGGTTGTTATAAAAATATGTCAAATTGTCAAACTGAGCTGTCATCAAATATTTGATGAACTTTTATTTATTTGAGGAACTTTGAAATTTATTTTGTTTAATATTTGTTTTTCAACAACTAGAGTACTTTATTTTGTGCGTGTCCTAATTTGAATGCTAGATTTGCACAAATTAACAGATGGCATTCACAAGCTAGTTATGAGTTGTCATCAGACGATTGATGATCTCATGTGCGACTTGATTTTTTTCTTCATTATTTATTTGTCTATATTATTTAAAATACTAAAGTGAATTTTTTTGTTTTTGTTGTTGTTCTGGATGTCCAAAATTGGATATAAGATTTGCAATTTTCAGAGATTTCAAGTAAATTATTGTGTTATAAAAACAAGGAATGCAAAAAGTGCTGCGCGTGGTGTAAATTCAGTATCTCTGTGCTCTTTATCGGTTCAGCTAATAAAAAAACAATCCAAGGCACTCAAGTAAACTATTTTTAGAAAAATATAAAAAGAATAATATATTTATTCTTTCATGGCTTAGGTATTTTAAAAACAAGTGACAAGCAACGGCACACCAACGCGTTGCAGCTAATGAGCCTTCATCAGGATTTTATGATCTTCATGATTGTGTTATATTATTTTACTTCCATAGTTGTTACATTTGTGAGTTAATAAAAATTTAACTGTTTGTGTAAAATAGGCACATACATACATAATATCAATATATCAAGCCCCTGAATCTAATCAAATCATATCATGTTGAGGCATCAGCAAATATCATATTGCTGACTAGGAGAATCAGTCTCAGAACATTATTGTAATGAAACGCCTACGGCCAAATCACAGCCATGCCAATATAGAGCAACATCGCACGGCTACTCGTGTGATATAGCTCATACACTGGTAACAAACTCACCGGATCCCCTTTTTCCTTCAGAACTGCCTTAATTATTCGTGGCATAGATTCAACAAGGTGGTGGAAACATTCCTCAGACATTCCGTTCCATATTGACATGATAGCGTCACGCAGTTGCTGCAGACTTGTCAGCTGCATATGATCGAATCTCCACTTCCACCACATCCCAAAGGTGCTCTATTGGATTGAGATCTGGTGACTGTGGAGGCCATTTGAGTGTAGTGAACTCATAAAAAAAAAACAAAGTTTTAAATTATTTAAGGTATGTTATCCTGCTGGAAGTTTAGCTATCAGAAGATGGGTATGGTCACTGTGGTCATAAAGTGATGGACATGATCAGCAACAATACTCAGGCTGAGATGTTTAAACAATGCTCAATTGGTACTAGCGGGCCCAAGGTGTCCCAAAAAAATACCCCCCACACCATTACACTACCAGCCTAAACTGTTGATACACGGCAGGATGGATCCATGCTTTCATATTGTTTACCCCAAATTCTGACTCCATCTGAATGTTGCAATAGAAATCGAGACTCATCAGACCAGGCAACATTTTTCCATCTTTTCCATCTTCTATTGTCCAATTTTGGTGAGCCAGTGTGAATTGTAGCCTCAGTATCCTGTTCTTAGCTGATAGGAGTGGCACCCTGTGTGATCTTCTGCTGCTGTAGTCCATCTGTATAATATATAAGAAAGATATTTTCAATATATAAATTATAATATAAAAATATTATCTTTTGTGTCCAGCAGAAGTTGTACAGGTTTGGAATGACAGGAATGATCTCGTAGAAATAATTGTAAAACATTTGAAGCTGACGAATGTTTAACTCAAACAAGCAAATATATTTATTAAGGTAACTTGAACTTTGCATAAAATCTGCACTTTAAATATTCAATTTTCAAATAAGAAAAAAGTTCATTTTAAAACAGTATGTCTATAGCAGTGTTCATTTAGAATTTAGCCATTTAATGGTAGATGTAAAATCCTGTTTTATCCTGAAGGGAGATCCCAGAATAGAACAACATATTAATCTGTGCTTAAAACAAAGCACACAGTGAGAGCTTGGGGTATAACGTAGCCTACTGCAGGAGAGGCTGGAGAAGCAGTTTCACTGCAAGAGACGTGGCAGCTTCTCTGTGAAACAGGAAGATAGCTGATATGCCTTTCTTTTTAAAATGCACTCTATTAGTCAGACCACTGTTTGTTGTTCGGAGAGAGTTTCCACCTTAGTTTCTGTGACTACAGTAAACAATGAGTTAACATGATTCTTAACCCAACTTGTCCATCAGGGGTAATTCATCTGTTTGAATATGGAAAATGAAAAGAATCAATATCACAGGTAAACATTTGTGCTGACAATGCCATTCAACAGTGCATGAACTGGTCATTCAGAATCTAGCACCTGTCAGCCTCACAGAAATGAATGCTCTAATGGCTATTGAGGGGTGGCTTATTATACATATAGCAGAAAGGCATTTTTGTAAACAAGAGAAGATAACTGATACCTTTCGTTTTAATGGACTTTATGCTTCCTTTGCAGATTAGTCAGACCACTGTCGACCACAACGTTGTGTGCTTTATTGAGGCAGAGCCAGCTGTCTGTTTTCCACAGTCAATAAGCGAGGTTATATTTTCAACCAAAACAGTCCAGCAACAGCGTTTTATCTGAATACAGAGAAGAGTGTCAGAAGATCCAAAAGCAGTAGTTTTTAATTAAAGGGTAATCCAACTCACAATTAGTCCATGCAGGGGTCAAATACCATGTAGCAATCCAAAAGACAAGAACACCACAGACCAAGAAACACAAACGAGAACGGAAGTGTGGGGACATAATACAACGACTCCGTACACATACTGACACAGACAGGGAATATAAACACAGATCTAACAAGACTAACAATGAACAGCTGGGAACAATGATTACGGGGAACAGCTGAGTGCAATGGACTGATGAGTGACAGTGACAGACAGAAGCTGGGAAATGAAGTCAAATGTGACGGACACCGTGAGAACGAGGACCTCTAGTGACAAAAAAGGGAAATACAACCAGACACTGTGACATAACCCCCCCTCTACGGAGCGGCTACCAGACGCTCCACGACATAACAAACAAACACACAGGAGTCCAGGCGGGAGGTGTAGTGGTGGAGGATCAGAGGGAAGGAATGGGGGGCCAGGTCCGTGGAAGGGAACAGAAACAGGGGGTGATGGCTTAGCCGGCGGCCAGTGCGAAGCAGACAGTCCATCGGGCGGCCAGGGCGAAGCAGACAGTCCATCGGGCGGCCAGGGCGAAGCAGACAGTCCATCGGGCGGCCAGGGCGAAGCAGACAGTCCATCGGGCGGCCAGGGCGAAGCAGACAGTCCATCGGGCGGCCAGGGCGAAGCAGACAGTCCATCGGGCAGCGAGGGCGAAGCAGACGACCCATCGGGCGGCCAGAGCGAAGCAGACGACCCATCGGGCGGCCAGAGCGAAGCAGACGACCCATCGGGCGGCCAGAGCGAAGCAGACGACCCATCGGGCGGCCAGGGTGAAGCAGACAACCCATCGGCCGGCCAGGGCGAAGCAGACAGTGGCTCCGGCTCAGGAACAGCAAACACTGGCTCCGGCTCAGGAACAGCAGACACTGGCTCCGGCTCAGGAACAGCAGACACTGGCTCCGGCTCAGGAACAGCAGACACTGGCTCCGGCTCAGGAACAGCAGACACTGGCTCCGGCTCAGGAACAGCAGACACTGGCTCCGGCTCAGGAACAGCAGACACTGGCTCCGGCTCAGGAACAGCAGACACTGGCTCCGGCTCAGGAACAGCAGACACTGGCTCCGGCTCAGGAACAGCAGACACTGGCTCCGGCTCAGGAACAGCAGACACTGGCTCCGGCTCAGGAACAGCAGACACTGGCTCCGGCTCAGGAACACTGGCTCCGGCTCAGGAACAGCAGACACTGGCTCCGGCTCAGGAACAGCAGACACTGGCTCCGGCTCAGGAACAGCAGACACTGGCATGTCCAGGATCCGAGCCAGACGCTCCAGATAGTCCAGCATTGCCTTGGCGGCCAGACGAATGGGCATCTCTTGATCTGTCTCAGACTGGGCAGACGGGACCTGAACAGTCTCTCGCTGGGTAGACGTGACGTGACCATTCTCTGACTGGGTAGACGTGACGTGAACAGTCTCTGACTGGGTAGACGTGACGTGAACAGTCTCTGACTGGGCAGACGGGACGTGAACATTCTCTGATTGGGCAGACGGGACGTGAACAGTCTCTGACTGGGCAGACGGAACGTGAACAGTCTCTGACTGGGCAGATGGAACGTGAACAGTCTCTGACTGGGCAGACGAAATGTGAACAGTCTCTGACTGGGCAGACGGAACATGAACAGTCTCTGACTGGGCAGACGGGCTGTATCTCCTTCTTCGGACCACCGGACTCAGGACCACCGGAACCGGGACCACTGGAACAGGGATCATCTCCCGACTACCACCTCCACTGTGACCTCCACGGGACCCGCGAAACTTGACCAACCGGGTCCCCTTAAAAAACTCCCTTCTCTCCCGCTTGGTGGCTGGGGAAGAGATATTAGAAAACATACCGCTGGATCTGGGTTTGACGGAGTCGTTCTGTCACGGAAACACACACAGGGGACAGAAGATCCAAAAGCAGTAGTTTTTAATTATAGGGTAATCCAACTCACAATTAGTCCAGGCAGGGGTCAAATACCATGTAGCAATACAAAAGACAAGAACAACACAGACCAAGAAACACAAACAAGAACGGAAGTGTGGGGACATAATACAACGACTCCGTACACATACTGACAAAGACAGGGAATATATACACAGATCTAACAAGACTAACAATGAAAACAGCTGGGAACAATGATTACGGGGAACAGCTGAGTGCAATGGACTGATGAGTGACAGTGACAGACAGAAGCTGGGAAATGAAGTCAAATGTGACGGACACCGTGAGAACGAGGACCTCTAGTAGGGGTGGGCGATATCTCGATATTTAAAATATATCGAGATATTTTTTAAACACGATATGGATTTTGACATATCGTATATATCGATATATTGTTTATATTTAATTCTGATTTCGCCGCTTTGTCTTCTCTGCGCTGTGCTCGCCCCCGCCTCCTTGCTTTTGTTCCCCCTCCCCTCGCGTGTTGTCTCATTCAACATGGCGGCGCCCGCAACTAGCCCGGAGGCTACAGAACTCGTCTAAAAAGATCGTCTTAAATGCTGTCTTACATGCACTTCTTGAGGCACACACGCACACTAGCAAACACACGCAAGGTCTCTCGCTCTCTGTCCCTCTCTGTGCGCGCGCTACATGGTGCTCTCTCCCTATCTGCCGTGCGCACGCTACACGGTTTGAACCATGGTTTGAACATTCACACAGCCTTTCGAAAACGATACATTTCCCGGCACATGTTATTAAAAAGGATGACAATCCCGGTAAAACGGGACAGGTGGCAATTATTTTTGTATACAGCAATTAATTTGTATACAATTATTATTTTTGTATACAGGGATTTTTTTTTTAAATGTCGCAGAAGCACTTTGGACTACATGAACTGGCTACCTCTTTGCACTCCAATAAAAAAAAAGACTGTGGTATTTGGCATATTTGTTTTTGCATTAGTTTTTGTTGGGTTATTTTTCCTGTAAAGATATCGAGATATATATCGTATATCGAGATATAGCAAAATATATCGAGATATATTTTTTGCTCCATATCGCCCAGCCCTAACCTCTAGTGACAAACAAGGGAAACACAGCCAGACACTGTGACAATTCTAAAGTGATTCTTTCAAGAATCTGGCATCACTCTGATTGTAAACAGACGACAGAAAAATAGGAGACACATGCCATGCTTTAATGTTGTTCGGGTAAAATATTCATCTTGTCATAATCTCCCGTTGTGTTGTGGAATGAATGTAAGAGGTCAGGCAGGGGTCCTTGTTCCTTATAAGAAATGTATGTTAATGAAGGGAATCATTATAAATATATGTGATACTGTTTGCTAGGGGTGGGAATCTTTTAGAATCTCAAGATTCAAATCACATCATGGACTCAGAGGACAGACGCCGAGGGGTGCCGCCGGTTTGTGTACATTCATAGAAAACAAAAATTGCCCCCTTTACTCTTACATAGGGCACTAGGCTATTTGAGGGAAATGCCATTTGTAATGGTGTCCAAAACAATAGTGGACATTATTGAGTGCACTCATTCAATCCCATAATGCACTGCAATAACTGATGTACACTCAATGGCTAGAGAGTAGGGCCTTGCAGAGACCTCTGGAGGGGCAGGTGCTCAAGGTATAAAAGGGGGCACATGCGGAACAAGGCTTTAAATAGGGCTGTGCTCAAAATATCAATACAGTAATATATCAATACGGATGATTCTGTATCGATACAGTAGCAAATGCATTGCTGCAGTTTTGAAAAAGAAACAGAACAGAAAAGACAAATTTTACGTTTAAAAGTAAAAAAAAATAATTAATGTGCAGTGTGCACCTATTAATAACTCTGGGATTAGAAACTGAAGTATCTTAAGTTGTCCCAACCTGATGGCTTTTTCTTCTCTGTTATACAGAATAATAAAGAACAGCTGTTATAGTAAACTGTGTAGGACAAAATCAACGTGGCCCATGTTTCGTACAGTATAGTTTTATTTGATGCCATATCAGCATCTATGGCTATTTTCATGGCATAAACTGATTTACACAAATACAAGAGTTACATTTATACAATGAAAATAAAAACAAGGCAAACAGAAACAGCAATTAATACTTTACAAGATTTTTAACATTAATGTGATACCTGTTCTGGTACATTCTTACTAAAGTCCTTAAGTGAGTTTGCTGCCTTTGCTGTTGTTGTTACTGCCGCTGCTGCTGCTGCTGATACTGCTGGAGCTGATCTGAGACTGTAGACATTAAAACAAACATATGGAGATATATTAGCTAATTAAATCATTTTTATGTGACCATGACAAGATGTAAAGACTGCTGACAGTGTTTGGAACCTTCACTAGCTCACTGACCTGCTGCAAAGCTGCAGATTCTGCCCAGACTGCTATAATATAATAATATAATAATAGTAGCCTATATAATAGTACTAGGGGAGATGTTCACAGAGGCTTCTGCACACAAAACATAAGATATTGGTAAGCCTAACGGTATGTGATAATAAGCCTAGACTATTACCAGATTTGTGATGATAATTTTTATGGCACTATACGTTTTTTAAATAAATACTGTAATAATAATAATAATAATAATAATAATAATAGTTTAAAGTAAAAATAATAGTTTTTAGTCAAATAACATAAAAAGACCAGACCCCTCGACGCCCGTGAAACTTTTCTCCCTCAAACAGCAAGCTCACGTTACTTCTACAGCCTACACACAGCAATATAAACAACATCTCAGCATGCTCTTCACGTCTTCTTGTAAAATAATAATAATAAGTAAACAAGCATCAAAATCACTTCGCTGAGAATAAAACACCACTTACCAGCAGCCGCAGAGTTGAAGATATCCTCTGGTAGTGCGCGTAGCCGCGCAAAATTAAAAAATGCGCTTGCAGCGTGAGGAATCGTCCCGGATGAGTTCGTCAGGTGAAAGGTCATCATGTGGGTCATTTTATTTACGGCTAAATTATTATTCATTAATTTTACTAATAGTTAGATTGGGCAGGCATCCACAAAAGGGCCTTTAATTACAAAAAAAAGGAGAGGAAATTTTGCCTTGACAAAAGGGCACTTTGGGCACCAAGGGGCAAAAGGGCAGGTGCTCGAGCACCCAAAGCCCCCCCTCTGCACGTGCCTGCTAGAGAGAATACCCATAATGCATTGTGAGGGTAACAGCGAATGAGTGTGGCCTACCGTCAGTGTTGCCAAGTTCGAGGTTTTCCCGCGGAATTGGGCTAGTTTTAAGTTGTTGCCGCGGGTAAACATTTTTCCGTGGGCTGATTTCCACAGTAAGTACGTTTTCGGCACTCCAACACTCACAAAACATCCCTTAGACGCACAAATCTAGTGGAGCAGCACCATCCAAGAGAAACGAGACCGAGAGGAGGAGCTGATCGATATTAATCAGGGAGGACATGAAGTTTCAGAGAGAGGGAGAAAAGGAGAACACAGGAGAGCAGGGAGAGAATGAACTGAATGAACATGAATATATGTAGGCTATTTAGAAAGTGATGTGTGCTCAGTTGTGTTGATAGGAGTTGCTCCATTAATAATAATTTGGACAATGCTGTTGTCATTTGAGATCTAATGGTGATAACATGAAAAAACACAAACATGATGAATAAAGCTATTTAACTGGTTAATTAACTGACCAACTTCATAAATCTGTTTACAGATGTTAATTTTGCATAGTGTATACTAAAGTATACAGCCTTTTATCCATACCAGTAAAACCATGTCAGTAAGTTTGGAGGTGAAGTGTATCTGTGCCACTAGTGACACCGAGCAGAATTGCAAAAATATAAATTAAAGAATAAATAATTATATATATATATATATATATATATATATATATATATATATATATATATATATATATATATATATATATATAAAATGCAATTAACATGTCTCAAACCCTTCCACTGTTTTTTTTCTTTCTTTCATGCAAATGGAAAAAGCATGCAAATGTGAGAGATTTGAGAAGCCCCTTGCTGGCCACAGGCAATTGAATGCATCAATCAATGTGTTCTACATTTTTATTTTTTACATATCAAATAACATGCAGCCAGCTAATCAGGAATTACAGTAATTCATGTCAAAATCACATATCCGCAGACTGAGACAAATTATTTTGTGATTGTGTAGCATCCTGCTTCTGTTTGCATGTTTTTTAAACGACAAAACACATTTGCACTTAGTAGCAGTGGATTTCACTCTTGGATCAATATCCAGAGCTTTTAAAAAGACAGGGCGTGTCCCTGTGTACTGCACACAATGAGCAAGAACAGGCATCTTTACACATTTACAAATTAAATTCTGTAAAGATGCAATGCTGCATAGATGTACCAAAGCAAGCATCTGATTCACTTCATGCCCTTATATCAGAGGCAGTTCAAATGATAATTTCCAACACAGTCTCATGAAAGTTTGTATCTATACCACGAATGTTATTTCTCGTGCCAATTATACGCCAAAAATGGTTTTAGCGTGTGTAAGCTACGCACTGAAAACCCCTTGGGTAGTGTAGCGTTTCAGCTCAAATGGGGGAAATGTATAATCAATAATTAATAATTCACAATTAATAACTGATTATACGGGTTATGAGTTATCAGTGAATCAACTACAGTTTATAAATATCACCCTTTACGGGAATATTTCGCCAGCGTGTCTGTATGGACAATTCAATACAACGAATTTTAATCAATTATCCATACAGGGAGGCAAAATTAGATCAATTTTTATATCAATACTCAATCACAATGTGTTATAATTAAATACTAATATATCAATTGTCTAGAATAGATCGATTCTCAGGACAACCCCTAATGGAATTAATTTGTTATCGAATGGTTGGTTCGTCCAGCGAACTGACCATATGATCTTTATCAAATCACAAAGGAGCTATCCTTTTTATAGACTTTCAAGAGAGATGGTTCTTCTTGGCCATGAAAAACAGCTCTCTCTCGACCTACAAAAGAATATACTATTTAACAATCTGTAAAGTGTGTAGCTTTGATCGGACATTAAAGGGACATCAATGTGAGCACAACCAGCATCAATAAATGAGTATATATGGTTTTAATAAAGAAAATACTACGTATATCGGTGACTAAGATTACACAGAATAAAATGTATATACAATACAATAAAACAATGAAAGTCAGAGAGTGATAGAAAGAGGGAGAAGAAGGGGTTACAGAATGGCAAATTACCTGGACAAAAACCTCTGAGAGACAACAAGAATCAAAACACCTTAAGCAGGGCTACACAATCTTAAACGCATCTAAATCTGAATAGAAATACGATATTTGCAAATATTGCTCTTTTGCGTGGCTGATATGAAGAAGGCGTGTGTGTCTCGATCCTGGGAGCGTCACATGTTCACTCGCTCTTCCAGAGCGAGCGAAGCGCAGTGATTTTGAATGTCCGTTTGAGGTGAAGTTGCCGGTTGATAATTCAGGCTAAGTTCATTTCACATTTCGGTGGAAATGAACAAAGGAGAATTCGAAAATGGAAAATAAACTTAAAGAAAGAAACAAACAAAAGAAATGAAGAGAAGACTTGAAGAGCCTTGAAGAGCTTGGAGAGCTAGTTGAAGAGGATCACGAAGGGAAGAGGAGAGGAAGAGCGATGAAACCGCTGGTCAATGACTTTAAACAGCGTCTGAGTTCACCTCCCAGGGGTGAACCTGACCAATCGACTTGGGGTTCTGTGAGCGCGAAAATTTGGTTCCTTTGTCTTGTCAGGCGCTCATTTGCATAGTTAATGACAGTGACAGAAACATGGTCAGTCTTACTCCAGCGATGAAAAACATAGTAAAATACATTTTATCACACTCTACTATATAGATTCAGCTGAGTCATACCGAGAGGTTTACATCGATACTGAGAACGATGTGTTTGGCACATCCAAAGACAGAGTTACATTTATATGCATGATTCTAGGCATTTAGAGTTTATCTAAACACTATGATAACATCATAGTCATCCCAATATGACGTGGGAAAAAGGCTAGCATAGAAATATATCGAATATATCTTGGTAATGTCTTATATGAGGAAGTTAAATAAAAGGGTCCATGTGTGTGTGTGTGTGTGTCGTGGAAGGAGCTTTCTTTCGGGCCACCTGGCATTCCTTTCTCCGCAGAAAGGGGATGTTAGGGCGATAAGATCTTTTTGAAGCTTGTAGAGTCAAAGGAAGATCCGTCTTCGTGTGGTCTGTTAACACTTGGGGTGCCATAAAATTTGTCACCAAAATCATCTATTGCAGACTGGCTGGAGCCTAACGCATAATTTGCCACCATGAGTTCAGAGGCTAAACGCTTTGAGATTTCAGAAACAATGTGTTCATAAACAATGATAATTCAGATTACACGAATCATGATTCATCCAGACGCATACGCTACAGTAGGATTAGGGTGGGGAGTGCTTGCGTATTACACGCCATAAAGTGCGTATCATATGCACGCAAAAACTGCATAGCATATGCACACAAAAAATATTTTTGGCGTATAAATGGCACGAGAAATAACATTCGTTGTATAGATACGCACTTTCATGAGATCGGGCTTCACACCATTCAAATAAATAGTCCCACCCAAAATTCATGCTATTGGTTTAGCCAGTGTTCTGTCACACCCATAAGGCCACTCAAACTAATAGATTTAAATACTGATTGATGTAGAAATTTCACCTTTAACCATGTACATATCATACAGTAATGCTTCTTTCATTTTCAAGTGTCTCGTAAGCTTCTCTGCTGTTAGCCATGAACACAGAAAACCCAACACACATAGAAAACCCAACAAACCAGACGAAAGAGTGTCGGTAGCACTTAAGGTTGACCAATTTTAGAGAGGAAGCCAACGGAGAGGCTGTGTTTACATTTTGAAAGCAAAGTGTTAGTTTGGGTGTTGCCTGTGACTAAAAGAGTGTGGAAGAGGCTGAGCTATATTGGCGGCACATAAGGCTGTAAAAAAAAAATACAGTTGAGGTTTGTGGTTGAGTATGTTTAAATAAACTGCTGTCATTTCTTGTATCTACTAAAGGCTTCTTGACTACAGTTAGTTTGAAGTTCATTATGAGATGAAGTCAAGTGATTTACTAAATTAGTGGAAAGTCTTACATGTGCAATGACCAATGTTAAAGAGGTTAGCCCAGTTGCGGTTCTAGACCATTTCAACTGGGGGGGGGGGGGGCAAGCTGGGGCCAGTTGTACTGTTAGAGGGGCAAGTTACATTTAGACCTTATTGTTGTCATATCATTTTCTGCACTACACTGCAGGCATTAAAAGGCAAAATACCATGTTTATAATCATTCGACAATGTATTAGCATTTCCATTATAGTTTTACATTTGCAATACATATTCAGTATTTGTCACGTTTGTATTAAGGACAGGAAGCAATAGCGAGTCAACAAGTTTAATGTAGAAATACGGACAGTACAAGTAGATGGTAAGCAGGTGACGCAGGGACTCAGATGGTCAGAGCTGGTGCAGACAAACAGTGCAGCGGTGACGATGGTGAGACTAACAATCCAGGGTCCATTCGCACTCCTTCAGACGAAATGATGTACCCGAGGAAAGGAACAGACTGTGCATGAAAATCGCATTTCTCCGCATTGACAAAAAGCCCATTCTCTAGCAACCTCTGAAGCACTCGTCGGACGTGTTGCACATGTTCCTGGAGAGAAGAAGAAAAAATCAATATGTCGTCCAGGTAAACATATATGAATTGGTCTATCATATCTCGCAACACGTCATTGACCAGTGCCTGGAAGACAGCTGGGGAGTTGGACAGCCCAAACGGCATGACCAAGTATTCAAAGTGCACCCTGGGGGTATTAAAAGCAGTCTTCCACTCATCCCCCTCCCTAATGCGAACCAAATGATAAGCATTACGTAAGTCCAGTTTTGTGAAGATGGACGCTCCTTGTTACCTCTCGAAGGCTGAAGACATCAACGGCAAAGGATAAGTATTCTTTACCGTGATGTTGTTCAACCCTCGGTAATCAATACAAGGTCGCAGAGATCCGTCCTTCTTCCCCACAAAAAAGAACCCCGCCCCCGCTGGAGAAGAGGAAGGACGGATGAACTTGGTTGCTAGAGAATCAGAAATATATTTCTCCATAGCCTCCCTCTCTGGAAAAGAAAGTGAATATAATTTGCCCTTAGGCGGAGACTTACCTGGCAGTAAATCTATAGCACAATCATAGGGACGATGCGGAGGAAGAGAAGCAGCCAGAGACTTACTGAACACCTCCTTCAGGTCCAGATACTCCGCGGGCACGTTAGATAAATCCCCTACTTCCTCCTGAAACACAGACACAGGTACAGACGGACAAGCAGACATGAGACAAGACTTATGAAATTCCTTGCTCCTCTCCAGCACAGACTTCTGTTGCCAGTCTACTCGAGGTTTGTGACGGATGAGCCGAGGATGTCCAAGGACGATGGGTGCCAGGGGTGAATCCAGGATGTAAAATGACAGAGTCTCAGAGTGGTTACCGGAAGTGATGAGGGTGATGTCTTTGGTGGAAAAGGATATGGTCGGAAGTTCCTGACCGTTAAGTGCGTGAACAGCGATGTTGTGTGTGAGGGGTTTGAGAGGGATCTGAAACTTGAGTGCAAAACTGTAGTCCATAAAATTACCCTCAGCCCCGGAATCCAGAAGTGGAAGACAGTTGTGCTTGTGAATTGACCATCTGAGTCTTACCGGGAGGAGCGTGGAGGTAGATGTTAACGTAGATGAGGTCTTCCTGGCGGAGATCCCACCCGATAGTAGCCTCATGTCTGCTCGATGAGCTCGGACACCTGCGCCACCAGAGCTTGCACTGCCTCTCGCTGATGTCCTTCTCCTGCGAATTCATTCTTCGTATACTGTGGTGGACAAATTCCTCCAAGGACGATGAAGCTCCGCTCGCTGCTTCCATAGCCTGGTCAGATCGTTCTGTCACGTTTGTATTAAGGACAGGAAGCAATAGCGAGTCAACAAGTTTAATGTAGAAATACGGACAGTACAAGTAGATGGTAAGCAGGTGATGCAGGGACTCAGACGGTCAGAGCGGGTGCAGACAAACAGTGCAGCGGTGACGATGGTGAGACTAACAATCCAGTAGACGAACACGATGAAGACGATGAACCAAAACACCAGGCATGGGAGACAGAACCAGAACCAACAAGACGCACATCCAACAACAACGTTCTGACAAGGAAGACGAAACAGGGATGAGTATATATAGAGAGGTGAAATGGACTGCAGCTGGTGATGATAATGATGATCAGCTGGAGTGGATTTGGTAATGACATACATTCATGCCCACTACACACGTGCATTCACACAACAACATAAACACAAGACTAAAAGGAAGTAGAGAATACATCTACTGTGACAATATTAGTCACAGTAACTTTAATTGACATGATGTCCTTCTTTCTCTTCATTTTGGTGAGAACTGAGCAAAAGCAATGGGGACCAAGAAGCTTATTAATTAATTTACTGAATGACTTGCTAGGTAACTATGTCTAACCGTTTACAGGGTTCCTGCACATTTTTTAAAGTCTAATTTAAGGCTTTTTAAGACCTGAAGAAATCAAAATTCATACCGTACATTAGGGGTGTGCAATATTGACAAAAATATATCTCAATATTTTCAATGTTTTGTTGATAATTAGATGATATTTTACTGATTGTGTTTTTGTGCTGGTGCCATGGGTGGATTAGGCCTGTTGTTGACAGCAGACTCACAAAGATATTCATATTTTTTTATATTCTATGCAGTGGTCAGTTAACAGCGGGGACCGAAATTATTTTTTTTAATTAATTTTTAATTAATTTAATTTGCCATCTTAAATTGATTTCAGGGGCATTTTCACCTATATATGGACATTCTTTCTAAACTTATTTAGAGTTATGAATCACCTTTAATGTCAAATACTAACATTCAAATTATTCAGTAATTATACTTATTAATACAATAATACTTACTTATACAATAATTATACAGTAACACTGTTACCAGTCAAATTAATTAATTCAATCAAAATCCATCTTTGCAGTGCAGTCTAGAGGTGACACAGAAGCGGCATTAATATATTTACATTCCATTTACAATTGCATAAATAAAGCTATGAGATTTTTTTAAAATCAATATTTAAATATGAAATGATTTCTAATTTTAACATTTTAATTAAAGGGTACTTTAAATATGAAACTAAAACCGCCATTAGGCGGCGGCAAGTCACAGTCTTAATAAGTGAGTTGAGGGATTCATTCATTCAAACCGATTTGTTCAAACGGCTGATTCATTCGGGAAAGGAGCAAGTGATTCCTTCAAAATGCGGATTTCAGTCAATAAATCATTGCTGTCTGTTGCATTGAGACTCTGCTACAGTTTCATTTTGAAATTCTAGTCGGCGAAATAAAGGGAAAATATTGATAATATGGTATCTAAAAAGTAACTCCCAATGTTAACTTATTGTTAATTTAACTGTTGTATTATAACATCAATACCACAGGGAAAACGGCACTCTTGCTGATTTGATATTCTAATATAAGAACATAATATGATATAAATATAAGACACAAACTAATTTGGGGACATAGCCTACCTATGAACTGCACACAGCAGTGAAAGGACGATAGACAAATGCGATGTCAGCTCACAGTGCCTCGTATACAGTTATAACATTGATTACAATATCATAATTGACAATACACATCGCACACCCGATACGCACATAAAGAATGAACTTGCAACTGAACTGACATTTACCAGCTTTCTCCTTCTCTCCTCTCTCTCGTGCAGGCGACAGACGTTATTCTGCCGCGATTCCCGCGAATGTGATGCGAATTGTCACGTGAACAAGCAAATCCACAAAGATAGAATAATAGAAAAATAATATGCATACAACGATAACAACGATAGCAAAAACAGTTTTGTAAAAATTATTTCACACTCCACATTTAGGGGGGCCAAGCTTGTTGTCACAGGGGCACGGCCCCCCTGGCCCCCCCTCTAGAACTGCCACTGGGTTAGCCCTTCTTAAATATTTGAATGAATTACTAAATATTTGAAGAAATGAATTGCTACCTCTTGCTCCTTCAGGAATGGCCAGCACCATCTTCCCCATTAATCTCCCATCAGTGGAGAGGGCCACTTATTTCTGCCTTGAGGAGAGGAACTTCATTGTACATTAATGGCATAACAGTGTAATGTACATTTGTACATTAATGGCATAACAGTGTAATGTACATTTAACTGCCCTCCTCCTATCTGTATACACCATCTTCACTGACCAGGCAAGCTAGGCAATCTGAGGTTTGTGTGGAATATACTGTATTTATGAATTACTTCAAGCTAATGGAATTGTGTTGTGTGGATTCAATGTCAAGATTGCTACAAACACATACACAGGAAGTTTGTGTTAATGTGGTCCACAGCCTTTTATGTCTTGCCTTTTAGTTTTTTTATTTTCTGTTAAAATATTTAGCATTCATAATTTAGATAAATGTGATTTGAAGCTTTACATAATTTAGATAAATGTGATTTGAAAATTGAAAAGGCTGTCCTTGCTAATGCAATATTAACTGATGTTAACATGCTTATAAAAGAGTTTGAGACTGGATTTGGCATAAATACAAAAGTGGAGATAAGGATGTAAACTGTGCATAAAAAAATGCCTTTTCCTATAAGAACCCTATAGTTTTGTCTAAACCTTAATGAGCTTCAGAAATTAATGGGGGCTTGGGACAAAATGCCCCAACATTAAAAAAAGTATGGTTGATTGATTGATTTAAACGTATTATATATATATGCCACAACATTTTTAAAAATGTGTGTGTTTCTATATGGTTAGAAAAATATTTTCTCATAAAACTAAAAAATGCCCCTAGATATCAGGTTAGTGGACAAATACCTTTTTTAAATACTGTGGCGAGCAGGACGAGGGCCGTGGGAGAACGGCGCGAGGCTGGTGGCGTGATTGCTGATGAGCAACACCTGCGCGACAACCCAGTCTCGCATCTCTCACGGAGGAGCAAAAGCATAAAAGGAGGAGCGACAACGGTGAAGGACGAGAGTGGCCAGGCCTGGATTTTATTTGATGTTTTGTTTCATGTGGCAGCAGTCGTCCGTGAGGGACTGCTGACTTTATTTTCATTTTGTATTTTTTTATTTAAGTTTGTTGAATGTTCGCCGGTTCCTGCCTCCTTCTTCCTACAACATCTAACCTTGCTACAAATACTTATTTAAAAAAAGTTTTTTATCCTCTGCTAATTCCATCTCTTTCCCCGCAGAAAGCAAACTGAAACTTTTATAGTCTCAGTAGTGATATCACAATTATGTTCTGTCTTGTCTGCATCTGTTCTTGTTAATCTCTGATTAGTTAATCCTCCTCCACCTGTGGCTAGTTAGTTTCCTGATTTCAGCCTGTGTATTTATACTCCCTGTTCTCTTCAGTCCCTTGTCGGTTCTCGCTAATGGTAGTTGTGTTTATCCTGTCTGAGTTTTATCAGTAAACATTGTGTTATACCCTCATCTTTGTCTTGTGCCTTCAACTACCGCCATGCCGTTACAGAGGAACCGACCTCTCAAAAACAAGAAAAGAAAATGGACTCCCCAGCACTGTGACTCATTCTCCTCCCTGAAAACCTTAAGTGGCTGGGGTGCCTGGCCTGGGGCCTCCGGAACAGAAGCATCACCCTCACAGCCAGCAAGCCCGAGGTGCCCACGGATATCAAGGCCCTGGAGTCGACGCAGGCAGGTCATTCCACCAGCCAGGATCAGACCTGGACCGAATAGACCTGTGATCCGCGGATCCAATTCCCTCCCAAGTCCCCAGCCTTCATCCTCCTCGCCAGTCCTGTCTGGAAACCTGCAGCCTGTATCCCTGCCTGCCCTCCTAGTCCCGTCTCCATCGCTGGTCATGGCCAGTCCCCTGGATCCGTTGGCACCACTGGTGTGGTCCAGCTCCTCGGCTCTGCTCAGTCCGTGCGGCACATCCTCTGCGCTTCGGTCTTCCCCTCCACCAGCTTGGCATGAGGCCAAGTCCCCGGCTACACCTCGGGCCTCCAGGCCCACACCGCCACCTCGTCCTGTCAGCCCCTCGCCCTCACCTCGACCCACCCCTCCATCGCCTCCATGGTCCGTCTGCCCGGAAGTTCCACTGGGCTCGCTCGACACTCCAGGTTGGCCTTCGACCGTCAAGGCCAAGCTGCAGCCACTGACTTGTGTATTTATACTCCCTGTTCTGTTCAGTCTCTTGTCGGTTCTCATTAATGTTAGTTGTGGTCGTTTATCCTGTCTGAGTTTTACCAGTAAAAATTGTGTTATCTTCGTCTTGTGCCTTCAACTACCACCACACCGTTACAAGTGATCTCTGAGGGCTGGATTTCTGACCCTGTTATTTGCATCTGAAATCCCAGAAAGAGTCTCTCATAGGGAGACATAATTTGCAGTGCTAGTCTTATTGTGAAACCAAATGAGTGTACTTGTTTGTTTGTATATAAAAAGAAGTTAATATTGAGTAACGTTTTAGACACAGTTTTTAATTCATGTTAGTAAGTTTTTGCTTCACAAACAAAAATATTTCCAAACCATTGTCATAGTTAAGTTTTGTCAGTGTTTTTGAACAAATTGCCTGACTGAATGATTGATTCAGGCAATCATTCAAGGCAGTCACTTGTTTTGGTCCTACATGAATACAAAACCAATTGGTTCATTGAATGATTCACTCATAAAGACTATGGCTGTGTCCAAAATCGCATACTATACTAGGCAAAATTACATAGGAGGTAAAAAACTGTGTGACAAAAGAAGAATGTCCGAATTCACAGGAGTGAATACTCATAAAGGAGTAGGCAAAAAGTACCCGAATTACTTCTGGTGAGACTCTGAAGTCTGGGTACGATGGACACTTGATAATGACAACATAGCGAAAGCAGTACGCCCGCATTACATTCATACTACACACAGTACCTACTAAAGAGAGTATGCGATTTCGGACGTAGCCTATCAGGTTTTGCCACCTACTGGTGTTACCTGCAGAAAGATCCACTAAAAAAGTCCCAATGATGTTGTTGTCTTGTATACACTCTTGGAACACTGTTCATTTACTCAGAATATATATTCTATATTTTAATAATAAAAATAGCCAGAAAAGATGGAACAGCAAATGGAAACAGTCTACAGATATGTGAGATTGATTGACATCGGTGAGTTTTTGGTATTTTTTAGTAAAGAAAGAAACCGTCCTCAGGTTACGACTGTAACCCTTGTTTCCTGAGAAAGGGAACGAGGACTGTGTCGAATGACACTTTGGGGGAACGCCCCTCAGCGTAGCGCCTCTGAAGTATGAATGAAACTAAGCCAATCTCTGATTGGTGTTGCGTCATGACGTAATGTGTGACGGCATACAAGCGGAAGCTATAAAGGACGCCAGCACACATGAGATGTCAGCTTCTGTGATGAAGCAAGCGCTCCCAGGCAGGGGAAGGCGTGGCGAAGGGACGCAGTCGTCGTTCCCTTTCTCAGGGAACAAGGGTTACAGTCGTAACCCGAGGACGTTCCCTTTCGAGGGAACTCGGACTGCGTCGAATGACACTTTGGGGGAACGAGTACCCACTATGCCACAACACGCCCTGCCTGTCCTAGTGTGAAGCTGCTCACAGGCACACATAGGACAAGAGCACGAGAGTGCCAGGTGTTCACGGAATGTCCAGGCTATAGAACCTAATAAAGGTATGAGGGGTGGATCGCAGACTTCCTGGATCGGGGCCCCCGCGAGAAGGGCTCTAGAGGACGCCATGCCTCTGGTTGAATGAGCCCTCACGGCCAAAGGTGAAGGCAAACTGCGCACCTGGTAGGCCAAAGAAATAGCATGGACAATCCAGTTGCTGAGGGTCTGTTTGGAGGCGGGAAGACCCTTCTTGGGCGACCCGAAACACACCAGCAACTGGTCCGACTTCCGCCATGAAGAGGACCTCAGAATATAGACTTTTAAAGCTCTGACAGGACAGAGCAGATGAAGTCTCTCCTCATGCGCCGTCACGTGAGGTGGAGGATGAAAGGCCTGCAGAACCGTAGGCCGTGCCGAATTGGATGGCACCTTAGGCAAATAGCCCGGCCTGGGATGTAGGATGGCTTTAATGGCACCTGGAGCAAACTCCAGGCACCCGTTAGATATAGAGAGCGCCTGGAGATCTCCTACCCTTCTCAGAGAAGTAATGGCCAACAGAAAAACCACCTTCAGGGAAAGGTTCTTGGCCTCAGCCGACTCCAATGGTTCGAAGGGGGCCTCGGCCAGCCCTTCGAGAACCACTGCCAGGTCCCATGTGGGAACCCTGGAACGAGCCGCAGGTCTCATCCTCCAGGCCCCACGGAGGAAATGTACGACCAACTGATGTCTCCCAAGAGGTCCATCACCCAGGGGAGCGTGGAAAGCCGCAATGGTAGCCACGTACACCTTGAGTGTGGACGGGGTAAGACCAGCTGAAAAACGATCTTGGAGGAACTCCAGAACTGAAGCCACTGGGCAGTTAACTGGATCCACCTCACGCCCCCCCACCAGTTGTTAAAGACATTCCACTTTAAGCCGTACAATTTCTTCGTGGAGGGAGCTCTGGAGCTGAGTATGGTCTCCACTACTCCAGCTAATAGGCCGGCCTCTAGGTACTGTGCCCCCTCAGGGGCCAGACTATAGTTTCCATAACTCGGGCCGAGGGTGAAACATTGAGCCCTCTGCCTGTGACAGCAGGTCCCTCCTGAGGGGAATCTCCCAAGGAGGGCCGTCTAGGAGCAATACAATGTCTGAGAACCATACTCGGGCCGGCCACAACGTGGCTACCAGCAGTAGACTGATCCCGTCGCGACGGACCCTCTCTAGAACTCCCGGGAGCAGAGCGATAGGGGGAAATGCATACAGACGCAGCCTCGGCCTCGTCTGCCCCATGGCATCCAACCCTAGCGGGGCTGGGTGAGTGAGGGAAAACCACAGTGGACAGTGGATCGTCTCTCGAGACGCGAATAAGTCCACTTTCACTGAGCCGAACCTCTGAGATATTGACTCCACCACCTCGGGGTGGAGTCTCCATTCCCTGGGCCTCAGCCCCTGTCTCGACAGGATGTCTGCTCCCTGATTTTGACTCCCTGGGATATACGTTGCTCTTAGAGATAACAGTTTCCCCTGGGACCACAGGAGGATCTGATGCGCTAGTCAGCATAGAGGGCGAGACCTCAGACCCCCCTGATGGTTTATATAGGCCACCACCGACATATTGTCGGCAGTGCCGATCCTGACCTCCCTGGGGCCCTAAGCAAAAATTCTGCTAAGGGGCCTTCTACCTGACCCCGTGGGTGAACGTGATTTCACCAAGTACCACATGTTCCTGGATCAACATCTTTGTTGATCCTGGATCAACTTTCCAATCAACCAATCAGATTTGAGGGACAAGTTTACAGTTTATGTCAAGTTTAGGCTTAGAATCAGGGTGAAGTCCTTAAACATCAGTGTTATTCACTGATCATTACCCTCTGATTTTAGGGAAAAGTTATGGGTAGGGTTAGGTTTAAGGGTAGGGATTGGGTAAGGACTACATTTTGGGACAGGAATGTTGATCCAGGATCAACAAAATATGTTGATCCAGGACCATGTCTTACTTGGCAAAAGCTATGTAAACCGATTGCCATTTACACACAGTCACACCTGACACTTCAGTGCTCCCAATACAATCCTCCCTCCTTTAAACAAAACAGTCAAAGAATAAGTACAAAAATATAGAACAGAATGAGGTACAAACAACCAATATTTATTGAATAGAGTATTTCTATAGAATATTGGCTGATGATCCAGCATCTCCTCTACTGACAAACTTAAGCATAGCACCTGCACATTATAGATAACTCATTTTATAAGCTGCATCAGACCCATTCAAACTGGCTCCCAATTTCCTTTTATTCATTTTCAAATATAAAATACTATTAATACTATGACTTGGCTCTTGTAATATTTAACTAGTGAACTAGTGATGCAGATATCAATAATCCCTGTGAGTGATGACATCATTGATATAAAAAATTAACTTTTGTACAAGTGAACATGTAATTCCTGATATCAAAAATAGACATTGGTTAATAAAAATGTAACTAAGGGGCCCTATAGTAAAAATAATCAAGAATTCACATTGCAAATAGTCAGGGACGTGCACAGGAATTATGAGGGGCAGTTGCTCTGACCTGAAAAAAGGGCTTCCCCTACATTCAGTTGTGCTTCTTGCTCGTATTCAGTTCTGATGGTAGGCTACGGGCAACTACGCATGATTTGAGGTATGATTGCGTAAAGGGAACAGGAATTCCGGTAGGCAACAGAATCGACTGCTAAACCCAGGGCCGATCCTGAACTCCCCCTGGGGCCCTAAGCAAAAGGGGCCCTCTACCTGACCTGTGACGCCGTGAGCTATGTAAACCATTTGCCATTGCCACACAATCACACCTGACACTTCAGTGCTCCCAATACAATCCTCCCTCCTTTAAACAAAACAGTCAAAGAATAAGTACAAAAATATAGAACAGAATGAGGTTCAAACAAACAATATTTATTGAATAGAGTATTTTCTATAGAATGTTAACATAACAAGTGAATATTAACGTAAACATAAATAAGAAGAAAATAATAAATTATAACCCTGAGCTTTGGCTTTTGGGATTAACTTTGGTTCTCTCTACAGCCTGGGTATTTTCGGCATCAGTATGATTTTTTTTATTTATTATTATGCATGTTGAAGCAATTCTTGATTTATGGTTATTATTTACCGAGGGATGTGCATCCATATTGACCAGTATGTCAAGCTAATCAACATTTTAAATTCAATATAGCCTATAAATCAATAGTCAATCAATGTCAAATTGTCAATACATTGCTTTCTATCTTGCATAATTAGTGCAGTTGTTTAGAGTTTCTAACTACACTGAGACTAGATAATCAGTTTCTTGTTTTATAAATGTGACTTTGATTGGGAGTGCCATCATTCACGTGCATGTATTGCACAGTATGTCTGGTCTCCACATATTTCTGCTTGAAAAATGCGAGTTTCATTTCGTGCACGCGCATATGAACGCACGATAACACACGCGACGCGGTTATGTTTTCCGAGCTGCAGTAAACAAACACCTTTGCACTTTGTCGTTTATCAAAAACAAACGTAATAATTTTTTTTATTTTACTCTCACTTTTGTCAGGCACAAAGTGATGCAAGAGATGCACTGCCTGCCCAGCTAGGTTAGCAAGACCGAAAAACATCAAACTTTGCTGACATCAAACTTAGAGAGGAGAGAACACAAGTTTACCTGATTGTTGTTCCCGCAATTCACTCTCATGGGTTTTTTCTTCTTCCTCTTTTCGTGACCAGAAGGATAGTTTCGCTTCATTTTGTCATGGATGTTGTACACATTAACTGACACGCTATGACACGAGATGGAGGCGGGGCCTTAAGTAATTTGTGGGGTCTTACGCACCGGTCGCGTGCAGCGCTGCAGCCACGTAAACAGTTTGCCCTTACCTTACTGACTTTCACGTTCGGTGCACGAATGGAAGTGAATGAGGCTTTGCGAATTTAAAAAAAAAAAAAAAAAAATGTATCTAGGCCTATGTGAAATTCTGCAGCCATTGTACGATTTTTTTTTTTTTTTCTCAGAAGGGCAACTTGAGTCGAGAAGGGCATATGGGCAATTGCCCGGGCAACCTGAGCAACCCCCCTGTGCACGTCCCTGCAAATAGTAAAAAAAAAATTCTTGATATCAAAAATGCATGAACTGTAAATGAATAAAATCTAAAATGGCTTGCCATAGTATGTTAAAGGTTTTTTTTATTATGCATGTTGAAGCAATTTTTGATTTATGATTAATATTTACTGAGGGATGTCCATCCATATTGACCAGTATGTCCAGCTAGCTATTCAACATTTAAAATTCAATATAGCCAATAAATCAGTAGTCAAATTGTCAATACATTGCTTTCCATCTTGTATAATTAGTGCAGTTGTTTAGAGTTTTTAACTACACATTGACTGAGACTAGATAATCAGTGTCTTGTTTTAAAAGTATATTTACTGTATAATGTGTACTTTGATGAGGAGTGCCATCATTCACGCCCATATATTGTACAGTATGTCTGGTCGTGGTCTCCACATATATTTCTGCTTGAAAAATGCACGTTTCATTTCGTGCGCGCGCATATGAACGCATGATAACACACGCGACGCGGTTATCTTTTCCGAGCTGCAGTAAACAAACACCGTTGCACTTTGTCGTTCATCAAAAACAAACGTAATAAATAATTGTATTTTACTCTCACTTTTGTCAGGCACAAAGTGATGCAAGAGATGCACTGACTGCCTGCCCAACTAGGTTAGCAAGACCGAAAAAACACAGTAGAAATGCACATAAACTTAACTTTGCTGACATCAAACTTGGAGAGGAGAGAACACAAGTTTACCTGATTGTTTTTCCCGCAATTCACTCTCATGTTTTTCCCCCCTCTTTTCGTGACCAGAAGAATAGTTTCACTTAATTTTGTCATGGATGTTGTAAACATTAATTGACGCGCTATGGCACGAGGGGGAGGCGGGGCCTTGAGTAATTTGCGGGGCCCTACGCAGCTTGCGTAGTGAGCGTATAGGGCGGATCGGCTCTGATTGTCGGACCTCACAAGGACATGCTGACCTTTGAGGTCCGGTAGGAAACTCCTCAGAGCTAGGAACACCGCCAACATCTCCAGGCAGTTTATGTGCCAGGAGGAGTGATGATCCTGCCACAGGCCTTTCGAAAAGCGGCCGTCAATGACCGCGCCCCAGCCCATGAGGGAGGCGTCTGTCGAAACGGTTTTCCGGCGACATGACGCTCCCAACACTGGACCTTGGGACAGAAACCAAGCTTTATTCCCCATAGATAGGAAACGAAGGCCTCTGCGCGTAACCCAGGTCACGCGGAACGGGTTCCCCCTCGGGGAGAACCCCTTGGTTTTCAACCACCACTGGAGGGCCCTCATGTGCAGCAGGCCAAATGGAATAATGCTGGACGCTGCTGCCATGAGCCCCAACACTCTTTGAAAATGTTTCACAGTAATGGCTTGGCCTAGCTTATCCTGGACACTGTGGCCAGAATGGACTCAATTCGTGCAGGAGACAATCGTGCCCGCATCGTGACCGAGTCCCACACCACTCCCAGGAACGTGGTTCTCTGGGCTGGTGTCAACACGCTCTTTTTCGTGTTGAGTCTCAACCCCAGGCTTTGAATGTGGGCGAGGATGACATCTCGATGCCGAACCGCCAGCTCTTGTGACTGGGCCAGAATCATACAGTCGTCGATATAATTGAGTACCCTGATGCCCCTGGAGCCTCAGCGGTGCTAGAGCTGCATACATACATTTGGTAAATGTGCTTGGGGAGAGAGCTAGGCCGAACGGAAGAACCGATATTGGTACGCTTCGTCCCCGAAAGCGAACCTCAGGAACTTCCTGTGAGATGGAAGGATGGATATGTGGAAGTATGCGTCCTTTAGATCTATCGTGACAAACCAATCCTCGGATTGAATTTGACTCACGATGATGGAAATAGTGAGCATCTTGAACCTGAATCTCCTCAGAGAACGATTCAAGTGTCTGAGATCTATTATTGGACGCAACCCCCCCATCCTTTTTGGGAACTATAAAGTAGCGGCTGTAAAACCCGGACTACCTGTCCAGTGGAGGAATATGTTCTATAGCCTCCTTTACCAGCAGGGAGTTTACTTCCTGTTCCCAGACATGGGCAGTATTTCAATTAAATGTATTTTAAATATGTATTTAATTACTTTAGTGTATTTTGTAATTTGTATTTTGCAGGTGTGGAAAAAATAAAATGTAGTTTGTAACAAAATATTTTGAGGGAGTGTATTTAGTGTATTTCAAATACTCAAATACTTAAGAAAAATCACCATAGTAAATGATTTTGCCATATTTTCTATCTGATGTTGGCATTGTCCAGGTTAGATGCACGAAAATCACGTGACACCCTGTAGACCGGGCTCCCTCCAAGAAGTGAATGAGTTTTGAACTCTTAAAAACGGAATTAAGGTAAAGTGTTTTGTGAAAAATATACAGTCTACACACACACATATTGCACGCTGAACGGCATTAAAGAGAAAATAATTGTGCCTTATGAGATCAATGCACTGTGTTGTCATTCATAAAATGACCCTGCACTGGGTCGACTGCAGTCCAGACCACCCCGTTGAACCTTGGTGGGCGTAAACCGAAGCCTGTACCCCTTTTGAATGGTGCGCAGGGCCCAAGGCGAAATATTCGTGAGATTTTTCCATGCATCGAAATATTTTACCAAAGGAACCAGGCACTCGAGCCTTCGGGTACCAATCAGGATTCGTTCTCGACCCCCTGAAGCGGATCTCCGGCAGGGTTTGACCGAAAACGATTCTCGATGTGCAGAAGGAACACTGCATAGCCGCAAGCCTGCGTTCGCTGCTTATCATTTTAATTCCTCAGAAATAAATGTAGCCATAAACACTGTATAAGTGAAACACGGTCTGAAAGGTAGGCTGAATTAAAATATCTAACTTCCGATATTCAAAAGTCAGAAATATTTCATCATTTTAATTTCTTAAAATTAAATGCAGCCATAATTACCAGACAATAGGGTTGACCACCCTCGCGAGCCTGACCACCCTCCTTTTTTTTTAATGGAGAGGCAGGAGCGCAGCACACGGATTGTAAGTTTTTCACAATCCTCGCAAGCAGCCCCCTCGAGAGCTGCCAGCGCGTGCTGCACTCCCAAACAATGTGTAGGCCTACACAAACGATGTGTGTCCCCACCCGTGATATAACGAGGGCAGGGATGCACACACCGAGTGAAACTTGGGCTCGCCATAATATATATATATATATATATATATAGTTGCAATGCTTTTTGACAGACAACACCAAATAAGACAGACAAGTCAAGCAGAGAGCGCTTTGCTGAAGAACAAAAAGCTGACAACTCATGTGTGCCGGCGTGCTTTAGAATCAGAATCAGAAAGAGCTTTATTGCCAAGTGTGCTTGCACACACAAGGAATTTGTTTTGATACTGAGGCTTCCAGTGGACATATACAAATACAAATACAACATGAAACAGAATACTACAAATTATAAGAATAAAAAATAAAAATATAAATATATGAGAATAAAACTATCACAGTTGGGTTTAGTCAGAATAGACATTTTCAGATTTACAGATTATGAACCTATTTACAGTGTTTTGAATATTATAAATAAATAAATCTACATATAAGTATCACCTGAGTTGTAGGATATTGCACTAAACAGTGGGAGTATTGCACTTACAGGCATATGCCTTGGGAGGAGTGTTAACTGTTCAGGAGGGAAATGTTTATAGCTGTATGCCGTCACATATTACGTCATGACGCAACACCAATCAGAGTTTGGCTTAGTTTCATTCATACTTCAGAGGCGCTACGCTGAGGGGCGTTCCCCCAAAGTGTCATTCGACGCAGTCCGAGTTCCCTCGAAAGGGAACAGCTTTGCCACCAGCTCCTTTAAAATTAATGCAGACAGCCAAAAACAGGCAGGAATTAATCTGGAATCCCCAACTGTCTTTTCTATCAATCCCCTGTGGGGCATTTTTGTCCAAAAATGAAAGCACAGCAGCGGCAACACTCACAGCCATAAACGAAAAACCCAATAGCCAGGCCCCTCCCCACAGACGCAGAACACATGAATCTACAAATAAAGTCGCAGTCCCAAGTGTGGGTGCACTGTGTTAGGCAGTGTTTGGTTACATAAGAGAACGTGACAAGCTTTCATCTTCAGAAGAGAGGTATAACCAGAGAATGAGAGTAAGAGGTGATGTAAGGGAGAAGGGGGAGGATTTTGTGCTATTTCTGAGACACTTGAATGAGCCTCTTTCCTTCTCTTTCAGTCTGTATCTCCCTCTTGCACCCTCACCATTTTGCCATGCAGTGCTGCAGAAAAACTTTGGCAAAAGGGTCACTTAGCACTTTTCATCTAATCTTTTATGCACATCATCTTTGTCTGCAAAAGCTGGGTGTGATACTTTTATTGTATTACTTCAATATATGTTTATTAAAGTGCTTTTAACTTACATATTTATTATAGCAATAAATTAACTGCTTGTTTCATGTGGGTTGAGTGTTTTTTCACTGAAGAAAATGTCTCGGTTACGTATGTAACCCCTTGTTCCCTGAGTAGGAACGGAGATGTTCCGTCGTGGCGACGAATGGGGTTTCGCTTAGAAAGCCTATCGACTTCGAGTATTACAAAACGAGCCAATGGCAAAGAAATGCCATGGGTCTGCAGAATTTGCATAGCGTATCTCCGCCCCACCTCGCGGGTATAAAGGAGGACGCTGGCATCATGCAGATATGTTTCTTCACTGACGAGCAAAGACTGAACTCAGGCGACCCCCGCGGTACAGCGGAAGTGGCAGGAAGACAGAACTCAGGGAACGAGGGTTACATACGTAACCGAGACGTTCCCTTTCGTAGTCACTATGAGGTCCGTTGTGACGACGAATGGGGTTCCAGTCTAATCACGCCACCTTCAAAGCTGTCTTTCAGTGCCCTGCGTAAGTCTGAGGTCCCTGTCGTAAGACTGGCACGGACAAAGGACTCTTACTTAACACAGGAATACCAAGGTACACGGGGAAGCAAATGATCCCTTAGGGGGGGGGATGCATATGGAGAACACTGGTGTGTCCAGCCCGCAGGGTGGAATATTTCAACCCCAGGGGTGGCAAGGTGGCTTACCAAGGGAAAGACACATGCTCAGAGAGGCTTACAGTGGTTTATACACATGTGGGGGTCGCCCAGAGGGGGGACCATGCACACGGAGGCACCTAGCCAGTGAAGAGCCCTAGACACTGGCACCGTCCGCAGTGCTGGAGGAACTCAGGGCTTTCGGGAAGCTCACCTGAAGAAAATATTGCACGTATCCAGTCCATGGAGTGGAATGGCGAGCAAGCGAAGACACCTGAGCGGGTCCTAGTACTGGCTGGTTGAAGCGAGTACATGAGAGGACACTGGCTCCACTCAGAGATTGTAGAATCTGGTGGCGGCAGCCTGGGAAAGCATGGCCGTCATCTCAGGATCAGATTCGGGAAGTGCCGTATGCACACCAGAGGGTGGCAGCACTGCCGAATCCTCACTTCCTGACAAATCTTGCCCGCCCTGTGATGCTGCGATAGACATCGCATCTTCCTCTGAAGCACCAAAGGATATTCGTGGGGCATCTGAAGATGGGCCCGCAGGCGTCCCCTGATCACTCACGGGTAGCGTCACTGAAGAGGGGGGTGTGGCCCGAGGAATAATCGTCAGGGATTTGTTCCATACCGTCACCCTCAGATCACCCTGGCCGCCAGCCGAAGTACCGCCTCTCGCGGAGGGAGTAGAACAGGGTGTGGAATTCTCACTCTTGCGAGATCAGTCTTGATCGTAATGATGCGATAGTCATGTTCCCACAGAGAGAACATGAGTCACCCACAAGCGCTGCTCTAGCGTGATCAATGCCCAAACACACAGAACAGCGATTGTGCCCATCAGAGTCAGAAATTAGTCTACCGCAACCAGAAGTGCAAAAGTGCACTCTGATGTTCAACATACATAGTGTTCAGCATTTTAATCAGACACAATCCATTCATTGTGTGTTTTGTTGAGGCAGAGCAACTGACAGCGAGAGTTTCAGGTAACTAGTCTTTAATCTTTTGAATACAGTAAGCGGAGTAACATGATTCTCAACCTAACCAGGTCAGCAGGGGTAATTCATCTGTTTGAATAAGGAGAAAATAATCAATAGCACTGGTAAACAATTGTGCTGACAAAACCATTCAACATGGACATGAACTGGTCATTGGGATTCAGCCACCTGTCAGTCCTACATACATTTATTTGGTAAAGTTTTAATGGGCATTGTGTTAATGAATTATAACTTCTAATGAGAAATTCAGAAATTGTAATTTGATTCTGTGAAAGTTTTATTTTTTCAGGATTCTTTGATAAATACAAAGTTAAAAAACATTTCTTTCACAACATATATTTTAGATAGATATTTTTCCATGCCGAATAAAAACATTAATTTCTTTAAATGAAATGATAGATATGAAATATATATATATATATATATATATATATATATATATATATATATATATATATATATATATATATATATATGACCCTGGATCACAAGACTAGTCACAAATAGCGCAGGTATATTTGTGGCAATAGTCAACAATACATTGTATGGGTCATAAATGATCGATTTTTCTTTTATGCCAAAAATCATTAGGATATTAAGTAAAGATCATGTTCCATGTGTCACATTGTGGTGTGCGGGTTGAAGGAGAAGGTTGAGTCAAAAATCCAATTCAAATAGTTTACTCAGTATAAGACTCACAGGTGCAGGCAGGATGACAGGCAGGAATACACACCAAGCACAATTAAACATTAACAGGTAACATTAACAGGCAACATTAACAGGCAACATTAACAGGTAACATTAACAGGTAACATTAACAGGTAACATTAACAGGTAACATTAACAGGTAACATAGATGCAGGTAACATAGATGCAGGTAACATAGAACAGGTAATGTAGATGCAACACAAAAAACGACAAAGACAGACTGAACACATGCAAACTAAATACTAGCACAAATCAAGCATAACAAGGTGAAGACAGGTAACACGGATGATGATAACGATGAACATGCTGATAAGTGAGGGAGTGAGTTCAGGTGTGGAGACAAAGAGGATTCTGGGGAGTGTAGTGCAGACTAAGACAGACTGGCGCAGACGAAGACTGTGACATCATGAAGATATTTTGTAAATTTCCTACTGTAAATATACAAAACATTTGCACAATTCAGCACAATCACGAACATTAATGGACAACTTTAAAGGCGATTTTCTCAATGTTTCGATTTTTTTGCACCCTCAGGTTCTAGATTTTAAAAAAGTTGTATTTCGACCAAATATTGTCCTATCCTAACAATCATAGATCCATGGAAAGCTTATTTATTTAGCTTTCAGGTGATGTCTAAATCTCAATTTCAAAAAATTGACCCATGGTCCAGGGTCACATATATATATAAATATAGCTTATTTTAATTATTAAAATTAACTTCATTTCCTGGAAACTACAGCCAGATGTGTGGAATTACCGATGGCATTATGGACTAATTTATAATGTAAGCAAATTAAAATTCAAATGTTTAGAAAACGTAATGCCAAACGTAAGATTGAGCTTTATGTTACACGGCTAAGGTAAATCAGGGGTCAAAGATCATTATTAGGGCTATAGTTTTGCCTCCTTTTTAATTTTGTCTGCTCCTGTGCACTGGACTATTACACCTTTTACTGAGATCCTTCTGCTGAGCTGTGGTATTGCTGCATTGAGTTTCACCTTCAGATTGGAAGTGTTGCTCAAGCATGTGGTCTTGGTGTAAGACTTTATGCGTGGGACTTGCTGTAGGAGGTTTGCACAAGGCCATGTTATGCGGACCATTCTTCTCACCTGTAAAGAAATTTAAGGACACGCTAACAGGCGGAGAACTCATTGTACTTCAAATATATATAATTAATATGCTGTGAAAATGAAACATTTTTTGAGAGGACAGCTTGAGGATACATTCTTTCAGGTCATTTTTAACAGTAAAAATCAAAAACTCTTGGTCAAGTTTTCCTTTAATGACTGAGAAATTTATTTTGGGATAAAAATAACAATACGGTTTATAATAGCATACATTTTGTAAGTCCAGTTCATCATCCTTTCAAGGAAGGGCAATGGAGTAACAGTCCATATGTATTTAGATGAGGGACTAGACTATTAGGGAATAAAGATTAAATAAAACAAAGAAACAGAGAAATGACATGGCATATTGCTGTATATCATAGTGAGTGAACGGCCAAAAGGGTGTGAGAGAAAGAAAAAGGGATTTAGTTCCCATGAGTTACAGACGGAGGTGCTCATCACAACATTTCTAAAGCATCTTTGAGAGCCCCTAGCTCCTGAAATCACAGCTAATATCTTTATAGCTTAGTTTAATAATCACTGGTTTTGTTTAGATGGTTAGTTACATTGTTTCCAACTTGTATGTAGAAAATCACAGTGCCACAGTGTTGGAATGTGTTTTCTGGCAAACATTTCTAATAATAAACACACAGACTGGGGACTAAGTATTATTATTGTCATGACAACTCTTGAAGAGATTTGCATGGTAATGGATGTTGTAATGTTAATGTATTTGGTCTTGGCGGAATAGATCAGCTACACTGCTGCTGATAATGATTATTGCGGCTGCTGCAGAGCAAGTACAAAGACTTGCTACTGCCAATACATTCACAGACATGCTGCTGTGAGCATGTAAGACATGCTGCTGCGGCTGCACATATAACATACAGTACATGAAATAACCAATGTATACAGATCTATAAAGGTGGAGCTGGGGAAGAAGAGGGTTTCTGAAAGCGCGGTGCAGACTGCTAACAGTAAACAATGCCAAGTATTTGAATGTTGAGCAGCAAGCTCATTGGCCGCTGATGCCACAGTAATCAATCAGCTGCACTATGTAGATAATGATGTGATTGCTAACAAATTGAGTTAAGGACCCTTCAAACTGCACCATGACAGAACTTTGTATTTGCACATAAAGACATCCTTTTTCTTATTTAAATAAATGCCCATTGGATTTTATATCTTTGTTGTTATATTAATAGAATTGCAAATGATATCAAAATCCCAATAGAAGTGCTAGTCTGTTGGGTCTGACTTGTTTATTCAGTAACTACTCATTTGCTTTTCATTAGCATGTGTTTGAGAGTGTTTTTTTTTCAATACTGTTTGTTTGCCTGTGAGTTTATTTTGTATTTGTTCATATTCCTCTACACACAATGCTTTCTTCTAGATCTTCTCAGGATTATCTTTTTAGTAATATTTTGACAATAAACAGAACTACACTACCATTTAAAAGTTTGGGTTCATTGAAGGCCACTAGAGGTCGTTTATTCAAAACAAAGGCAAATGATAGGCGATGCACGGACAGTGGGACACGTGTCCTGGTTAAAACTGGTTATTTCTCTGGATTTAAATTATCTTAGAAACATTTGGACAACAATCTTACATAGTGTGCCTTTAAGTAAAAGAGCAAAAAAATAATAATTTTTAAAAAAATTTTTGGCAAGGATGCATTAAATTAATTAGTTAAATTAAGGGACAGAAATTACATTTATAGTGTTACAAAATATGTTTAAAATAAACAGTTCTGGAAACGAATCCTGAAAAAAGAGGTTTCAAAAGAATATAAAGCAGCAGCACTGTTTTCACTATTGATAATCAAATCAGAATGATTTCTGAAGAATCATGTGACACATTCAGATAGAAAATGTAAATTATTTTATATTGTAATAATATTTCACAATGCTACTGTATTGACTGTATTTTTGATCAAATAAATGCAGCCTTGAGAGACTTTTTTAAAATAACGACACCAATGTTTTGAACGGTAGTGTAGCCCTTATCAGACACAATTGGCTAGTATGTCTAAATCAGCATAGGCTAAAGAATAAAAACACCTATTCAAATCACTTAGCAAATCACTGACACTGGTCATAACCAGTGAAAGTATTGTGTACATGCCTGCCTCCTTGGGAAGTTGTTTTTGGATGCAAACAAAATGATTTTTAAATGAATATTGTGTTTTTTCCCTTCTCATTTTTTACCCCTTGTTCTCTCTCTCTCTCTCTCTCTCTCTCTCTCTCTCTCTCTCTCTCTCTCTCTCTCTCTCTCTCTCTCTCTCTTCTGCAGTGGGTGGCATTTGCCTCGCTTTTCTTCATACTGGTGTCCATAACCACATTCTGCCTGGAGACACACGAGGCCTTCAACCCCATCGTTAACCGGACATTTTTTAACGCTCTTGACAACACCACCAAGTTTCACCTGGAGACAGAGACGGTGGTCTACCTAACCTACATCGAGGGAGTGTGTGTGGTGTGGTTCACCTTTGAGTTTCTCATGCGTGTCACTTTCTGTCCAGACAAAAAGAAATTCATCAAAAACACCCTAAACATAATAGACTTTGTGGCCATCCTGCCATTTTACCTGGAGGTGGGCCTGAGCGGGCTTTCTGGTTCAGAAGCAAAGGACGTTCTGGGTTTCCTCAGAGTGGTGCGATTCGTTCGGATCCTCCGAATCTTCAAGCTGACACGACACTTTGTGGGCCTGCGCGTACTGGGACACACTCTTCGCGCCAGCACCAATGAGTTCCTCCTGCTTATCATCTTTCTTGCGCTTGGAGTGCTGATCTTCGCCACCATGATCTACTACGCCGAGCGAATCGGTGCCAATCCCAATGACCCGCGTGCCAGCGAGCACACCCACTTCAAAAACATCCCAATTGGCTTCTGGTGGGCAGTTGTGACTATGACCACGTTGGGCTATGGAGACATGTATCCTCAGACTTGGTCAGGCATGTTGGTGGGTGCATTGTGTGCTCTGGCGGGTGTACTAACCATCGCCATGCCTGTGCCTGTCATCGTCAATAACTTTGGGATGTACTACTCTTTAGCCATGGCTAAGCAGAAGCTACCAAAGAAAAAGAACAAGCATATTCCCCGTGCCCCCCAGCTGGGCTCACCTAACTACTGTAAGTCCACCATGAACTCACCCCAGCATAGTCCACAAAGTGACCATTGTGCTCCCGCTGCCCAGGAGGAGATTTTAGAAATGAACAGAGCAGGTAGGACACTTGTTTTAGTAATATACATTTGAACTAATATCATAGAACACGTTTAAGCACATAAATTAGATTGAACCCTTTTCTTCCCTTCCACCTCACCATGTTTCTAGACCTGCCTGAAATCACACAAGTCTCTCATTTGGGAATTGTTCAAATACAGATTAACCATCTGGAGACATTATAAAATCTCATCGCACTGCATTCTATTCAGCCTCTTTACAAAGGCGTGCATAGAAACAAACACAAGTCTTCACCATGGTTGCATAACGACCAATACCCCATGCAACATTTTGCATATCTATATGTTTTTCCATTAGACTCCTGTGAGGGTCAATTATATCCACCCAGACAACAGGAGCACACTCATTCAACAGCTTGCTTTTCTTTTTGTTCATCAGCTTGCCCTAATTACTATTTAAATGTCATCACGCTGTATTTTTTGTTTGCTTTTGTGACATTAAGTATATTTGATTGTATGGCTTTCAGTAGCTACAGTTGAATGGTTATAAGGAAGTGAAAATTCCACAAAAGATAATACATTAGGGCTGCAACAAATAATCTATAGTAAAAATATAATAATGAATTTCATTATCGATTAGTTTGGTTTGTGTCACACATTTGAAAGGTGGCAGAGTGAGTTGCTACATGAAAGGTGCTTGCCATAAGCTGTGCAAAGCAGAAGAGAACTTTATTAAACGGTTCAAAGCTGATCATAAGCATTTATGCTTATGTTGTTCAATCCACCTGAGAAGTGTTTTCCCCAACACATAACCTTTTATCATTTGACTATTTTCTTATCTGTACACCGTAAAAACTAATTAGTTCAGTTTACTTAATTAAATTGTGCAAACTCGTTGCCTTAATTTAAGTAAGCATAACTTAATTACATCAAGTTCTTCTTACTTAATCTATTTAAGTTTTGTCAACTTAATTCTATCTGTGATCTGAGGAAGTGTACTCCCAGAGTTTGAATAAAGTAATTGCTTTGTTTTACCATTTTTGGCTTTATTTAACTATCAAAATTGTATTTGATATCGTTATTGGGGTTATACTGACAAGAGACAGCAAATAACATGCAATGGTCTAATTAATTAAAGTAATTTAAAAAAAAACTGTTACCATTGTTGTGGTTTGCATGCTGAATGTTGAAGTCTGTGTGTGACTCAAGCTAAATTGCAAGATATTGTCACAAATATAGAGGGATTATATCAACCCAATTAAAATTGAATGCCATAAGTGTTTGCAATTGCAATTAAAATGTAAAAAGATCATTATTTAACATGATAATCATGTTATACATCATAAATACATTCATTTAGAACATGGAAATAATTTAAGTATAAATACTGTATATATAATATTTATTACTTCACTTCCTTTGAAATCAAATAACTGTGATTTCATGTTGCATCACTGCATGAATTGGAAGAGAATCAAAATGATATAAATTAAGTTCCAAGTGCCCAACCAAACGGAACACTAATCACAATAATGGTGAGGAATTTTAGGCTGATTTTAGGAAATCAACATGAATTTATGAAGTCAACTTAAGTGACGTTCTCCCAAAATGTTTAGTTGTATTGACAATAACATTCAACAAGACTGGAAAATGAGCGTATGCAACTTAGAAGAATGATGACTGCAGAAGTGGAAGAAATTAGTGAAAAGTCTATTAAGAATTGCCCCGCATCAAAAACCATTTGCCCCGCCTGCTTTTTTTTTTTTTTTGCTTTGGCAAAATGGTACTCAAACCAGTCAAGTAATGTTTAATAGGGTTTTCTAAGTAATGAAGGGATAGCATGCAAACAGTACAGATTACTATTTTTTTCTAAAGTAAGTTCAACACATTGTCGGAGATTAATTAAAGTTAACTAAACAATAGTTAGTAAGAACAATGTTAGATATTACAGTGTAGATTTATATTCATATTTCCTCAAAAGCGTGTCCAGGCAGTGAATCTCACTGTGGACACACAGTTTTTTTTAAATAATGTAATGTTTATATTTTAAAACTTTTTTATGCATTTAATTACATTTACAGGTCCTTCTCAATAAATTAGCATATTGTGATAAACTTCAATATTTTCCATAATGTAATGATACAAATTAAACTTTCATATATTTTAGATTAATTGCACACCAACTGAAATATTTCAGGTCTTTTATTGTTTTAATACTGATGATTTTGGCATACAGCTCATGAAAACCCAAAATTCCTATCTCAAAAAATTAGCATATCATGAAAAGGGTCTCTAAACGAGCTATTAACCTAATCATCTGAATCAACTAATTAACTCTAAACACCTGCAAAATATTCCCGAGGCTTTTAAAAACTCCCAGCCTGTTTCATTACTCAAAACCGCAATCATGGGTAAGACTGCCGACCTGACTGCTGTCCAGAAGGCCATCATCGACACCCTCAAGCAAGAGGGTAAGACACAGAAAGAAATTTCTGAACAAATAGGCTGTTCCCAGAGTGCTGTATCAAGGCACCTCAGTGGGAAGTCTGTGGGAAGGAAAAAGTGTGGCAAAAAACGCTGCACAACGAGAAGAGGTGACCGGACCCTGAGGAAGATTGTGGAGAAGGACCGATTCCAGACCTTGGGGGACCTGCGGAAGCAGTGGACTGAGTCTGGAGTAGAAACATCCAGAGCCACCGTGCACAGGCGTGTGCAGGAAATGGGCTACAGGTGCCACATTCCCCAGGTCAAGCCACGTTTGAACCAGAAACAGCGGCAGAAGCGCCTGACCTGGGCTACAGAGAAGCAGCACTGGACTGTTGCTCAGTGGTCCAAAGTACTTTTTTCGGATGAAAGCAAATTTTGCATGTCATTCGGAAATCAAGGTGCCAGAGTCTGGAGGAAGACTGGGGAGAAGGAAATGCCAAAATGCCTGAAGTCCAGTGTCAAGTACCCACTGTCAGTGATGGTCTGGGGTGCCATGTCAGCTGCTGGTGTTGGTCCACTGTGTTTTATCAAGGGCAGGGTCAATGAAGCTAGCTATCAGGAGATTTTGGAGCACTTCATGTTTCCATCTGCTGAAAAGCTTTATGGAGATGAAGATTTCATTTTTCAGCACGACCTGGCACCTGCTCACAGTGCCAAAACCACTGGTAAACGGTTTACTGACCATGGTATTACTGTGCTCAATTGGCCTGCCAACTCTCCTGACCTGAACCCCATAGAGAATCTGTGGGATATTGTGAAGAGAAAGTTGAGAGACGCAAGACAAAACACTCTGGATGAGCTTAAGGCCGCTATCGAAGCATCCTGGGCCTCCATAACACCTCAGCAGTGCCACAGGCTGATTGCCTCCATGCCACGCCGCATTGAAGCAGTCATTTCTGCAAAAGGATTCCCAACCAAGTATTGAGTGCATAACTGAACATAATTATTTAAAGGTTGACTTTTTTTGTATTAAAAACACTTCTTTTATTGGTCGGATGAAATATGCTAATTTTTTGAGTTTTGAGGAATTTCGGGTTTTCATGAGCTGGATGCCAAATTCATCAATATTAAAACAATAAAAGACCTGAAATATTTCAGTTGGTGTGCAATGAATCTAAAATATATGAAAGTTTAATTTTTATCATTACATTATGGAAAATAATGAACTTCATCACAATATGCTAATTTATTGAGAAGGACCTGTATACATTTAGATTTGTGTTTGTAGCTTTTTAGAGGAGGACAGGGTGTGGAGTAACATGTTTTTTGTTCAAAATGAACCAAAGCATTATAATCAGTATCCATTAGTGGTGGACACTTACAAAGTAGAAATACTTTGTTAATGTTCACCACTGATGGATACTGATGATAATGCTATAAGGACATTTTTTCAAGTATCTGTACTTTATCAGACTATTTTTATTTTGGGAAACTTTTACTTTTACTTCCCTGCATTTAAAGCGTAATATTGTACTTTTTACTCAACTACATAAAAACGTCTCATTCCTTTTGAACTGAAGAAATCGCCTCCCCCTCTGAGATGCAAAAGCGATGTCCGATTTGTGAACGAGTTCATTCTTTCCAATGAATTTTAAATTGGTTCAGAAATAATCGAGTTAGACTGATCCATTTGCAGCTGTTCTTGAGTCAATGTCTCACTGATTCAACGATCTGGTCAAAATGAGCCAAGAACAAGGATGTTGTCGGAGCTTGAATGTGTGTGTTACTGATTGCACAAAAAGTAAGTTACTTATGAATTTTAGTATTGATTATTGTCAATGAAATTATATGTCTGCAGTAAAAGAGCAAAGCTTTTTTAAGCTTTGAAATGCTTAAATGTGGATATTTGTGTTTCACCGTCTGTATGTGATTTTAGATAAAATAGGCTAATGCAAATGTCCATACATCTTCCCCGCTATTTGCATCGCGTTCCTCTTGAAATGTTAACACATTGGAAAGTGACAATTCAAATTTAATAATATAATTAATTTAGCCATTTCCTACACTTGTTTTAACATATAATTTAAACATATATTTAACATTTTTATAAGTAGCAAAATTAAAATTAAAATGTATAAAAATGATTAGAGATGTTTAAAGGTATAATTCACCCACAAATGAAAACTCTTTCATTAAAGAGATGATTCGGAGTAAAAAAATACACCATGCACCATGACCTCAAGCCAAACCCCCCAAACCACCATGGTTACTAAAAAAAACAACAACAACATAGTTACTACAAAAATAAAAACATGGTTAATTTTCGTAAGGGTATAAGAACAAAATTCGATGTTGCCTATCTGCCACACTCACATATGAATGTGACACAGTAAGAGGGCCTGACCAGCATAAATAAGATTTGGTAAGATCAGCATTCTTACCATGAGTGAGTGATGGTGAGTGCCTTCATTTGAGCCACTCATTTAGAGATTGTATATGGATAGCTGTAAAAGAGAAGCGAAGAGATAGACTTGTTGGCTGTGTCTGTTTAGACTGGGTAAAGAATCTCTTATTAATCTGTTGAGAGTAATTGTGAGTGAATCCTTCATGAAGCTGACTGGAGGGATTCCCCTTTTTCTAAACGGCATAATTACATCCCTGCTTTACATGGAATAATCCGTGAGGTTTCAAGCTTTCTGATGCCAAGGACCCCCAAATATTATGATAATATAAGATATATAAAATCCCTTTGTGAGGGACTAAAACTCCTGTTTGAAAAACCACTGGATTGGTCCAGTGTCAGTGAATGGCCAAACTGTGCTTTCTAGCTTTAGCATGTATACATAAGGTGGATCATTGGCCTCAGGAAAAACCCCTTTGTTGTGAGAGTCTGTGACAAACACTTAACTTTGAGAACTCACTCAATGAATAATGATACTATTAAGAGCTCAAGTATACAAGGATAGTCCTTCCTCCTGTCTTTACATACGTGAACATTATGTCCTGTTAGTTTAAGACAAATCTTTGTTATGAGGTGAAAGGATGGGTTTTCACACAATCTCTTTATTATTTCATTCTCTGTATTTTTACACTGCACTAGAGCCTGTTGCTATGGGAACAGTGTCCAAGCAACCACACAATAGGAATCGCACTCTGCAATGAGCTGCAGTCATTCTCTCGCCTTGCACGACTCCTCTGCCGTTCACACGGTACTGCAAAAACACACAAGATGGTCTGAGGATGAAGGCAGTATAAATCAATGCGTGACCTACTGTTAATTGGCTCTCCGGATTTTAGAAATAAAATGTCTCTGGTAGTTTTTTTTAGGGATTCATCTGCATCGATTCATTTGTAATGTTTAGACTTAAGATGAGTGTGTGACACATGATACATATTGAAACCAATTCAATTTTGGTCTTCATGCCAACTGGATTGAAAATATTAAACATACATAAAAAATAATTTATAGATGTTCTTCCTTTCCTTTATTCTCTCTCTCTCTCTCTCTCTCTCTCTCTCTCTCTCTCTCTCTCTCTCTCTCTCTCTCTCTCTCTCTCTCTCTCTCTCTCTCTCTCTCTCTCTCTCAGCTTCTCTAAATCTCTGTTGTAAATGAGTTTACAGATGGCACAAAGGCCTTGATTTTCAGCTCCATCCATTTGACTTTGGGCAGAGAACAGTAAGAATCACCAGCACATAGAGCGAAAGCATCTGTTGAATTGGCCACGGTTGTAGAGAAACACAGCAAACACTCTCTGCTCTGTGACACACACACACACACACACACACACACACACACACACACACACACACACACACACACACACACACACACACACACACACACACACACACATACCGCAGGAATTACTGTTTGGGATGAGTCAACACTCTGTCCTTTATAGACAGTGCCTATATCCATCCCTGTCGTATAGTTATTTTTAAGTCTGAGGTCTCCTGAGAAATATGAGTTGTGTAATTATCATTATGCTTTTGGCCCTGTTATCTATTCAAAATGGTCCACTCACACTTACAGTAACATCCAGCCTAATGGTATTTTAAGAGCTGCTGTAAATTGTGTAATTCAGATCTGAAATAATATAAATATTTTCATATGTATCATAAATGTATAGTTTGGGTTCAGTATACTTCAGCACCCCTGTCTATTTCAAGGAATAGTTGCTATTAATTGGATTCAGTCACAGCCGCTATGTATGTATATATGTGCTTGTCACTACATGAATCTTTCAAGACTGAATTTGGTTGTAGAATGTAGTTGTTTCCAGTAATCCACAAACAACTAAACTGTGTGTACAGAAAAACATAAAACTTTTTTATGTATGTATGTGGCCAATGATCTGAACTGATGCTTAAACTTTATGTCTGTTATTCATATGATAGAGGTTTATGAATGGATAAAAATGAGGAGAGTGCAGAAAGTGAGGGGATTGATGAAGAAAAAGAAGGATTTTATGGTTAGCAGCGAGGAAGTATGGCAGGCACAGCATGGCCCCAGCAGATCTGTCCTTCACTGGGGCTCTACCTCAAATTTGTAAATATAATAATGACCTTTCTCATTCACACAGAATTAGAGCTGAGAAGATTCCTGCTTGAGGAGATAACATGTAGTCTGCTGCTACAAGTCTTTGGATTTTTTTTTATCCTTTATTCGTATGCCATGTTTAACCACACATACTTTACAGACTTTTTTTAGAAGAGACAATGTTAAATTGAGAATTATTATTGGAATTTTCTACACTAACCAGCTGAACAAAATGTCTCAAAAGCCTTTGAGATTTTAGTTACTTTTAATGGTACATTTGGTACTGTTATATTCTTATACATTTCATAAATTTTTAACTAGTTACAAATTATTCATGTGTTGTGGCTATTCATGTGTTATGACATCACAAATGTGACTGCGATAGGTAGCAAAGCCAGGCATAGCAGTACCAAACATCATACAGATTCATCATTCATTAATCAGCATTCAGACATGCAGTTTATGTAGAAACAGAAAATATTGACTTACAATTTTAATTTTTAATTGCTTACACACTAAAAGTGGAACTTGAGGCCCGCTCAGTGAAACCATTCAATCATGTACCTAATCTTCAGACCAAGTCTGCTCAAATGACCCCCTTGAATTTCTGTTTATAGTGTAAATATATATTTACATACATGTTTGTATGCATGCATATATATTTATGTGTATATATATTTTCATAAATGTATACACACATATATATGTGTGTGTGTCACGGATCAAAGATGAAGGAAGATACTGAAGACTGAATATAGTTCACAAATAGTTTACTGGAGACAAACATGTAGACAAGCATGACATTCAACAATAACCGAAAGGATATTACAGAACAGGGAGTATAAATACACAAGGTGAATGAGGAAACTAAACAGGCACAGGTGGAGGAAGATTATACTAGGACTAACAAGAACAGTGTAGCAAATCAGCTCTATTAAATATTAATAATCAATAATAACTGGTTATAATTGATTATAAATATCTGGATCAGTTAATATGATTAACTTGAGGTAGCTAAATTAACATTACTATCAATTAAGTAGTTCGTCCAATGAACTCTTTTGATTATTCATTTATTCTAAGAAAAGGGTATCTTTCATTTCTACAGAAAAATAAGTCTTTCCTAGCATGTACAGCGCTTAGAGCATGTAACAGGGTCAAGATCGTAAATTAAACTTTGTATGCAAGCAGGGAGTCAGAACCAAACACATATTGTGCACAAATTTTACTAACAAAAACACGAAAACATAACTAACATAAAAACAATTACACATTCATTCATGCATTCATTCATAGATAGATGGTTAAAGTGACAGAATGAAACCGGAGGCAGGAAATGGAACTATGGAAAATATCCATTTAACTATGAAAAGAACCATCAATTTAGCATTTTCAAAGCACCTCATTAAAAGTGCGATTTGCGTTTGCAATGGACACAATTCTTGAAGTTGTTGAAAATTTAAGTTGATGATTCCGTGAGTGTCAAATGTTGAAGTTGCAATCGTTTTCCTCTGAGTTAGATTGAAGAAAATATGATGAACTTGTGTGGTTAGTTCGACTCTGTTCTCATGGCTGGAGTGCAGCTTGTGGCCTGCCGGCCCTGGGCCTGGGAGGAGATGCAGAGCAGATGGTGGGAGTTGAGATGGACTTCTTCTGCGTTGAATGAAGACGTTTTGACCAACTCCTGAGGTTGTCCTTGATTTTGTCGTGCTTGAGAGAGTCCTCTCACTCCTGAATGAGCACATGGCTGGTTTGGTCAAGGCCTGGGGCCCTGGGGCCCTGGTGAGGCCTCGCAGGACAGCACAACACCCCGAACGTTATGAGAAACTAAGAGATGGAGGGCTTGTTGAGGATGTTATTTGAAGGTTTAGAAAGGTCCCGCCTCTCAGGATTGGCCCGACCAATGAGAAAGGTGGAGTTTCCCGGAGGGAGCATTTGATTTATGGTTCTTTGTTCCAAGAGGGCTCATTTGCATGTGCACGCTGGATGGGTGTTAGCTTGATGAAGAACTATGAAATATTCGTGTAATACTAATATGTTGTTGTTATCGACATAACATGTACACAGTCATTTCGATCTTCAAAGTACCAAGTTATAGAGACCAAATATGCTATATGATGCTGGCTAACCATAGTATGCAAAGTCTGAAACATTAACCCATTTGAGTTTACAAGAAAACATAGGTCAAAACAACATCAGAAGGAAAATCATGAGATGTGAAAATTAGATGCATGTTTATACATTTCTCAAGTGGTTATATATATATAGAATATATAGGATTAACAGGGTTTATGTCTCCTTCTCAGGAGAATTAAGTGGGTGTCACATCTCTCAGGAATTCCCTTTTAGAGGTCGTAAAAATCCTTATCTATGTAACATGACCCCGAGTTGTGCCAGTGGTGTTAGCTTCATTGGGATGTTAGTTTCGGGGGAAGTTACACTTCTTTGTTGGGAGAGTGAGTTTGCCGGACTATTCATTGGATAAAATGAATCATTTGTGTGTGTGATTGGTCCAGACGCTAGAACAGGTGCAGAACGAAAGAACATAATCGTTACATTACGGCACCTGTGAAAAGGCGCGACCTCGCGTCGTGATGACGGGAGAGTTCAGGATGTTGAGAAGAGGCGGAGGGCGTGGAGCTGGTGACGGAAGGTGATGAGGAGGAGTCGGTGGAGTTGCCGACCATGGTTGAGCTGACTGTGGGAGGAACCAGGGAGGAGTCCAGACAGAGGGGGCGGACGGAACACAGGGACCGATCGGCGGAGATGAGTGGCTGACGGACCATGGCAGACCCGGAAGACGGGAGCTGAGCCGCTGTCTCACGGGACTGAGGCGATGACGGATGACCGGGGTGACGATGTGGTGAGGGAGGCTGACGGGGCAGTCAGAAGAAGTCCAGTGATGCCGAAGGGATGCAGGGTGAAGGCGCAGCCCGAATCCCAGAAGTCCGTGGCTGCCGCTTCCGGGCAGACAGACCGTGGAGGCGATGAAGGAGTGGAGGGTCGAGGTAAGGGAGATGGGCTGACAGGATGAGGTGGCGGTGTGGGCCTGGAGGCCCGAGGTGTAGCCAGGGACTTGGCCTCACGGCAACTTGGTGGAGGGGAAGCCCGAGGCGCAGCGGATGAGCCGCACGGAGTGAGCAGCGGAGGTAGATCCGAGGAGCGGGACCACACTAGTGGTGCCGACGGATCCAGTGGACTGACCGTGACCAGCGATGGAGACAACAGGCAAGGATATGGACAGAAGACTTCCGGACAGGACCAGTGAAGAATATGATGACTCAAGGGCGAGAGAGACTTGGGAGGGAATTGGATCCGTGGACCACAGATCGATCAGGTCCAGGTCTACTCCTGGCTCTGAGATGGACTTACCCGCCTGCTTTGACTCCTGGGCTGGTCCTGGAACGCCTCGGGCTCGCTGGCAGTGAAGGAGAAGTCGCCATTCCGGATCATCCAGGTCAAGTATCCCAGATATCTCAGATTCTCCGGTAGCAGAAGGAGACGCAACACTGGTGAGTCCATGTTGAAAATTTTGGTCGGTTATTCTGCAGGGATCACAGATGAAGGAAGATACTGAAGACTGAATATAGTTCAGAAAGAGTTTGCTGGGGACAAACATGCAGACAAGCATGACATTCAACAATAACCGACAAAGAATAGAACAGAACGGGGAGTATAAATACACGAGGTGAATGAGGGAACTAAACAGGCACAGGTGGAGGAAGATTAAACTAGGACTAACAAGAACAGGCTGACAGAACGAACGTAATCGTTACAGTGTGTGTGTTTGTATATAATATACACATACATACTGTACACACACACACACAGACACACACACAGACACACACACAGACACACACAGACACACACACAGACACACACACAGACACACACACAGACACACACACACACACACACACACACACATACACACACACACACACACACACACACACATACATAGCGCTTTAGAAATAAAGTTGACTTTCTGACTTGGCTTGTATGCATATTCAGTGTGTGTGTGTGTGTGTATGTATATATATATATATAGATATATATATTGAAAATGCATACAAGCTACAGTATACAGTAGATTGTTTCACATCAGCTACACAATAGTAACAAATTCAAAACAAATTGTGTGTAAGCAAATAGTTTTTTTTTTAATACTTATGATCTTTCTGTTAATGCATATTACATGAGAAAAAAAGTATACTATGTAATATGCAAATTACTAAACTTCACAAACGCAATCACCTGAGCTGTAAATGCCATGTCACCAGTCACTCCATAAAATATTTATTAATAAATAATGAAATACTAGAGACTTTATTTTTCGTGATTTTTTTTCTTAGAACACAATAATTGTTGACTAATTTTTAAATGGCCATCATAGAGAAACTTTTTGCATCCAGTGTGAAAGTGAAAGAGAAACAGAAACAACAGTAAAGAGACTGAGAGGAATGCCTGTTCATCAGACTATTCATAAAGATGAGTCATCTTGTCATTCCTCCTTGTTTTCAGAAGCTTCTCCATCACAGAGGCTTGCATCACTTCACAATTTTTATTGTGTGTGTGTGTGTGTTTGTGTATGCTTTCAAATATCTGTGTGCTGTTAGCTCATAAATGTGCGCACACCATAAACCATGAATAAACACACAAAAAATACCAATACACGTATCTGCTGCTTTGAATTTTTTTAGAATTTTCTATTCTCTATCCACAGTTGCAGAGTTGAACTTACAAATGACAAGATGTGACCTGAATCATGGTTAGCGTCATATTTTATTTTCTGAAAGAATATGACCTAAAGGAAATTAAAACACCAATTTATGGGATAGTTCACTAAAATGAAAAATCTGTCACCCTCATGTCATTCCAAACCTGTATGACTTTCTTCAATTCGTTTTGAAGAATATCCTGACCGCTCTTTTCATTTTAATGAAAATGAAAAAAAAAAAAAAACTGGGGCTGTATCATAAAATATCATGAAAGTGGCTCATATGACTCGTGCTCTATATACACTGAACAAAATTATAAACGCAACACTTTTGTTTTTGCCCCCATTTTTCATGCCAAGATAATCCATCCACGTCACAGGTGTGGCATATCAAGATGCTGATTTGACAGCATGATTATTGCACAGGTGTGCCTTAGGCTGGCCACAATAAAAGGCCACTCTAAAATGTGCAGTTTTATCACACAGCACAATGCCACAGATGTCGCAAGTTTTGAGTGAGCGTGCGATTGGCATGCTGACTGCAGGAATATCCACCAGAGCTGTTGCCCGTGAATCGAATCTTCATTTCTCTACCATACGCCATCTCCAAAGGTGTTTCAAAGAATTTGGCAATACATCCAAACGGCCTCACAACCACAGACCACGTGTAACCACACCAGCCCAGGACCTCCACATGCAGCATCTTCACCTCCAAGCTCGTCTGAGACCAGCCACTCGGACAGCTGCTGCAACAATCGGTTTGCAAAGAATTTCTGCACAAACTGTCAGAAACCATCTCAGGGAAGCTCATCTGCATGTTTGTCATCCTCATCGGGGTCACGACTGCAGTTCGTCGTCGTAACCCACTTGAGTGGGCAAATGCTCACATGCAATGGTGTCTAGCACTTTGGAGAGGTGTTGTTTTCACGGATGAATCCTGGTTTTCACTGTACAGGCCAGATGGCAGACACCGTGTATGCCGTCGTGTGGGTGAGCGGTTTGCTGATGTCAACATTCTGGATCGAGTGTCCCATCGTGGCAGTGGGGTTATGGTATGGGCAGGCGTATTTTATGGACAACGAACACAGGTGCATTTTATTGATGGCATTTTGAATGCAAAGAGATACTGTGACGATATCCTGAGGCCCATTGTTGTACCATTCATTCACGACCATCACCTCATGTTGCAGCATGATAATGCACGGCCATGTTGCAAGGATCTGTACACAATTCTTGGAAGCTGAAAACATCCCAGTTCTTGCATGGCCAGCATACTCACATGACATGTCACCCATTGAGCGTGTTTGGTATGCTCTGGATCGGCGAATACGACAGCCTGTTCCAGGTCCTGCCCATATCCAGTAACTTTGCACAGCCATTGAAGAGGAGTGGACCGACATTCCACTGGCCACAATCAACAACCTAATCAACTCTATGCGAAAGAGATGTGTTGCACTGCGTGAGGCAAATGGTGGTCACACCAGATACTGACTGGTTTTCGGACAACCCCCAGACCCCCCCAATACAATAAAACTGCACATTTTAGAGTCGCCTTTTATTGTGGCCAGCCTAAGCCACACCTGTGCAATAATCATGCTGTCTAGTCAGCATCTTGATATGGCATACCTGTGAGGTGGATGGATTATCTCAGCAAAGGAGAAGTGCTCACTAACACAGATTTAGACAGATTTGTGAACAATATTTGAGAGAAATAAATGGTAAATGGACTGCATTTATATAGCGCTTTCACAGACCGAATGGCCACCAAAGCGCTTTACATATTTGCCTCACATTCACCCATTCATACACACATTCATACACCGACGGCGGTGTCAGCCATGCAAGGCGCCACCCAGCTCGTCGGGAGCAGTTGGGGTTAGGTGTCTTGCTCATGGACACCTCGACACTTGGTCAGGTGGAACCGGGGATTGAACCACCAACCTTTCGGTTTGTAGACAACCTACATGAACCACTGAGCCACTGCCGCCCGAAATAGGCCTTTTGTGTTCATTGTGTTCAGCTCATGAAAAATAGGAGCAAAAACAACTGTTGCGTTTATAATTTTGTTCAGTATAAGTCTGAGTCATAAGCTTAATGATAGATTTGTGTGAGGAACAGACTCCTTGGTGCAACCATCAAAATTTATATGAGAAATTATAATGTCCAATTGTTGAACAAATCATTCTTTTGAATCTTTCCAGTTGATTCAGCTTCAGTTAGTTCCTCACAAAACTTTTGTATGGCTTTGGATGACAGTGTTGTGTCAGTATGACAGTATGTTGAGTCACCCTGGTAATGTACACCATAGTGCGTATGTGTCTACAGGGTATGCATTTTGTACTATCTATCAATAGGCCATAATGAATTGTAGCCAATCTAATATACCAACAGGACTCCTGTCCCATTTAAATATCCGTAAAGTTGAAGCCTGCCGTACTTGCTGATGGATCCTCTTTTGTTGAGAGTAATATGTTAGCAAGAGCCTGCTTCAATCAATGTTTAGCGATACAATGGAAAATCCAGGTGGGAGAAATGATAGTTCACAGCGCTCTTTCCTCTGAGGAGCTTTGGCAGTGCTCTGCCTCCTCACAGGTCTGATCGATGAGGCGTAAATCGCCTGAGCAGAAGCTTCTGGCTGCCAGAGAGCTCACAGGTGAAAAGGCAGGTTGCCATTAGCTGTTTCTGTATATTACACCATGGCTAGGGGCTATAATTCAATGCATCTCCCTCACTTTTTTTGGAGCAAAACCAGAGCTGCACCCTGCTGTTTGGTCAAATGTAGTGCTGAAAACAATTGAGGTTAAGATTTTTGCAGTACTAGCTTTTAGGAGATTTTTTTATTTTAACTAATTCACAGCTAAATATATTCCCATACAATACATATATGGGTAAAAACGTGGGATACAATTATATTATTTACATTTATGGATTTAGCAGACATTTTTATCAGATACAAAACAATACGATTTACAACTGCATCTATTCTAAGCTATGTATCAGTTCATGAAACACTGTAATCAGGAGAACAGGTTAACATTGCTTTTGTTGTTGAATGAGTATGCTTTATAGTCCCTTATTTAAACCTCAAATTAAATTCATAAAAGCAAACATTCATAACATACATTTACATCCATGTTTCACAAGCAGGGCTTCCCATTACCCTCTCCCGTCCTCGCTTGCATCAGTCTTTATCTATTGCCATTGCTACATGTTCTTCTTACATGTGCTTGTGTGTTTAAAGATCCCAAAGTGAACGGTGATGCAGCTAAAGCAGCGCTGGCCAATGAGGATTGTCCCCACATAGACCAAACCCTTTCTCCTGAGGACGGCCAGATCTTTAACCCAAGTGAGCCACGGGGAGACACTCCGTGTTTTCTGCTGAACGTCAGCAGACGATCTACAAACACGGGCACCCGTGTGAGGAAGGGTATGTAACCTCTGCGTGGGCTATTGTCTGACATACACACACACACACACACACACACACACACACACACACACACACACACACACACACACACACACACACACACACACACACACACACAAACACACACACACACACACACACATACACACACACACACACACACACACACCAAGCGCATTATACAGTAAATAAAGACAGTCCAAGCATTCAGACAAGCAGAGCTCGCCCACAACAGACAGTTTATAATGATGCAAAGCTGCTATTTTTTATCACAAATTAAATAAAAGACCAAATTTATACTTAAATTTCTTTAGCCATTTCAGATTTTAGTCAGAACAAGACATTACATACATGGGCTCACAAACCGCATCTTTTGTTTAAAGGGGACCTAGTATGCAACATTCACTTTTACATGGTGTTTGAACATAAATTTGTGTTGGCAGTGTGTGTACACAACCAGTGATAAAAATCCACTCACTCTTTTATTTTTTATCCCCATAAATCAAGCAGAGTCTCAGAACAAGCTGTTTGCAGATTCTGGGCAAAGTGACGTCACATTGCACAGGCCACGCCCACAACTGTTGACGGACTCTGCCGTATTAGCATAGACCCCGTCCTAAGTGGGTTGTACACTGTCTGCCATTTTCTCCAGGCCGTAGGCTCAATACAAAGGGAAAATACAAAACACAGGTTTTGTAAAAAAGTTGTTACTCAAGGATAGATCAGTACCAACTGTTCGTGATCCAGCTTTCAGAGCGTGCACTTTATTAAAATCCATCAGAGTTGTTTTACTGATTTTTTTTGTTTGACCAGTTTATTAAGCACCCCCCAAAAAGGGCATACGGTCTGTATATATTTGCTTTTTGTTAGTTGTAACGAGTGGTTTTGTGTAATTCGCTGTGTATGTTGATAATATGCAAGGCAGAGGAAGAGTTTATGGATAATACTTTAATGCATACTTCTTGTACTGTGTTTTATTCAGCTCTTATGATAATTTTCTGGAGTGAAAACGGACGCTTCATCTTTTATGTGATGTACAATAAACTTTAAAGGTGCAGTGTGTGATTTTTAGCGACATCTAGCGGTTCAGCTGCGAGTTGCACCGAGGGCTCAGCCCACTGCTCACCCCTTTCCTTTCTAAAATGGGACAAACATATCGTCGTCTGAGACAGCAGAGAATAGCCTTGCCAGAGTAAGCCAAGAGTGTGTAACATTGTCATTGTTTCTGTACCACAGTCCATTATAAACCACACCATGGATAAAGTTTAAAAAGCCATAGTCAGGTGAGGATCAAGGGTCTTAATATATAATATAATAATAGTAATCAGCTGATTGTCTCACAAACGTAACCAGCACATTTCCCCCCACATAGCAAACCCATAATACAGCGAGGGAGAAGAACCACATGAAACTATATGCAACTATATATTTTTTTCTAACAGGGTAGTAAAAGTTTAGCTGGCTAAATATGAGCTGTTACTGTGGCTGAGCTGGTTAAAGCGTAAAGCCTTGTTTAAACTCGACGCGTCCGCATGAGCCCAAAGGTGCGCGCGGCAAAAATGGCATGATTGTAACAGCGCGCGCGCCTCCGCATCCCCTAGACACTATTTACTGCACACAATAGGCTTTTTTCTCTGATTTTGAAAACTCTTCGCGATCGACTTAAAATGCTTCCAAGATCGACTTGTCGACCGCGATCGACGGGTTGATGATTCCTGTAACTTTACTGTTTTATGGTCAATGACAAGAGTACTAATCAGCTGTCTCACGAACGTAACCAGCACATTTATCCCCACATAGCAAAGCCACAACACAGCGAGGGAGAAGAACTAAGTTACATGAAACAATCCAACCACATATTTTACACCACTGACAAGGGAAAAGTCACTACTCACATGTTTATGGCTAGCTTCTAGCTTTCTGCTGCTTCTCTTTCAAGGCAGAGGTGGGCACAAATACATCAAAAACTATTTTGTTACAAAATACAAATACTAGCTCATGAAATGTAACAAAATAAAATACAAAATACTGATGTGAAAAATGTATTTAAATAAAATACAAGTAATTAGTATTTTGAAAATACAAAAATACTCCCACAATAATCTTAAGTCTTTTTTTTATTACTGAAAGGTCAATAACACAAATAGTAGCAATAAGACAAATATGAGAAATGTGTAAATTCAAAATGGCGAAGTAGCAAAATAAAAAAGTATGGGCATTTCACTAAATCTCTACAGGGCCTGAACTAGCTCCCTCTGACGTATATGGCATGCATAGCTAAGTTCACATCAATGGTGTGGTAGGCTGCCCTTAATAGCAAAGCGTGTTTGGTGTAGGCAACGTAGCCATATTATCACCGTTACTCTTCTCGTGCCTTAAAGGACAAGTTCGGTATTTTGCACTTAAAGCTCTGTTTTAAGATCGTTTCTGATGAAATAGAACGGTTAAGATTGAAATTTAGACACATGCTGCTGTCCCGAGAATTTTAGGTTTTTGTGTAGCCACCCGCTCGTCCTGATTTTGCCAAGTGGGAGCTGTCCTGAGACCAATATCTTTATGATGACCCTGGGACAACAACTGCCTCAGCCAATCAACGTTTATGATGTCATCACCGTGTGCCCAACCCCGTCGAGTCCGCCAAATTTAAACAAACAAACAAAAAAAACACACCCCTGCCAACAAGTGCACAAGTTACAAGGTAAGACCAACGGCTATTTACATTCTCCTATTAATTAACAGCAGTCTTTTACTGCGACTAAACATATTTGTTTTTTGAATAACGTTAGCATTTTTCCACCATTGAAGTAATATAACGCATATGTTGACGTGCTTAACAGTAAAATTGCCAGCCAAAATTGATCAGCATCGCTGACGTTCTGGCTCAAAAAATAAAAACAATAGAAGATGAAAATACTGTTTAGATGTTTAACGTATAGTTTTTATAGTGTGCCTAGCTACAAAAAAAAAAAAGACGACTCAGGGAGAAACGTTTGAATTAGCTTATTTCTAATGTTGTCCTCAGACCATCATATATGTTGACCTCAAGTCATCACTGATTTATTCTGTTACATGATGTTGTCCTCAGACCATCATATGAATATGTTGACCTCAAGTCATCACTGATTTATTCTTACATGATGTTGTCCTCAGACCATCATATTAATGTTGACCTCAAGTCATCACTGATTTATTATTACATGATGTTGTCCTCAGACCATCATATTAATATGTTGACCTCAAGTCATCACTGATTTATTCTGTTACATGATGTTGTCCTCAGACCATCATATATGTTGACCTCAAGTCATCACTGATTTATTCTGTAACATGATGTTGTCCTCAGACCATCATATGAATATGTTGACCTCAAGTCATCACTGATTTATTCTGTTACATGATGTTGTCCTCAGACCATCATATATGTTGACCTCAAGTCATCACTGATTTATTCTGTAACATGATGTTGTCCTCAGACCATCATATGAATATGTTGACCTCAAGTCATCACTGATTTATTCTGTTACATGATGTTGTCCTCAGACCATCATATTAATATGTTGACCTCAAGTCATCACTGATTTATTCTGTTACATGATGTTGTCCTCAGACCATCATATGAATATGTTGACCTCAAGTCATCACTGATTTATTCTGTAACATGATGTTGTCCTCAGACCATCATATGAATATGTTAACCTCAAGTCATCACTGATTTATTCTGTTACATGATGTTGTCCTCAGACCATCATATTAATATGTTGACCTCAAGTCATCATTGATTTATTCTGTTACATGATGTTGTCCTCAGACCATCATATGAATATGTTAACCTCAAGTCATCACTGATTTATTCTGTTACATGATGTTGTCCTCAGACCATCATATGAATATGTTGACCTCAAGTCATCACTGATTTATTCTGTTACATGAATAGAAGCACATTCGGCTTTCATTAACAATAAAATTGTATATAAATCAAATAAATCAATAAAAATAAAATGTTTTATTGTCAAATCAATACAATTTAAAATGCCCATCTGATAAAATTGCAAATGTATGTTTATAACAACATGCTGTGAGAAGTTGCTTCTCTTGTAGCTTCCAAAGAAGCAGCCTCTCCCCCAACCGCCAGCAAGGTATACATTGTGTTAGATTTGAAAACGTTAAAAATGAAACATGGTTAAATTACATCAAATAAGGTAAAAAAAAAAAAAATACAAAAAAAGCATACCTTCCATTGTGTGCTGTTATTGCCACTTGGTGTCCTTTAGTCTAAATACAGAAGCAATGATAAAGACTTATTATAAATATGATTATTTTACAGATAGGTCTACTGTGAGGTTATATCATCAGGGAAGCAATTGTTGGAGCACATTTTATTATATTTTATTGATCTGGAGTGTTAACTTGAGGTCAACATATTAATATGATGGTCTGAGGACAACATCATGTAACAGAATAAATCAGTGATGACTTGAGGTCAACATATTCATATGATGGTCTGAGGACAACATCATGTTACAGAATAAATCAGTGATGACTTGAGGTCAACATATTCATATGATGGTCTGAGGACAACATCATGTAACAGAATAAATCAGTGATGACTTGAGGTCAACATATTCATATGATGGTCTGAGGATAACATCATGTTACAGAATAAATCAGTGATGACTTGAAGTCAACATATTCATATGATGGTCTGAGGACAACATCATGTTACAGAATAAATCAGTGATGACTTGAGGTCAACATATTCATATGATGGTCTGAGGACAACATCATGTTACAGAATAAATCAGTGATGACTTGAGGTCAACATATTCATATGATGGTCTGAGGACAACATCATGTAACAGAATAAATCAGTGATGACTTGAGGTCAACATATTCATATGATGGTCTGAGGACAACATCATGTAACAGAATAAATCAGTGATGACTTGAGGTTAACATATTCATATGATGGTCTGAGGACAACATCATGTAACAGAATAAATCAGTGATGACTTGAGGTCAACATATTCATATGATGGTCTGAGGATAACATCATGTTACAGAATAAATCAGTGATGACTTGAGGTCAACATATTCATATGATGGTCTGAGGACAACATCATGTTAGAATAAATCAGTGATGACTTGAGGTCAACATATACATATGATGGTCTGAGGACAACATCATGTTACAGAATAAATCAGTGATGACTTGAGGTCAACATATTAATATGATGGTCTGAGGACAACATCATGTAACAGAATAAATCAATGATGACTTGAGGTCAACATTAATATGATGGTCTGAGGACAACATCATGTTACAGAATAAATCTGTGATGACTTGAGGTCAACATATTCATATGATGGTCTGAGGACAACATCAGAAATAAGCTAATTCAAACGTTTCTCCCTGAGTCGTCTTTTTTTTTTTTTGTAGCTAGGCACACTATAAAAACTATACGTTAAACATCTAAACGGTATTTTCATCTTCTATTGTTTTTATTTTTTGAGCCAGAACGTCAGCGATGCTGATCAATTTTGGCTGGCAATTTTACTGTTAAGCACGTCAACATATGCGTTATATTACTTCAATGGTGGAAAAATGCTAACGTTATTCAAAAAACAAATATGTTTAGTCGTAGTAAAAGACTGCTGTTAATTAATAGGAGAATGTAAATAGCCGTTGGTCTTACCTTGTAACTTGTGCACTTGTTGGCAGGGGTGTGTTTTTTTTGTTTGTTTGTTTTAAATTTGGCGGACTCAACGGGGTTGGGCACACGGTGATGACATCATAAACGTTGATTGGCTGAGGCAGTTGTTGTCCCAGGGTCATCATAAAGATATTGGTCTCAGGACAGCTCCCACTTGGCAAAATCAGGACGAGCGTTAGCACCCCCCCACCTCCACAATGGTTTCATAGGGGCACTGGAAGAATCATTCATAAAACGCATTAAACTTTAGTTTACAAAGACGTGAAACTCACCAAGTGGTCTGGGGTGTTCACTGATATGCTCACTGAAAAATCGCTGCAAAAGATGCTTTCCAACAGGTGTTTTATCATTCGTTGTAAAACTGTGGACCTATTTTTCCAAACGCCTCACAACCGGACATTCTTCCGCTGAGAGCTTGAATAATAGACACTCCAGCCCAGTTGGTGGCGATAATGCACCTTTGCCAATGTTTGGATAGCATAGCGTAGCCTACGCTATGAGCCTACGATACCGCGACTGGAAGACTAACGTTACAGAAAGAATACAAACAACCCCATTTCCGTCTCCGGCGGCGGAGTAATACCATACCTCACAGAACAGCCTATACAAGTCAATGGAGTTGGACAACAACTATGATAAAACCTGTTGGAAAGCATCTTTTGCAGCGATTTTTGTTTAAAAATAACAGACCGAGAATTTTCGTCACAAAATCAAAATTCCATTTTAATCATAATATATATGATTAATCATATTAATCATAACATGTGTGGGTTTGTTTTACACACGAGACTCTAACTGCCCTGACCGCGTATGCCTTTTCCATAGTAGAATCGTGCTGCGTGCGCAATTACTGAAAAACGTCTCAGGTTACTATTGTAACCATAGTTCCCTGAGAACAGGGAACGAGACGATGCGTCCATCGACGCCATGGGAACGCCCCCAGCGTGACTGCGTCTGAAGCATCTATGTCAACTAGTCCAATGGAAAGAATGAGCGTCACGGGCGGGTGACGTCATGACCAGGATATGATAAAAGCACATCCGGTGCAAACCGGCATTAGCTTCGAAAATTGCCGAAGCAAGCCGATCACAGGGATGCAGGAAGTATGGCAGGGTGACGCATCGTCTCGTTCCCTGTTCTCAGGGAACTATGGTTACAATAGTAACCTGAGACGTTCCCTTACGAAGGGAACTCAACGATGCATCCATCGACGCCATGGGAACGAGAATACCCAAAGCGCCAGAATTCCAAGTACCTGAGTGTCAGTCTGTTGTAACTAAGCACTAAGCACCTGAGAACCTGGGGCAGCATCCAGGTCCAAGCTGTAAAACCTCATGAATGTGAGCGGTGAGGACCAGCCCGCCGCATCACAAACGTCTTGGAGAGAACTCCAGATAATACGCTTAGAAGCCATACTCCTAGTGGAATGAGCCCTGACCACCAAATGGTTGGCCAGAAGACTCACAAGCAAGAAGAATAGTCTCGACTATCTATATGCTCAATAGGTTGGATTTTCTCGACAGAGAAGTCCGATGAACATAATTGTCCAGTGCTCGCACTGGCACAAGAGGTTCAGCTTTTCCTGGTCCGAAAAATGGGGGAGGACAGAAACCTGCAGCACAATAGGCCTCGGAATAATGGTAGGCACCTTTGGAACATATCCATGTTTCGGGTAAGATTGCCTTGGCCATCCCGGTGCACTCAAGGCAGGTGGGGACCGAAAGGGCCTGAAGGTCTGACTCTTATAGGGACGAAATAGCTAGCAGAAAATAGTCTTAAAAGAAAGGAACTTCTCTGAGACCAAATCTAAGGGCTCGAAGGGAGCCCCAGATAGGCCTTCTAGAACTATTGCAAGGTCCCAAGCCAGCACCTTAGTGCAAGTTGCATGCCTCAGCCTCAAAGTGCCACGAAGGAAACGAGTGATCAGGGGGTCTCGACCCAAAAATGTACTACCCACCAGGGCGTGGAAAGCCGCAATGGCCGCCACACATATTATACCTTAAGCGTGGAAGGACATAGACCTGATACAAAGCGTTCTTGCAGAAACTCGAATACTGTGTTTACTGAACAGTTAACCGGATCCCACTGACGCTGGTAACACCAAGAAGTGAAAAACTCTCGAAATAGTGAATATAGTTTCCTCGTAGCGGGAGCTCTGGAGCTTAGAATGGTCTAAACAACCTCGGTTGAGAGACCACTCTCTATGAGTTGGGCCCCCTCAGAGGCCAAACCCACAGTTCCCAAATCCCCTGCCGGGGGTGCAATATTGCATCCCCTGCCTGAGACAGAAGGTCTCTCCTGATCGGGACCTCCAAGGGAGGTCCGTCGAGGAGAAAAATTAGGTCCGCAAACCAAATTCAGCTCGGCCAGGGTGGTGCTACTAAATAGGCTTATTCCATCCTGGCGGATTCACTCCAGAACTCCTGGGAGCAGAGCAACGGAGGGAAATGCGTACAGACGTAGCCTCGGCCACGTCTGCACCATAGCATCCAGCCCCGAGGGGACTGGTTCAGTGAGGGATAACCAGAGTGGACAGTGCGTCGTATGCTGAGACGAGAACAAATCCACTTCTGCCTGGCCGTAAAACTCCCATATTTGCTCCACCGCCTCGGGGTGGAGTCCCCTGGCCTCAGCCCCTGCCTAGACAGGGTGTCTGCTCCAATATTCTGGCCCCCCCTGGAATATACACTGCCCTCAGACAGCGTAATTTCTTGAGGGACCAAAATAAGAGGCCACCAACGTGTTGTCTGTGGGTCAAGAACCAGAGTTTCCTCCATATAACCAAGGCGCGGGGATACTGCCGCGTGATCTTGATCGTAAGGAGTGGGTTTCCCCTCAGGGAGAACCCTCTGGTCCTGAGCCACCTCTGTAAAGGTCTCACGTACAGCAGGTCAAAGGGTATCACATTGGACGCTGCTGCCCTGAGGCCTAACAGTCACTGTTCCAGAACAACACATGATGGCCCCTCAGGTCTGGGAGGAGATTTCTCAACGCATTGAAGACGACCATCATCTCTAGGCAATTCATGTGCCAAGAGAGATGATGACTCCTCCACAAGCCCTGAGCTGAGCGGCCTTCCAATACCGCTCCCCAGCCGGTGAGGGAAGCATCTGTCGAGATCACAACTCGATGGCAAAGAGCTCCCAACACCGGACCCTGGGTTAAGAACCAGTGTTTCCTCCATATAACCAAGGTGCGGAGACACCGCCGCGTGATCTTGATCATACGAAGTGGGTTTCCCCTCGGGGAGAACCCTCTGGTCCTGAGCCACCACTGTAAAGGTCTCATGTACAGCAGGCCAAAAGTTATCCCGTTGGACGCTGCTGTCACAAGACCCAACAGTCTCTCTAACTGTTTTACAGTGCGTGACTGGCCTAGCCTCAGCTCTTTTGTGGCTGTTAGGATAGCAGCTACACGAACGGGCGACAGAGTGGCCCGCATCGTCACTGAATCCCATACCACACCAAGGAAAGTGGTTCTCTGTACTGGAGAAAGCACACTCTTCTTGGCATTGAGCCTCAACCCCAACATCTGCATAGGAGCGAGAACGACACCTCGGTGCCGAACCGCTAACTGTTCTGATTCCGCTAGAATCAGCCAGTCATCTATGCAATTCAGAATGCATATACACTGCAGCCTGGCGTGGCCAGAGCTGCGTCTACACGCTTCGTGAATGTGCGGGGTGATAGAGCTAGACCGAAAGGAAGTGCCTGATACTGGTGTTCTTTGCCCCAAAGAAAACCTCAGGAACCTCCTGTGCTGAGGGAGGATGGAGATATGGAAGTATGCGTCTTTTAGATCTATCGTGAAAAACCAGTCCTCGGATCTGATTTGAGTCACGATCTGTTTGAGTGTCAGCATTTTGGAATTGAGTTCCAGCACCAAACACTCCAACAGACGAAGATATAGTATGTGACGCAGCTCTCCATCCTTTTTTGGAACAATGAGATAACGACTGTAAAGACCCGACGCAATGTCGGGTGAGTACACCTGCTCTATAGCTTCCTTTGCTAACAGGGCCTTTACCTCTTGCTCCATTACCAGAGCCTGCTCGGGATGCACCACTGTGGGCAGCACCCCGTTGTAACGAGGAGGACGAGAACCAAACTGGATTCTGTATCCTTTCTCTACAATCTGCAGGACCCAATGAGAAATATTCGGCAGAAGCTTCCACGCTGCCAGAAAATTTACTAAGGGAACCAGCCTCTCGAGGCTGGTCTCTGGTGTTATCGAGACAGCCAATTCCGGAGCCTGAAACATAATGGCAGGAACTACCTGAACTGGCCGCTCTAAGGCCCCCCTCAGAGGGCGCGAAACCGATGCTGTGCCGCAGCATAGCATCAGCGACTCGCTGGAGACCGCTGCGCCCTGAAGCACCGAGGGTGGCAGGGTTGGCAGAAGGGTCTCGTGAGGACCCCGAAATGGAACGGGCACCGTAAAATGAGGTGTACACCGCTCCACTTCGGTCGGGGCTGTCCTCACAGGCCTGATGCGTGAACATCAGGACCTTTTTTTTCTTTTGAGCCGCAGCCTTCTCAGCGTGAAGAACGGTCCTCGGATCCGGCTTCTGCTTTGAAGGCTTTGGCTGCTGTGTTGTGTATGAGAAACTAGACGGCTGGAGCTGCTCACGCCCAGCAGCCCCAGGGGGTTGGACATAGCGAGGGAGAGATTATCTTGTATCTTTCTCTATGATTCCCATCAAATTGAGCCAGAGGTGTCTCTCAGTGACCACAAGGGCTGCCATCCCTGAGAGATAAATCTGTGGCCCGACGGAGTTCTCAAACCCCATCGGGCCAAACTCCCTCACTTCTGTCCAAATACCGCAGCAGGTCAGCCTGATATGCTTGTAGCACTGCTATGGTGTGCAAGCAGGCCCATGCTAGACCCACTGCCATATATGCTTTTCCCACTAGATTAAAAAATAGTTTTCTTTAATGGTTTTGTGAGAGAAGCCGACGCCTTCAGGTACGATACTGAACCGGGAGACAGATAGCTCGCAAGCGTCTGTTCTACCCGGGGTATAGCCATACCCTCTTAACCCCCAAATATCTGAATATACATGAATGTGGGGGCTAAAAGACAAGAGGAGTAAGGCTTTTTCCATGATCTAGACAGCTCGCTGTGCAGATCGGGAAAAATGGAAGGCCCCGTGATGGAGGTGGAAAAATAGAGGGAAGGAAACTCGTTTAATTTATTTTATTTTTAGGACGAGTGCCCCCTTATTTCTGCTGGCCATAAATATTTAATTTATCTACAGCCTTAGTAAACACTTCCACCAGCTTATTATTTTTTATATATATTTTTTATATATATTCACTTTATTTTATATATAATATATAAACTATCATATATATATATATAGGCTATATATATTTCTCATACGCTGGGGAAAGAGATGGCAAATTCACTTCCCCCATGATTGTGTCACTTTCAATGCCCAGCACATCTACCTCCTCGGAGGTAGAGCACTGAAGCATTGATTTCTCTCTCTCCCCGGGCGGAAGAGACCGCAGCGCGGGCTTCCGAGACCGGCGAGAGAGCACTGGATCCCTCGTGGAAAGGGAGGAGATAAGATCCGCGGACCCGTCTCCAACCCCGTAAAGAGATCCTATTCGCGATCCACAGGAATGCATTCTCCGCGCTGCCTCGGCAGACGCGGGACCTGCCACCCTGAGAATTGCGAGCCCGGCCACTTTCCTCGAAAAGTGACAGGCGGGAGCGGAGCATGCGAAGCGAAAGCTTCTCACAATGTTGGCAATCAGCCCCCTCGGAGGCTGATACCGCATGCTCTACTCCCAAACACATCACACAAAGCTCGTGTGTGTCCCTACTCGTTAAATAGCGCGAGCAGGGAGAACACAGAGTTGTGCAATTGTTTAGTTTCCATAAATATATATATATCAGACAGACAACAGTAAATATAACAGACAGTTTGACACAGATCGCTTGCTGAGGCAACAGAAGCTGATGCCGGTTTGCACCGGATGTGCTTTTATCATATCCTGGTCATGACGTCACCCGCCCGTGACGCTCATTCTTTCCATTGGACTAGTTGACATAGATGCTTCAGACGCAGTCACGCTGGGGGCGTTCCCATGGCGTCGATGGACGCATCGTTGAGTTCCCTTCGTAAGGGAACAATAGGATTGCTGATTATTTTATACAAAATCAATATCAATGTTTCTCATATGTAATACGTTTACAAACGTGTAAAAACTGCAGATGGATGTTATATTGTGAACGCTTGCTTAGCATGGAGATTTCAGTGGACTGACAGACGCGCTGTTTCATAATAGGTAGGGCCTAACGTTATGATGTCATTTTATTAATGACAACACAGTGCATTGATCTCATAAGGCACAAATATTTTCTCTTTAATGCCGTTCAGTGTGCATTATGTGTGTGTGTAGACTGTATATTTTTCACAAAACAATTTACCTTAATTCCGTTTTTAAGAGTTCAAAACTCATTCACTTCTTGGAGGGAGCCCGGTCTACAGGGTGTCACGTGATTTTCGTGCATCTAACCTGGACATTGGCAACCACAGATAGAAAATATGGCAAAATCATTTACTATGGTGATTTTTCTTAAGTATTTGAGTATTTGAAAAACTCTAGATACACTCCCTCAAAATATTTTGTTTTTATTTTTTCCACACCAGCAAAATACAAATTACAAAATACACTAAAGTAATTAGATACGTATTTAAAATACATTTAATTGAAATACTGCCCATTTCTGTTTCAAGGTAGTGACGAAACGCGCTCTGTAGCGCTGTTTGTTCGCTGTCGGCTACGGTAGAAACATGAGGTCACAATATGTCGACCTTCATAGAAGGGGGTGCCCGCGGTTATGTAGATATTATGTTCTCATTCTAAGGTAATAAAAACATTACGGTTTATTAAGTAAGTTCTTTATACACCACTGGAAACATAGTTATGGATGTCATATTGCATTTCTGTTAATAGATACTCAAAATTTTTACACATTGCACCTTTAAAAAAATTATTCGGACGAGGTCCGCTACAACAGGCTTGTACTAATAGTGGATAAAAGCAAGATGACAACATAAGTTATAACCATAATTAAACTAAACTATACCTGTTCTATCTCCATGCAGCATATATTCTTTGGCTCTGTATGCATCATTGTATAAGGCTGAACACCGCTACTGACCGTTTCTGACATTGTTAGTGTGTGAGATTGTCCTGTTTTGTTGTCGCAAGAGCTCTTGAAGCTCCACCCTCTTCTAGAAAAGGGTCTGAAAGCACCAGCTCATTTGCATTTAAAGGAACACACACAAAAGTGGCAATTTTAACATGCTATAAAAAATTATCTTTAGGGTGTGTTGAGCTAAAATTTCACATACACATTCTGGGGACATCAGAGACTTTTTTACATCTTGTAAAAGGGGGAATAATAGGTCCCCTTTAAAGTTTCACTTTCATTTGTTATTTTATTATATTTCAAATACTACTATCAAGATTTTTCAAATGTAAATAAGATGAGACAAGGAGTTTCCAAAAGAGTACCTTCCCTGCACGTTCAGATCCTTCCACAAGCCACATTTCTTCAATCTTCTTTTAAGATAATGTAAATAAGTTTTTTTTTCACACCACGCTGCATTACGTCTAACTCATATTAACACACATACAAGTGCCTTCTGGGGCCAACCTTAATATTCCCTTTTTTCTGTTTTTCTTTGTTGTTTGTTTGTTTTTTTACTTGTTTCTTCCACCACTGTACATGCCTGTGGTCTGTCTCTATGTTTGTACCTCCTTCCATCTCTCCCTCTCTCCCGTCTTCCTTATGCTACCCGATTGGCTCATAGCCGGAATGTTCTCAGGGAGGTCAGGGGCGGAGCCGGCCGGCCCGACGCATGGCACACAGGGTTACCCACTGCTGCAGCTAGGCTGGGCGCACAGCCCAGAAGACGGCCATGCCAGGGTCACCACCTGATATCCATCCATGTTTCGCTGTCTTACACAATAGCATTCAAACCGCACACAGCAGCCTTAGATAAATAAAAGGCCCCTACATGCTATGTAGCTTCACAGGCTGTCAATTAACTTTAACAGGCTGTAAATTAATATCATAATGTAGTGATATTAAGACCAACACGTTTTCATATAGTCTGACACCACTGTTCTATACATAGACTTCAGATTGCATACAGAGCGAACTTTTCACAACAATTACACCACTTACAACGACAACATAAACCTGCGATTTCTGATCATATTCAAAAGAATTTCCTGCTACTGGCCACCAATTTTTCATGTGATAATTTTCTAACTAGTAACGCTGTCTGTCTGTGTCTTATGACATGTTGCTCTGTGTGAGCATGCTCTGTTTGACTCCAGATCTTACCTACTGCCAAAAGCACCACAAGATCATCACCAAGCAAAACTACACACACTGTTCCCAACAAACATGTTTATTTGTCTTTGTGTTTTATATATGTTTGTGAGTGTTTTTAGAGATGTGTGTGTGCATGTAGTGCTTTTTCAGAGTTCTGTTTTTTTCTGTAGCATTATGTTGTGCATGTGTTGGGACAGTGCTACGGTCCTTGCCGCAAATCTGTCCTGATGCCTGTATGGTATTGGATGAGAAAGTGAAGACTTGGTTTTGCACAAAGGCAAATAATATGAGGAGATGTAATATACACTACTGACGTGTGACACCCTCTTTCATTTTGAGTCAAAAGTCGCAATGAGCCGTTAGTGGAGAAATGTAATAAGCAAAACAATACTTTATTTTTAATAAAAAAGCTTCTGCTTTCAAATTATGTACATTTTAATACAAATTTCAAACAATTACAGAATGCACATAAACTGATCATTTATTTTTTACTACTAGTTGTAGCACAAATAATAAGCAAAAATTAATGAACATCAGAGAGGGTTTGATACAGTACAATTTATCAGCATCATCTTTCAAGTGATCGCCCAATAAATGTTTTAAGATGTCAACAAAACTACTTATGTCACCAGATGATACAGTTTCCTCAGGTAATTCATTCATGGTCTGTAGCTTGCTAGAAAAAAAATTTGTTTAAATCATAAATATATTAAAAATATTCAATGTATTATAAATGCTTTTATGTTACTGATGTCTTAATTGTTTAATTTATGTTCTAATTCTGGAGAAAAAAAAAGTTTGAAAAGAAACAGGTTTTCATGACAGCCACCATTTAAATAATTATAATTATAGCATTTGAAAGCAGATACTTTCCTTTTTCATTGTGCATATACTCAAAATGTTTTCGGTCAAAATTACTCAAAATTATATAATTTAAACTATGGAAAAGTGCCTGAAACTGTGGGTCTGACCCTGACAAATCAATAGACTGGATTCTCAGTTGCCTTAATTTCAAATTTATGAGTTAATAATACTAGATTCTACTAACAACTTTAGCCTTGCAATCCACAGCCTTCTTTGCTCACTCTAATGCCAGACTTACCAACCGATCTTTGTGCATGCCCTCACGCAGAGATTGCATGCAATCTTCAACCCTTTAAACCTGACCCATAGCAGCAAACATTGTGTGGAGCAAACTGACAGATGTCAAGACGAAACCTTTGAGTCTCAGCAACTGCCATGTGCACATTTCTCTCCACTAAACCAAGGTTATCAAAAGTCCCGAAGCCTGGGCACCATAACCAGCAAGGCCCGAACACTGGCCGAGGTAGTATCGATGTCCACCCGGTCCTGCGGCCCACCTGTTCTCCTGCGGAGGTCCCATTCTCCAATCCCCTCCATTCTCTGAGAAATGGAGCAGTGGTATAGTTAGAGTTGTCTCCCTGGGTCTTCTTCCTGCTCTGCTGCCTTCTGTTCTCTGCTGCGTTTGCCTTTTTCTGGATTGTCTTGTTCTCTGGTCCTTGTCTTCTGGAGCTGTCTCCTCCTCTCCTCTTCTGTCCGCTTTGCTTGTTTCTTGTCTTTAAACATACAGAATCTTGACTCACACAAAGCCATCAGAGAAAGAAAACTTCCAAGAGATCTCAGGGAAATTTTTAAGGATTCCCTACTTACGAGTGTTTATTAGACATAATAAAATAACTGGGATGAGGAAGGTAAACCTTTCTTTATTTATAAGAATATTTATACGTATGTAACCCTGGTTCCCTGAGAGGGAACGAGACGCTGCGTTGAGACGCGGTGGGTACGCTCTGCGTGATTGCGTCGTGAAGCACGTGTATAATAAGTCCAGTGGAAGAGCTAGACGTCATAGGCGGGTGACGTCATAGACCAGGAAGCTATAAATCACACCTGAAAACAGACCGCGACAGCTTCTGAAAAAGCCTGAAGCAAGTCGATCAGGGCATGCAGGAAGTATGGCAGGAAAACGCAGCGTCTCGTTCCCTCTCAGGGAACCAGGGTTACATACGTAACCTGAGACGTTCCCTTTCAAGGGAACTCTAGCTGCGTTGAGACACGGTGGGAACCCCATACCCACTACGCCATAAAGACAAATGCCTGTTCTGTGTGAAGTCCTTGCGCACACTAAGAAGCAAGCAACCTAGCCCCAGGAGTGGAGAGGTGTAAGTCATAAAATCTGACAATGTATGTGGTGAGGACCAGCCTGCCGCATTACAAATGTCCTGAAGAGGAACACCCGAAATTAAAGCCTAGAGGCAGCCATACTCCTGTAGAATGGGCCTGAATAGCCATAGGTGAAGGCTGTCCGGCCGCTTCATAAGCAAGTGAGATAGCTTCAAGTACCCACTTGCTCATTATCTGTTTAGATGCAGGGCAACCTATCTTAGGTTACCCGAAGCAGACAAATAGTTATTCTGATATATGCCACTGAGCAGCTCTGTGGACATACGCATCCAAAGCCCGGACAGGGCATAACAGATTAAGTTTTTCCTGATCTGGGGTATTAAAGGTAGAGGACAGAAGGCCTGGAGCACAAATGACCTGCACATTTAGTAGGGACCTAGAAATACAACCTCACCTGGGGTGAAGAAATACTACCACCAAACCAGGTGCAAATCCAAGTACGTGCAGGCCTCAGCCTCATGTACCATGGAGAAGACGAAATTAAGGATCTCTCCTCAGAGATAACCCAGCAAAGAAACATTCATTACAGAAATCAAGTACTGTACCAACAGGGCAGAAACAAGATTCAGAAGGCGTTCTCTGCACCAGGCAGAGAACAGCATATTTAGTCTTCTCGTGGAGGGAGCTCTACACTGGAGTATGGTCTCCACGACCTTGGTCGAGAGACCTGAATCTATGAGCTGGGCCCCCTCAGAGGCCGAGCCGACAGTATCCACAACTCCAGAGCTCCCAGGAGCAAAGATATCGGGAAAAGCGTATAGGTGTAGCGGCAACCACACCTATTACATCACATCCAGTCCAAGCGGAGCTGGATGCGTGAGGGAGAACCACAAGGGCAATGCATTGTACAAGCGATGCGAAAGGTCGACTTGTAGTTTGACCGAAGTTTTCCCTAAGAACCTCCACCACCTCGGGGTGAAGTCTCCATTCCCCGGGCCACAGCCCCTGCCTCAACAGGATATCTGCTCTGATACACGAGACCATCAGTGTGTTGTCCGGACCCTTCGCCGAGCAACCACTCATGATTGGCCCCGACTTGTGAGGGAAGCATCCGTCGATAGCAATATGCGTCGAAAAGAAGCCCCCAACACTGGGCCTGGGCGAGGAACCAAGGTTCTTCCACATGACCGAGGCACGAAGGCATAGCCGCGTGAACTTGATCATGCGAAAACGGATTTCCCCTCGGAGAAAACCCCTTGGTCCTGAGCCACCACTGCAGGGGTCTCATGTACAGAAGGCCAAAAGTAAGTAGGTTGGACACAACTTTCATGAGCCCCAACCAAAGACCTTTCACCGAGCGACGACTCATGACCGCCCCCCATCCTGTGAGGGAAGCATCCGTCGATAGCGTGACACGTCGACAAGAAGCCCCCAGCACTGGGCCCTGGGCGAGGAACCAAGGTTTCTTCGACATGACCGAGGCACGAAGGCATAGCCGCGCGACCTCGATCATGCGAAAACAGATTTCCCCTCAGAGAAAACCCCTTGGTCCCGAGCCACCCTTGCAGGGGTCTCATGTACAGAGGCCAAAAGTAACTACGTTGGACGCAACTACCATGAGCCCCAACAGTCTCAGAGACTGTTTTGCAGTGAGTGACTGACCTAGTTTTACATTCTTTACGGCTGTGAGAATCGCAGAAATACGTGCAGGAGACAGACGAGCTTGCATTGTTGTCGAATCCCATAATACACCTAGAAAAGTGGTCCTCTGAGCTGGGAGGAGTACACTCTTTTTGGTGTTGAGCCGCAACCCCAACCTCCTTATGTGGGACAGAATGACATCTCGATGTTGAACTGCCAAAAGCTCGGACTGAGCTAAAATCAACCAATCGTCGATATAATTTAATATGCGAATGCCCTGGAATCTCAGAGGAGCCAGAGCTGCATCCACGCATATTTCAAAAGGTGCGGGGTGATAACCTAGGCCGAATGGAAGAACCCGATACTGGTATGCTTCGCCACTGAAAGCAAACCTCAGGAACCTCCTGTGATGAGGATGGATAGATAAGTAAGCGTCCTTTAAGTCTATTGTGACAAACCAGTCCTCGGACTGAGTCTGTGACACAATCATATTTAGCGTAAGCATACTTTGAACTTAAGATTCTGAAACCTGCTGTTTAATTGACGCAGGTCTAGAGTAGGACGCAAGCCCTCATTCTCTTTCGGAACAATGAATTAATGGCAGTAAAACCCTGACTGTCTGCCGGGAGGAGGAACAATTTCTACAGCTCCTTTTGCAGAAGTGTCAGTACTTCCTGCTCCATAACCAAAGCCTGCTCGGGGTCCACCACAGTGGGGAGGACCCCTAGAAATCTGGGTGGACAAGAAACGAATTCTGAACCCTTTTCTATAGTGTGCAGGACCCACCGAGAAATATGTGGCAGTAGTTTCCACGCTGCCAGAAATTCTACTAGGGGAACCAATCTCTCAAGACTGGCCTCTGGATTTGGTTGAACAGTCACTATGGTGCCCTGAAGCGGCGAACCGGCAGGGAACAACCGGACTGACGGTTCTATGACCCTCCTCGGAGGACCGTATGGGGACGCTGACACCTCGGTGCCCTGAACGGCGAACCGGCAGGGAACAACCGAACTGGCAGCGCTGCGACCCTCCTCAGAGAGTTTTACCCCGGAGGGCGCCGAGGAGAAATGATTTCTCAAAACCGTCGCTGCCCCGGAGGAGCCCTCAGAAGCCTGGTAGCCTCGTTTTTTTTGTTTGTTTTTTTTCTCGACAGGACTTCCTGTCAAAGCTTTATTAGAGATGACAACAGTCCTCAGATCTTGCCTACCTCTAAATAACTTAGTTCCTACGACCCTCCTCGGAGGATCATTGGAAAAAGCAGGCACCTCGGCACCCTGAAACGGCGAACCGGCAGGGAAACCGAACTGACTGCTCTACGACCCCCCTCGGAGGATCGTTTGGGGACACTGACATCTTGGTGCCCTGAACGGCGAACCGGCAGGAAAACCGAACTGGCAGCGCTGCGACGCTCCTCAGAGAGTCGCACCCCAGAGGGCGCCGAGGAGAAACAATTTCTCAAATCCATCCCTACCCCGGAGGGGACCACCCTTTAGAAGCCTGATAGCCTTGGCGTCAGGGCTTCCTATTTTCCAAGCTTTTTTAGAGATAAAATAGTCCTCAGATCTTGCATATCTCTAACTAGCTAGACTGCTACCGCCACCCAAGTCCTTCTCGATTGTGGAGGAGCCCAAATGACGATGCTCGTTTTGCACACTGTGCTGCGAGGAGCTTAGTAGACCGAGACTGCTCCGCCCAGCAGTCTCAGGAACATTAGATTGGTGAGGAAGAAACCTCTGGAACGCCCTCCCCAGAGAGTCGCCCCCCCAGAGGAGAAACGATTTCTCGAAACCGTCCCTCCCCAGTATAGTTTATCTGTTTTTGCACGACGCAATTCTCGAATAGCGTCAGTGCTGCAACCTCACATTCATTCAAGTCTTTATAATTTACCTACCAGCGCTGCCAAATAAATTTTTTTATTTTTATTTAAGATGGCTGGTGGGTAACGTCGGGGTTAAAAATGATGACGCCGACTTGAAAGAGAGAAAGCTAGCAAGCGTCTCTTTAACCCGAGGCACTGTCATACCATGATACTTAATACCCATAGCATTACTATAGTTAGACGTTTGGGCATTAAACACATAAAATAGAAACCGGCTTATTCCACGATCTCGACACCGTGTGGTGTCGAGAACAGAGTTTTTTCTGTTTTTAGAAATATTTCATCTAATAAACTCTTTTTATTTTCACTCTCATAATGTTCAGCTGGCCAGAAAATATTTAACTGGCAACAGCACTAGATAAACCTCCTTTTAAAGCTCCTCTTTATTCAACAGAGTAATGAGCTGACTTATTTATTCATTTATTGAAAACTCAAACATCTGCCTTTTCTTAATATCTTTATTTGTTTTGTTCTCTTTTTGTACGATACCAATTCCTCGGAACTGGAAATCGCCAGCACTGGATCTGACAGGTTAAAGCTGAGATAGGGCGGAGCCCGTCCCAACCCCCGCTGTCAGATCCGTTTGCGAACCCCAAAATGCGAGTCGCCGCCGTGCATCGGCAACAGCGGGACCCGCGCGGGGAGCGCAAACCGAACCGTCCTCCTCGAAGAACGCCCGGCGGGAGCGGAGCGTCCTCACGGACAGCTTCTCGCAATGCTCACAGTCAGCCCCCTCGAGAACTGACTGTGGCATGCTCCACTCCCAAATAGTAACAAAAAGCTGATGTGTGTGTCCCCACCCGTGATATAACGTGGGCAGGGAACAACACAAAGCTGCTTGCTCTCTTTTGCCATGATATATATATATATATATATATATATATATATATATATATATATATTGCAACTTGACAGACAACAATAAATATGACTAGGACAGAATACACAGATCGCTTGCTGAAGGCGCAGAAGCTGTCGCGGTCTGTTTTCAGGTGTGCTTTATAGCTTCCTGGTCTATGACGTCACCCGCCTATGACGTCTAGCTCTTCCATTGGACTGATTATACACGTGCTTCACGACGCAATCACGCAGAGCGTTCCCACCGCGTCTCAACGCAGCTCGAGTTCCCTTGAAAGGGAACCTCCCATCAAATGATATAAATCATGATTTTTTTTAGATTTACAACGAATATTTAAATCCTCTCCCGTCAGAGTATATTCTTGCATAAAACCTTTCTGACATCTGGAAGACTAAACAATCTATCCTCTTATCGGTTTCTTTTTTGTTTAGTTTCCCCATTTTATTTTTACTATACTTCCCCTTTGCTCTGGAGTCTTGCTCCCTTATTTCTTTATCACCTCTTTAATGAGACCCCAGGTAGGAGGTATCAGGACTCTCCTTTTCTCTCCTCCGCTGTCAACGGCAAATGTCTCTACTTCCTTTGCAATTCTTTCATTTTCCCTTTGCATTTCTGTCCATCTCTCTTTCTCCAAACTTTTTAGCCCTGGATTGTAAAAGCAACCCAAATGAATGTTTTTACCATACAGAAAAAAAGGAAGTCTTATTTTCTCAGCCCATTTCTTCATTCTGTGAGCTGAATGAAAACAAGGCCCAATGGCTGGATGACCCTGAGCAATCCCATCCTCCCCTGTATTTTCTACTGCAGATCCATGCAAAGAGGACACTGCCCTAGTTAAGTATATGCAGTCAGAGGTGCTTAAAGTGACCTGAGAAGGCAGGAGCATCTCAAAACCTTCTCCAGCCTTGCTGGACTCCACAATGGCCAGAGGGATTTCAGGCTGGAATCCAAAGGAGGGATGTGTATGTAGAGGTAAAAAGAGCACAATAGAGGATGTTGCCAGTCGACGCAGTGGCAAACGTTTTTGATTCCGACAGTGTGAGGGATCTCATGGACCAGGACTTTTATAAGGAAGACCTTAAGGACCATCAACTGCAGAGTGACATGAATGGATGGCTTTAAAGCCAGCAAAATGAGTTTATAATCATAATACTAATGATAGTACCTGCAGTGACAGATTTAGTGGACTCTTACCTGTTCATTTTAGCATGAGCTGCATGGTGTTACATTAAAAAAAGAGGAAAATAATCTATATCTGTTATGAATATCTGTATAAAACAAATATTTTCTTTCAAGAGTTCTTGACTTTTGCAAAATTGACATGTAGCCAAGCCATGGATAATGAGATTTTCAGAGACCATGTTCTTTATTTCAGCATCAGATTTCTTTCATGTTATTCTGTCTTTGTTGCTAACCACATGACTCAGCTCTGGTCACATTGACCTCACATTCTGAATGAGATGCTAGTGGTTACTGCCATGAGATCGATTGTAAATTCCACTATTCAACATTGTTTCTGTCTGGCATGCTTGTGAATCTGGATCTTATAGAGAAAAAACAAAAACTGAGCAAAATGAGTTATTTTTCTGTTTCATGTCATAATTATCAGTGAATAGATCCTGTGGAAAACTGTCGTACGCAAATGTTTATTTCACATATCAAGTGCAGATTTTTGACAGTGTTATTTTTGGAGAAAAAACATCAAAAATAAGAAAAACGGCATCCTGTCGAGATGTTTTACATTTTCTCTCATTACTTTTAGGTACTAAAACACAAAGAAAAGCAAAAAAGACAGATGTATATTTACATTATAAGAGAATTGTATGCAATTGAGAACTTTGGGGGAAAACAAATGCATGCACTATGTTATGCAACAATAACTGCATAGAAAAACAGAAAAACATGACTACAATCATAGCATGAAATAAATTTTGTATGAAACTTGTTAGAGTGCTTGGGGTTTTTCTTTCATTGATTGCAGTGAAATGTTTCTTTCATTGGATGATGTACCAATACTCCCTTTGACCTGAAGTTGACAGGCACAAAGAGCTGGATTGGAAGTTATTTGATGCAAGTTAAATAGGGTTTCCAAGTGGAGCAGCATGGCAGACTGCACTGATGAGCATGCTGATGAATTAAACCACTAACATTTGAAGGAAACAGTGAAACACCTGCATGCTGTGAACAAGCTGAAGTTTTGAACAAGTGGTGTCAACACTCTGCTCAATGAGGTATGATGCTAAAGCCTGCCTTACGCCTGCTGAACGTGCCTGCTAGCAGACCGCATTAACGTCCCTTTCTGCTCTCCTTTCATCCCTTCTTCCTACTTCTCCTGACCCTTTCCATCTCTCCTCTGCGCTGGCTCGCAAGTTATCCCGCACCCTCTCCACCCGTCTTTGTTTTCTAGGTGTCTGGGTAATAACTCGTCTGTTGTCTCTCTTCTTTTTCATGTCTGTAGAGGCTTCCCGGCAGGGCCGGCACAAACCGCCGGCAGAATCTGTGTGTGTCATGAATCGTGGTGTTCCAACCACTGTGTGCATGGCCCAGAACACCTCTCCCACTTCCTGATAACGCTCTCTAAGTCTGTTTGTTGTTCACGAATAGGTGAAAGACCCGTTTTGACACATTTAAATGTATTTCAGAGGGACATGTTTGTTGGTGGCTGATAGTATTGTCAACTTGTAGCGGTGCAAAATGTGTATTTGAGTGCATGGGTGTTCAATATGTGTTTGTAATGTAAACATGCTTTTCGTGTTGCCCACGCTTGCGACTGAATATTTAGACTAGTATCTAATAATCTTTACAGGGTTATAAGTCAAACCTATCCATTAACTTTTTGTTGTTTTTGTGAATCCCAACAAATACTCACAAAGCTGCCTTTAAATTAGAATGGGCTCAAACTAATGATGTTGTTCTCTGTTTTGTTGCTGCTGTAAGTCATCAGTTGCCTTTCTTTGTTGTTTGCACTTCGGGACTCAACAATAAGGATTTCTGCTGCCCAGTCACAGATAAATGTTATTTTTAGTAACATTATAAATATGTTAGAAAAACATATATTTGAACATTACATTTGGTTTTTACTCGTTACTTTAAAGGGATATTTCACACCAAAATTAAATCTCTGTCATCATTTACTCACTATCATGTTGTTCTAAAGCTGCATTTCTTTCTTTCTTCCATGGAATATGAAATAAGATAGTTTGAAGAATGCTGGTAACCAACCCGTTTCTTTTCCCCTTAAGTCAATGGGAACCAAATACGGAATACAGGTTTGGAATGACATGAGGATGAGTAAATTATGACATAATTTACATTTTTATTTCATTTACAGCTTTCAAAGAAACTTCACAGGGTTGATTTTGGTCGCTTTTTTTGCAGAATTTGCAACAACAAAGTACAGTACATCACAGAAAGGCAGAGAAAAGGTTTAGAAGACATAAAAAAATGATCAGTGAACATCTGTGACAATACAACACTAGCCCTACTAGAATTTGACAACTGACCATAAACTCTTTTTCTCTGGCCTTGGTCCTTACTGTTGAGTCAAGTGTTTGCTGAGCATATAAATGTTAGTGGACCAATTGTATCTCAAGTTGGTAATTTTGCAGTGTATGTATTTATAATGTTCTTAATCACTTTCTAACACTTTCTTTTCCCAATCCCAGCAAGGACATCAGTACACTCCAGTGAAAGGGAGAGGTTATTTAAACAAAGTGAGATTCTAAACTTGTCAAACAGAAAGTGGACTGCACTGATTGAATCATGCAGCAGAAACTATCAAATTGATGTGTCAAAATTTGCAAGACATTTTAACCAACCATTCAGTATATCTATATCCAGTTAGTTTGAAGTGAACTCACTGCCAATTAGTTTTCTATCGAGTTTTTACAATCTACAAGTGGATAAACTAGATTGACAAGTAGCAATACTTCCTCAGAAACTTTGCAGCAGATGTTATGTTCAATAATGATACCAAGATAGACAATACTAAATTTTTTAATTTAAAACAATCTACATTTTTCATAAATTAATAGCATCTGTCTTTTTAAAATTTGTTTGTACATTATAGCACAAAGTATTCACAGGTTAATGAATTTATATTTTAAGAACCATGGTTGACCCTAAATCTGTCACCAAGCATTTACATGTTTGTACATATTACACTAATTGCAGTAATATAGTATATATTATAATATGTAGCTAAACTTTGCAAGGTTATTCTTAGGTAAATTTTCCTCCCACCCATAGGTAGATACTGTACAATCTGCATTTGTTAGGTGGGTAAAGAGTTGTTATTTATGAATGCAAAATATTGTGGAAAAAAACAATATCTGCATGATTCTATTTACACGAGCTAAATATAACCGAATTCTTTTTAGTTGATGCTTCAAAGGCTGTTCTATGCTTCTAACAGATTATCGTTTTTGTTGTTAACTGCTTATCAGAAAGGCTGCGTTATGATAACCTACTATTTAGTAAACCAACTAAATATTTTTAGGGGAACCTCTAATGATTTCAGTCAAGTTCAGTTCAATTCAACTTTATTAAGATCCCTTGTGGGCAATTTGGATGCAGCGTAGTAGACATAAAATACACACCACAATATAAAACAAAACAAATAAGAACTTACAACTAGGGATGGGCATTCGATTAAATTTTCTTAGTCGATCGTCGGGAGAATTAACGATCGACTATCGATTAGTCATTCATATTTTTATAATCAAATTCATTATTTATTTTTATATTATATACTTTTTATAAATTAAAAATGCAATGAAAATACAAAAATACAGTGCGTTTTTCCTCGATTAGATCTTTATTACAAGATGATCAACTTGTGGCAGTAAAACTGGACGTTCGGTTAGGCTAAACTTGAAGATATATGTGCTGCGGTGCTCGGAAGCAACGGAACCTGCAGCTGCGAGTTGGCGTTCTTAAACAGAGACCTTCGTTTGTTCCAAAATAATAAATAATAAAAAAAATCATGTTAAACAATAACTTAACCAAAAACATAATAATACTTAGATCTGACAGGTTTTGTCAAAATGTAACTCAGAACTATCCAAGAACGGAGTCGAGAAAGAGGGTGAGAGAGATTAGCCTACCTACTGTAACAATCAATTCGGCTAGGCTACTTAACAAAGCCTCATAAAAAATAACTAGTAACTCACATACAACTTCTACACCAGTCTACTGATTTTTGTTGAGAAAGATAAGCATGTTGATGACATGATCTGAGGTCAGACGCGACCGCAACCTGACCGTCAAGCCTCGTTTACACCTTCGCCTGGCTCTGCAGCGCGAGTCTCCACAGACTGCGCGCGCACCTCCCCAAACAGACGAGGCGTTTATACTCGACGCGCTCGCCTGTGAAACACCGAATACCGCAATGACGTCATTTTTGCCGCGCTCACCTTCGCGCTCGAGCGGACGCGTCGAGTGTTAACAAGGCTTCAGTCCAGCCGCTGAAAACACCCGCTCTGAGGGGACTGACGTTGCCGGGATGCACAGGTACCTCCACGCTAACTTGACCAGCCCAGGGAGGAACACGTTCACTTTCCACTCACACTACGCAACGCAGCAGCATTAGTTTAATGATAATCGATAACAAATTAACGTGATCGACGAAATTCTTAATGATCAATAATCGATCGTCGATTAATCATGCCCATCCCTACTTACAACAGTACATATAAATCTAAAATACTAATGTTTACTATTCAGAATATTTAAATGTCTGATTGGGGACAAATTAATATTTGTATTGATTGCTCTTCATCTTTGGTAGTCTGCAGCAAGAGCCTGAGGGCAGAATAGAGAACTCTGAGTGCAAAAAATGGTCACTATCTAAGAGCACAGATTGAGCACAGTTAAGGACATTTCTGTTAAAGTGCCCCTATTATGGTTTTTCGAATATTCCCTTTCATGCAGTATATCGTAAAATCGAAATCGAGTCGTTTTTCATTCGAATCCTACTGCTTTACAGTTCTACATCACTAGAAGATACATTTGCATAATGCCCGCCTATGTTGTATGCTGTCCGCCCGCGAAACGTCATTTCTCTGATGGCTGTAAAAAGTTCAACGAGGAACGCTTGCTTTTGCTCTCTACCCAGTTTGTTTGGACCAGCTTGCTCCTCAGAATCACAACCTGTAAGTGTGAATAATTATTGATGTATATATTTTCTACCGGATGTTCAAAATACTTAGTTTTGTGTTTTATATTGTACAAGTTTCCAGTTAACAGGCTAACTCACGTTATTTCTGTCTTACTGAAATACTTATGCTTATCAGCTGTGGGCCACTATTACCTAACACTTTGTCTATTAATGCAGATTGTCTGTTGTTCTTACTACTTTGAGTAAAGATAAAGGATGGAGCAAGATTTGTTTTACAAACGTTTGTTACATTCATTCATGTTAGTGCCGGGTGAACATAGCCTATACACCGATATTGATGTAGTGCCCGCATGTGCACTACAACAAATTAAAAATATACGCATCGGTTTGTTGATGGACATACTCTTGCTAATGCTGATGGTGAGGAATTACAGTTGAAACATCTCATAATGCACCTCAAACTGAGTAGTGTATCACTGAGAAACGTCCTGCTCAAGTCGTCCTTGCGATGGAGGTTCGGGTTGAATAAGTTCTTCCAATGTTTCATCATAGGACTCGCACTCTGATTAATATGGTAAAATCAATGTCATCGTTACTGTCTTTAGGTTAAATCGCTGAGTTTAGGAAGCCCCCCGACATAGCTGATGTTCAGTTATGGTAATGGACATGTAGTTTCCGATAGGTGCTGTAAGCGGTAGATCAATCACAACAGACAGTGCCTTCTGGCCAATCAGAGCAGGCTCTCAGAAAGGTGGGATTTAGAGAGACTGATTCATCCATCGAGTCTTATCCATGGGAATTATTGAAAAATGTGGTGATGTGCAATGTATATAATGAGAAAATGAAACTGTTTTTTGACTTGATGCATGTAAACCTGTTGTAGGAGACCTCCAAAACAAAATTAGGAGCCTTTAAAATAGCATAATAGGGGCACTCTAAATAAAACTGACAGACTTCCTTATTTGTTTCCTAAAATCTTCCCACTGTTAGTAACAATCCTGTTTAGGGCATTCTTATGTTTCACATTAAGATTCCCAAACCAGCAACTAATGGAGAAGGACAATACTGATTCTATGTAAGACTTACAAAACAGTTCCATCAGTGTCTTGTCTTAGATACATTCAGCTGCAGACAAGGATCATCACACCATTTTACAAAGTCATCAACAACTTGACCATGACAAATTTCATTATTTTCCAAGAGACTCACAATGACTGTGTCATCTGCAAACTTTAAGAAATACCTGTTGTTGTACTTATTTGTACAATCATTTGTATATAAGATACAGTATATAATAAAGGAGACAAAACACAACCTTCTGGATAAACTGTAGATGTTGTCAAGGTAGCAGATAAACTGCCATTTACTAACACTTCTTTCAACCAACCAACTAAATTAAGATCAAGGCCAAAGTTTGTAATTAACTTATCTGCTAAAATACGAGGTTGTATATGGTATTAAAAGCAGATGAAAAATAAATAAATAAAAGCTTAACATGTGTCTTGCTACCTTCCAAATGATTCAATACCATGTTTAGTAACTTAGGCTAAGTGCATGTGTGGCCTTGTGTGAGTGTGTGTATGGGTGCAAGGGCGTGTGTTTTCTCTGTTTGAGTGCATGTACCCCCATCGTTGCTCTGCAGCTGAGCTTTGATCTTTTCAGACACTGTAGCAACCTAGTTACCTAATAGGGACTGTAACCATAGCAACACAAGTATGTGATCTGCTTTCAAGGGCAGCATTTCTCCCATGCCTCCCTTCTGCCTGGTTACAATTGTACGTGCAATTTTGGTCTACAATTCATCAGACACGTTTACACATCCGAAAACAAAATTCTTCACATAATTATCACAGGTGCTATTCTATGTCAGTAACAGTATCATTACAATCTGCTGCATCTGCATACATACATCCAATGCTGTTCATGAGGAACATAAACAAAACTAGACCCTGTGATAATTGGGATTTTCACAGTGATAATTACCTCACCAGTAATTACATACCTGTGTTTACATGTGTGCATGAAATCAAAACCCTGATTATTCACCCTCTGCTTCAGCAGTTATCATAAATTACCATACATACCCTCACACAAGAGGCTGAACACCTGTAAAGTTCTATATGGCCCATATCAAGGTAAAGAGACAAACAGTTACACTTCTGAATGCAAAGCATGATTAGCAGTGCAACAACAGGTTTTAACCAGCCTTATGCTCCCAACAGCCCTAGTGCCCACTATCCACCAAGTGCCACATCATCAAAAGACAGCATGTAAGACACAAGGAATTTTGCTAAAAGCTTTTTTAGCTAAAAGTGTTGGGTTTATTCTGTAGATCAGGGGGGTCCAAACTCAGGTCTGGAGGGCCACTGTCCTGAAGAGCTTATAACTTGCCTCAAAACACCAGCCTGGAAGTTTATATGCCTAGTAAGACCTTGACCCTGTTTGAAATAGCTCCTATTCAATCATTCACTATTGCCTATACGTTACTCCTCTAAAATAGTCCACTTGAAGGAGTGAATGAAAACGAGTAAGTGAATTTGGACACTGAGTGTGCCGAAGATCTGCCGCTTTTGCATAGTTTGTGCTTGCTGTTTAATAATCGTTTAAAACTTAGCAAACTGGCAGCTACAGAAATTAAAAGATTTATCTTGAACTCTGTCATGGAAACTATGTGTAACCTTAAGCAAACAGTTCAATAATCAATTAAAAAGGAATTTATACCTGTATGATATTATGCTGTAGCCACATTGGACCAGAGGTTTGGAAAATGGATTGATGGATGATTCAGCTGCGGGCGCCATTTTCTGGTCAGACAGGAATTCATCCGGCACACAACTTTCACAAAGTGCATTATGGGTATTCTCTAGCCGTTTAGTGTACATTGGTTGTACACTCATTATTGGGATTGATTGAGTGCATCCAATTACCTCCACTATGGTTTCGGACACAACTACAAATGGCTGTCCCCTCAAATAGTGCCCTATTTATGGGACTATGGGGCAATTTCGGACACGGCCCTTAATTAGCTTGTTCAGGTGTGTTTAAATGGGGTTGGAGCTAAACTCTGCAAGATAGTGGCATAGGAGCAAGATTGGACACACCTGCTGTAAAGATTAATAAAATGTGTAATGGAGTAGCATGGTAGTGGTCAATTATAAATATATATATTTATAATTGACCACTACCATAAATACTACCATTATATATATATATATATATATATATATATATATATATATATATATATATATATATATATATATAATTGACCACTACCATGCTACTCCATTACACATTTTATTAATCTTTACAGCAGGTGTGTCCAATCTTGTTCCAATTTTTAAGTGATCCTGTAGTGATCACTAAAAAAATCACATAGGTGCTTCTCAAACTGAAGGCTGCATAGTGAGGCTGTGTCCATTGGAGGCTCAGAGTCCTGAGCATTAAATGCTAGAATGAGACGGTGTAGTAAGTGTGCATGTCACACATTTCTCCCCATTATGAACAATCTTACTTTTCCTGCATGATCTGATTTTATCACTGGCCAGGACGCCATTCTTATACATTTTTCTTATCTGTTATTTTGCAATAACCCAAGTGACTTAATTTTCTTGTAAGATTCACCCCTCCTGTTTCCCACAATTAAGTTCCTCTCACGCCTTTCTCTCCAATATTGGAATCCTGCCACTTGATGGTCAGCCCTTTCTCAGTGGCAAGATGTAACATTTTCCCAGGACATTTCCTCTGACTTTATAAAAACACAAGACACAAGACTTGGGACACAAGACTTTCTCAGATGCATCTGACCTTTGTAATAATTATTTAGCACAGCTTCATAACACTTCTTCTACAATAGTGTCATAGGATTAATAAAACATTTCATCACTTTATACTGTTTGTGTGTGTCTGACTGTGTTAATTACAGTATATGGGCAATTTTCCTTACCATGCATTTTCCTTGAATAATGTGTATGGGAAAGTAGTGTGGTATAAGTGTATTGTTTTGCTAACTGTGCATAAAATGCAGAAATATGGTAACTTTAAGTTCATTGATTCAGAGATATTGCACTAAAGTAGCATACATGGTCTCCCATCAGCTAACAAGAAGAATTTTTTCTCTTGCACATAATACATTACAATTAAGAGAAACCAGCTTCTCAATGATGCAAAGATCAATGCTGTCTATTGGAATAGGGCAGGGTTTCACTGGCAGGTTGCATTTCATTTAGACCTGAAATCAGGAAAGCCCTGGAGGGTCTTTTTCTTCTCCTTGGAACTGTCATATTTCACAGAGGGAATCAGAGTAAGAGAGCAACAGAGATTCCAATAGTTCAGGACATACAGTAAGAGTTTTAAAATAACTGCTTTTATATAGCTTAATTCAATGATTCCAGGGCAATGACAGTTACATATTTGATGACGAGAGTTCTTCCTGTAGGCAGGGCCGGCTCTAGCCCTTTGGTTGCCCTAGGCGAGATTGAGTTCAACAAACAAATTATGACTTGAAGGATCAACTGTAATAAATTATTCATACAAATGCTACAAAGAACGTTCAATGATATTTCTATCATCCTACATAGTTGCATTGTACAAATACATTTTGTTCGACCATGTAACTTGTAGTATATAAATTACAATTACTACCACCAAGACTATTATTACTAATCTATTAGGCTGCTACAAGGCTAAGGGGGTTTCGGGGGTATGCCCGCAATTTTTTTGTGAATTTTAATGTTAAATTCATCAATCTGGTGCACTTTGAGAGTTCAAAATTAAAAGCTCCAACCCATATTCAGTGTGCAAATTGAACAAAGAAAAATTCAAACCTCTTTTAGTTACAGTGTCTGTCTACATTACACTACTACATAATAATAGTTATAATATTAATCCCATGACAGTAATAGCCATTGGCTATATTTTAAAACAAATGCACTGAAAAATAAAGGAAACTTTCATAATTAGTTTTGTTACTTGGAAGTAACCCAGCGCCGCATATTAAACAAAACAAACAAAACGAATGGGCCGATGTACGAGGTTTATGGGCCACTAAGACAAAAAAAAAAATATATATATATATAAGTATGAGATGTATCCAGTGCTTGAAGTGGGGGAAAAAAAGGTGCCGATACTCTCTTGCATTGGCAAATCATGAGATTTGAGATTTCTACTGTGAAAATCAAAACTTGGAGATATTCCAGGTACAACAACAATTTAGTGTTATTTATTAACAACATAAATGTATTTAAACAAATGTGTGTTTGTTTGTGTTTGTGTTGTGTGTGTGTGTGTGTGTGTGTGTGTGTGTGTGTGTGTGTGTGTGTGTGTGTGTGTGTGTGTGTGTGTGTGTGTGTGTGTGTGTGTGTGTGTGTGAAAACTTCTGTTGACGTGTCTGGCTCTGGCACACGCGTTCTTTTAGTACCTTTCTGAAGCCAGGCTAACATAACGACTTAAACTCGACACACTTCTTTTTAGTTGCTTGGTTTTCAATTTCAGCAGTAAAAAAACTGTTACGGTCAAGTCAGACAGCTTTTTCGAACTAGAGTCCGTTGAGAAGCGGACTTCTGATATGGGTGACTGCTTGCCTTTACGTGATTCATCAAGATCTGAAGTAAGTCACATAGTGCTCTCTGGGTAGTGTAGTTTATGAAACGTTAGGTCATTACCAATCTCTCTGACACTGACGCTTTTTCTGTCAGTGGTAGAGTACTGGCTATATGCGAGAAGTAGCGGTAGGCTACGCAAGAAAAAGTGCAGGTACGCTTAAGAGTAAAATCTAGAAGTGCCGGTACATGCGTACCGGTGAGTACCGCCCCACTTTGAGCACTGCATGTATCGGCCCAAAAAGCACGTCGTCCCATCGGGAATCTCCCGGTAGTCCCGATGGTCAGCATGCCTGTGTGCACAATACTAAGTCAATTTATTTTATCTTGTTGCTTTCTCCGTTTTCATCCCTGTGCACCAGAGGGTTTCGATCAACGCGCCCGCAGCTGAGCACTTGCCGAACTTAAAGGGATAGTTCACCCAAAAATGAAAATTCTGTCAGTATTTACTCACCCTCATGTTGTTCCAACCCCGTAAGACCTTCGTTCATCTTCGGAACACGAATTAAGATATTATTGATGAAATCTGAGAGCTGGATCACTTCATAGGCTTCTTGAGGGATTGAACTTGCAGGCCCAAAAACGTTATTACGGACATCGTTAAAATAGTCCAAGTGACTACAGTGGCTCAATCTTAAGTTTATCAAACGACGAGAATACTTTTTGTGCGCAAAAACAAACAAAAATAACGACTTTATTTCAACTATTCATTTCCTTCTCTGTGGGCCTCTAGTCAGTTAACGTAGTGTGATAGCGTAGTTCTACGTCACATGTAGGCTCACTATTGGCCGACGCTGGTCATGTGTGTGATGCGTGTGATGTACAACAACAGAAGCTCTACGCTTTTACTCTAGTGAACCGACTCGAGGTCCACAGAGAGGGAAATTAAAGTCGTTAGTTTAGTTTTTTTGCGCACAAAACGTATTTTCGTCATTTGATAAACTTAAGATTGAGCCACTGTAGTCACTTGGACTATTTTAACGATGTCTGTAATAACTTTTCGGGGCTGGCAAGTTCAATCCCTCAAGAAGTCTATGGAGGGGTGATCCAGCGCTCAGATTTCATCAAAAATATCTTAATACGTGTTCCGAAGATGAAAGAAGGTCTTACGGGGTTGGAACAACATGAGGGTGAGTAAATACTGACACAATTTTCATTTTTGGGTGAACTATCCCTTTAACGTAATGTAACCCGTAATGCGCTGGGTTACTTCCAAGTAACAAAACTAATTATGAAAGTTTCCTTTATTTTTCAGTGCATTTGTTTTAAAATATAGCCTATGGCTATTACTGTCATGGGATTAATATTATAACTATTATTATGTAGTAGTGTAATGTAGATAATCATCAATAATCATCAATAATCATCAATTCAATCTAATAATCAGTTTGACAAGTAATTAAAAGTGTGGTTTAGGGGGCGCCTTAGGATGATCATGTTTAATAAACATGTTTTTGTTTCGCATGTCATTCTAATTCTGTGATTAATGGGAAGTAGGCCAAGGGCGACACTAATGGGCGCCCGCGCCCCCAACACATTTGTCGCCCTAGGCAATTGTCCAGTTCGCCTATACTATAGCAATCGCCGGCCCTGCCTGTAGGACATACCCTCCTCAGCTGTACACTGGAGGTGAGTAATGAGCTAAACTATAAACTATAAATGAACTGTGCTGGTGATGTGGCTGAAGGCCACTGAGCATGTGCAGTAAGTCTGCCTTCTGCTGCTCATGCATTTACTTCATCTTCCTGTGCTGTCACAGGACGGCCTGCCATGGAGCAGCCAGACCTGAAAGTTTAATGAACACCAATTAAGCCTTCACAATCTTTTAAGTGGTTTGGACTACTGGCAGTGAAGATAGAGGAGCGATGAGATAATAAGGAGAGAGGAGAAAAGGAATAGAGAGGAAAACAGAAAAATAAGCTGATTATAAAATATTATATATAAAACTTTTCAAAGTTATGGACATATTTATTTTAATTAGTGAAATACGATTATCTGCTCCTGCAGTTAATATTATTTAGAATATTATGATACAATTAACCATTTGTTAATGTGAAAGTCAAAATATTTAATAAATTCATTACCGTTGCAGCTCATGTGCTACTCCAATTTGCCCTTTAATATTTCTCTTTTTTTATTAGTGTCATCCAGTGATCTTTATATCAATGCTGAGTTCAGAGCAGCTCTGACTGCTTGCCCACATGAAACATTGACACACATACATTTCATCTACAGCTCTTTGCTGTCTGCCCTTTCATATCTTTTCTGGTGGGAACCCTGTAAAGCAGCCAAGCCCCCTTTAACTCTCTCTCTATCTCTTCTATGAAAGCAGCACTGGTGTGCGTAGGTCTCTATGGTATACAGATCTTTTACTGCCCCACTTGAATAAGCTTGAAATGCACACTCAGTGTATGCACAGATATAATAAGCAGATAGGAAAACCTATGTGGTCTAACAATCAGTGAAAATATAGCCTATTGCTGCAACTGGCAGAGACTCAGTCAAGCATCATTGGAGTTGGACTGTGGACTGTGGGCAATACAGTTCACACAATATATGTATACAACAAAATCTAAATAACCCTATACAGATCTAATTGTCTTAGCAATATGACTTGTTTTATTGTCATAGTGCATCATGACATTTTTATGATATTGCATAAGGACTCAAAGATGTAAAGTGAAGACCATTGATTTTTGATGTGGCTGTTTACCAGAAATCTCCAGAGGACTTGGAATGTTCCGTTGTTGGAATCGGTTCTGGAGACATTTGAAGTGATGTTATTTTAGTGCTCCTCCAAGCATCAAACCAAGCATCTCCTTCGTTTGTCACAACAGGCCTGTAATATGCATGAAATCAAATCTTGAAATGTAGGCTACTTCAGCTGTTAATCTAATTATACATCTAAAAAGTGAGCTTGGAACTGCAATAAGCTTGTGATTTTCTCTTTTTAGACCACAGACAACTTTATATTTGTGACCAAATAATATGAAACACCCCTATGAAGAGAGTCTTACTCAATAAGTGGCTGCATCCAAAATCGCATCATCTCTTGAGTAGCGTATACACTATATTGGCTACAAGTTCACTACAAGTATTGGGACACCCCTCCAAATCATTGAATTCAGGTGTTCCAATCACTTCCATGGCCACAGTTGTATAAAATCAAGCACCTAGGCATGCAGACTGCTTCTACAAACATTTGTGAAAGAATGGGTTGCTTTTAGGGGCTCAGTGAATTCAAGCGTGGTACCTTGATAGGTTGCCACCTGTGCAATAAGTCCATTCATGAAATTTCCTCACTACTAAATATTCCACAGTCAACTGTTAATGGGGGTCGCACACCGGACGAGAAACGCAGCACAGTGCCACGTCACATTATTTTCTATGAGTGTACACACATCGGCACCGCCATTCGGTGTCTGTCTGCCAGCTACGGCTCAGGACCTTGTTCAAAATCCTGCTGCGCCAATTACATAATTTTATATTAAATTTACATTATTTTTGTCTCAAATTGTTGTTAATGTATATTAACTTCACCCTGGGCTGCAAGATACGTTTAGTTTTACATTAATTTACAGAAATTAGCTGCGTGGATGGAAACGCCACGTAAAATTACAGAGCGGGGTCAACGCATGCTGAGGTGCACAGTGCGCAGAAGTCACCAATTTTCTGCAGTCAATAGCTACAACCTCCAAACTTTGTGTGGCCTTCAGATTACCTCAAGAACAGTGCGTAGAGACCTTCACGGAATGGGTTTCCATGGCCGAGCAGCTGCATCCAAGCCTTACATCACCAAGTGCAATGCAAAGCGTCGGATGCAGTGGTGTAAAGCACTGGAATCTAGAGCCGTAGAGACATGTTCTCTGGAGTGATGAATCAGTGAAGAATCACTTCTCTGTCTGGCAGTCCTATGGACGAGTCTGGGTTTGGCGGTTGTCAGGAGAACGGTACTTGCCTGACTGCATTGTGCCAAGTGTAAAGTTTAGTGGAGGGGGGATTGTGGTGTGGGGTTGTTTTTCAGGGGTTGGGCTTGGCCCCTTAGTTCCAGTGAAAACAACACTTAGGGCGCTTTCACACTTGGTTCGATTGCTCCCCCCTCCCCCTGCCCCCGATGGACTGTGTTCACATTATATTAATTGTATCCGAATAGCTCGCTTCACATTTGTTGTTCTTCTTTTTAACCTTTGGTTTTGTTTTCAAAGCAAAGATACAGAAACACACTTGGGTCTGTCTGCCGCAAACGTACTAAAATCGCTCCAAAGACAGCTGGCTGTCAGCCGAAGACAATTTTTGCGGAGACAAACATAAATCATCTCTCTGCTTGCAGTGCGTCAATCCCGCGTTTCGTCAAGGTAAGTGTATACACGCACTGACGACTGTCCTGACGACCACATTATACATTATATGTCATCAATAGCGGTTCACTTCTGCGGGTTTGGTTTGATTGCGTTCATATCAGCAGCGAACCGTACCCGAGTTCACATGAACCGTACCCCATACCACCCTTTTAACCGGACCCGAGTACGGTTCGTGGGTGCGCACCCGAGTTCGGAAGACAGCATTCACATCATCCAAAAGAACCGAACTCTGACGTCATTGAACACGGGTGCGCACCAAAAGTGCTAGTGTGAAAGCCCCCTTAATGCTTCAGCCTACCACGACAGTTTGGACAATTTCATGCTCCCAACTTTGTGGGAACAGTTTGGGGATGGCCCCTTCCTGTTCCAACATGAATGCGCACCAGCGCAGAAAGCAAGATCCATAAAGATATGAATGAGTGAGTTTGGTGGTGAGGAACTTGACTGCCTGCACAGAGTCCTGACCTCAAGGAGATAGAATACCTTTGGGATGAATTATAGAAGAGACTGCGAGCCAGGCCTTTCTCATCCAACATCAGAGCCTGACCTCACATATACGCTTCTAGAATAATGGTAAAAATTTCCCATAAACACACTCCTAAACCTTGTGGAAAGCCTTCCCAGAAGAGTTGAAGCTGTTCCTTTTTTTTATTTATTTAACCTTTATTTAACCAGAAAAGCTCTCTGAGATTAAAAATCTCTTTCACAGGAGTGTCCTGGCCAAAATGTGCAGCAGTACAATCAGTTCCATCACAGATAAACATCACACAGACATATTAAAAACACTTAAAAGCAATTGCATAATGTTAGATCAGCTTCTATTCGCCGGAATCATTGATTTAAAACGGTCTAGAGTCAGCAGATTTTCTCATTTTAATTTAGATTGGAGGAGATTCCAGTCAAACGGCCCTACGTACAAAAAAAACTTCTTACCTAACTCAGTTTGAGTAAAAGGAACAGAAAGAGTATAGAAGTTTTGTGAACGAAGAGAATAATTCTTGATAATTTTCTGCTGCATAAAACAACAGAGATAAGAAGGCAACAACCCCAAGATAGCTTTGTAAATAATTAAGCACCAGTGCATTTTTCTTCTGGTAGACAGAGAAGGCCAACCTACTATATGGTACAAGACGCAGTGATGTGTTGAAGATTTAAAATTTGATAAACCTTAAAGCACCATGATAAACAACATCTAAGGAGGAAAGAAGATAAGAAGGTGCAAACTGATATACCACATCACCATAATCAAGGACAGGGAGAAAAGTAGCAGAGACTAATTTCTTTTTTACATTAAAAGAGAAGCAAAACTTGTTCCTGTAATAAAACCCAAGCTTGATATTCAGTTTATTCTTCATTTGAGTGATATGAGAACTAAAAGATAAGGCATCATCAACTATGATGCCTAGATATTTGTACTCTTTTACTAATTCAATCACTGTACCTTGAAAGGTCTGAAGAGATACTGAATTATTTTCAGGTTACAGCTGCAAAGAGTGGGCCAACTCCATGTTAAACCCTATGGATTAAGAATGGGATGTCATCAAAGTTCATGTGCATGAAAGGCAAACGTCCCAAAAGTTCTGGCAATATAGTGTATTTTGAATAAGTAATTACTAGTATGAATGTGTGTAGTATGAATGTAATCGACTGAATGTATGTAGTATGACGTACTGTATTCACCATGTTGTCATTATCACGTGACCTACCAGTGTCAGTTGCATTGCTTCACTGCCATTCAAAAATCCTCTCCGGTGACCTCATGAGATAGTAAAGGGGGAAATTCCAAACGGAAGTGAGCATCGCGCCCTACTCCCTTCGAAGAGCAGAGCCCTTGAAGTGGGGACTTTGGAGTGAGTACTTGCATGCCATTATGTAGCAGTTTGGAACACACTTGGCTAAGCAAGCAATGATAGACAACATAATTTGCTCATTATCTCCACCTGGGAATGTTCCCATGACAATGTAGCATGGTGTCTGTTGTTACGACAAATTTTCTTATTATTACTGTTTGCAAATGAGAAACTCCCGCACACTATCAGAACTTACATTTAAAAAACTCTTTAGAAACGTTGCTAATAAAATATTCGCTATAGGCCTATGTCTGTGAGTGCTATTTCTCTGCTCTCAACTTTAAAATTTGCCATCTCATCTTTGGAGCCTGCAAAAATGTCTTACAATGAAACTTATTTTAAAATAACATGACAAAAATGTGTGAAATATCTCACGAACAAAAAACAAAACAACTAGAATTGCTCTGTTTGTAGGTTAAAACGAACTCTGAACTCTCCAGCCATCTTTAAAATGAATCACGAGTATTCGCTGGGTCACATGACCATAAATAAATTACTTTTTGAAAAATACAATTACCCTTCGCAACAGCCTTGTGGAAGGGATCTTCGTGAAGGGATCCAGTTGTTCACTTTCATTTGCAACACCCCTATAAATGGCATCCCCTTCCCGAAGTACCTTTCGGAATTTGTCCAAATGTCCATCGTATCCACACTTTTGTGTGTGTGTGTGTGTGTGTGTGTGTGTGTGTGTGTGTGCGCGCGCGCGCGCAAACATTGCTATGGGATTTGTTACTTTAAATCTCAGGGTAAATTGATTGTGTTCCGTTGTGTTCAGAACAACATTGCCCTCTGCTGGTAAATGTGAGGGGTCATTTTTAACTTAGTGTCTGTAGAAACTAATAACAATCTTTGATGGAAAAAATAAGTGGAGATAATGATTAAAGGCCAACAAAAAAAATTCTGGGGCTTGTGAGCTACTTTGTTTCAATAATTCCACCTGAATCATTTGTGTGATTCAGATTAAGTTTGCTAATAAATTATTTGATTTGTGCATTTATCTATTTATTACATTTTGATTTTTACTTGTTCACTATAAGTATCAACTTTATTAATTAGAATTCAGTAAAACACAAATGGACATGGACAAGCAGCAAATAGGCTATAGAGTCTTCAGAACACACAACACAATATACACACCACAGCTTCACATCAGGATAATTAGAAAAAGGTGAAACATGTTGGTTATAAGGCATATTTTTATATCACAAATGCCAGTAAATAAATTATTCAGCTCATGATAAGAAATGGGTAAATTTTCTTGAAGATACAGGTCTGATGTTGGGAAAACCCTGGGAACACTGGTTGAGAGTACACAGCAAATTACGAATTTAGAGTAATCTAAGTTTTAGTTAAGAGTTTGATCACGACTATGACACAAATGTGTGAAAGTCTCAAGATGCAATGTTTGTAGGAGTGTTTTTCAAACCTTAGCTTTGTCTCTGAAGACCAGGCTTAACCATTTCTATTTTTCCTGTGTATTTACAGAGACTGAAGTCATAGTGGAGAGGAAGTTAGACTTGAATATAGTGGTCATGAGATAAAGTGGTGGCTGTTGTTTTTGCTGTGGTGGTGTTTGAATAGCATTGAAGGACTCTGAGCTTGTTGGTGTATTTGAAGAGCACTTAAAGACTCCCCTGAAAGCAGTGCTTGGATATTCAAGTGCTTTGTGGTATTTGGCAGATTATCAGTTGCAGAGGAAAGGTGCTCACAGAGACTTTAAAAGTGATTCACCTCTGCAGTCAGAGAAGGCAGATAATGAGATAATACTACGGCAGTGCTGAATGTTGAGTAACGTGCTCTGATATAAGAGAAAGATGGAATAAAAGCCTATTAAAATGAGCGAGAGTCATATTGGTTTCAGACACCAGGGTGTGCACTGAGTCGACAGAGAGCGTCTCCTACAATGTCCAGCTCGTGTCTGAGCTCCTCGACCACATCGTTGATGCTGGGCATGTCCTTCAGCACACATACGCTCTGTGTGTACGGGTTATAACGCAGGGAGAATGGACGCTGGATTGTCTTTGCAAACTCACTGTGAAGGATAAAATGTATGGTTAAAACAAAATAATAATGATATAGAAATATAACAGGTCACATACAAAAAATAGATTTACCGCATTCTAAATTTAGCTTCCTCAAAGCTCTCTGAAACAAAATAAACATCTTGAAAGGTGGTGATGAGACACTCCTGCTTACAGGTGACCATGGGCTCAAAGGGAAGGATTTTAGCAGCGCCTGAGAGAGAGTGCTTTAAAACAAAACATGTGTTTCAGTGTCATATCAGTAATGTTACAGTTTATAATATAACAAAATATTTCTATTTCAAATAAATGCTGTTCTTTTGAACTTTCTATTCATCAACAAAATTTCGAGCGATGATAATAATAATAAATATTTCTTATAAGATAAATGTACAGCAAATCAGCATATTAGAATGATTTCTGAAGGATAATTATGCACTGAAGACTGGAGTAATGATGCTGAAAAATCAGCTTTGCATCACAGGAATAAACTACATTTAAAAAAATATTAAAACAGAAAACAGTTATTTTAAATTGTAATAATATTTCACAATATTACCATTTTTACTGTATTTTTCATACAGTAATGTAGCCTCGGTGAGCAGAAGAGACTTTTGAAAACATTAAAAAATTAAATAGGGAACAACTAATATTTTCTTCATATTTATTGTTCAAATTATTAGATTAAACATAAAAAGATAATTGTTCTAATCTTTAATTCGAAAACCGATAATGCGTATCTAGTGTACCTTAAGTTCACTGATGGATGAGAGAAGTCCAGCACCGTATGCCCTGAGTGAACCCTCCTGCTTGCACAGGCCAAACTCTACCGTGAAGAAATAGCACTGCAATGGCACACACACCAACATAACAACAATCAAAACTACTGCAACAATATATTAAGGCTTTATATGCACAGCAGGACAGCAAAAGGTACTGAAATATATACTGTTGCTAATTTCTGCACAGCATCATCAGACGCCCCGAGAGAAGCCAGTCCTAATTCCTGAGAGAACTGTGCAAAACTTGGTTCAGCCAACAGAGGAACATGACCCAGCAGCTCATGACACGTGTCCCTGAAAGACATAGACATGAAGATCTCTTTAGTTTAATTCATTTATTTGTATGTGCCTATTTCACATGACACATACAAACATGAAGTGAAGCAGGAGCAAGCTATTAAATGTGGTTGAGTTGTGTTTCATCTCTGAAATAACATTGAAACAATGATAAATGGTTGTAAAAAGGTTAACAAAATCAATGATGAAATTTGAACAAGATCCTTATGTAAAGTTAGACACTAAAGCAATGCTGCGATGTATCAACATTAATTTGATATTCAAAATTTTAAAATAAAATTCAACAGGGATTTAACATGATTCATGACGTTGATTCAGCCATGAAGAAATGTTAAAATGATAGCACATGAAATGGAGCCCAAAATACAAAATATAAACTGCTTAAATCATCTGGATTTAGTTTGATTTATTGAATAAAAGGTGCCGTGTTGGTTTCTATTCCTGCATGTGTAACTTTGAATGCATCAAGTCAGACAGACAGTGTGTTGCTTCAATAATGGGTGCTTCTTCATTAAAGCCTATTTCAAAAGATTGTGTCGATAAATCGGATTGAAGAGATAAAGGGACATATGCTTTGTACTCACGGTTCAGGAGTGTACAGAGGATCTGAGCTGTGACGCACATATTGTGTACAGTGAAACACTCTGAAGGCCAGGCCAGCCAGAAAGTCTCTCGGTGACAAGTACCCAGCAACAGGGCGAATGGTGAAGCCAGTCCGCTCTGAAACACACATACACAGCCACACATCTACTTTCCCCTGCTGGTGATACAACTAAATTTAAGATACATTTTAAGGTTAAAATGTATCTTAAAAAAACTGTGTTTACGGATCATGTGTGCTCGTTCTCACCTCGCAGGAAGTTAGACACGTCCTCCAGCTGTGGTATGTTGTCCTCTCTGTAGCCGCAGTACTGGGTGAGCAGAGGCAGGTTGTGCAGGTACTCTCTACAGGCATGTGTGGGGTATAGCTTATTCAGCTCCCGAAACACTACACCCCACGTCTTCACCTCTTCCTCTGTGAACGCCACGCGTGGTATGGGATCTCCACTGCAGAGTGAGATAGAACCATGTCAATATTAAAAATATATAAAAAACCAAATGGAATGAATCCAGTAATTGTTAAAACCTTATTAAACGTACTGTTTGTAACTCATGGCAAGATCAGCAAAATATTTCCTTCTCTTACGATACACGTTGTCTTTGAATCCCTGAAATCATTTAAGAACACGCGTGTTTTCATTTTTACAGGGTCACAACTCAAATACTGAAGACATGATCAGTATGACATAAGTACTACTAATTATTAATAACCAGTGAATTTCTGAAGCAGACAATACAAACCGGATGATCCGCATCCAAATCTGAACCGTACATTAGAACACGACAGGCACTCTTATCCAGATCTGAGATCTTCTTAGGGAACCAAGGCACTTCAGCAAGATCTGAAAAAATTATTTTCGTAGTGTTACACAACTTTCTGTGCAGTACTTGTCAATCTAATGAAGGAGTAAAACACAGTACCATTTACAGGCATCCAGAACTTATCAGCTGAGTCCATGGCTATAATGCTTGTTTGTTTGCGCAGGAGCTGAACAATATCTTTCAGAGTTTCTCGATCACTGTCACAATCCACTAGTACTTCCAACTCCGAGTTACGCCGTCGGGACTTACGTGACTCGATATGCAAAAGATTTACCTGGTTGTCCTGTTTATAACAAATGAAAATAAATAGTTTTGACCACAAATTGACTGTTTGAAATATAATTAGCGTACAAATCAGAGTATACATCTATTTGGAAATGTCCTAAATGTATAATGTGTGATAACTGCAGTGAGAAGGTACTTAAATGTATAGATATATCACCAGCATTTCTTCATTCATGGACATAGTCCATACTTTCTATGATAGGGTTTGACAATTTTTGTAAATTATTGTTTTAGCTGGAATTGCTAAATCATTAGTTATTTAAACACTTACCTTTTTAAAGTGCCAGCTACTGTATGTATAACATGATTTTACTAAAGCTAATAATAACCATATAATACAGATAGATAGAATAGAAAACATTTATGTACCTGAAATAATTTTAAAGCCTTCACAAGCCCTCCAACTTCATTCTTCAGAGAGAAGACAATTGCGGCATGTTCCCTCTTGGAGGAAAGTGTCTTGTCTTTGTTCTCGTCTATCTTATGAAAAGTAGTTTTGTTCAGCTTAATAAGAGAGAGAAAGAGAGAGAGAGAGAGAGAGAGAGAGAGAGAGAGAGAGAGAGAGAGAGAGAGAGAGACTATTATATTCGGTACTCAGGTGTTTCTTCCCATTACCATGACAATCTCTCTAACATAGAGCAGATGTGTAATATCCTGCGTGAGTGAACTAATGTTTGTTTTTGACCTGCTTTTCAAATAGGAAATCGTTATTCAAAGGCAAATAACATGTAAAGAGCATTATTGTCAACAGGTTGGGTAGGATCCATAGTGCCAATAAATACTACATGACAATATAGCCTACATGACTAAACCACAGCACTATGTGGTGGACAGCAGCCAAGAATATATGGAAGTTTTTTTTAATTATTTAAATCATGATAAGTTAAGCACAAAATATATTTAATATAATATTATAAATGAAAGTTATTGCAAAGAGTTAGAATAAATATCAAAATATATATCAGCTATTTTATACCTTTCTATGAACATCAACAATTAATGATTTCATGCATCATTAATTATATTGTAACTCGTCAAGTTCTAGTAAAAGTAAAGCATTACAAGAATACATCTGTATTCAGACATTAAGCTAAGCATTTTGAGTAGGCCTACATGTAAAAAGTTGTTCTTACCTCATTGTTGAGTTGCTTCTCTTCGTAACTCTTATTGATGGAGTCAAAAGACCGTCCTCGACGCGGTCCGTCAAGCTTGTTGGCGAGCATGAATGAGTGCTATTGATTTTTTAGTAGAATATGGAGAGGTGCGTGGATCAGGCAGACGCTGCTATCAGTCTGGTAATGATGTTTTCTCTTTGGATTTATAAAGAGATCCGGCGGAGGAGGAGGGGGAGGAGCGCAACCAGACCGACCATAAGATTTCTGAATTTTTAAAAAGGTTCAGCAAGTGAAAACTATTTAACCGTTAGATCGTTATGAAACAATTAAAAATTAATAGCCTAATAATAATAATTATAATAATGTTATTGATATATAAGCGCAACATGGGAGAAAGGTGCTTGTCACATTGTTTTGTTTACACCGGTGACTATTGACGTTTTGTCCAGTAGCTAGCCTAATTTTGACAGTAACGTAGCCTACTTAAAAGTTTCCTGTCTGAATGTAGCCTAAGTTTGTTTTTATTGTGTTACATTGTTTTTCCAACATCTACTCCATATAATGACGATGGTGGAAATGTGTTCATTAATGTAGCCTTGTGTAAGGTTGCTTTGAACTAAATGTAAAAAAAAATAAAAAAAATAAAAAACATTGAATGAGATATCCCATTGCAAACTAGACCCATCTTATTTTGCTTACATATTGATAATTATCGATATCATAATTAGTTATCACCCTGAAAGTGTGAAGATGCAGATCATAATAGACATGTGCGCTATTCATAATGTTAATTAATTTATTATTTTGATATTTAATATTGAATCACAACAGTATCACATAATGTCAATAGAATATGCCATATTAAACACCAGCCTTTCAGCAGATCACAAGGAAAGAGAAGAAAAAAACTGAGAACAAAAAGGTAAGTAACTTCATATAAAATAGAAAATCGAGTATTATGCAATGATCTCTGCTGATATGTTTCAGCACTATTGCCAAATGAACAGCTCCGACAATGCATTAAAAAGATTCACAGAAATCGAGTTGAGGACCTTGGCATTTAAACACACCCAATCTTTCATGTGGTGCATATTGTTGATTTATTTACTCTTTCCAAGGTTGGTCTGGGATCAGTGAGCTTTATTTCCACGCCTCTGTGGAAAAAATCAGTGATGAAAGTGATGTGGATGATGGTCCAATAAGACACGGCAGCAGGTCTAGATTAACTGGTGACGACTGATTCGGAATGTGCTTGTCACTGGTTCCTGTTGTCTCCCAACCAAACTAAAGGCCCCAGTCCACACTATAGTTCCAGTCCGGGGGTGATTTTTTCCAAAGGGAGAAAGATGGAAAATAATATAAGCACGTCAATGAGCGTGGCTCAGATTAATAATGATGTGGTAGTTATGAGCAATGGCTGTTTACAAGCTCACACCAGCATTAATTAGCTCAAAATGCAATATAATTAGGTACTGCTGTACGTCCATTTCCAAACAACATGACTAATCTTTTATTCAGACATTCTCACGCTACTTCTGTGCTTTATTGGTCCTTTGTCTGTGCCTCCCACTGCTTGGTCATTGATTTGAAAGACCTCCATACACCTCTTCAGGGGGACAGACAGAAAGTCTTTTGTATGGCAGTCCATAAATACACATCTCATTAGGCTTCATGAAGTGAGAGATTCACCATCTATTGAAACACAGCCAGTTTATACCAGTTCCAATAGCAAGGTTTTTTCTTTTTTGCACTATTTAGTGCAAATGTAGACTATCTTTAGCACTGCAAACCAATTTCCCATATCATAAAAATGTTGAAAATCAAAAATGTGTGTGAATCAAAACGCTTCGAACTTTATGACTCAAAGGAAATCTCATTCACCACAACTCATTTAGAGGTAAGGCACAAGAAATGCTTGAACTTTTTTGTGGTAATAACCATCAGGGGGTACATAGGAACCAGGCAAAAAAAAAAAAAAGATGCATTCACCTTATTATGTTTAGCATGTATAACTTCTATTTACAGTATGTATCCATTCATTTCCTTTTTTCCATATATAGTAATGATGTTTGTGCAGAACTGGTGACGTACAGTGTGATTGAGCCAAGTCAAATCATGCTCAGACTAATCCAATGCAGCGCTGGAGTCTGGTCTATTAGTATACAGTAAAGCTTCACTGTATGCACACAGCTTCTGCAATCAGAGTCAATTCAATCTACAGTCAGTCTCAGCAACAGGAAGTTCCCTTCAATCTGTTGTGAGAAAAGGCCATGATAGAATAAGCAATGATACATATTGTAAGAGTTCATTGGTCTGTCAAACAACCTGAAGTTCCTTCAAGGCATTAGTGCTTCCTGTCCTCCCATGTGAGCAAGACAAGGTATGTGATGCAGAACAATGTCAGGAAAGATTAACTCTGCTCATGAACACTGAGTTCACATTCAGTTGAAAGATGACAATCATAAGAAATATTTTGGCAGTCTATAAAATCCATAACAGTATAGTTGGACCAAACAAGATTTGCTCCAGTGCTGGGGAAAAGAACTAGGCAGCCCTCATTAGTGGTTTAACTTTGCTGCAAGGCACCTGAGTCAAGTTTTGGCATGGTCTACATATTTTATGAGATTGTAGATTTTCATGCTGACCTTTTATATATTTTACTTAAAGGTAAAGGTCTCCTTTCATTGATATACAAAGGAAGGAAGAAATGAATGTGTATAGACCATGTGTTCAAAAGCTCTGAGAGCTAATTCTAATTCCTAGTGTCTGAGGCAGGCATGAACATGTGCGTCAGCATGCTGCATGTGCATCTGGCATGCTCAACAACCTGTGATCTCTTCATCATCCTGTATGGATGATGGAGAGTGCAGAACAGGGCTATGTGACAGAAAAGATTCAATCATAATCGTTTCAAGGCGCTAGAAAATAATATATTAATACTTGTATTAATTGAGGATGCATTAAATTGGTCGAAAGTTACAGTAAAGACATTTATAACATTACAAAAGATTTATATTTAAAATAAATGCGTTCATGCTTAAATGCTTTTAATGTCATTTAGAACTTTTTATTTATCAAAGAACCCTGAATGGTTTCTATATGGTATAATAGTTTCTACAAAAATTTTAAGCAGCACGACTGTTTTCAACATTGATAATTATGTTTCTTGAGCGTATTAGAATGATTTCTGAAGGAACGTGTAACTCTGAAGACTGGAGTGGTCCTTTTTTTACAGTTAAAATATAATTATAATTCACAAAATTACTGTTTTTACTGTACTGATCAAATGAATGCAGGTTTGTTAAGCATAAGAGACTTCTTTCAAAAACTTAATTTTTTTTTACTTTTGAACAGCAGTGTAAGTAGGCTATATGACAATAGCCAACCTTGTTTATGCTTATTTAAAACCTTAACTGAAATTGTAACAATATCAACACAGCTTTACTAAGAAACTTTCCACAATCATACTGTGTTGTTGACTCGCCAGTGTTAGCATATATAGACATTAAAATGATGTTTTATTAACAAAGTTCGGGAGGAGCACGTTCAGATAATTAACACAGGTGGAGAGCACTCAGCAATCAATGCTAAGAGGTGTATATAGATTCAGCAGTCTCACCTCAATCCATTGACAGTTTAGCAGCATCCCTCCACCACCCCTTCTCCACTCTTAGTCCTAACCATTTACATACGGGGGGAGTACTCTGGGTTCGGGCCGAACTCCGAGCTCAGAGCCATCCCCCGGACAGCACGCCAAATATGCATTAAACTTTACTCCCTCTAATTGTATGTAAGTGTGAACTCGTGAAACGCTGAAGATGTATGAAACAGGAAAATTTTAGCTGCAAGTCACATAAAAAAATTGACTTACTGTTCATCATATTCATATTTTAACTTCTCAACTACTCTGAGGTAATTTCTAGAACATTATTTAGAGAATGGGATGTGTCATGTGGAGGGGCTTTTATTATCAGTGTTTTATGTAAGAATAGTATGTGGTGATCTAATAAAACTAAATTTTCCAGGCTTAGAATTGAAATTGAAATGCTGGAATCGATTTATTGATATTTTCAATTAAATAAATTGTATGATTAGTTTGAAATGTTTCTTCATGTTTGTTACTGTGACAATTTTTAGAGGGATTTTCATAAGAGCAGAATCAAGAGAGGCTTGACATTTTCACAATGCAGGTACGGATAAAAGAAAACACTTAGATGGAAGAATTTTACAGCCATGACAGCAGCCAGACCACGGTAATGGACTAACTGGACAGAATGACTGACAGCTGTTGAGACACAGACACGCTTGACTGTACATGAGCAGTCACATCAGATTGAATTCTTGCTTGTATGATATACTGCCAGACAACCATCAACTATATCTAGTTCTTTCTTAGGAAGCAGTGAAATCACTCGTTTTCTTTTTAACAATTGAGAAAGACTAACCAACTCTACAAACAACATGGACATGAACATGGTTTGTATCACCATTAAACATTTTTCCAAGTGAAATTCACCTTCAAAGGTTCAGATAAGAGGGAAAAATGTATTACCCAGTATGAGCATTAAATACTTAGAGAGAGTGTGATAAATTTATCTCAGGCAATTTAGATTTTCATATCTGTTTAATAAGTAGTATCCTTTGAGACCAATGTTTCTTCATAAACCAAAATCAGTTTGGCATTAGAGTAACACAATATACAATATAATTATAATATACTGTAACATTTATTAAAGACAAAGATCAATTTGAAATTTGTTCCAATCGTTTGTAAAAGTGGCAGATGCACTGCTAAGTACACCAGCACCAACAGATTAAAAAAAAAAAAAAAAAAAAAGAGCGCCATGTGGTGGTCATGACCAGAATTACCCTACTGCTAGTCATCTCCCCAACCCTCATCTGAGAAAATATCAGCCTGTCGTTGTTTGAAATTGTTTTTGAAATCCTCATCAAAGTGCTCCAGATCATCTTCTTTGAAAATACCCTAGTGAATAAGGAAAATAAGAAAAACAGTTGTGTGATGACAAATGCATCCTCTGAATAATGAATCTGAGCATGCGAGATGGCTAAAAAAACACAAATATCCGTGTCCTATGGTGTGGTGCTACCTTTGGTAGGTATCCAAGCAGTTTTGTCGCATGCTGTTTTAGGAGCCTCTGTCTCTCCTCTTCAATGATCTTCCGACGCTGAGTCTCTCTCTCCTGCTCCATTGCTCTCTCCTCTTCCTCCCTCTCCTGTTGAAAATTTAGATTTATTCATTCCACATTATCAGCAGTTATTGGTATAGTCTGACTCAGAAGGAACTAATGAGTGAGCTGCATATTTGCAGGTTGATTTGTGGGTTTGGGTCTTACTTGTTGAGCCAGATACTGCTTTCTCCTGTCTTCCAGCAGCTTCTCCACAGCCCGTTTGTGTTCCAACTGTTTCATGCGACGCTTCTGGGCATTCATCTGCTCAATTCGGTCATCCTCTGCAAACTTGGCCATTGTCATCTGTCTGAAGGCCTCCTCTTCCTCTTTCTCGGCTTGTATACGCAACTGCTTGAAAGCCATCATCTCCCGACGCGTCTGCTGCAGCTCCAACCGCTGCCGGATCCTCTTCTCCATCTCTTCCTGTGAGTTACATGATGGTAAACGTTTTACATGGACGTGAATCTCACAAAAAAGCATCCATAAATAATACAAATAATTACAACTAATTATTAATATAAAATATATAACAACAGTATTTGGTAACAATTAATTTTAGTGTCCTTTTTACACATTACATGTAGTGCATAATTACTAGTATATATTGAGGATAAAACTAACCCCTAATCACACCCTAATCCGAACCCTATAGTAAGTACATGTAGTTAATTAGTTTTTCTCAGTACTTAATGTATAATTACACTGTAACACGGACAACTTAAAATGGTGTAACCCAGTATTTTAATATAGTAAAAAAAAATTATATTACAAAAATCTTGAAGGCCGTAAAATAGGCTTAATTTTTTGGGGTTATTTGAAATATGAATTGGACATTTCAATGACAGGAATCATGAGATTGACCTTTGTCATCTTTTTAAAATGTTTAAAGTGCATCCAGTAAAGTGTGTTGTAGTAAGACAGTTCTCACAATTTCTTGTTGTCTTGCAGCCTCAGCCTGCTCTTCCAAGTAGAGTTCCTCACGGACGCGCTCAATCTTCTCACGCTGTCTTTTCTCAATCTCGATCTGCTCAGAGAGCTTAACCAGAAGGAAATAAATAACACATTAATATTTGAATCTTGATTACTCGCCTGTACTTGATGACCCAGAGGGTGAGCTTTCATGTACCAATTTGTGCAGGGTTTCTTTCTCCTGCTCTCGCTCTCTAACTTTGGCCATCCTGTCCTCCTCCTTCCTTTGCTGGTATTGGGCAAACTCAATGATGCGCCTGTTCTCTGCTTCCACTTTTTCTCGCTCCATACGTCTCCACTCTGCTTGCTGCTTTTTAAAATCTTCAATGTATCTCTGAGTGGTCGTCACCTTATCAAGTCGTAACTGAAGCTCCCTGTAAATTAAGCTTGCCAGTTTCAAACAATCCTAGAACCATCGGATCAACTCATCTAAAATAGATGTTGTGATATTGTCTGTTTGCTCCAAAATAATAATTTTAAAAAAGTAGCAGCAAATAATAAACTTTAAAAAAAGGAACACACTCACATCTGGTCCTCCTCATAGATCTTTCGCACTATTTCGTCCACCATGAGTTTCTCTTTAAGAAACTCATCATAGGCTTCCTGCCTCTTGCGCTCCTTCTCCTCAAGCTGTTGCTCAAGCTCTTGCTGGTAGCGCACCACCTCTTCATACTTCTTCTGCTCCAGCTTCTCCTTTTCCATCTCTGCACGCTCATGCTCGCCCTTCATCTTACGGGCAATAGCAGCTTCTTGTCGCTGGTAATATGTTAAATCTCAATAAGCAAAACCCCAAAATAGATGGCCAAATAAGATACTACTTTGGGGTTAACACTCACCATTGTCTCATATCGCATGGCCTCCTTTTCTGCCATCTGTGCTGCCCGTTCTCTGTTCAGGTAAGCAGATTTGAGCTTCAACTCTAGCTCTCGGAGCTCAACACTGCCAATAAAAAACAAAGTTTAATAAATGGTAAAGCTATAAAAAAAATAAAAAAAATAAAATAAATAAATATATATATATATATATATATATATATATATATATATATATATACTGGCTACAGAGTGCCATTAAACTCTGGTCTGTTACCTGTTCTCTTTAATGTACTGCCTCATCTTCTCATCTCGGAGTTTCTCATTATTAATTCTCGCCAGCTCCTTGGCCATCCTCTCTTCCTGTTCAAGCTGCTTCTCTCTGAACTGTCTGTCCTCTTCTGCCTAAAAACATACATTTTGAAGAAGTCAAGTGTTAAATTTATGATTTTATATAATCACATTTAATTGTAATATTAAATATATGTTAAATGTGTTGATTCAGAATAGATTGTGATGATCAAGGTATGTTTTAAAATGCATGATTAATGTTTCATGCATGTTTTTAAATGTGTAATGTAACGTTATGTTGTTGTTTTTTTGGATCAGGAAGGAAGACTCCAGTGTCATAGGGCACAGCTAATGGGGATCCAAACAAATAAACAAAAACGAGAACACGCATCTTTTATTGAGCATACAGCTGAAGCATTTTATAAAGCCAACCTTGAGAAGTGATTCCTCTATTTGTTTACCATACTCTTCATCTTGCATCTTGCGGAGGAAGCGCTTTCTCTCGACTCTTTCTTCGCACTGGAGGTTGGCTTGCAGCTGCCGCTCTTTGGCGATGCTTTTGGTCTGATCTTCACGCATTTCCTCCTGTTTGCGGTGATCCAGGATCATCTTCTGATGGTGGTTGTGAGAGATGTTGCGACGCTGGCTCATGAAAGACTGCACAAACACGGTCACTTAACGTTATAAGTTCCTCAACACAACCTCGCTAACTCGCATCGTCTGAGCTTAACCAGAACGATTAGTTTGCAACGATTAGTTTGTTCAAACAGACTGTTCATGGCATTTTAACTATTAAAATCTACGTAATATTTACCATTCCTCAAGTGTGCTCGACAGCTCCGTCGATTTTACTTTTGAAATGCTTTTGTTTCTATCTAAACAAAGTAGGAAACACCACGACACGCTCATTTGTTTGTGAGTCGTTGTCCTAGAAACGCCGGGCTTTCAGACCTGGGAATAAAGAAGAATTTTATTGGCCAGCGCAACTCTTGCAGAGCCACAGGTTCCGGAAGTATTACATTTATTTTGTCAAAACAGAAATTTATTTATGTTGAAGGATTCCTTTAAAACACTGATCTATATTAGAGAACTTAAAACTGTTTAAAAAAATAAAAATATGTCCCGCGCGCACTCAAGATTTGTAAAAAAGACGCACAAATATCACAGAATGATACCCATGACACTTGTTCTTTTGGGTGCGTTTAGTGAAAAACAAACCGAAATTGAATGTATAGTTTAACGAAATTCTTGACCACCTTGGCCAATGGGCTTCTCTGCATGCCTGCACAATGTTCGTGAGGCTCTAGCTGCAGTTCACTCCCTCTTTGCCCAGAAAAAGCACACAAGTTGTAAGAACAAACTTTGTTAACACATTAGTTAACTAGACTACAACACAATACATGCACATGTGCATGTCATGCAGCTGTGCAGAGAAGACCAACAGAAAAGGTAAATATAATGTTGAATAATACATGACATTTTTGTTTGTTTTTCTCTAAACCCTAGGCCTATCCCAGAACACTTACTTTTGCAACTTCTTTTACAAAGCTTGATCCTGGTCACAATTCGCTGATATAGTGAACGAGGGCGAGCATTCTTAAACAATTATCATTTTGTGGTCCATAAAAGAAAGAAGGGCATATGGCATTAGAACAACACCAGGGTGAGTAAATGATTACTTAATTTTCATTTTAGGGTCAAGTATTCCCTTTGTAATTACCATGAAATCATTATTGAATTTTTTATTTATTTTTTTTATTTTTTTTATATTTATTTGTGCACATTATCATTTTTTTTTTCACATCATGTTTCCTTGTAATTTGTAGTTCCTCCATGTAATTTAAAGTTATCAAAATAACTTCTCTGATGACATGTTTTTCTGCAAACTGTCACTCACATGAGATCACAGTAGTGGCAAACTATATGATCACATCCCGCCCTACATGTTTTTCTTGTCCAAAAAGCTGTTTCTCTAAGTCACAATAGGAAAGAAAAGAGGTGTGTTTCAGAGATTGTTTTATTATTGGAAGATGAGAGGGTCTAGGCTCTTGGAAAAAACAACGGCTAACTTGGATTACTTGAGGCACCTATCATATTAGGGCAGTGACATCTTGGCCAGCATTCAGAGTTTTATGACTATCAGTGAGTTTCGCACAGTTTCTTGTGGATTAGCTTGTTCGTCTTGTGAACAATGTTCTATATTTTGTGTTATAGCTAGTAAACATACAATAGGACTGCAATTTTTGTGGAATGTGCTTTACTCAGCGGTTAACAGGGTGCAAATTGCTCTGATAGCTGCAAATTACTGGTCAATAGTGTGCATAAAACCACATTTAAGATTAGATTTAAATCTATTCATAAAAAACAGCTTTATTGGGCATAGACATCACTAAAAATGTGTAGTTTAATTGTTGAAATCTGGAAGCCATAGAAAGAGTACATTTATTTATTAAAAATACTATTTTTGTTTACCTTCATTCATTAGGTAAACAAAAGCATTATTAAAAAGCTTTATCATTATTAGGTTTACACAGCAGTCATAAGCCATAGATAGATAGATAGATAGATAGATAGATAGATAGATAGATAGATAGATAGATCCTTTATTAATCCCCAATGGGGAAATTGTAATGCATAAGCAGCCAGACTTCTCAGGACAATACACTACTATACAAAAATACAAACATATTATACACTAAGTAAATATTAAACAGAATATACAGAATAAACACACACACACTTAAAAAAACAGTAAATATGTATACAATATATAACTACACAGAGTATACAAAAATGCACAGGATATACGTATATAGTTGCAATTACAAGAGAGGCTGCATTATGCAAATTAATGTGACCCACTAGTCCACCAAAAGATCAATAGTGCCTCTGCTTTTAAGATATATATTATACAATTTTATTGCAGAAAGTACAAATTACCTTCTATATCGCTTACTGTTGTACCGGGGCAAAATCAGTCTCCTGATAAAATTCCTCCCCAAACCAACTAGCATATCATGAGGGGGTGAAAAGTGTTTTTCATGATAATCACATGTTTGAAAGAAAGAAAGAAAATATTGATATTGTATATTTATTTTTGTACAATATATCACTCAATATTACACAACACCTATTATTAAATACTAGCCTATACATGATAATGCTGTAAATGAGTCCTACCTGTCGAGACATAATCTGCCTCCTCTTAAAAAATAACATTATTTTAAAGGTAAAATCTACATAAACAAAAGTATTGTTTAGTGTAAAACATGTCGAAGATAGTGAACAGGCTGTTAATTAAATAAATGTTAAGCTATTTCCTCACAAAAGCTGTTTATTCAGCGTAGTGAAGCCTCTCTTCCATTGATATTCAACAACAACAAAAAAACGCCTCTTGTCTCCGTCCCTGCATACTGACAAAGCTGGAGCGTTAGCTTTAGCTGTTACACTTTTTTTGGCTAAAGGTCGCAGGCTTGCCTTCCAGTGGCTTTGGTGTGTGTGACTTGAAGCGGCGCTGTGCAGATTCGAACCGCTTTGATGTCATACACCAATCGGTCTGCGCAGTGCCATTTCAAAACAGACACACCTAGACCATTGCAAACAGGCAAACAGAGTCATGTTTGGAACCGCAGAAGCTATTTTACAACCCTACATAAGGCAACATAAAGGACAATGATGCACTGGTGTGCCAATAACAATATGTTTATCTAATCTGAATTGATAACCTGTTACCCTCTGTCATTGAATCCGTGTGGCATGTTCCTAATAATATTGAGGTGGAACACTGGACCACTGCCTCCGTCCTGTAATACCACCCTGAAAATCACTTCTTGAGCCTCTATGGAGGAAACCTTTTCAATTTTCAATTTATTCAAGTTGGTAAACTTGACATGTAGTTGTTTATTTTTCAGCAACATCTACAGGTTTTCCCTTGATGAAAGTAGGTTTATTGGATTCCTGAGAAAAACAAATCTCTTCCTTGTTGTATTTGCCAGTAAAGGAAGTCTTTGTCCTCCTTTGATAAGAAAAGGATATAAATTAACATTTTTCCTTGAGCCACTTTAGACACCAAGAGCACAAAACCTTTTACCTTACTACTGGCTCATGGAAATGGTAAGTTAATGCGCTGTCTTTTTCAGATAATACAAACAAATGACAGAGTATATGATTTGATAATTTATTGAATGTAATGAATTGATTGAAGAAAAATGCGCTGAATGTGTGAAATCAATTTGTCAACATCAGTTTGCTTTTAGTAAACATTCACACAAAAAACATGGAAACAAGCACATCACAATTTCAGGTTTGCAAATTTTCAGAGTGTGGTTTTTATTTTTAATTATGAAGAACCTTTCTCCTTTTGTTTTCAGACTGTCTTTCTTATCAAAATGTTTTTAGGGATCCTTCTCAGTCTCTCACTGAGTTTATGGTTCTGTGATGCTAAATCAAGTAAGTGTTATTATCTGATTTCATTGAAACTCTTTTATATAAAGAAAGTCATCATATTTTCTTTATCACAATATATATCACTATGTGACACATTTTCTAACTCACTTTTTGACATGCATTACAGCAAAACCAGCGTTTAATTTTTTTATGATCTTTCTACAGTGGGAGCTATGTATGTAATACAAGAAACAGAAGCACCATGTATTAATATCAGTGATACCAAAAGCAACCATGAGCTTGAAAAACTTCTCGACAGAATGAAATACTTTGCTCGAAGCTGCAAAGAAATTCTTGACAAATATCATGTTTATGAGGGTATGGTCTTTTTTTATGTCATTTTTTTTTATCTTAAGGAATAACTCAGTTTAGCTGACTCAATGCTTCTGTTCATGCAGATGGCCTGTACTTTCTGATCTCATCAAGAGGGGTCCTTTACCAGACGTTCTGTGATATGACCACTGCGGGCGGCGGCTGGACGCTAGTGGCCAGTGTTCATGAAAACAACATGTATGGAAAGTGTACTGTTGGTGATCGCTGGTCTAGTGAGCAGGGCAGCAACGCAAACCGCCCTGATGGGGAAGGGACATGGGCGAACAGAGTCACATTTGGAACCGCAGAGGCTGCTGCAAGTGATGATTATAAGGTCATTTTTTATTACATTTATGGTTATACAACCCTGGTTTAAGAGAAGCAATATAAATGACACAAAGTCCCTGGACTGACAATCAAAAGATGTTTATCAAGAATATTAAACAGAATCTGACACAGTCTGTGTCCTTTCTGTCACTGAAAAGACAATCAATAAAATGAATCAACAATCAAATTTGTTTCATAACTGATGAACCTTGTGACATTCACACTTATATTGAACTGTATTGAATCAACATAAATTGAGCTGGATTATTGCTGAAACCAAAATCGTTTCATTAATTCAGTTTTGCAACATTATCATTATTTCCCTCTTTATTACTGTATAGCTGATTTGATGCAATCTACATTTTATAAAGCACTATATAAATAAATATGACTTGATTTGACAGAATCCTGGATACTTTGACATTGCGGCACAGGATGTGTCTGTGTGGCATGTTCCTAATAATATGGCGTTTGAACACTGGACCATTGCCTCCATCCTGAGATATCACACCGAAAATCGATTCTTAACTCTACATGGAGGAAACCTTTTCAATTTATTTAAGGTCAGATAAACTTTAATGCCAGTTTTGAGTTTTAAACATTCCCAGAAATATAGGTGGCCAAACTTTTAAACTTTTATCTTAATTTTCCCAGAAATTTCCTGTGAGGTTTGGAGTCGGGACATGCATAATTGATAATGGACCTGCTATTCCAATAGTGTATGATACTGGAAGTGAGGATTCTACCAAAAAACTGTATGGGCCTAGTTCAAGAGGTACAGCAATACCTCTTGAGCCAATATTTTTTCAGATATTTTAAAGAAAGTATAGCTACATCGACTGACTGTCATAAAATCTATGTATTATTTGATGGTGTATTATTTTTACAAAGCATCATCATTGTTGAGATCCAATCACTTTAATGAATGAAAGCCATGTCATGTGTGCATGGACCTTTCATGGCAGATGATCAATTATATATTCTTTGCTTTTTGCAGGACAATTTGATCCTGGATTCATCACATTCAGAGTCTTCAATACTGAAAAGGCAGCCATGGCTCTTTGTTCGGGCGTTAAACCAACCGGCTGTCACACTGAACATGTGAGTTAAACAAATAATTGATTATTTACAACAGTGTTTATGAACAGCATTTGATCACCACAGGCAGTTATTCATGCTTCATTGTATAACTGAAGAGGAAATTCCTTTTATAGTATGGTAATACAATTTCAACAGAAAAAATGAACTGCACCAATGTTATATGAAGAAATGCATATGTATGTTGTTTTGTTATTAATTCACTCATATTTTTGCAGTTCTGTATTGGTGGAGGTGGACACTTTCCTGAGGGTGTCCCTAGACAGTGTGGAGACTTTACGAGTTTCGACTGGAGTGGCTATGGTACTCATACAGACTGGAGTGCTTCCAGAGAGATAACTGAATCAGCTGTACTTCTCTTTTATCGCTGACACTCTGATATACTTTATATTGGTCTGTGATCTAAGAATAAGTTACATTTGTTCAGTTGGAATTTAGGGTAAACGTGTTTAGGTGTTTGTAACTAATAAAAAAAAAAGTTGTCATTTAATGAGCAGCCTTTGCTAGTTTTAAAATCCATATCCAGTACTGTATACTTTAAATCTCTCAGTGTTCTTGTGTTTCTTTTTACAACTGTTCAAAAGTGGAAACAAAAAATAAATCCAGTGGATTTTCGCCAACTGAAACATTTACAAAACATTCACATTTGTTCAGAAAAACACATAGCAATTACTGTAAGATCTATTGAAACATTCATCATCACATGTCACACTCATTCTTTTTCCAAATTCTTTATTTATAGATTATTTTGGACAAAAATAGAAGGGTAAAAATGGCAGGTACCATTTACAAAATAAAGAAATAAAAATATCTAAACACAACAAGAAAATCTCAACAGACAAAATAAAATATATATTACTTTAATAGGCTACATTATAGTAAGTAATATTTCAAAATACAGTAATTTATTCAAACACATTACTAAACAAACACACACACCAAATTAGGTTTAAACGGGCACGCGCAGTCTATCGGCAGTGATTGCTAAATCAGAGAAACAAACGTAATTGGTATGTGAAACTATACAAATGAAATTTTAGAAAATATTGTGAAAAAATGTAAGTGAACTAAGCAAATTATACTGTCAATTTAATCTATTAATGGTTTAGAAATAAACTTAAAAGTTAAAGTAAACAAGCTGAGTGTTCACGAATGCCACCAAATTGACAAGTTCCTGTGTCATTCTTCACAAACAAGATAGTCAAAATGCTTAACCACGTTGTTGTCAATATTACAATACTCTGACAGTATTTCCAGATTTATCCCAGATAGCAAACAATCATTGAAACTGTAGCGTAGGGACCAATCAGACACACAATTATTAATTATATTTGATGCAGCAAACCCACTCTCCCAACAAACTATGTTAGTTAGTTACGTGAACCATAGACATCATAGATATCTATGCATAGACAATAAATACATAGACGCCCTATTGGCCGCTGGATCGTACGTCAACGGCGCCGCCATATTGCGGAGGGCAACTTTCCCCAAAACTCTCATAAGGGGAATTGAGAAAAATGCCTGCTTCGTGTGCTGCTTGGGGCTGTAGCCTTAAAATCGCCGCACTATTGAAAACAGGTCTCGAGGTATTACCTTTCAAAAGCAAGACTAAACATTGTTTCTGGTTGTATTTGGTCATTATTATAATTAGTAATAGTAACGTTAGTTGGCCACTGGAGTCAGTCAGACTCATAGACAGGTCAGACTAAAATAGTTAGCAATGTCGCTAGTTAACTTAGCTTTGAAAGTTGATGAGTTGACATGATTTTTATTATAGTTTTAGCTTATATTATATTTTATATAATAGGCTAAAGTAAATTTCCTGAAATCAAAATATTAATCTAACTATATTTTCTTAAACCCGACCTTTATGACAAATACTCATTTCGGGGAGGTAGTCACTAGTCACTATTTCATTTACTTTTTTTTTATTGTCTATATATATCCCGCCAAATGGGTGACATTTGCTTGATGTAACTCATAGATATGTAAGGAACTCAGCTTTTTGGAAATATTAATAATCAATAATATCTTGTTATTATTAATTATAAATATTTGGGTCAGTTAATTGGATTAACTTGATGTGGCTGAATTAATATTACAATCAATTAATCAGTTCTTCCAACGAACTCTTTTGATTATTAATTTATTCTAAGAAAAGTGTATCTTCCATGGCCACCGAAGAATAATTATTTCTTCGCCTGTACAGTACTTTGAGCCAGTAGCAAAAACCGTGATCGTAAAGTGACTTGTATTGCAAACAAAACAGAACCAAATACATATTATGTACAAGTTTTATTAACTAAATATAGATATTTATATGAATATAAATAAACTAAACAACATACACAAATGAATACATAAATAGGTTAGTGATAGGATGAAATTGGAAACCGGAAGAGGGTCTATGAGAAGAACCATCAGAATTTCATTTTCACATTTCATTGAATTGAATACTTGCATTTGTAATGGGAACAATTCTTGAAGTTGTTGAAAATTGAAGTCGTTGATGGTTCCGGCAGTGTCAAGTGGAAGTTGGTTGAGCGTTCTCTTTCTCCAGGAACGCATGGCTGGTTTGGTCAAGGCCTGGGACTCTGTAGAGGCCACGCCGAGCACCCAGGAGAAGTGAGGAAGTCGGAAGGATGGGTGATTGGAGTCGTTGTTGGTTGGAGTCTTTGTTCCAAAACTCTTGAGATTGTCCTTGGTTCTTTGTGAGAGAGTCATCTCTCTCCTGTCTGAGCCCATATCTGGTTGGAATCGAGGCCTGCTGGGCCCTGGGGCCCCCGTGGAGGGGGAAGGGGGTTCCCCAGTAACACCAGAACAGTGTTCCGGCTGGATGAAAGAACTAAGAGAGGGAGGTCACATGTGGACTGTCTCTAATAAGGCCTGGAGAAGATCCTCCCCTAAGGGTTGAACTCGACCAATCAGAAAGGGGACATGTCTGAGAGGGAAAGTGGCTCTTAGTTGATTTATGGATCTTTGTCCCTAGCAAGATTATACCTTCATTAATGCTAAAATAGCTATAACACATCCACACTGCATTCTAGAAGAAGGTGATGTACATCAAAGTGTGAGTCATTAAATGAGGATTAGTTAGGTAGGAGGCATTATACAGGTGAGGTTACATTGATCGTTAGTTTGTTGTATACCAGGATACATACCATAATATATACCTAATAGTACACGAGACAGTAAACCATTTACACTGTTTCTTTCACAGTTTTATGCATGTTCATTTATAGATCAGTTAGTCTATGATTAATGCAGCAAAGTCTGTTTTAAGAGGGTTTCTGTTTCATAGTCTCTCTCTTGAGTATGTGGCCACATTCCTCGGAGGTCGTAAAATCTCCTTGTCATGCCCTGTAACATGACACTGTTTCTGCCCTTGTGTTTGTTCATTTGGGCTGTGTGAGGAGTTTCATAAACCTTTATAATGAATAATTAGTATGTGTCTGATTGGTCCATACCCTACAGATATAAACACTAGATGTCGCCTTGGGGTTCTAAACATGCGTCAAAACCGCCGCCATCTTGGAACAGGGGTCTTGTCATAGAAAGTAGGTAACGCTGAATTCATGGATGATGCCGGACTTTTGTGCTTCGTATGGATGTTTACACGAACGAAATCTAAAAACCAGACAGCAAGGGATTACATTTCACAAGATTGTGAAATTGTGTAATTTTTTAAAAATTTCTCTGGACTCTATAATAAATACATGTCTGACTGTTGGAACGAACCAAAACAACTAGAAAATCGCTTTCATGATGATTTATGGTGATTTTATTTCCGTTAGACCTTTTCCAACATTGACACTGATGAGGGGTTCCCCTGTTTCAAGATGGTGGCTCTATTGACGCATTCGTTCCAATGAACTGCCGTAGCCAGGGCGACATCTAGTGTTTATATCTATGGTTGTAACTCTTCAAAATTAAACTTTATTTTTTATATTTTTTTCAACACTGAATCAAATAGGCTACTACACACATTTAACTATTCAAAATGTGTATTGGTCAATCTCAGGCAACTTCATTTCATTTTTCTAAGAAGAAGATGGACGCAAGTTTTCTCAGTCCTGTTGAGAACCTTTAAACATAAAATTAGTTTCAAAAGTCTGATGTCATTCTAAAGTGGTCCAACGGTTCAGGGGTCTCATTTATAAAACTGTGCGTAGGATCCTTACTAAAAGTGTGAGTGCGCCCGAAAGCCAAAAATAGTGTAGGCCTACGCCAAAAAAAATAAAAATAATTCAAACTTATAAAACCTTGCAGAAATGCGTAAAATCCCCTTTATAAATCCCAGTCAGCAGAGGCTGAATGGTTTCAGATCACTAATGATTGTCATTAGCATAAAAGAGCTGTCAACGTCCAAATCTGGCGAGCGGCAATAATTGGTTAGATTTCCAAACACCTGCAGTAGGCTACTCCTACTCTCTGCCACAAGTGCTTAAAGGGACAATGTGTAGTTTTTTAGGTATTTTATTATCTAAAATCAATATTTTTATTCATAAATATGTCCTCGATGGTGTACAAATACCTAATATAATGACCAAATACAACCTGAAAAATATGTTGAGTCTTGTTTGTGAAAGGTAATTCCCCGAGACCTGTTTTCAATTGTGTGGCGATTAGTACAGCCCTAAGCAGCACACGAAGCAGGCATTTTTCTCAATTCCCGTAATGAGAGTTATGGGAAAGTTGCCCTCCGCAATATGGCGGCGCCGTTGACGTACGCTCCAGCGGCCAATGGGGCGTCTATGTATTTATTATGCAAGGGGGTAATCCATCAGCCGGAAACTGAAGCCTCGCGGGGGCCGCCCTTGTAGCAGAACTTCACCTGCTGTTAGCATTCCATTGACTCCCATTCATTTTGGCGTCACTTTGACAGCTAATAACTTTACATCTGAGGCGTCCAAAGACTTCATTAGTCCATTATTTATTTCTAAAGAAACACGACAATGTATAAAAGGCTCCATTACTTTGTATCTTACATTATGGCCCCGTAGAAGCCGTTTTTGTCAAATTAGGCTAACGGTTGCATCATAACCACGCAACTCTGTGTCGCATTTTAGAGAAATTACCTTATAGACAGGAGGAGAAGCTCGCAGGCAATATTTTACGGTCTATGAGGCAATCGTAGCGACATAGAGGCATAAAGTCGAGGGTGAAGCCCATAGATAGAGAATCCATAAAATAAAAGTAACAGGACAAAATATTTCAACAACGTGTTTGAGGAATTAGGTGATTAATTTGTCTTGGCACAGCTACTAGAAGATTTACAACTGTCAGACTGTCGTCAAGCTCAGTTTGAGCCTGCACAGTTGCTCAGCCATCAGGAAGGAAGTGCAATAATCGGGCTTCAGTCTTCTCCGTTGAAATCAATGGGGTCGCTGTGTCCATTTCTTTTACTGTCTATGTTATTATGTCTATGGAGGCTTCCATGTCGTTCCGCCTTGAAAAACCATAATAGCAGATAGGGTCAAAAAGTACAAGGCGTTTTCATTCAGAGCCAGCGTCACGTGACTGAAAGCAGCAGAAACGGAGGAGCAGAGCAGTGAGAGGCGCTTGTCACTGCCCCGGCAAGTTTAAAAGGCTGCATTGCAGAGCCGGCTTCAGACTGCGCTCAGCAGGGGGGCATTTATTTTCAATGGGTTGGCACTAGGTATGGGGACTTTTTTTCGGATATCAGATATCCTATATTTATTATTGCTACTGCCTTTTCTGTTATATATTACCATGAAGTGATGCAACCCATACAATAAACATAAACCATTACACATTGTTGCAAGACGTGCAACTCTTAAAAAATTTGATTAAATAAGGGTTAAATAGGCCTATACATAAAAATTGCAAGACCGCCTCTGACCACAGCTTTATTATAAACAAAGCTAACGAACATGCACAGTCTCTCACTGGCAGGATAGTAGTTTAACTGCTATCTCACTGGCGGAAGAGAGAAAAAAAGCTACACATCTTTATTCTGCTTTGCTCTAACACAGGGGTCTGCAACCTATTTGTCATAAAGTGCCATTTTTAAGTTTCCGAGCCCATCACTGTGCCACAACTTCGTGTTTTTACTGACTTCTTTCAGTTTTGTTAAAAGTGTTACACTTCCACTTGGCAACATAACTACATCTCACTACTTTTAATGAAGACAACTGTGTGTTGAGCTTCAGAATGTAAGCTAAACTTTCAGTTTCATTTGCGCCAGTTTGCACGTCGGCTTGCTGAAGAGATGCGTGTTGCAGCAGCGCTGTCATATCTATAAACCGGGAGCCGTTATAACACTCGCATGTTTTTTGTTGTTGTTTGTTTTTACCAATTTGGGAGGAGTAAAATTTACATTTGTGACTTCAACAAGCATATATAATGCATAAATGCATTTTGTTCATTTTCATCTGGAATATGTAAAAGTGTGCTCTCAATCAGAGGGCATTTGTCTCACGATTGGATAGCTTTCCAATCAGAGAAAAAACATGAAGTGATCAGGTACGCATGAACAGGGTTTCCACATGCATCGCAGTCATTTTAATATTTATGGAATGTTTAATAAGGACTCTATACACTTGGTTGAAATTTATAGCATTAACTATTTACACCGGAACGAGCTTTAAGGTGTCAGTTGGATAACTCGTTTGCGCTGATGCGCAGTGGTCAGCGCGACCACTCTGACCAATGGTTTGTTAGAGCTGCAAGCTTTCATTGACTTGTGCAGTTTAATAGACACACTTTAATAATATAATAACTCCTAACTTAATAAAACAAGCTGTTACTACAAGGACGACAGGTGGGTTTTCTCACAGCACCACACTGTGGTTTTAGGTCGGCTTTATTATATTTTCAGCTAATGAGCAGTTTGTAGACATACATTTTTATTATTTCTCACTGAAATGTGAATTAAATTAAAGTGATATTATTTTGTAAATTATATCATAATTCAATTTGGGGGGGCATAAAAGACATTTGGGGGGTCATTGCCCCCTAATGCCCCCGTCCCCAAGTGAAACAGCGCTGCGTTACCTCACAAGTTTCATTCATCTAATAAACTGACCTGTGTAAGTAGTAATTCAGCACTTGTGGGTAGTTCGATAGAATTAAATGTCCTTATTCCTTTATATCCGTGGGACTCGTGTGTGGCGCCGATATCTGTCTCTATTTAGCAATCACGACTTGCTTCATACCACAGTCATGTTAAAAACATCCATGTATTCACTCATCCATAAACATTATTAGATCCATCAGCATGACGACAAGTTCCACAATTTCGCTTATACATCATCAACCTACGCTTTTGTTATTGTAAGAGGTTAGCGACACTTAGCAGCGAAAAAAATTACATATTGTAGCTTTAATTAACGTCTGATTGTTACATGCACAATTATGCATTTCTTTACAACATATATCCTTTATATTGTTCTTTAATCTAAGCATTAGTGCAGTTTGTTCAGTGGTAATTTTAGGTATTCATTTAATGAGCAGTTTCTGCTAGTTTTTAAATCCATATCCATTACTGTATACTTCAAGATTCTCAGTCTTCATGTGTTGTTGTTATTTTATATATATATAAAATATAATATATAATATCTGTTCAAAAGGAACAAATGTTTAAATAAATCCAGTGGATTTGCTCCAGTTGAAACATTATTTTATAAACTCTCATGCTTTTTCCAAATTCTTTATTTTTATATTTATTTGTATTATCTTGTATATATATATATATATATATATATATATATATATATATATATATATACACAAGCATCAAAGAATAGAGATCCCTGACTATATATATATATATATATATATATATATATATATATATATATATACAAGCATCAAAGAATAGAGAACCCTGACTAAAATGCATCTGCAACACTCAACAACTTTTAATGGAATTTGATCAATATTCTTAATATTTGAAATCAATAAGTCATAAGTCTGGCTGACGTTGTGTATAGGAAGCATACCCTTTCTCAAAGGCTACTTGTTGAGGTGTGAAGCATATCATGGAATCTAAACTAGGGCTGATGTCTTGCAAGAGATATATTGTGATGCCACAATCTTTATGAAAGCACACATTTGAAATTTGTTTTACAAAGATAAACTGTATATTTACAAAATTCAAGTTTGTATCACTACAATATAAAAAAGTGCATCAATGTTGTAAAAAAGTAAAATAGTAAATGTCCACCTCTATTGTTATTTGAGATTAAACAATGAGCATATAGTAAAAAAAATGTAGATGTATAATTATTTAGGGTATTAGAGAAGGATAGTTTATAAAAATGTAATAAGGTACATAACACAGTTAACTTTCTATTCAATAAATTACAACCACAAAAAAAAAAACAAAAAAAAAACAGAGCTACAAAACTCCAGTGCCTAATATTATATTACATATAATAACAATGGCCATTACAATAAAGTGAGCCAACTTTTGCACTTTTTTCCTCCAAGATGTCACTTTTTTCTAGATGTCAAAGAAGAAGCACCAGAAAACATGGCTGTTTTATAGAGTAACAGCACTTTGAGGTTTCTCTTGTATATTCTCTTGTCAGACACTGAATTTGGTCAAGGATCAAATGTATTGACTGCAATTCCAAAGACCATGTGAAAAAGTTATTTTTGAATTCATGTCAAAAGTCAAGCTTTTCACTTGGCTGCATCTTCCAAAAGTTTCTCTTTTGAATATATCTCTCAGAACAACATCCTTGTGAACTGAGGGGTTTGATCTGGAGTGAGAAGAGAGATGGAGACCCATCTATAGGGCCGGCTCAGTAAGCAGTGCAGGCATGATGAGGATAATTGCAGTGTTTTTAATGGTTGAACAACAGGTCGTCCAGTGCGCAGAGCATATCCCTCTGCTTTATTCATTGCCTCAAGTTCTGTTTTTCTCTCTTTCTCTCAGTTTCAGAGACGTCTAATGTTGCTGTTGGTTGGTCCCTGAGATGTAGGCCTGTCTGTACCCTCTTGAGCAGCCTGCGTTATCGCTCTTCCACCATCTTGCCATTAGCCTCAATTTCAGCTTCCTCACGCCTTTTTTGCCTTTGGAAAAACCCCAACTAGTTGAGTAAAAAAATAATAAAAAAATACAACAAAAAAAACAAAATAAGAAAGATATTCAAGATTCACTAATCAAATATTCTATCCAACATTTCTATGCATACATGATGTATGTATGTATGTACAGTGCTTAGCATAAGTGAATACACCCATGCTAAAGTTGACTAAAAAGAGGAATAAAAAAAAATCATCTTTTGGAAATTGATCTTAATGCCTTAATTAATAAATTGAGGAAAAAATCCAACCTTTAAGGACACCAATTTTCTTTGTGAATGAATAATGTATCGTAAATAAATAAATGTTCTTCCAGGGGGCATAAGTTAAATTCCCAAAGAAGCAGGCAGATTTTTTAGAGATTGGCATGGGGTACTTTCCATAAGATCATCTCTCAATGCAAATCAAACCAGCTATTAGGCTAACTGAAATAATACCATGCCAATCTCTAGGTGAGGTGAAGGGAATGTGATGATGTGGGGCTATTTTCATCTCTTCCGTGAGTACTTAACATTAAAAAAATATTCCTTCTCCTTTAAATCCTCCCTTGTCTGTTTTTTTTTTTTTGCTACTCTGAGCAATGCCTGAACTCTGAATTTTGAGCACTTCTTGCCTCTTAACGATGACTCGCTTGCTTTAGTCCTCAATTGTAAGTCGCTTTGGATAAAAGCGTCTGCTAAATTACTAAATGTAAATGTATTTTAATTCCAAAGGCCAAGGGAACTTTATCAGGATGCATAGTATCATGGATCCATGAAATAACTGGCCTCTAAAACTATAAATCTGCCTGTCTCTATGGGAATTTAACATAGGGGTGTCCTGACTTTTGCAACCTGTATTTTAATGAAGAACATTTATTTATTTACGATACATTATTCATTCACCAAGAAAATTGGTGTCCTTTAAGGTTGTTTTTTTCCCCTCATTTTTTTAATCAAGGCATTAAGATCAATTTCCAAAAGATGATTTTTTATTCCTCTTTGTAGTCAACTTTTAGTCAGCATGGGAGTATTCACTTATGCTAAGCACTGTAAGCATGTATGTATGTATGTATGTATCTATCTAGTATGTATGTACAGCATGTACGTATGTATGTATTTATGTATGTATGTATGTATGTATGTATGTATGTATGTGTCTATCTGTATTCCAGTCAGTCTGTGTGTGTTTACAGTATATATGTATAGGACACATTACCTTCCAAAGTGCCAGAATGAGGAGAGAGAGGAGTAACAGGCCTCCAAGTGTGCTGCCAATGATAATCCAGATGGGAACACGGTAATCCTCCTCTTTCCTAATCTCCAGGATTATCTGAGAAAACAAACATATATAATCTAAAGTATAGTAAAACACTATACTGCTTTATCAGAGATGCCTTATGATATAGCTGCTTATTATTTGACTGCTGGTTACCTCATAGTTTTCCCTTTGTATATTTTGCCATTAACATATTTCATGTTTTATCAAATGTTTCATCTGCTGCAGCTAAAATCAGATTTGTTGATGTTAAAATGTATGTCTATTTCCTGTCCTGCCTATAGATGGCAGCACCACACAGTAATAAAGAAAAGAACAGAACTCAAGTGTGCTGCTGGTCCTTTCGGTCCCCTTGGCTCCAGGTTCTTTTACTGTGGTGAAAGAACTCACACAGTAGCTCACCAAAGGACACACTGATGTGTAAAGGGAAGGTTCGGGCATGAGAGATCCAGCGAGCCTAATTGCGTAAAGTCAAATATTCAGTAATGTATGGTATTTATGTTTCATGCCTATTGTTCTTAACTCTTTCTGACAGATGAGTGAAAACACATCGCTTGTCTATGTTTTCTCCCTCAATATTGCCAAGGATGGAAAAGACAAAAGCAACCTCTCATACTAACCACGTCTTCGAGTATTCGGTCATGGATTTATATTTACCTATTCTAAACATGTTGTCCAGCAATGTTTCTGTAACGTGGCTTTCTGTAAACGCTGATGTGTACAGAGGGTGACTCACATGTCTGACCGGCCTCTCTTCAGGCAAAAACATGGGGCTGGAAGGGTTCAGTTCCACTGAGGCTGTCGTCACCAGCTCAAGGGTTTTGAACTTCAGCTGCCGTGACAAGAAAAACAGTTTTCAGTTTCTCTGACAGATACTTACTCCAGTGGATGTGAGAAAGTGAGAGAGGACCAGCTCTAGAAGTAAGAGGCTAGAGAGGTGGTAGAAAAAGTCAGTGTACTTGGACATTTAAGCCACATTTGTCATAGATTGTCTGAATTTCATTGCATTAGATACAAAATATAAATTCAACTGGAATCTACAAACAAATGATGCTAAAGCTTTTCTCAGAGCTAACTATTTTTCTTAACACACTGATCTCAAGGTGATTTTTAGTGCATTTAAATTAACCAGATTTAGTTACAGTATGTCTCTAATTACTGCTCGAGTCACAGTTTTGCATTGGTTTAGGGAGATCCTCTTGACTAAAGACTTCATGTTGTGTGTGGACACTTTGCCTTGATGTCAGCTTCTTCCCACATTGTACTTCTTCATCTTCATCAGATTGCTACTCACCGCATGCAGAGCATCAGTACAAAGGGATCCGCCGATTTTCACGCTGACGTCTCTGTAGGAAGGCAGGTTGACGGTACACTGTACTGGCACTGCCAGGGTGTTGGAGTAGTCCTGTACAAAGGAACAAGAAACATTTCTCTCACAAACAGAGAATCTTACTGACTAAACCCAGCTGCTTGTGGAGGAAATCTGACATGCGTTAGAGTTGCATTACAAAACCCCCCACCTCAGACATATGAGAATCTTCAAAAACAATAACATTTCTAAAACTGATTGAAGATGAACCACATTTACCAATAATAAGCTTTATTTATGGCACAATTTATTAAACTCAAGTGGCTTTATTCAGAGAGTATAATCCAACTATTTTGCAGAGAACTGTTTTACAGCTGTGCATTAAATCAGCACATCTCATATCTGAAAGCCCCTAACTCAGGCAAACTTTAAAACGGCACAAACCAGACTTTTATAAAGTGTTAAAGTGCTAGCCTGAATGTGGCGCAAGCTTTGTCTGTGATAACAGGCAGACACTATAAGCCTGTGCAGAAATGGTCTTACCAGTCGTGATGTTCGTGAGAGGTCCTCTGGAGAGGCTCGACTGTGTGCCACATGCTGAGGGGGGATACAATGACTTCCATCTACCTGATGGAAAAATGACATAAATCACTATTAATATCATTCCTGTAGCTCAAACAGTAGAACATGGCACTAGAGCACAAACGTCATGGGTTTGATTCCCAGGAAATGCATGAACTGAAAAAGTATAGGCTACCTTGATTGATATGTAGATCACTTAGAATAAAAGACTTAAAGTGCACCATTTATGCTATTTTAAAGGTTTCTAATTTTGTTTTGAAGGTTTCCTGCAATAGGTCTACATGCATCCAAGTTCAAAAACACATTAATTGTCTCATAATATACATTGCACATCATCTAATTTCTCAAATATTCTGAAAACTGTTTGTTCGAAGATAGCCTCTTTAAATCCCACCTTTCCATGACCCTACTCTGCTCTGATTGGTCAGATGAGTCTGTCTGTCGTGACTGCTCCTGAGGCCTACTCAGCACTTGATACACACTGATACGAACGATAGCATTGGTTTTTCTGTATCAATTCCAGTGCAGGTCCTCATTCTTTTTAAGTGCATCAAAGTGGAATTGCAGCACTGAAAACAGCGTATTCTTGACATGTTACCAAACTTTTCCAGGCCTCAGCTACAACAACAGTTTGAGGGGGGGGGGGGGGGGGGGGGGGGGGGGGGGGGTCAAAGTAGACATTGCTCACCAGCAGCAAATGAAGACCATAGTATTGTAGTATTGCAAATGTATTACATTGGTATGTAGGTATGTAATAAGAAGACAGACTGGAATTGCTGATACAATTCTGAATTGATTATTTCTTTTAGAAGATGATAACTTTGTCAAGCACTTTGATCTTTAAAATTTTGCAGACCATTTTCATTTATAAACATCTATATTATACACAGCATGAAAAGTAATATTTGAAAAAGCATAATGATAGAACTTTAAGACTTAAAAGACTTAAGGCTTGAATACACTTTGTGACTTTTTAAATCTGAACAGATTTTAGAATAGGCATACACTTGCCAACTTCGTAAATGGTTACAGAGGACAAACTGGTCATCAATAACATATCCTCCAACTGGATTGCATCATATTCTGAAGCTAAAAAATCATCTGCCCATAATACATGATGTGATTTTCGGTGAACTCAAATCAGCAGACTGGCTCTCACCTTTGGCAACTAGCGTCAACTTATCCAGATTGTAAATAGATGCAAAAATCTGATCGAAAGGGCAAAACATTTTTGAAAATCTAAAGGAAAATCTGATGTATAACAGGTAGAGTGAAACTAAAGTCTAGTTGTGTCCTCCTCACCTGGTCAATGTGGAAATCCCTGATCTTCAGGAGTTGATTGCCATTTTTCGTGACCTCAGGTATTGCAATGTACAGTTGCAAGTCTAGGACAGGAAAATAACCAAGGTTCTTGATCTGTGATGTATAGAAGAAACATGTTTGGTTTTATGAAACATCAGTTTTTGGGGTCCTGCTCTCTTTATTAACAGATAGCAAAGAAGTGGACCTTACCTGAAAGGTAAAGTTGAATGGAGGGTTGAAATCACCCAGTTCTTCTAGAGAGAGATCAGGTTTAAGCTCATATCGGGTTGGGTAAAACTCCCTGCGAGAATGAAAATATATTGTAACTATTCTAATTCCCACAACCACGCATATTGATTAGAGCGTTTAAACAAACACAGCTATCTCACCTTGTGAAGAGCAGGTCAGCTTCATATTTTAGAGTGTGGACAATGTCATTAATGTTATCGTGTAGAACAACTTCCTCACCCTCACTGCAAAAACATAAGAACAAGCATGAGAAACCTCCCAGGCTGATACACTCACCCTGTAATTCACTGCGCAGTGACGCTTGGTAGCGTTTATGAAAAGTTTAACATTCCAGCTTAGGCATCATCTTTGTCCAGAATCCTTTTTCCTCAGAGTTTCATAACATTCCAAACCATCAACTATGCTCGAGTCTAAATACTTTAACTGAATTTACAACATCTAGCCATTTAGTAATCCAGTGATCCATGCATATTTCTTTTTTTGTTTTGTGGTCCACAGGATAAAAGTTACATGATTTTCAAACTACATTTTTTAAAGCAAATAATCTGGCTGAAACAGTGCAGAATCGATTATCTCAGATAGATGTAAGATCAGCTGAATGTTAGCGGTGTCCTACCTGGTAACCTCCAGAATGATCCGTACGTGATCCAGCAGCACAGAGTGGCTGAATTCAAATTCCAAACGAAATGTTACCTGGGGAGTAAGAGACAGAGTAATGTTTAATTAAAACAGCCACATGATAGTAACACAAGTGACTGACTAGTGTTAGTAGCTATTATTTATTTATTTTTTAATATATTTTCAGACCCCCCAGAGCTTTAGCAGAAGATTTAGGAGTGTAGCCTGCAATAACCTGCCTTAAAGGTTACACTGCTTTATTTCTTCTCGATATGTGAATAACGTTGTTTTGCTGTGTTTCACAGAACTAAGATATGCTGTCTTTTGCTTGAACATACTCATGTCACCTTCGCTTGTTTGTTCATTCGAGTGATTCTATAATTGGAGATACATTTTGGATTTCAAAAATTAAAGGAAAAGGTAAAGGAAATTCTTTCCAGCATCTTACTGAAAACATATTAAATTGTAATAATTAAGTGCTTTCCAAACACAAGTTACTTCCTTTTTCTTTTCTTTTTTACTTTTAATGAAATATATATATATATATATATATATATATATATATATATATATATATATATATATATATATATATACTTTTTTATTGTACTGTTCGTCAACTTTGTTACAGACAAATTAGGCAATGGCAACAAAGTAACAGAGTTTGATGGTAATAGAATTGTCAATTTTAAACTTTTTAGCCAAAAACTCCCCTTACTAGCATAAATGCTAAGAGCACATGACACTAATGAAATCATGATTACAATACTTTTACACAACCCACTGTGTGATCAGTGATAAATTCTGTTTTCCTTTTGATATTGTGGTAACAGTTTTGATGTTTTACAAAATAACTCCTGGTGTAAGAACTTTTTCGATTAAAGTATTTTCTCAGAGAGAGCACACTTGCCTTTCAGTGCTTCAGATCTTATCAGTGAGGGAAAGTCACATCATTTCCTGAATCTTGCATAGTTCTCAGAGATAATTCTGACAATTTAAAGTCAAAGTATGGTACGGTAACAGAATTGACGCAAGATTTATGGACAAACATCTTTATAAGATAAAATTTAATTTTAAACAATTTAATTGACTACATAGGGCTTTAGTAAATAAAATAAATGAGATATTACCAAAAGAAAAATAAATTGTGATTACACAATGATACATGATGGAAAAAATACACTGACTAATTCGGACAACAAGAAATCCTGATTTTCAGCTATATAAGACACTTTTTACAGAAAATGTTATACTGTTATGGCCTGTAACATCTTGTGATCCATGACAACGAGTAACAAATCATTAAAATAGTTAAAAATATAAACATTTGAAAAAAGTCGAAAAAATAATGACTTTGGACACCAAAATATACCTGCAATTATAGAATCACCAACTTGCATTATTATTATTTATATAACCCTGGGATGTCTAAACCCTCTTCTACTGCCCGTTTTAATACGGCTCATAAAGTGTGTCCTAAAAGTGAGATAACATACTTATTATAAGTTTTTTCTTTTGGGATGGAAGGGATGACTTTGCCACCGAAGGAGTAGAGGAGCTAAATAATAATTAGACATTCGATCTGAATTATCATACAGTAGAAAACTAATTGCTTTCACTTATTGATGACATCATACCCTCGGGTGGTAGGCACAGCAGATTCAGCCATTGTCGTTGCCTGTGTTGCATAGTGTGTATGTGACTGTGGGCGTGGAGGCTTCAAGATAGAGGTGTGATCCTTTTGGGTAGAGGTTTGTTTGTTTGGGTGATTTGTGAACACACGTTTACAAAAAAAAGTGCTGCAAACGCAAGCTCCTAAATCATCATATCCAGAACATTCTACAATGGCGTTTTATGAAAAAAGGTTCCCTTTCAGTCGAGAACGTCAGACGTAGTCGACGGTCGACTGAATTGGGATCTCGCTAGAGAGCCTGTCTTCTTCGAGTACTATTGAACGAGCCAATGTAATTGGCGTGCGTGATTCGCATCACACACTCCGCCCCCGCGGCGCGGGTATAAATACGGAAGTGGATGCACGCACTAGTTGCCTTTCGCTTCGGAACCGATCGTTTGATGTCTCTGAGAGTGCTGTTGTCTACAACGAGCGAGTGTGTCGGTGTTCTTCAGGAAGACTCTCCCAGTGCTGGTGTTCTACAGCGCGAGTACAGCGGTGATCGCGAGCTTTGAGCTCTCAACTGCTGTTTTAACAGCAACAAATTTCTAAATGTTTGTGTGTGTTGATGGCTGGTTAGAGGGCGGAAAAGTGAGTGCTTCACTGTTTCAGTTCTCTGTTCAGTGTTGCCGCGGTCATTCCCCTGTGTGCTCCGGCACTGGTGACGGTCCTATTTTCTGAAAGAGCAACACGGGTGCGTTTGCGTCTTTTTCAAGATGTCATTCCGCCCGTGCGTTTCTGGGTGCGGTCGTTCCCTGTCTCTCTCTGATGGTCACAACTGTTGTGTCACGTGTTTGGCTTACAGCACGCTGAGACAGCTTTTGTGGACAGCTCATGTTTTCACTGTGGGAACATGACTGTCGCAGTGTTGAGGGCGAGACTCGCCTTCGTTCGCGGAGAGCGAGTCCCCATTACCATGCCCCACCCTCGGGTGCTGTGTGGGATGGGTGACCGGAGGATAGTGTTGGATGTCCCGCCCGGTAACCATTCCCTGTGGGCTCCTCACTCCTCCCTTACACTGCAACCACTGGAGCCTCCTGTGTTGTCTGCTGGTCCATCTGTAATGGGTGGGCCAGCGGTTTCACTCGGGGCTCCCCTGGAGGACAGGACGCCGATTGCAGCATCGGAGGGTGAGCTGACTTCTAGAGATGATGACTCGGCTGCAATGTCTCCCTCCGGGAGTTCAATGTTGCCCGAGCCGGATCCAGAATTATCAGCTATGCTGAAACGGGCCGCCGAGGCTGCCGGGCTCGAGTGGAACCTCCACCGTGTCCCGTTCAGTCTCGGTTGGAATCTGGAGTTTGGTATCTTGGGGCGGGCCGCGCTGGTTCTCAGCTCGCCGCCCCAGTGCCTTTCTTTCCCGAAATGCATGGAGAGCTTATCAGGTGGTGAACAGCATCTTTCTCTGCCAGAAACTGCCTGAATAGCTTTTCCCCCTCATTACCCTTGATGGAGGAACGGTGAAGGGTTGCGAGGTGTCCCTCCATTGGACCGGTCTGTCGACACAGGTGCACCTGTGTCCGGCGGCCGCTGCCTTTTTGGGGGGATCCTCGTCTCCCCCCTAAGGCCTGTGAGTTTCGTCTGTTCCGACGGGCAGAGCTTACAAAGCCTGTGGGCAAGCCCCTTCCTCTTGCGTGCCATGGCCTTGCTGCAGGCTAGGGCACCCATGGCATGCACGAGGGTAATCCAGACCGTGCGCTCATAGGTTAGCACCGCACTGCATCCGACCTCACCCTCCGGGGTACGGGTGTCGTAGCGTGCGTGATCGGTCTGGCGATGTCCACCTTGGTGGTCCAGTAGCGCCTTCGTTGGCTCAGCCTGGTTGATATGGCGGATGCGGACAAGGTTCGGTTCCTGGTCTCCCCAATTTCCCAGGTTGGGCTGGTCGGCGACGCGGTGGAGAACTGCATCAAACAGTTCTCTGCCGCTCAAGCGCAGACGGAGGTCATCCGGCACATCCTGCCCCGGTGGCCAGCTGCTGCCTCCACCCGCCGCCGGTGGCAGCTCCTCCGCCTGCTCGTCGCCGTGGGCGTTCTCCGGCCGCCGCTCCTGCTGGCCCTCCGCAGCAGCCTCCACCCAGGCCTCAGCATGGAGCCGGCCGCAGTAGAGACGCCCAGCCCGCTCCAGGCGCTACCAAGCCAGGTGGCAAGCGACAGCGAAAGCATTCCGGAGCGGGCCGCCCAGGAATGGATGAGATGCTCTTGGAGTGGCACGATCACTCCCTCCCCCCGGGTGAGGGCCGGGTGGAGCCTTTGTTTGTGTGTGTGTCTGTTCCGCCGCTGGCTCCCTAAAAAAAAAAAAAAAAAAAGCGGAGCAAGCGGTACCCACACTTCAAAGAGAGAGCAATTTCATCTGTTCCTGGGTCCCAAGAGGGCCAGTCTGGCGGGTGTGACCCTGTATAGCCTTACACCCCTCAGCTCCCCCTTGGTCGCCAGCAGGCAGCTTGGTGCGTTCGAGGACCCGGTCATCCGCCTTCTCACGCGCCCCCTGCCGCTTGTGGAGACAGGTAAGTGTTGCACAGCACACTAACACCACTCTCTCTACTTTGCTGCCCCACCTCAGGCTCGGCTACCCCGCTCAAGTCAGTGATAGTCATCACATTAGGTGTTGAGCAGACGCGCTCCTGAAAATTCAGTGATATTCATCACACCGAGTGTTGAGCAGTGCTCCTGACTTGTGCGTGCTTATCTTATCCTGCTGGCGAAGGATTTGATATAGCCGCTCCTCCAGCCGGTACGAAGGCCAGTTGTAAACTCGTTCTTCGTGCTACTAGGGGGTGGGTCGTGACCATCTTGGCCCAAGATTGGTCTGCAGCTTTGACCTGAAAGACATGTGCTTCAGATCTCTACCTCCCGCACCGCAGGCCATCCTGTGTGTTGCGTCTAAGGGTGGAGTATCAGTACAGTGTCCTTCCCCTCGAGTGCTCCAGAGCCCGTTGGGTCGTCAGGTCAACTGGAAGAGAGTAGTCTCGCCCACGGGCTGAGTATCTCTTTCTTAGTTTTGGAGAGGTACTCGGTCCAACATGTCTCTCCAATGAGAATGTGTTCAGCTGGTGTTGAAGTGAGAAAGGGTCCCACTGAAAGAACTTTCAGAGGCTCCTGGGGTATATGGTAGTCGCAGCCTTTGGCTTCCTCCATATGTGACCGCTTCAGCGCTAGCTTCACGATCGAGTCCCGAGGTGACCGTGGCAGAGCAGCTCACCCTGTGTGACTATAGTTCATCCCGGTCTGCTGCCAAACCCTCTTCAACAGAGGGGCCATGTACAAAGGGCGTGTTTTAACGGGGGCCTGGGCGACCCCCGACTACACGGACATTCGTGCCTCGAGTTGTTAGACATTGCGACCGTTGCGCAAGCTTCCCCTGCATGTTACAAACTCACCCGTCACCTCCTCCTTGGAGTCAGACGCTTCTGAGGGCGCCTTGTTCCACTCCTCCCGCTTACTCAATCGTGCCACCATCGAGCCTCACGACAGTTATAGCCAGGGCAAGTGGAGACTCCATCCCCTGGGTCCGGCTGGGTCATGACCATTCCGGGGCCGCTCAATTGCCCCCCCCGGTTTTATTTTTCCGCCAGTGTTTGGGTAAACCGAGCGGACTACCCTTGGACAAACACTGGGTCTCAGCTGCCCCAGGGGCCCGCAGAAATGCGTTTAACCCCAGTGAGCCTTCTAAAAGTGACTGCGACTCATGGTCGCCTTGCGCCTGCAAGTCAGTGAAATCATCACTCTTCATGTTGAGCAGAATTGCTCCTGAAACTCAGTGAAGTTCATCGCACTCAGGTGTTGAGCAGCAATGCTCCTGTAGCTCTGTGAGTTCATCACAGGTAGCTCAGTGAATTCGTCACACGCAGTGCTGAGCAGAAATGCTCCTGGTGCTCAGTGAAGTTCTTCGCACTCAAGTGTTGAGCAGAAATGCTCCTGCAGCTCAGTGAGTTTATCACACTCAGGTGTTGAGCAGTAATGCTCCTGAAGCTCAGTGAACTTGTCACTCTCAAGTGCTGAGCAGAAATGCTCCTGTCGTTCAGTGAAGTTCTTCGCACTCAAGTGTTGAGCAGAAATGCTCCTGAAGCTCGGTGAGTTTATCACACTCAGGTGTTGAGCAGGAATGCTCCTGAAGCTCAGTGAACTTGTCACACCCAAGTGCTGAGCAGAAAATGCTCCTGAAGCCCAGTGATCTTCACATGTTGTGTTGAGCAATGCTCCTGTCTTTTGCGCCCGTCGCTTGCACCTACGTGCCAAGTCAGGAGAGGAACAGGTCTTCATAGTTGCCCCTTATTGGCCCAACTAGACCTGGTTCCCTTCAACAGCCTTCCTGACTTCCCCTGAAAACTCTTTCGGGGACGGGGCACGATGGCACACGCGTTCTTCCCCCGGAGATTCCGGGCGGTCTTACATCTGAACGCGGAGGTTCAGGTGGCTATCACAAGAACATGTGATAGTTACCATCACTTCTGCGAGCACCCCCTAGAATTGGGTAGCGTGCTTACGCCTTTAGAAGTGGAACCTAGTCGTTGAGTGCGTCTTCTCTCCAGAGGAGATCCTGAAAGCTTTCGATCACTTCAGTGCTCTCTTTCCTGCAAAATGGGTTGCAGTAGGCTGTTTTCCTTCACCCTCAAAATGATGTTGCCTCGGTGTTTAAACGACGCTCATCGTGTTGCAGAAGTATGCAGAAGCACGTTCTGATCGTCAGGTTCCTGAGGAGCAAGGTCTTGTAAATCCTTGTGTCCCTCTTTATCCTCTTGGGCCTTGTCCCTGGTGCGACTGCACTGCAGAGACCGCCCCTGAGCCACTGCAGGCAGTGAGTTAAAAATTCTGTTATATCAGTTCTCCTGCTCGCGTGGTCTCTACTAGAGGGTAGGGACTTGCTCGCTTTCGGTCAACGTTTTGTGCCTGGAGTCTGGGCCGGCTAACTCTCACAAGCTGAGACCCCGGCTCGGATTGTGCCCAAGGTTCCTACCTCTCCCGTAATAGGAGCAGGTGGTGAGCCTGCAAGCGCTGCCCTGGAGGAGGCAGATCCAGCCCTGGCTTCTCTGTCCGTTCGCTTGGACGTGTACAGAATGCAAGTCATAGACCTCAGACCAGCTCTTCAAATATCTGTTGGAATTAAGCAGAGAGGGAAGGCTGTTTCCATGCAAAGTTGCACTTAGTGCTTGCCTTCATTTCGGCAAAGGTCCGAGATGCAACATGTCCACTTAGGTGTTGAGCTCCTCTATGATGAGTGTAAAGTGCTCCGCCTGGGCGTTGCGATATGCTTTGCTAAAACAGATTCTAGAGTTGGGGGCTGGACGACACCTAGTTGAACCGCTGCCTCACGTGGGCTCCCTTCTCATGAAGCCAGTTTCACCGTGAGCCCGGTTCAAGTGTCGGCTTGCTGCGCCATTCCCCTCCTATGGACTGGATACGTGCGCCTTTCTACTCCAGTTGAGTTCCCTTAAAATTTAACCCTGTTGAGTTCCTCCACACCCCTCCGACGTCGGACGTGCGGAACGTCTGGTGTTAGGCCTACCACTCGTAAGCAGTGTGGAACCTGTGTTAGGCTGGGTCCATATGTTGCGGTCCCTTCGGTGACCCCATATGTGTATTCTTCCACGATACGGCTCCCTGCGGTGAGCCCGTGTCTTCCCTCGGCAGAGTCTCTCTGCCGTCACTGTCCGGTGTGTCTCCCCCCACCGCTGACCCCGGGTTACTCTCGGCTCCTCAGCGAAAAGCAACTAGTGCGTGCATCCACTTCCGTATTTATACCCGCGCCGCGGGGGCGGAGTGTGTGATGCGAATCACGCACGCCAATTACATTGGCTCGTTCAATAGTACTCGAAGAAGACAGGCTCTCTAGCGAGATCCCAATTCAGTCGACCGTCGACTACGTCCTCCGTTCCCTCCTTCAGGGAACGGTGGGTTGCATACGCAACCAGGACGTTATTGAAAGTTTGTTTGGCACTTTATATAATTTACAGCATGCTAAAGAGTTTTTCTGTGATTCATTCTAACTAGAGTTACATGCTCAAACAAATGAGTTCATCCCTAGATTTTGAGCTCCCTTGCCTCCAAAATTCAGATTTAACCTCTGATCACATCCAAAAATCTACATTTTAAAATATAAATCGATACGGTGTTTCCAGCGGAAACAGTCTTTCTGGATATAGGCAGTGGCTCAGTGGTTCATGTAGGTTGTCTACAAACCGAAAGGTTGGTGGTTCGATCCCCGGTTCCACCTGACCAAGTGTCGAGGTGTCCATGAGCAAGACACCTAACTCCAGCTGCTCCCGACGAGCTGGATGGCGCCTTGCATGGCTGACACCGCCGTCGATGTGTGAATGAGTGCGTGAATGGGTGAATGTGAGGCAATATGTAAAGCGCTTTGGTGGCCATTGGGTCTGTTAAAGCGCTATATAAATGCAGTCCATTTACCACATAAAAGAATGACACAAACAGGCCAAGACCCTGCTAGTCTACTCCTAGCCTTATTCTACAGACCAATCACACCATTTTTGTGGGAGAAGGCACTTCATGTGGCACTGCTGGCTATTCTCTAACCACCATATGAAGTATTAACTTCCATATCCTGCATATACATCACTTAAAAGTGACAAAACACAGATGCAAAAGATATAGACTCTCCCAAAGAAAATCTGCTCCAGTTCATGAAGCATCTGCTCTAGCTACCACTAATGAAGTGATCCAAGTCTCCATACAGTTAAAAGAATGAATGCTTGTATTGTTTTTTTTCTATTATTTGATAATATACTATAGGTGTTGTTCCAAAACTGCATGGCATTCTATCTTCTGTGAAAAATTAAAGGCAAGATTTTGAAGGACTGTTCTTGCCGATACAATAACAATCAGTGTGGTCCAAAACAACACTAAACCCCATTGACTGTCATTATATGGACAAAAACAAACAAACAAACAAACAAGCAGCAACAAAAAAACAGGAACATTTTTTAAAATATCTTGTTTTGTGTTCTATAGAACAAAGTAAGTCATACAGATTTGCAACTACATGAGGGTGAGTAAATGATGACAGACTTATGAAAATGTTCATTTTCATGTGAACAATCCCTGTAAAGCACAGAAATTGGCTTTTAAATCGATTCTTGCCTAGAGAAATGGAAGCACTTGGACACAGCTATAACTACGTGGGCAAACTCTTCATTCCCTCTTGGTGAGTAGTGGCACAAAGCAGCATGGAAAATCCTTTTTACATTCTCTCCTCCTGAGTTCTCCTTCTTTTATTCCACTTTTGCACCATCTCAAACTGTTCTGAGCTGAACTAGGCCCCCATGTGGGCCCATAAAATCTCTCTCTGTAGCCACAAGTGTAGCTCCAAAGCCCCAAACCTCAAGAAAATGAATCAGGACTCTGTGAGAAGCTGCTGACCCGTTTCCTATCAAAGCAGTGCCCTAGCACAGACTTCTGTGGTCCAGGCCATGTGATTGATGGGCTCTGTACAGATGTAGTAACCGTTTTGCAGCAGTATTCTTGCGTTGCATTCCTGCCTCGTTTTTCTTTTTCTGGAGAGGGCCGAACATGAGCATAAGTAAAAAAGGACACTAAGTGAATCATTCTGTGTCTTAAGGGTGCTGGTGACGTTGTGAGTTTATGTATGCCCCATGGAACATTCCATACATAAAGATTTGGTATGTCTGTGACAGATACTGGCAGTTCTGCAGATGGGTAATGTGAAGAAGTCCATAGGGTTTTGACTGTGTGGTCCAATATGTTTGTGTAAGCAAGGCTTTCTAGAGCACAGACGGCTAGTGCTAACCCTGGTTTAACCTCTAAATGTCTCGTGTTGCTGAACATGGCGACATTTTATACATTATATGGATTACACATTGGAACATGGATTATACATTATATAATTCTGCACATACGATAATATGCAGTCACTGGCCAATTGTTAGCGGTGCACATAAGGCAGGAGTACAGCGTGCTAAAAGTTACTATATTAGTTACATTAAATCTGACTTCGCTAAGGGTCCTGAAAAACATTACACAAACTCCAAATCATTTTTTGGGCTAGAGGTTTTTGATATAGTTCAGTGTAACTGTCTAACTGTATAAATGTTGCAATGACAACTCACCTGTGACTTTGCTCTCATAAAGGGTCCACTGATATTGCAAGATTTCTCATATTTTCGCTTGTTCTCACTGCGGCAGTCTATATGTATATCAGAGTTATCCTATAAATAAAGACAGAGAGATCATTTAACTTACAGTAACAATTACTATTGCAGATGCATTTCTAGAACGTAATTAGTATCAATCAAGATTATGAATGAACAAAGGAACAATCAATCAATCTTTGTGAGGTACCAAACAACCAAAGGTATTAGAGTGATGTACCTTCACTATAAGGCTGGAGAAGCGTAGGTTTGGAGTGAAAGTGATGTTAAGCTGGGCTCCATATGCGTTCTCCCCTCTGTTTTCTAGACGTACATCCACTACCATCCTCCTTCTGGATCCCTCCATAATGCGTTCGGAAGGTTCTGCTGCTGTCTGACTCTGACATATCAGACTGCCTGACCGAAACGCTTGGGCACAGAACTGCCTGTAGAGCATCAGAGTGGGCATGAGCATGTGAATACGTGCGTTAGCATGTGTGTGTGTGCGTGACTTATCTTACTTGCGATTTATTAGATCAGTCTGAGATTGTAACACCAAGTCTGGAACACAATGGTCGTCTTCATCACACCCGTTCCAGAAGGGAAGCTGGAGAAAACCAGGAAGAAGGAAAAACAACGTAAAGTGCCATTACATTTATATGTATAAATATACATGCAAAAGAGTTTCATAATGTGTGTTAATGTTGTTAATGAAAGATATATAGTGTGACAATGAAGTTTCCTTTGACCTACAGACACTCACCTGTGTTTTCACAGTAGTTGGCCAGCCATCATCCAGAGCTGGGCCTTGATCCAGGTCCAATAGCTCCGTCTCTACAGTGAATATAATGGGCCTGGCGTAGTCTGTAGTCTCCTGTATCAACATTACAATATCATAAATCTCTCAATATAAATAAATGGCTATAAAAGAGTAACTTGGAAGAATATAATCTGCTGCTGTAATGCTAGAAATTGAACTTAATAAAATAAGAATGCTATTATTTCAATAGAAAACCTGAATGCTGTTATTTCAATAGAAAATCTGAATGAACAGACATTAAAGTACATAATTAATAGAACCAATAATGACTTGGCAGTTATCGCAGATTATGTAATCATTATCAATGATTTATGCAATGCAATGCACCCTTATGATACTGTAACCTAAGATGTGAAAGCTAACCATGACGTGGAAGTAGATGTGGTCACAGGTCTCCTCTCCAGGAAGCAGTGTAAGATTTTGAGGCTGCTGGCGATCTGGATCATCAAACACGGCTCGAGGGTTAAAGCGCTTCTCCTCAAAGAAAGCACTATAGCTAAGAGCTAAGAGAAGTGGAAGTAATAAAGTGAAATATTTACTCATCACAAATTATTTGCAAATACACTAATGCTAGATAACATGTGTTGGTATATACGCTACCATTCAAAAGTTTGAGGTCAGTACGTTTTTTTTTACGTTTCTGAAATAAAGTATTTTATGCTCACCAAGGCAGTATTTTTTAGATAAGAATACAGTAATAAAAATTATATTGTTATTACAATTTAAAATAACCATTTTCTATTTGAATATATTTTAAAATGTAATTTTACATGATTCTTCATACATTATCCTTTAATATGCGGATATGGTGCTAAAGAAACATTTATTATTATATCAATGTTGAAAACAGTTGTGCTGCTTAATATTATTTTGTGATATTTATTTCAGGATTCTTTGGTGAATACAAAGTTAAACAGCATTTGAAACTTTATACATTATATTATAAATGTCTTGACTGTCTCTTTTGATCAATTTAATGTGTCCCTTCTGAATACCCCGAACTTTTGAATGGCAGATTTAAGACAGAGATTTAAGACACTCTAGAGGTGAAATTTATGATAGTACGGAGATCTTAGAACAATTTGGGAGTTCTTAGACCTTAAAAGACAGAAAATCGAATCTTAAGGAAAACCCCTTTTAAGAGCCCTGAATGACGAGAGGATGTTCGGCTATCTGACAAGGTTCAAACAGAGGTTTTAAGCTGAAAGCTGAAACTTTGAACCTTTAAAAGACACTCTATAAACCTAAAGTTATCATATTTTCTAAAATCTCATAAATGTGAAAAATGTGTACCAATAAATGACACACTCAACATATTCATAACCCTGCTCAGCACATGTGAGGTGAATTAGAAAAAAAAAGTTTCTCCTTTTATGATGTCCCAACTGTCTGATTTCCCAGATGATCATAGAGAGATGACATGTCTTAGTCTTTGAGACCATTACGTTGGTTTCACACCCATGACATTTTTGATGAAGATGCTCTGGGGTCGTGAAGGTTAATTAAAAAGAGTTGTGCTGCTCTGTTGTCCCACACATTACACAGGAACCTGACATTCCAGCACATGACTTTCAAAACAACATATGATGGTCACCGAGGCCTTAAGTCAAACTGCATGTGTCAAACCGTAGACCTGTCCTGAGGGACTGAGGGATTTTTTCTTTCCTTTCACGCCATTCCAGCTTCTATGGCTGTGTTCATTGCAAGAGCCAGGTTTAGTTATTCAAAAATAAAACTAAATACGATTTTTTTCTAAAAACCTGAAGACTAAATATGGATTTACTTCGTTAAAAACCTTTTCAAAACTATCCACTGAATAGAGCATTTGCCTCTGCAGTGAAAACTGAACTTTGGTCAGGAATGCAGATATACCTTGACAGTGTTGATTTGTTTCAAAAACTGCTGCCACTTGATTTCCAGATTTAGATCCATCTGTGTAAATTGGGGTATGTTGTGGGAACATTGCTCTTATGTTCAAAAATTGCTGGTGACAATATTTTGGATAAGTTTTTGATTTTTGGTTTCTCGCTAAATCCAGATAGATTTTCGGCTTTTTGAGATTCCATGGAGGATTCCAAAAATGTGTCCTCAGATGGGTTTTAATGCGTAGACCAAGTGGACAGATGTAACTTGGATTTGTAAGACTGGAGAAACTGGAAGTGAGGCCTACTCTCTGAGAAAACAAAGGAAATTAACATCTGAACTCTCTTGCTACATTACCATCCCCATTCGAGACACGATCACACTTGAGTTGATCACCTCCCAATTTACATATCATTCCCTTCACCCATCCCTAACTGAATTCACCCAAAAATCTATATGGTTTAATATGAACAATTATCATACAGTATTATACGTTTGGTATAATTTGAAACGTCTCAGTGCTACTGTTACAAACGTCTCATGCCCAAAGAAGTAAACCAAAAGGTAATAAAGTTCTTAAGAGTTTAGAGATAACTTGCACACAGAGGAGGGTGTGTCTTCCAGGCAAATGGCATCCTGCCCAAAACGTGTAAACTGAATGCAAATTCTCATTGTTAGCAAATGTTTCCATCTGAAAGAAGTTTCTGTCTATATAAAGAAATGCAACGAGAGGCTCGACGCGATATGTAGCTCAAATTAGCCTGTGATACGGAATGTGTGCAAGACACTCCGCATCATGTATTTTCTAATGTCAGGTTCGCATCTTTCCTCTTTATTCCAGAGCATTTGATGTTTTGTATTTATTATCTTTGAACTGATTATGAAATTGGCATGATACATTTACCTGACATAATAAATTGTTACACTAGATTTTTTTCTGACTGACTCTGAAATTGTTTTCCCAAGTAGATTAAACGGATTCGTATGTTACCGCAAGACTGCATCAGATTAGTGACGACTAATATTTGGCACTAATTCAAGTGTACTTGGTTTGCAAAGACAAGAAGTTAATTTCTGTTTAGGGCAACAAAAATGCTGCTTGACCAACCTAAATTTGGGTGTGTCTTACCTCTGTTTTAATTTAATGTTACTTTAAGATAAGTGTAAGTGGGAAACCACGGCATGGCCAATCCAAAGCTATTATAAGAGAAGTAATGTTGGTCGACTTATATCTGTAGTAGTGGCTATACCTCTGCCTGAAGTAAACATTACTTTAAATTCAAGTGTATGCAAAATCATGGGGGCTATTTAAAAGTATCTTTGATTGTATAAGCGTAAATGCGACCATCTCAGGTATATAGCCAATTACCTCTGTTTAGTGACTCAAAATTGATAAACTTGTGATCGTGAGACCCGCGTTAAACAGAAGGCGTGAGGACCTCAAAGTGCCACAGTTTACTAATATGAACGGGTTAAATATAAGTAAAGAGTTAAAAAGAATAATCAAACATTCGCTAACATTTAATGATGCTCAGATATCATTAAAACCTTTTTCATTTATGGAGAATGAAATAATTCATTCATCATTTCATTATTCAGATGAAATAACGAGGTAATACATATGAGAAAATGTATTGCATTTAATCTTGTTGTGTTGCTTAAAAGGAAAGACAGTAACACGCAGAGACCTTCACCAGTTCTATCGGATACCGCCACAGGACCGATTTAGACGGGCTTACAGTTTTCTTTCATCTATTATTGAATGCTGATTTGAAAAACTGCTGAATAGGCTGGATTTTCCTTATTTGTTTTAAGTTTGATTGTATATTTTAGAGCCAACTTTAGTAGTCTGATTTCCAAGGAAGGTTCATTGACATCCAAACATAAATTTTTGACTGGTGCCGATTGTATACCTTGGTGGTGTACAGTATCCAAAAGTGATATATATGATTTCCTGGCTGATTTCCTGGTTTGTGAGCACTTGAAACCGTTCTGCGTTAACCAGGATTGTATTTTTGTTTATCTTCAGTTGGATTTCACAACATGTTCTTTCCAAATAAAATCATCACGAATATAACTTTCAAGACAGACAAATGGTCTGTAGTGTTTCAACCTTCTGAAGCATTTTAAAGCAGTAATGCAGTGTGCCACACTTTGTCACTTCTACTTAGTGTTTTTGCACAGCAATGACTTCATGTGTAGTTAGGACCCATAAAACACAATATTCAAACCATTCGCATCTATTATATCAGGAACCATTTATAACACTATTCATTAGATTTTTTGGCTAGCTGACACAATATTACACAGGCTAAAAAGACTTTTATACTAATTTAATTTGTTGTTTTAGCCAGTCATTATACAATGTGTCTACTTTACTTCTAAATTTCCAGAGCTAGCTAAGCAGTTTTTTCCCCCTCCAAAGGCAAATCTTGAATCAACAAAGCAACAAAGGAAAGATCAAGAGATTACTGTATGTTGAACAATTCATCACAACTGAATATTTTTCAGGCTAATACGTGGCATGCTTAGAAGGGAATAGTCCTGGTTGCGTATGCAACCCACCGTTCCCTGAAGGAGGGAACGGAGGACGTAGTCGACGTCGACTGAATGGGGATCACGCTAGGGAGCCAATCGTCTTCGAGTACTTTTGAACGAGCAATATAATTGGTGTACGTGATTGGTGTACCCCGGCGTCACGGGTATAAATAAGGAAATGGTTGCACGCACTAGTTTCTTTTCGCTGAGGACTCCGAGCATAACTCGGAGTCATCTGTGGTCCAGCGGTAGTGGCAAGGGGACTATGTCCTCCGTTCCCTTCTTCAGGGAACGGTGGATTGCATACGCAACCAGGACGTTCCCTTTCAGTCGATAACGTTGGACGTAGTCGACGTCGACTGAATGGGGATCAACCATTGAAAATGGCACTAAAAGTGCCACCTTCCAGTGCCTAGACAAAAGCCTCCTGATGCCCCTGCAATTTAAGGCGGGTAAGGACAGGGCTTAGGCCAGGGAAGTCACTGCTGTTCCTACAGGACCACTGGTAAAGCGTTCCCTGTTCAAGGAAGGAAGGGACGCTGAGAAGCCACATCCTGCCCGAAGGAAGGTAACATGTGGAGAATACACATATGAACTGGGTGGATGACCGGCAGTACAACATATGGAATGTCACTGGGGTGGCTACAGCATATGACAGGGGGGAGACTCCTCGGACAGTGACGTTAGAGCAGACTCTGCCTAGGGAAGACACGGGCTCGCCGCAGGGAGCCGTACCGTGGAAAAATACACATATTGGATCACCATACGGATCGCAACATATGGACCCAGCCTAACACAGGTTCCACAAGCTTACGAGTGGTAGGCCTAACACTGGGCGTTCCGCCACGTCTGATGTCGGAGGGGTGCGGAGGAACTCAACTGGGTTCGGTAAATTGAACTCAACTGGAGCAGAAATGGCGCACCTATCCGTTCCGTAGGAGGGGAATGGCGCAGCAAGCCGACACTTCGAACCGGGCTCACAGTGAACTGGCTTCATGAGAAGGGAGCCCACGGGAGCAGCGGCTCGACTATAGGTGTCGCCCAGCCCCCAACTCTACAATATCTGTCAGCGAAGCACTCTATGTCAATGCCTAGGTGGAGCACACACTCATTTAAGAGGAGCTAGGGTTAGGGTGCCTAAACTGCCTAACCCTTTGGCGTAAGCACAACTTTCCTATTTTAGGGGGGGCTCGCAGAAGTGATGGAAACTACCACATGTTCCTGTGGTAGCCATCTGAACCTCCGCGTCCAGTTAGGACCGGCCTGGAATCTCTCCAGGGGTCTGAACGCGGGTGCCATCATGCCCCGTCCCTGAAATGAATTCAGGGGAAGTCAGGAGGGCTGTCGAAGGGGAGCTAGGTCTGGAAGGGCCAATAAGGGGCAACTGTCAATACCTGCCCCACTCCTGATCTAGCACAATAGGTGCAAGCGGCATGCGTGCACAAGACAGGAGCACTGCTCAACACTACACTAGAAGATCACTGAGCTTCAGAAGCAACTCTGCTCAACACCTGAGTGTGATGAATTTCACTGAGCTTTCAGGAGCATTTCTGCTCAACATGTGAGTGTGATGAAAATCACTGAACTTGAGCAGGCACCAAACGACAATGAATCGTATAACCGCTTTTTTAGAAGACTCACTGTGGAACGCATTTCTGCAGAGCCCGGGGCCAGCTGAGCCAGTGTCTGTCTAAGGGTTGTCCGCTCAGAAAGAAATAACACAACTGGCAGAGAGAGGACTCCGGAGCGGACAACAAATGTAACTGTGCAGCCCTGAAGTGGTCCCTGCCCAGCTGGACCGCCAGGGGATGGAGTCTCCACACTCTGTGGCCATCTGGCCACGACTGCGACGTGCGCAAACAGGACAGGAGCAATGCTCAACACGTAGGTGTGATGAATAGCACTAATCTTAGGAGCATCTTAGCTCAACACCAAGGTATGATTAATATCACTGAGCCAGGGCGGAAGCCAAGTGAAATGAATCGCAAGCCGAGTCTGATGGCAGACGTACCCGAGGTGGGGCAGCGAGGTGGAGGCCAGGGACCCGGCTCGGAAGGCCCGGAGGCGGCCCGAAGCAGGGTCTGAGTGTGGTGCATGACACTTACCTGTCTCCACGAGACGGCCACGAATGCGTGAGAAGGCGGATGATCGACCCCTCGAACCGCACCCAGCTGCCATGCTGGTGAACAAGAGGGGGCTGAGGGGTCGCTGAAGCTGAAGCTGAAGGCTTTACAGGGTCGCACACCGCCAAACTTGCCCTCTTGGGAGCCAGGAACAGAGGAACTTGCTCTTTCTTTGAAGTGTGGGTACCTCTAGCTCGAACGCCCTCGGCGACGAGCAGGTCGGAGGAACTGCCACCGGCGGCCTGCTGTAGCCTGACAGACCTGTAGCAGCGCCATGGCACGCAAGAGGAGGTGGCTTGCCCATAGGCTTTGTAAACTCTGCCCCTTCGGAACGGACGAGAACTCACAGGTCTTAGGGGGGACGAGGATCCCTACAAAAGGTAGTGGCCGCCAGACACAGGTGCACCTGTGTCATGACAGACCACCTCAGCTGGAGGGACAGCCTCGCAACCCTTCACCGCTCCTCCATCAAGGGTAGTGTGGGGGAAAAGCTATTCAGGCAGTTTCTGGCAGAGAAAGGTGCCGTCCACAACCTGATAAGTTCTCCATGCACTTCAGTATAGCTGACATTTCTGGATCTGGCTTGGGCAATGTTACACTCCCAGAGGAAGATAACACAGCTGAGTCGTCATCTCCAGAGGCCAGCTGCTATCAACATCTTATACTCTGGGGGAACCCCAGTTGAAACAGCTGATCGGCCCATTAAAGAGGGACCTGCACGCTCAACAGGAATTCCATCGGCTGCGGTGTGATGGAGGAGTGAGGAGACCACAGGGAATGGTTATCGGGCGAGACATCCATCGCTATCCTCCGATCACCCATCCCACACGGCACCCGGCGGTGGGGCATGATAATGAGGACCCACGCTTCTCGGACGAAGGCGAGTCTCGATCTCAACAACCGACAGTCATATTCCCGCAATGAGAACATGAGCCATCCACAAAAGCTCCCTCAGCGTGCTGAACATATAAATATATATATATTTATATACACATAAATATATAGCTCAAACACGTGATGCAACAATTGTGACCGTCAGAGAGGAAAAGGGAACGACCGCATCCAGAAACGCACAGGTGGAATGACACCTTGAAAAAGACGCAAACGCACCCGTGTTGCTCTTTCAGAAAATAGGACCCATAACCAGTGCCGGAGCACACAGGGGAATGACCGTGGCAACACTGTACAGCGAACTGAAACAGTGAAGCACTCACTTTTCCGCCCTCTAACCAGCCGTCAACACACAAATCTTTAGAATTTGTTGCTGTTAAAACAGCAGTTGAGAGCTCAAAGCTCGCGATCACCGCTGCACTCATGCTGTAGAAACCACCAGCACTGGGAGAGTCTTCCAGAAGAACACCGACACACTCACTCGTTGTAAACAACAGCACTCTTCAGAGACATCAAACGATCGGCTCCGAAGCGAAAGGCAACTAGTGCGTGCATCCACTTCCGTATTTATACCTGTGCCGCGGGGGCGGAGTGTGTTATGTAAATCACGCACGCCAATTCCATTGTTACATTCAATAGTACTCGAAGACGATTGGCTCCCTAGCGTGATCCCCATTCAGTCGACGTCAACCACGTTATCGTCTGAAAGGGAACCTTAACTGAACTACACTGAATATGCAGCTGGTTGGTGGTGAGATAATCCCTACAGCTGTCAGCTGTTTAGTTCTCTTCTAATGATACTTTAACCAACAGATTCTACATGATGAGAAGAAACTGCTGCTTTCAGAGCACTACCATAACTTCCTGTTCTCTATTCAGAGTGTGTTTGGGTGAAAGCTAAGTGTTATGTCTTTCTTTGAGCAAATAACTGTTGCAATCCAACACTACAACAGATGGATTCAGTGAAAAAATACCATATTATTTACATAAGTAGATAAATAAGTACCAATTTCATATATGATCAACAATCTACACAGAAATGAAACTTTTTATTTACCAAATTATTTATCTGCAGAAAACTTACAAGACAAAGTAAAGTATTGCTTATTTATTGAAAAAAGTATTTGAAATTTTTATCATAAAAATATAAACACTGACCTATTTCTTGTGAGGGTCTGATAGGAGTCCGAGCTGTGACATTCAGACATACAATAGCCGACATGCAGGTCACATCTTTTCCTCCTCTCCGACAGTCTTTATTGAATACGTTGATCTTGCTGGGCTCAAATCGAACCGTGGCATGGATTCGGACAACACTTCTAGACCTGTAGCACAGCAAATATTATTAAGTTTTTTATTAAGGAGAAACTAACAGTGTAAAGAACCCTGTGTTAGAGACCCACCACAGAAGTACTGCTGCACCGAGGGAGCCCACAGCCAGATCCACCAGGCCATCTCCATTCATATCCATATTGCCATGGATACTACGACCAAAGTACTGTAGACCCGGGGCCAGCTGAACTGCAGCAATCCTCTGACAGAGAGAGGAGATGGGTGTAAAATAAATAACTATTCAAAGCAAACACATTCAAATAATTAATACACAAGAGAAAAGGACACTTATGTGGTACCTGTTTATATTTCCTCAATATTCTGTTGCGTTGGCTGTAGTAGATGTAAATGGCTCCTTTGTGATCATCCTCTAGTGGAGCTCCCACCACCACATCATTAAATGAATCCCCATTTAGATCAGGCACAGGGGCCAGTGCAGAGCCGAAACGGGCATTCTGACCTTGATCTAAGATCTCCAGCGAGCCCTCCAATATGAAACGAGGCTGATGGTAAAACAAGCATAAAGAGCTGCCATGAGGTAATAAGACACAATTTAGATACAGCAAGAGCCTTGTTGCTCCAGTTTGATGGCTTGTACAGAGTATAAGGCAGAGGTAAACTAATGGGTTTCACAATGCAACAATGTACAGATAGTTTGCCCTTTAATAAAGTCAACTGACGCCACAATGCATTGAAAATGTGGTCATGCACAGGGCTGTATGTGGGTGGGATACTAGTACTGAATGTTTTGTGAACTCCTATTTCCATATTATTGGATGCTCATCTAACCTATAATTCAATGTTGCTTTTGCTAAAAACTGAAATCTTGAAGTTTTAATTGGACTAAAAATACATTGAGAATACATTAGGAATCAGGGATAAATTCAGTAAGAATAAATATTATGGTTTAAGAGAGATATAAAAGAAGCCTATTTACATTAAATTTATATTACTGTTGTAAAAACATTTTCAATGCAAACTTTTAATGAGGAATAGGGTCATTGTTTATATTTATTTCATACACCAACAATTTAAAAAAAAAAACTCTGAAAATATGCTGCTTATGATGTGAATATCCACTTAGGTCATGGACAAGGGCTAAACATTTCTGTAAACAGAAACAATCTTTTGAGAATTTTTTTAAAGATCCAGAGACGAAAACAACCAATGCTTTTATGTAAGAAATTTGGATGAAATTGCTGCCTTTATCCAACAAAACAGAAAAAAATGCTGCAGACTGCAGCACAACTGTAGCATGATTTTGAAAATAAAATGCAGCCTTTAAGAAAAAAAAAATGTCCACATGATTGAAATAAATAGTTATAAGCATACACATTCACAATAACAGTCCAAACCAGACTCCTAAGGTCAAATGCAAGAACTGCTCCTGTATTATCACTTAAGGTGAGGTCAGTAAGAAGGCATTTGAACCTTTCAAATCAATTAGTCTCAAATGGATGGAAAGTTTGAGGGAAAGGTGCAATTTCTCAAAGCAAAAACTGTTCAAGTTAGCCAAGTATTTGGGAGAGTAATTAGCCATGCACATAACTCTCCTCCTAAATTCCTAAATCTCTCACTCGCACTGAAAATATACGGCCATAGACGACAGACACATGAAATCAATTGCATCCTTCCTAAAATAGCATCAGATTACAGTAGAAGAGAAGAGAAGAGAAGAGAAGAGAAGAGAAGAGAAGAGAAGAGAAGAGAAGAGAAGAGAAGAGAAGAGAAGAGAAGAGAAGAGAAGAGAAGAGAAGAGAAGAGAAGAGAAGAGAGAATGGTTTGCATAATAAATGGATGGCGTATGTACTACGGTATTTGAATAATGACTTAACTATAGTCAATTATTTCAGTTAACGATGTTGATGTACCCTGTGTCTGGCTGCAACCTGAGGTATAACACAGATTGTGGCCCCCTGGTTAAGGCCACAAGGAAATAGCTTATAAGAGCTAAATGAATAAAGATGGAGGTCTGCTTTATCCACAGCATTGCTCTTGCATGCACTGCAGCTTTTTCCATTTATTAAAGCAGCTTTCTCTCTCTCTGTGTGCAATTCATATAATTACATTTCAAGGGGAAAATATTTTCCTGCTGAGTTCACCCTCCACTACTCTATGATGCGAGGTATGACAGGTGGCTAAAGCCTGTCAGTATTTATGTGAGACCATTAATGAGGAACTGCATCAATGCACAGGCACAGTTTTCAGAGCTTGGATCCCTCAGCTTTAAGAAAAGAGACAGCATCTGTAATACTGCTTTCTGGGTGGGAAGTAAACAGGAGGTAATATAATAGCTTGTCAATGGCTAATTTACTTGTTTTTCACAAGAAACTGTACCTGCTCTGTGACTCTGTATATGTAGACTTTGCCCTTTTCCCAGCCTCCACTGAAGAACATGGGCGCAGCCACCAGCAGGTTATCAGTCACTCCATCATCATCCATGTCCACTGGAGCAATCTCACTGCCATAGTATGACCCTATCTGCACAAAGACATCCATCGAAGCCAGGCTAATTACTACTGGTGCACAAGGACATGCATTTTGTGCCTATGAAGTACATCACTTGGATATGTATAAGCTAATGTAAGCATAAACATGCATGAGCTGTACCACTTTTTACTTACACTGTCCTCAAGCATAAGGGCATATACATATATACAGTGAATGGCAAAATAAAAATGCCATAATATGACAATTCAATCAGAATCAGAATCAGAAAGATTTATTGCCAAGTGTGCTTGCACACACAAGGAATTTGTTTTGGTACTGAGGCTTCCAGTGGACATATACAAATACAAATACAACAAGAAACATAATACTACAAATTATAAGAATAAAAAATAAAAATCTAAATATATGAGAATAAAAGTATCACAGTTGGGTTTAGTCGGAATAGACATTTTCAGATTTACAGATTATGAACATATTTACAGTGTTTTGAATATTATAAATAAATAAATCCACATATAAGTATCACCTGAATTGTAGGATATTGCACTAAACAGTAGGAGTATTGCACTTAAAGGCATATGCCTTGGGAGGAGTGTTAACTGTTCAGGAGGGAAATGGCCTGGGGGAAGAAACTGTTCCTGTGCCGAGATGTTCTTGTGGCCAGTGATCTGAGTCACCGTCTTGACGGTAACAGTTCAAACAGGTGGTGTCCAGGGTGAGTGGAGTCTGTGATGATTTTACCTGCTCTCTTCCTCACTCTGGAAGAGTACAGGTCCTGGAGGGTTGGCAGGGGGGCGCAAATGATCCTCTCTGCAGTCCGGACTAGGATCCTGATGTCTGATTTGGTAGCTGAACCAAACCAGACAGTGATGGATGTGCACAAGACAGACTCAATGACGGCTGAGTAGAACTGAAAATGCAGCTCCTGTGGCAAGTTGAACTTCCTCAGCTGGCGAAGGAAGTACAGTCTCTGCTGGGTTTTTTTCACAATGGAGTCAATGTGATTGTCCCACTTCAGGTCCTGAGAGATGGTAGTGCCCAGGAACCTGAATGACTCCACTGCTTCCACAGTGCTGTTCATGATGGTGAGTGGGGGAGTGCTGGGCTGTTCCTCCTGTCCACGATCATCTCCACTGTTTTGAGCGTGTTCAGCTCAAGGTTGTTATAACTGCACCAGACAGCCAGCTATTCAACCTCCAGTCTGTAAGCAGATTCGTCACCGTTTCGGATGAGACCGATGACAGTGGTGTCGTCTGCAAATTTCAGGAGCTTGACAGAGGGGTCTTTAGAAGTGCAGTCATTAGTGTACAGGGAGAAGAGCAGTGGGGAGAGAACGCACCCTTGGGGGGCCCCAGTGCTGGTGGTGAGAGTCCTGGATGTGAGTTTCCCCAGTCTCACTCGCTGCTGCAAGTCCGTCAGGAAGCTGGTGATCCACTGACAGATCGAGGATGGTATGGAGAGCTGGGTCAGTTTGGCTGTGAGAAGACCAGGCATGATGGTATTGAAGGCCGAACTGAAGTCCACAAAGAGGATCCTTGCATAAGTCCCTGGTCTGTCGAGATGTTGCAGGATTTAATGCAGTCCCATGTTGACAGCATCATCCACAGACCTGTTTGCTCTATAAGCAAACTGAAAGGGATCCAGCAGGGGTCCAGTGATGTCCTTCAGGTGGGCCAACACCACTCTTTCAAACGACTTCATGACCACAGACGTGAGAGCGACAGGTCTGTAGTCATTAAGTCCAGTGATTTTGGGTTTTTTGGGGACAGGAATGATAGTGGAGCGTTTGAAGCGGCAGGGAACTTCACACTGCTCCAATGATCTGTTGAAGATCTGCGTGAAGACCGGGGCCAGTTGGTCACCGCAGGCTTTTAAACAAGCAGATGAGATGCCGCCTGGGCCTGAGGCTTCTCTAGTCTTCTGTTTTTTGAAGACTTGGCTCACGTCCTCCACACAGACCATAAGCTCAGGTTGGATGGCAGGAGGGGGGGGTGGGCGTGCAGGAGGTGATGGTGAATGTGTGAAATGCAGATCAGACCGGGTGTGTGGTGTGAATGAGGGCTTTTCAAACCTGCAGTAAAATGAATTTAAACCGTCAGCCAGGTGTTGATTGTCCACAGATCGGGGAGATGGTGACTTGTAGTTGGTGATGTTCCTCAGGCCAGTCCAGACTGATGATGGGTCGTTGGAGGAAAACTGTTTTTTCTTTTTTTCAGAGTAGTTCCTTTTAGCAACTCTGATCTCCTTTGTCAATCTGTTTCTGGACTGGTTATACAAAAAAATTTTCCCCACTTCTGTAAGCATCCTCTTTGGCATGACCAAGGTGTTTGAGTTTCCCAGTAAACCATGGTTTATCATTAGTGAATGATAAGAATGTCCTGGTAGGAATGCATGTATCCTCACAGAAACTTATATATGATGTTACAGTATCAGTGAGCTCATCCAGATCGGTGGTAGCAGCTTCAAAAACAGTCCAATCAGTGCAATTGAAGCAGGCCTGTAGATCCTGCTCTGCTTCATTAGTCCATCTTTTTACAGTCCTTATCAAAGGTTTAGCTGATTTCAGTTTCTGCCTGTAGGTCGGAATAAGATGAACCAAACAGTGATCAGAGAGCCCCAAAGCTGCCCGTGGGACAGATTGATACGCATTCCTTATTGTGGTGTAACAGTGGTCCAGTATATAATATACTGTACAGTAATAATTACTGTCTCGTGGGACATGTAACGTGCTGTCTGTATTTTGGTAGTTCACGGGAAAGATTTGCTTTGTTAAAAATCCCCAAGAATTATTAGAAGAGAGCCTAGGTGCCTTTGTTCCGTTTCAGCTATTTGTTCAGCCAGCTGTTGTAGCGCCGCGCTCACACACGCGTCTGGAGGGATGTAAACATTCACGAGAATGAAAGAGGAAAACTCCCGTGGCGAGTAGAAAGGTTTGCAATTAATGAAATGGGTCTCTAAGTTAGGAGAGCTTATCTTGTTCAGTGTTGTTATATCTGAACACCAATTTTCGTTAATGTAGAAACACAATCCACCACCTCTCATTTTCCCTGTTAGCTCCGCGATGCAATTCGCTCGGAACAGCTGGAAGCCCGGCAGATGTATTGCGTTGTCCGGTGTGGCTTCACTCAGCCAGGTTTCAGTGAACCACAGAGCAGCAGAGTTAGAAAAATCCTTGTTAATGCAGGTGAGGAGAAGTAGTTTGTCCCTTTTGTTAAGAAGGGATCGGAGGTTCGCAAGATGAATACTGGGGAGTGCAGTGCGCAGGCCGCGCTCGCGGAGTTTAACCAGCGCGCCGGCTCGCTTTCCTCGTCTGCGTCTGACCGCGCGTTTGAGCAACACTGCTGCCCCTCCGACGAGAATGTCCAGCAAAACGTCTGAATAATCAAAAACTGTATGGAAGTTTTCTGGTGTGTGTTTCCTAATGTCCAGTAGTTCGTCTTTGATGAAACTGATAGGAAAATAATGACTAAACACAGGACAAATGAACAAAAACAACATAATAGCTGGAGAGCTACACACCGAGGCAGCCGTCTGCGGCGCCATCTTGGATCTTCTTCTTGCACATCATTGTTTAACACAATCTCTTTCCAAAGTCTTTGCAACTTCATACAAGCAGCTGGTTGATTCAAAAATGTATGGCTTGTCTTTAATCTCATACTTTAAGGGGTTATAAAATAAATAAATAAAATTATATATATATATATATATATATATATATATATATATATATATATATATATATAAATCTAGACAAAGAAACAAAAAATGCTTATTATAACCAAATGCTTATTTCTCATGTGTCTCTCAATCACAATCTACTGTACAGTGTATGCTTTCTAAATAAAGAGTCACATGCATAATTATGCAGTTTGATTAATAGGGGTGATATTTAAGGCAATTTCCTGAGGTAATAATCACCTGTTAAATGTTTACCTCCTTAAAAACTATTCAATAACTCTGTGCGTTGTTTGTAAGAGTGAATTTATTTGCAGTGATGAGAAGCACATGGATTAGGGTTTGTATTCTAGACTCTAGACAGTCCACTCATCGCAAATGAAAGCCAGGAGAGAGATTGAAAACACAATGACCAATTGATCACTGTCGTTTGTACAGTCTAGCTGCTTTTCCACCATCCTGCCAAACCGTTCTCATTGCTAAATCAATCCATTCCACGGTGATCTGGCCCAGCCGATACGAATATGGATTCATTTTCCACTGTGGGGCTGATAACGGAGCCCTTTGGAATGTATTACAAATGCGTCAGTCGTTGCATTGGTAACGCAAGAGTCTACAGATGATATGAGACGTTAATAGTGATTGTTTTATGGAGGATTTTCAGATAATTCTTTTCATTTTATTATTAACTTGTGTTTAGGTCGCTCAAATAGCGCACCAGGCCAGCTACAGAGAAACTGGTAGCCTGGCAACAGACAAGTGACCAATCCTGAGTGGTGACATCACTACACGCATTCTACCAGCACGGTTCAGAATGGTTAGCCAATGGTGCTGAGAATCCAGGCTGAGATCGGTTTGTAATTGTGCCGTGTCAAACCAGGCTTAAGTGGAAATATAACTGAAACAATTCCTTGCTGTTCTTAAAACCGTTCGGCCTGACAGTGGAAAAGAAGCTTTTGAGTACTTGGATACAGGAGAGCTGTAAACACGCAAAAACTGCGTGTGAAGGATGAGTCAGAGTAGCAGAATGATATTGGAGAATACATGAGCATTGTATACAAACACTGTGTGCTGCAAATGTTTGTAAGCATGTTTGTAAGTGCTTTACCTGCTGTCCCTTGAGTGAGTGTAATATAGTGAGCTCTCCAGTATTTTTGAGGGTGAAGATAATGACCTTGCCCGTGTGGTTAAAACGTGGAGCTCCTGCTACATATAACTGACCACTGTGAGCTGACACCACTGACGTCACTGTGTATCCTACAAACACAAAAGGAGAAAGATGATCAAATAAAATGCTTATCAATTAAAGACTCTATACTGGATGTATCACTTTTCTTGGTAACAGAGTGGAGTTAAAATGAGACCAAGAGAGTTTTTTTTTTTTTACAGTAGAATGAATAACAATAATTTAAAAAAATCATTTAGATGTTGACATATCACACTAGGGCATTTATCTCAGTGACAGCCATGGTTGAATGTATAGGTGTGGATTATTTACCCAGGTAGGCTCCATGGTTCTTCAGTTCATCTGGAAACTCCTGTTCATAGGAGGACTTTGGTGGAACCACTTTACCCTGACGAGTCTCCTTCAGCACAGCCCCATTCCAGTCATAAGCTCCCACAGCTCCCACTAAAATACCGTCCTGCAGACAGAGCAAACAAATATATTCAGATTTTTACATTTACATACAATTCACTAATTTTACAATTACATACAATTCACTGACTATATTCTTCTTTTCTGTGAACTCTTATAGCATCAAACTATAGGCTTTTGGTCTGTCAAGTGATGAATTGGTGGCATCTATTGTTTTAAGTTGCCAGTTTTTCTGACATCCAACTGATTTTTATGAGACCCTAGAGCATCTGCAGTGGTTCATTTCGGGTTGATGGGCTTTCGCTTCCAATGGCACTATATTAGTCAAATAAAATAAAACAATTTCAGTGAGACTTGCATAGAATTAATTCTGGAACAGTTGCTGAAGAATAATGGAAAAATATAGTAAAAGCTCACAATCTCAAAAACCTCTTTATATTATTTAGCCAATGCATCAATCATGCCTCCATGGCATAATCTATGTTTTACTGTAGATTGAAAGCACAGTTAAAAAATGCACATTTTGCAGTTGTTTGTATAGAACATATTGCAGCTACATTCTTGACCTCATTTAGCTCTCAGTAAATTCACAATACAGTGATTCACACATTTTATCTTATTCATTCAGTGTCCATCCAGCTCATAATTTCTCAGTAAGTGCTTTGCATTCAATTACCATAGAAACCTCATAAACAATTTATTTACTTAGTGATGAGTTTATTCTGCTGTAAAATATGAACAAAATGCTTGGCATCCCACACTGTTAATTATGTAGACAGTAGTCGGAATGAGAGCAAGTGGAATGGTTTCATGTTTAGAGAGAACTTAAATTCCCTGGCGGATGCTTACATATAAACAAACAACAACGTTCTGAGCAATCCCAGCCCAGACGGAACATTCTTCCCGAACTTGCAGCCCACTGAGAGTGCGCTGCTCTGGCTCAGTGGATAGGCTACTTCAGATCTCAAACATATACACAGAGAGCTGATATTTAAACAGAGAACAAAATGCACTGCGGATGAAACCACCAATACTTTCAGAAAGCCTCCAGCTTTGTGTGCCTTTATGGTGTGACCTCATCCTTTCAACAACTTCTGCTTCGGCTCTACTGCATCCTGGCTTTCACAGCATAAAAGGAGTCACATCTAAATACTGGCTGAGTGTGATGTTGTGCACCTGGTTACATTGCACCTCATCATCGCTACCATAAATCAATCATCACTTTTCATTTCTAATGAACCACAACCACATACGCATGCAGAAGATGTGATAAGGGACCAGCACAAAGACAAAAAGCAGGACTGCCTCTAAACTTGATGCTACTAGGACTGCAGTGCTGCAGTGCTTTAAGACTTTTACTGGACACATTTTACTAGACATATTTTTTCTCATTTCCCTCTTTTGCTTGTCTAATTTTGACCAGTTAAACATTTGAATCTTGTTCCTGCTAACACTACAGTCTGCACTCCCCGATACAGTGGACGGAAAAATATGGCCAAAAGCATTGCAAGCCGGTGAACAGCCATTTGCAAGCGAAAACAACAGTGTGAAGAACTGCAAAACAGATTGACCATGTAGAACCAATATGTATAAAAAAATAAACTGTTGCAAATGTCTAAATTACTTGTGTAGCCTACATTTACAGTTTTGGCACGATTGTCTCACTCATTAGAGTTTTGCAAGTATGAGAGGGAAGGCGAGTCTACCTTCTTCTTTAAGTCAATCAAATGAGGTTCTCGTTGACTCTGGATTTAATCTTATCTGATTGGTTCATTAAACACGCCAGACACCAGATGGCATCTTTATCTTAATTTGGCTCAGCATCGTTCTCACTGAGCCAAATGAAGATATATCAGTCTGTTTTTTTCAGTTTCAATTATTAACTTTAACTTTATCTTTTTTAATTACGTCAAAAAAGTCATCTTTATTGCTTCCTGAATTCTTATATCTAGGCAATCACTTTATATTGTTACTGTATATCTTAAATACCTAGTTCTGACTTTAGATGGTGCATGTTGATAGGTCTAAAGACTAAATCACTTGGTAGCGATTACATCATTATCATACTGTAGCACAGCTGATTAGTTGTTGCTGCATTAGCGGCCAATGAGCTGCGGTTCAACTTTCAAAGAAATACCTATAGTGTTGCTGCTGTTAGCAGTCTTTAGCGCGCTTTCAAAGCGAATCTGGAATCAACTTCTAAGATAAGTGATTGATGATTTATTCCACATCTCTGCGCACATTGTGTGGTCCGGTTATTTAATTCCTAAATGGAACAATCTTTACAAGTTTTAAACTAGCTTTATGTTAAAAATGTGCTAAACTAGCCTCATGTCAACAGTTGCACGAGTGAATCACTGAAGCAGCGGTCTATTGTATGTCATCCCTGTTTTATACGCTGTTAGCATGTATATGAAAACAGTTAAAGTGATATAAGCATTTGCGCTTTAAACGGCCTTCTACTGATGAAACTGCAAACTATCTTCAGTAAAACGTTTCTTTAATTTATTATAATTCTGACTCTGGTTCTTCATTCTTCATATCTGGTTCTGGGTCTTTGACTGTATACCCCTTACAGTTTGTATCTCTGTAAGCATACGCTGTCTAGGTTATGGATGAGAAGGTTAAAGTAAATAAGAAAAATACAACAACAACATTCTTTTATTTCAAGAGTAATGTTTTCATTAACTATATGCAGTGTGAGAGCATGCCCCTGTCATTCATTATCGCTCCTAATTGCTTTTCATTTATCATATAGGAGTATAAAGGTTTTGTATAATTATTATCAAATGACTAATTGATTATACTTGCTCAGGTGGTTGCTGGGTTCCTATCTCTATCAGCTTGCATTGTTATATCTATTGTTTAGGAGAACACATAGCATGCATTTCTAGTGTTAATCCGGTCAGCAAGGTAGCCAAGGCTCAAATAGCCTTAGGTCACTAGTGTTAAGCAGGTCAGCAAGGTAGCCAAGGCGCAAATAGCCTTAGGTTACTAGTGTTAAGCAGGTCAGCAAGGTAGCCAAGGCGCAAATAGCCTTAGGTTACTAGTGTTAAGCAGGTCAGCAAGGTAGCCAAGGCTACATTAAATAGCAAAACATGTAGTACCATGAAAAAAAAAATGTCTTGGAGATAGATCTGCAGTTTGGTCTGAGATGTTTTTTTCCTATCACTTCCTGTCTCCTGTCTATGTCATCATGTATGTATGCATATCTCCCCTTGCAGCAGCAGCTTGTTTTACCACTCAACATCATATTTATATTACTTGTACGGTCTATTTCTCCTACTACCCTGTGTAATAGGACAAATAGGGGCAGTCATGGCCTAATGGTAACAGAGTTGGACTGGTGACCCAAAGGTTGCTGGTTTGATTCCAGTACCGGCAGGAATATGACTGAGGTGTCCTTGAGCAAGGCACCTAACCCCCAATCGCTCCCTGGCCGCCACTCAAGGCTGCCCGCTGCTCCGGGTGTGTGTATTTACGTTTGCAGCCTGTGTGTGTTCACTACTCTGCTCCTAATGTGTGTGCACTTACTTGGATGGGTTAAATGCAGAGGTCAAATTCCAAGTATGGGTTACCATACTTGGCCATCACGTGTCACTTTCACTTTCACTTTAAAACAAAAACGCTTTAAAACACACTTCAAATGTGTAGGGTAAAAAAGTTGCTTTACAAATGTATAGCAATAGTCTTCCTGCCCACAGATTTATTGGGATTGGCTGGACAACTTGTAAATGATCTGTTTGGATATTTGTTGAAGAGGGCTCAGTGCTTTTCTCTTGTTTCCTGCTTTGATGCGGGGTTCATTCATGTATGTGCAGTAGCAGCAGCATGTCTTACATGCTCACAGCAATGTCTGTGAAATTATTATCAATAGCAAGTCTTGGAACTTGCTCTACAGCAGCAGTTGGCTATTCCGCCAAGACCAAATACATTATCATTGCCATTTCCAGTACCATGCCAATCTCTATTACCATTCCAATCTCCCGAGAGTTGTCATGACAGGAATACCTAGTTCTGGCATTAAACTCTAGATGGTGCATGCTGATAGGTTTAACTCATTTGACATTAACAACTCATTAGCAGTCTGCAGCGCGCTTTCAGAAACCCTCCATCTTCCCCAGCTCCACCTGTATAGGTCTGCTACGGGCGGTATTTCATGTATGTTATATGTGCAGCAGCATGTCTTACATGCTCACAGCAATGTATGTGAATGTATTGGCAGTAGCAAGTCTCTGCACTTGCTCTGCAGCAGCAGCAACAGCGTGGCAGATCTATTCTGCCAAGACCAAATACATTACCATTGCCATATCCATTACCATGCCAATCTCTTTAACCATTCCAATCTCCAGAGAGTTGTCATATGACACAAATATTGTTGTTTAGTGATCATTTTAAATGTACACAAATCCAAAAATAAATAAACCAAATAAAATAAATTCTGAGGCATGAAATAAAGTCTAAGTTCAATATTTGTCACACACACACACACACACACACACACACACACACACACACACACACACACACACACACACACACACACACACACACACACACACACACACACACACACACACACACACACTCCCCTATGTACCATCTGGATTAAGGGGTATGATTTTCTCCTAGAGTGCAAACATTCTTTCCAACAACTCAAGCCTCCTCTCGACACTAAAGATGCTTCTGTTGCAGATGTTGTTTCAGGCATCCAGATTTCCAGCCATCCCAATGGCCATCTGGAGTTTTCCTATCCCTTTCTTCCATAAAAAAGACTAGATATTAATAAGTCTCATTGCTTTCCTTCAGGGGACAGAGTGGAAAAATCAGAGGGGTTGCATCAGCAAACTGCAGCCTGGACAGAGATGATTAGCGTTTCAGTTGGGAGCAGGTCTTGGTTGGATACAGACCCACCAGGTACAGTTTGGACTGATTTGTGGACGGAGCATGGAAGACTGCCTGCCAGAGCAGCAGGTACAGTATGGGAGTGTCAGATGCTGAGTCTGTGCTGGAGGACAAGTCGGCTCTAATATCAGCTCTGGGTTCAGACAGACAAGACAAAAATATTCCTTCTCCCCTAAGGTGCGACTCCTCCACACTTCTCACCACAATAATCTCTTCCCTGGGAAAGCCTGGGCCTTATATTAATTTTTGGAATGAGAATCAGAAAGATGCTTGTTTGAATTATCAGGGAGGAATCTTATCTGCTCGCCCATTGTAAAGGTGTAATATTTTTGGTGTATCATATTACTGACAGCGACATATAGAGTTGACCTAAAGAAAGAGAAGAAAAGAAATGATGAATATTTAAAGAGAAAGAAAGAAAGAAAGAAAGAAAGAAAGAAAGATAAAGTTTCAGTTTGAAGAAAGTAAACCTAAACATTCACTGAACGTCTGACTTTTGGTTCAGACAAAGTTCTTAATCTGATCTCAGTTAAACTGTCTAGTTTTTCTTTCAGCTGAGATGGAAAAAAGGAGCTGTGAACTAAGGAATAAAGTAGACCCAGAACTTACAAAGCACATTTATATTCAAACCGATACGCTGATAACTCCCAAAAATCAGCTTATTGAATTAACCCATTGTCCCAGTTTACATGCAAGCCACTAACCCGGCAACGCATGTAAGCCATGTTTACTAGACTTTATTAACAAATCTGGTTATTCCCCGGTAGTGACGTCAAAACCAAATCATTTGTGTATCTGACTCAGAGTGTTCCATTTGTTATATGAGATGTGATGTTAAAGGGATAGTTCACCCAAAAATGAAAATGACCCCATGATTTACTCACCCTCAAGTCATCCTAGGTGTATATGACTTCTTCTTTCAGACGAATACAATCGGAGTTATATGAAAAAATGTCCTGGCTCTTCCAAGCTTTATAATGGCAGTAAATGGCCGTTTAAGTTTTGAAGTCCATAAAAGTGCATCCATCCATGATAAAAGTGCTCCACACGGCTCTGGGGAGTTAATAAATGAAGCGATGCGTTCGTGTAAGAAAAATATCCATATTTAAAACTTTATCGACTAAAATAACTAAAAATACACCTAGGATGACTTGAGGGCGAGTAAATCATGGGCTAATTTTCATTGTTGGGTGAAATATCCCTTTAAATAAATAAGCAGTGTACCACTGTACCACTTCTACTTCGGCTGCATGAGATGAGAACACATTTTTATAATTTCTTGGTCAAGAAAGAGTTGGAGTTTGCGATATATTTACCGTGAAATGCTCACTCTTTCTGGATGTGCTTATATCTGTAGGACACTTTACTGTCACATATCACACATGCAAACTTCAATAAGCTGACAGAAAGCAGGTTAATGTGTATACATGCCGGGGCGAAACAGGGGTAAGGTTTAAAAATCTACCTGTGTTGATCGGTTTATGCTTAAGCCATTTATGACCTTACTTTGATAAAGGAAAACAGGTTAACGCGTTTACATGACCACATTTAAATCCACTTACAGACTGATGGACATACAGACTCACCTCCACTATGTGTGTGGAGAAGCCAGCCTGAGACATCTGGAGACCAAATGCTGTCCCATTCTTGCTAGTCCCTGCACACAAAGACAACATAAACACACAGGAGAAAAGAGTCCACCATTTCCTACAACACAGCATTGCAGATTTCAATGATCTTAAAGAAAGAGTTGGCACTGAGAATATAGCAAAGAGATGTGGTATAAATTTGAAGATTTGGTCCAATGCAATTTACAGTGTAGTGCTGTGCAGAGATTTTACAGGCTGAGGTTTTGGGCTGTGTTATGGATATGATGCAATGCTGTGTGTGGTGCCATTGTGGTAAAATCGCTAACCCTCTAAACTGAAGATCCTCTCTCCGAGAGCGTCCACAATGTCCTTCAAAGCTGCCTCATCTGTCACATTAAAGAAATGCTTATCATCGGGGTCGCTAGCGATGTACTTTATCTCATTAAGGAAAGCTTCAGGGTTGATGCCTCTGCGATTGTAGTAGCCCAGTACCTGTTGTGAGGAAGAATGTCAAGAATCAATCAGCCTGAAAAAAGCTCAAACATGACGCATTTCTTCTGAGCGCCCAAGACAACATATCATATCTAAGGCTCAATAAGTAGGAGTGAAAGCATTGGGCCTTTTGTCAGCAGCCGAATGTGACTTCAATGACTGGTTAAAAGCCCATTTTAAAAATAGGTCATCACATAATTTCAGCATGAGAGTTGGCATCAATGCCAAAGCAAAAAACGAAAGCAGAAAAGAAAGTGAAGTAAACTGAAGGAAGGAAGGCAGTACTTACAGCGATGGCATATCTGGTGATGCCGTCCTTCTCGCTGTCCTCAATGACCTGCTGCAGGTCAGCATTGTCATGTGATTCTCCATCTGTGATGACGATCATGACCTTCTTTGCTCCTTTTCTACCTCCCTGTTTGAAGGCCTCTGAGCTGTGAATATCCATAGATAATAATTTATGCTCTCTAAATGTAAGTCTTGGACTCTATTAATAAGCAAAATGTACAATCGTTCAAAAGTTTGAGGTCAGTAAGTTACTTCCTTGAAAGAAATTACTACTTTTATTCAGCAAGGATGCATTGAATTGATCAAAAGTGACAATAAAGATGTATTACATTGACAGTAAACATTTATAGTGTAAATGGTGTTCTTTTTTACTTTCTATTCATCAAAGAAAAAAATGCATCAGAGTTTCCACAAAAACATTAAGCAGCACAACTGTTTTCAACATGGATAATAATAAGAAATGTTTCTTGAGCAACAAATCAGCATATTAGAATGATTTCTGTGACAGTGAAGACTAAATGACATTTAAAAAAAATATTAAAACAGTTAATAGTTTAAAACGGTTTAGAATAATACAAATATTTCACAATATTATTGTTTATACTGTATTTTGATCAAATAAATGCAGCCTTAATGAACAGAAGAGACTTCTTTCAAAAACATTAAAACAATGTAATGGTAATGAAAAACTTTTGCATGGTAATGTACTTTAGTAGCAAGAGCTGGATGATTATTAAGTGTTATTATTATTATAATATATTTTTGTCATTTATGCGCAGTACCGTGCAACACTGATTCCCAGCGCAGTGTTGGTCTCTTCTCCTCCTCGCTGGCCTATTTTACGGGCTGCTTTGACCACATCCTCCACAGAACGGAAGTCATTTAGCTGAAACTCTGTCACCACCTTTTCTCCATATTGTAGTACTCCAACCTGACGAGCACATGATTCACCTCGTGTGACAAAAATTAAGACACATTTGATACTTCGCAGTGACATTGTTCAGAAACTCAAAAACACCTGAATCTGTCCCGGTCCAACGTGGAATTTCCGCAGGATGTTGATAAGGAAGTCTTGAACTTCATTCCAGGGGTAGATTGAATTTGAACCGTCCAGGACTATAACTATGTCCATGTATGTCTCACACCCTGATAAGGGAAATTAAATGTTTTTGGCAGATAAAACTCTTAAAAGGTAATTCTATTCAGAAGCTAATTTTATGGATTTGTTCTAAAAACAAAAATGAGTCCTGTAATTCTTTCATAAAAAAAAAAAGATTTATATACTCAGCTCTTTCTTTATGAGCAGTCATGATCATTTTCTTTTTAAAAAGAAGATTTATTCCACAATATATTGCATATGGCAGATCCAGAAACTGTCATGGCCAAATTCATCATAAAAATAAAGTCCACATTTAAGACAGAAAGTTGAAACATATTGCTGAAATGTCACTGTAAAAACTGTCCTAGTTAAATCAAGGGCGCAGGTGCATTGTGCTTACTTTGGAAGGCAGGAGCGATAGTGCGGGAAAACTTGAAGCTGGCGTTGACTCTGGAGCAAATTCCAGTGCTGTAGTACGAGCTACCACATTCGTACGACCAAAGGGGACCACATGCCTGTGAATAATCACAAAGAGAATTAAGTGCACCATTAATAAATTAATTTAGGATTTACATGAATATCATGGGCTCATTTGACATAAAATTATGATTCTATAGTGTTCCACAGGGAATAGATGTTGTTTAAACACTTAATAATATTAGTGTTGTAGACCGTTTAAATTCCAGATTACTTTAAATATAACACTGAATATGTATTATTATCTAACCAGACATTCAAAACATTCAACTCACCACAAAGCTGTTGTCTTTAGGGTTGGACGAAAGGGTCATTCCAAGTCTCATCTTATCCTTTCGTTCAGAGACATTTGTCAAGGATATCCTTCCTTGAGAAAAAAAAAAAAACATTAACAAATGTTTCAGATGTGTAAGCGAAATAAAATGCTGTGCTGTAAAATCTGACCACAGTCCACATGTGGCATATGTACTTTAAACAGGGACTTCCTCTAACAGTAAACATATTTGTTAATTCTGTCTAGACATTCCTGACTTCATCTGTGTGCATCTGTTATGTGTGTGCATCTATAGGCATACACATATTGAAACTGGCAGAGTGGTTGTATTGACACTTGAGATTATATAGAACACATATGCTTGACATACTTTAGATGTTGTGTTCTGTAGTGAAAAACCCAGATGTGTACATGTAATTTCAAGTTCAGGGGTGTATTTGAATGAATCAATCTGTTCCCCGGACCCCATTGCTTTTCACAAGGCATGCCTGGTAACACTTACGCAAACCTCAACTCTTACTCTTATTGTGGAAGCTTAGTGAAGTAATTATTTGGTGCTAGTAAATAATTACAGTTCCTTTTGAAGTCTTTTTAAAAAATGTATTTATGATAATTATGTATCTAGTAATTATAGTCCTCAGTCATCCAGTGTTAATCTCATCAACACAATTACCGATGAAAATTTTCATAAACAATGGGTTGTGCAACTTCACCAATGATAACAAAGAGACGTAATATGTATATTATGATGATAATTAAAATTATGATTTTTTTTTAATTATGGAAATATGATGATAAAAACAATGCTTAAATGCCTTTCACACAAAATTAACTAAAATATTCTGTGAAAATATAAAAACTGCAATCACCATACCAAGATTGAGTTTGGTGCAGCTGGGTCCTCCAGATCTCCTGCTTAGGGGACATTTGTACACATCTCCTGTCTGATGCTGTCCATTTGTTTCCAGTGGGGCTCCTACCAGTAACCTAGAAACATCCACAATCCAAACATATAAATATTATCTTTGACACAGTACAGCATCCATCAAACAGAAATGTCAGAAAAAAAACCACATAAGCATAAAGCAGGTGTGTGATCCACTTCCCTGTAAATAATACAGCCAGAAGCCTGTTTATCGAAGCTCCCTATGAAAACAGGGTCATTTAAAGGAGGTTAGAGGAAGTGAATCAATGAGAGATGGCAGGTGAGTGGAATCTAACGGCAAAGGAATGTTTAAACAGGTTTAAGCTGAATGTTGATGTCTGAGGTAATGTATCCATGGAAGCACGCAGGGCGGTTAGGTATGTGGGACTCTGCTGAGATCTGCTTGTGTGTGTGTTGAAATATATGTCCTACGTCCCAGACTGACTATACACATCGCTCCATTAATGGTGACATGTTTCACGCATAATACTGCTCCTGCAGAGAGCAATCAGGGACACACACATTATTCAGGTGCAGTAGCAGTCGAACTGTAGGGAGCAGTACATACTTTTCATGGCTCTCTTAAGCATGCTGCTTTTAAAAGCAAAGGCTGTCACTTTCACTAAGTAGCCATAGAGGACTCATTTAACAAGTCACAGATCACTGGAATACTAGGCATCCTTAAACACACCAAGATGTGTACTTTCAACTGTTTATTCAAGAGATGCAGAATTCTTTCATGCTGATAGTGGTCTCGAGGGAGAGAGAACCCCTGTTTGACTTTACATTTATGTGCCTGTGCCAGGTCAAGATGGGCTCTTAAATGTCATTTAGAACTTCATAATTAGTTAATGGTGAGGTGGTACTATTAAATAGCCTATCGATGTAAGGCAGTATCTGTCCATTGGGGTCAGAGAAGGAAATGTAGGGTCTGGACCAATCAGACACACACTAATTATTCATATTCACTATATTTAATGAATATAAAGGTCTATGAAACTCTCCCCCAAAACTAACCTCACAAATGAAGTTACTTTGTCAGCCGGGTGTCCGGTTACAGAACACTTTAAGACTGATAACAGACTTTACGACCCCAAAGGAATGTGGCCACATGCGCCACATGCTTAAGAGAGAGAGACCATCTTTAATTAAATAAACTTTGCGGTGTTACTCTGATCTATGAAGGAACATGCCTCACAGAAACTGTGATGATTTACTGTCTTGTGTACTATTAGGTATAACAACATGGTATGTTTGATTGGGGTGTATGTGGTTGAACAACCACCCAACGGTCAATATAACCTCACCTGTATCATGCTTCCTACCAAATTAATCCTCATTTAATGACACAAACTTTGATGTACATCACCTTCTCTTAGAATGCAATGTGAATTTGTTATGTCTATTTGAGCTTGAATGAACAGTCTAAGCATGCTGGGGACAAAGACCATAAATCAACTAAGAGCCGCTTCCCCTCTCGGACATGTCACCTTACTCATAGGTCCATTCAAACCTTAGGGGTTGGTTCTTTCTCAGGGTATATCAGAGGCAGGCAACAGTGACCGCCCTCTCTTAGTTCTTTCATCCAGCCGCAACACTGTTCTGGGGATACTGGGGAAACCCCTCCCCCTCCACGGGGGCCCAAGGGCCCAGCAGGCCTCGATTCCAACCAGAGGTGGGCTCAGGCAGGAGAGAGAAGACTCTCTCACAAAGAACCAAGCACAATCTCAGGAGTTTTGGAACAAAGACTCCAACCAACAACGACTCCAATCACCCATCCTTTTGACTTCCTCACTTCTCCTGGGTGCTCGGCGTGGCCTCAACAGAGTCCCAGGCCTTGACCAAACCAATCATGCGTTCCTGGAGAAAGAGAACGCTCAACCAACTTCCACTTGACGCTGCCGGAACCATCAACGACTTCAATTTTCAACAACTTCAAGAATTGTTCCCATTACAAATGCAAGTATTCAATTCAATGAAATGTGGAAATGAAATTCTGATGGTTCTCCTCATAGACCCTCTTCCGGTTTCCAATTTCATCCTATCACTAACCTATTTATGTATTCATGTGTATATGTTGTTTAGTTTATTTATATTCATATAAATATCTATATTTAGTTAATAAAACTTGTACATAATATGTATTTGGTTCTGTTTTGTTTGCAATACAAGTCACTTTACGATCACGGTTTTTGCTACTGGCTCAAAGTGCTGTACAGGCGAAGAAATAATTATTCTTCTGTGGCCATGGAAGATACCCTTTTCTTAGAATAAATTAATAATCAAAATAGTTCTTTGGACGAACTGATTAATTGATTGTAATATTAATTCAGCCACATCAAGTTAATCCAATTAACTGACCCAAATATTTATAATTAATAATAAAAAGATATTATTGATTATTAATGTTTCTTACAGAAGTTCCTTTTTAAAGTTCCTTACAGAAAGTAAAACTAATCATGGGGAACAAAAGTCCATTTAATAGCTATTTTAAGAGTAGCTCTCATGTAAACTGTTTATTTTCTTGTGAGCAGCACAGCATTGCAACTCAGAGGTCCGTTCACAGCTCAAAGTATTATTGCTCAGCATTATGGATCAGGTAGAACGATTATCCCAACCACTAACGATAGATTTGCAAATAACCCTCATGATGTGATTGATGTCTCAACTGCTCAGTGTACAGTGGCTATTAACAAATGAACAGACATCACCTGAACTGAATATTCCATCACAATTTAGTACACTGAGAAAACAGAAAGCATCTGAAATACAATTATAAATGTACAACCTTTGACAGCATTTTATGATTCAGCCTCAATTAATGCCCCCTAAAGAACAATTACAGTGCTTTACAACTATGGGACAGGAAAAGATAAAACTGACTGCATCTTAAACCAACAACACATTTATTAGATCCAATACCCACTAAATTAAAGATGTGCTCCCTGTAGCAATAGAGCCTCTTCTCAATTGTATTAACTCTTTTCTATCTCTAGGTCAGTGGTTCTCAAACCTGTCCTAGAGGACCACCAACACTGCACGTTTTCTTTGTCTCCCTAATCAAACACACCTGATTCAACTCTTCAGCTCATTATCACATGGGTTAATGAGCTGATAAGTTGAATCAGGTGTGTTTGATTAGGGAGACAAAGAAAACGTGCAGTGTTGGTGGTCCTCTAGGACAGGTTTGAGAACCACTGCTCTAGGTAATGTCCCAAGACCCTTCAAGCTGGCACTGATTGAGCCTCTCATTAAGAAACCACTTACAGACCCATATCAAATCTTCCATCTATTTCTAAAATACTAGAAAAAAAGTTGTGTCTGCTCAATTGTGCTCCTTCTAGCAAAAAAATAAAAACATCTATGAAAATTTTCTGTCAGGATTCAGGTGTCACGGTTTATAAATTCACTGTTTCCTTTTTGTCTCGTGTTTCTGTTGTTATGTGTGGGTGTGTGGGAATGGGCGTTGCCACTCCCCTCACTGATCAGCGATCCAGCTGAGCGTACTCATCTCACCAGCTGCAGCCCATTCACTCGCCTACTTAATCTCACCACATTCTCCTCTCATTGTCAGATCGTTGTGTGATGTCTCTCGTGCGTGTTGGTCCTGGTCTTGTCGGAGTTTCAGTTCGTGTCCTGTTCCTGTCTTCGTGTTCCTTGGATTACTTCACCACTCGGCACTCATCACCTCACCACTCAACTAACGGACACCTGATCATCACCACTCAACAACCGGACGCCTGATCATCTAGTCCCTGCGTCACCAGTGTTCTTGTGTTTTCTGACCTTTAAATAAATATTTATAGAGTTACTTGCATCCTTGCTTCCTCGTTTTTGATCGTGACATCAGGACCTATCATAGCACAGAAACTTTGCTCGTTAAAATTACAAATGACTTGTTTCTGGCTTCTGACCAGGGCTGCATCTCAATACTAGTTCTACTTGATCTTAGTGCTGCGTTCAACACTATAGATCATAATACTCTTTGATCGATTACAAAATTACACTGGTATTCAGGGTCAGGCATTAAGGTGGTTTAGATCGCAAGTAATCTGAGTGTAAACATTTTGTTTATTTAAATAATCCATATTAACATCAGTAAATTATAGAGTGCCGCAAGGGTCTGTTTTAGGCCCTCTGCTATTTTCAGTACACATGCTGCCCCTTGGTAATATTATTAGAAAGCATGGAATTAGTTTCCACTGTTATGCTGATGATACACCATTATATACTTCATCACGACAGATATGTTGTCAAGTTGACAGAGTGTGTTAAAGATATAAAATATTGGACAACCAGTAAGTTTCATCAATTAAATTCAGATAAGACCGAGAGTATCTAATAAGAGGTCTAATAAGAGTATTACTTATTAGACCAAAAACCTGTACACAGAATCTCCTAGAATTCAATTTGCATCAACAAGGATGTACTGTTACTTCACCCTCTACAGTTAAAGACCTGGGTGTTATATTAGACAGCAACTTGTCTCTTGAAATCATATTTCCCATGTAACAAAAACAGCCTTAGAAACCCCTTAGAAACATCGCTAAGAATAAGATACGAAACATGTTATCTATTTCTGGTGCAGAAAAGCTAGTTCATGCATTCATGACCTCTAGACTGGATTGCTGTAATGTACTACTAGGTGGTTGTCCTGCAAACAAGCTACATTTAGTCAGATCAAATGCACAAGAAAATCTATTGCTTGAATATGAATATTATGAACAGCAGCTATGCTAATTATTGTCCAATTGCTTTTCTGTTTCAAACTCGGGATGCCCATTACAGATTACACCAACTCCAGTTGGGATCTTTAGATGATGCCAATTCTGTATCAGCATACAAAACTGCCAAATTTTCTACTTACCTCTGATAGCAGATTATCCTAAATTGTTTTGTAGATACATGCATTTTTTTGTAAAGCTGCTTTGAAAAGATATTGTGAAAAATAAATGTGAATTGAATTTAATATTTAAGGAAGTGAATCGCTCAGAAGGTGATCATCCTATTTGAAAACCTTTCTTCATTCTGCATCATACATGAAAGATTAAAAATACAAAGGTACTAACACATCCTTCCATAATGAAAATATTTAGAAGCACCACATCTCACACACACCAATAATCACCACATCTAAAGCTGATTCTGACTCGTGGTAAAGGTTAATTCTCTGAACAGGAGCAATACCCACTCAGGGACAGTGTGATTCAGGGAGCGATATCTGACACTCGTTTATTGCAGATCCAGACCTCAATGAGTGTTCTGCCATAGGCCACGGGTCAACATCATGGGACCCTTGAGAAAATATTTCTCTGTTTGGCAAGCTTCTCCAGGGAAGCATTCCAACAAAATCTGGATCCAGCTCCCAAAACAAATGGATTTTACCCATTACAGTTAAAATATAATTATAAGACACCCACAGGCTATTTACAGTGGAATTGGGGAATGTAAATAAATAACACTACAGATGTATGTTGACTGCTCAGTCTCACTTAGGTCATTCAGTCAATAAAGAGAAATAAACTAAATGAACTGACAATGACAGCGTATCACTGTTTCTTATGTAAATATGAAATTTCTGTGATATAACGATAATCAGATAAACTAACCATCTAAGTTTGACATGGGTTTGAAATGAGCATGAAAAAAGGAAATACGTTTACACTTAAAAAAAACCCAACCGAGGTCTACCAGTTAAAAGTTCATCTAAACATTTTGAAATGTCTCTGGAAATAATTTTTCACAGAAGGAGCTCAGACTGTGTGCATATTTTCACTGCTATTAATATTGTGAATATTACTGGCGCTATAGCTGCTTTTGGCACTACACTTTACACTTGAGTTCAGCTCGGGACAAACTTACCTAAATAAAAAAATTGGAAAGAAGGAAGCATGAAAGAGAAATAGAGAGATGAGCATGAGAAAGAAGGCCATTGTTGCAGTGATTTAATAGTCTAGTCAAACTTCCAGGGCAATGACACAGTGAGCTGTTAAAACAATCAGGCTCAGACTCATTAAGTTCATACTTTTTTTTCTCTGTAGCAGGGCTACAAAAGGCTAATAGCACTGAATGAAATAGCCTCGCTAATACACAACCTTTACATATTCAATCTCCCACAATGAACTGGACAAGCGGCCCAAGTCCTTTGGAAAATTGTAAGAGGAAAGTGTTTGCCATTAATAGACAAATGTTTTTCACATTTGGAGAGTTAGAAAATACTTGGTACCATGGCGCTGAGGTCTATGAAGTGCCAGTGAGTCCACTGATATGCTGTTTCATTACTTTCATATATGACAGGACAGAAAAGCAGAGATGCACCACAAATGCTCTATCTTAAATCCCAGCCTGTGTTATTGATTTAAAAGAACAAGTTAAACATCACGAAAACCTCAGTGTGACATTACCATGAAACCTAAAACATTTGTGTTGTTACGTCTTTATTGTAAAGGTAGCAAAGGTAATGAACTATAGCAACACACCCCACATAAAACCCATTATTTAATCATTACTGCTTTAACCAAGAATAAAAGATGGTTTGTGAGCCATATTTCAGATGAGTTTGAGTCTAGAGAATGCTTCAACCCTCCTGCTGCTTGTGGAATTCAGAGGTCACAGGCCAGACAAAAGTCAAAACTCTGTAAGGAATTCAAACTGCAAAACTCTCGAAAATAAACAGGCTGTGCGTATGTGTCCACGTTTTTCTCAATGTTCATCCCAAGGGATCTGTCAGGCCAATTTTGTGGATGTGCAACTGTCAATGGCCACCCAAGGAAAAATCCCACTGGCAGCCAGAGACATCAGAAAAATAACTCAAGTGTAATGAACGTGTTACGCTGAGCGATCTTTGCTATACCAAATAGTACAACTTCTCATTGATTGTACTGCAAATGTGTACAAAGAATTCATGTCTTTTACATAACCACATTTCTGTATATTTGATAAAGTGATTATTGTAGCCTTATCACTTTATCCATGGCCACTGATGACGGATCAGCACCATCACAGACATCATAGTAATGCAAGTCAGTCATTCCAAGTAAGTTGTTTCCATTTATGTATTGTCTCGCAGTTGTAAACGTTTCCTCTCCATTCATGACCTCTGACCATTTTTCTATCCAAACAGCATTCACACTAATGCAGCAGAAAGTGAGAGACGGAAAGAAACAGCAATTGAGAATTGTTCTCTTTGGGATTACTTACAGCTGAATGTAATAATGGCTGCTGATCATGTGCTGTAGCTTTTAAGAGCTGTATTATATACAGTTCAAACGTTTGGGATCAGTAAGAATAGGGATGGCCCGATACCGATACTGGCATCGGGATCGGGTCGATACTGTCCTCATATACTCGTACTCGTACTCATAAAAATTCGCCGATACCAAGCCCTGATACCACATACATTTTGCGAAACGAAACTGGCCGCCGTGAGTGCTTTGTCGAGGTGAACTGAGGCATAGGGACGTGGACTCCCAACGCAATAGAGTGCCGCACGGCACTAGATTTGATGGCCGAGTGCGAGCACGGGCGCGGGCGGTAATGCACTCACTCTGTGTGCGGGTTGCGGGAGAATAAAACGATTCGCGGGACTCCCGCAAACTAGAAATATCTATGAATACAACATATTAAAACAAATAGATTTGTATTCATCTGTTGCAGAAAAGCAAGGAGAACAACTAAAACAAAATAGAAACGATTTAAAGGCCAGAGTTTCTATTCATAACATGTTTGCAGCATTGAGCGATGTAGCCAATCACAAACATGTGTGTTAATGTCTTGAACGCAATGGCCAATCAAAAGCATTTAAGATAGACTCCCCTCACCGCTCAAAACTTTTTTGTTCAGTGCTGAATTCTGTATGCTGGCAAATCCTCTAATTACAACAAACAAAGTGTGTATATTATGAAAGATTCATTGTGCAGTCAGCTTCATTGATAATAACAGATTTGTGAGATTGCTATGAACTGTCAGCTTTTTAGGAATTAGGCTATTAAGGGAGCGCACTTTGCGTGCATTCAGTAATGTCAGACCATGCACACAGTAACTGCTTGCTTTTGTGTTAAATTAACAGTGGTTTGTGTGTTAATACATTTATTATTTTACTCATTATTATTTATTTTTAGACTTATTAAAACAAGCAGAGAAGAAAATAAAAACAGTCTTCTAACCTGTGTTCTAAAATAGTCTTCTGTCTTCTTTTCTGGGAGCCTATAGTTACTTTTGCGGTAGAAATATCGGTATTGATACTTGGCATCGGCAAGTACACAAATGTAAATACTCGTACTCGTATCGGTTTGAAAAAAATGGTATCGGGCCATCCCTAAATAAGAATTATTTTTAAAAGAACTTACTTTTTTTCAGCAAGGATGAATTACATTTAAAAGATCTGTATTTCAAATAAAGGCTGTTCTTTTGAACTTTTGATTAATAAAAGAATCCTGAAAATGCATCAGTTTCACAAAATATTTAGCAAAAACTATTTTCAATATTGATAATTAATAAGACTTGATAATAATAATTATTGAACACAATATCATCGTATTAGAATGTTTTATTAAGGATCATGTGACACTGAAGTCAGAAGTAATGGCTGCTGAACATTCAGCTTTACATAACAGGAATAAATTACATTTAAAAAAAATGATTGCCAACCCAAACTTTTGAACAACAGTGTCTAAAGGAAGGATCTAATGTGTAAAACACACACAAGTCAATATGAAACTGTTAGAAACACACATCATGCATAATTCTAGGAGCTCCAAGAGGTGTACACCACACAGATTCCTGGAATAGTTAAAATATTCATCACCCATGAAAATATTCTGTGCCCCAAAACACCCGCATGCTCCCTAAGAGTTTTGCATTGGACTCTGTATGGAGATGGATCTGATTTTACCATCATCAGAGTGCTGGAGAGACTAAGGTCAGAATTCAGTGTCAGTGTTTCTCAACTGGTGGGTAGTCGCAAACTACCCTTTCCCTTTCGAGAGGTCTCTCTATTGCGCAAGTTAGCTTACGCTATGGGAAAACTCCTTTTCTCGAGAATATTGAAGCCAAATTTTTAAAACGCAGTGCAGCTGCACCGCAGACATATAGCTGAGCGTCTAGCGCGCTCATTGGCTGTGCTGGGCAACTGCACGAACCTATGGCGAGTCGGCTAAGATGCACGAACCAATCAGGTTGCTTCGTGCCAGAGTGCGTCAGAGCCCGACAGTATGGGCGTGGCTTATAGCTATATAAGCCCCCATCTCCTTTAGCAAGTTCCACTTCGCTGACCTCCGGTTGAGAAGCCTTCACCGCCGCCGTCAAAAAGCCTTCAGTGGAACAAGCCACCTGCAAAGCAGTTCTGAGGACGCCGCCTTCCTAGTTTTCACTGGCTGCCTTCAGCCCACTGTTCTGCTGTGCCATCCAGCGGGTATATATCCTTTTAAACCAAATAGTGTGTTCGCCGCTGCGACTAAAAGAGCAATTTTCTAGCCGCTGTTTCAAATGCCTTGAGACACCTGCGCCTCGTGCAGAGGCCCTCTCTTTGGCGCGGATCGTCACGTCATGTGCGCTTCCTGTCTGGGCCGTGACTACGCTGAAGCTGCACTCTCTAAGGGCAGCTGCCCGGAGTGCAATGAGAGGACGCTCGTCACCCTGTGGGCTCGGCTGGCCATCTTCGCTGACGACGACCCCAGTCTCGTCTCTTTTGGGGGATTGGATGAGGATGAAGAGAAGGATGACAGCCTTTCCCTTGCTGCATCCGAATGCGAGGGATGGACGGGCTCAGCAGCGTGAGAGCCAGCCTTGACTTTGAACTTCTCTGCATGCTGACTAAGGCCGTCGAAGACCTCGGGCTCAATTGCTCTTCACCCGAGAAACCCACACAAATCAGGCTGGACGAATGGTTCCTCTAAGGGCACCGACAGGCCCTCAGCAGAGACCTGCTCCTTTCTTTCCTGGTCAAGCTGCTTCGGCGCTTCACACCATGGCAGTCCTTAAGGTTTTTCAGGCCAAACTTCTCTGCTCTATGGACGACTCTGGACCTGACACGGAAGCTTTCAGGGTCCTGCGCAGCGCCATAGACCTGGCTCTGCGCGCCACTAAATCTACATCACCACCACCGGCCTGTTCGGCCCAGTGGTAAAGGGTTTCGCGGAGCGTTTTACCGAGGCACAGAAGGCGTCACAAGCGATGAGCCACTTCCTCTCTAAACGTTCCAGCTCTGCTTTGGGCCACCACAAGAAATCGCTGCTCCCTCAGCTAGCAAAGCCAGCACCGCCGGTCTCTCAGCCCCACCCAGTGGCTGAAGTCCGTCACCGCTCTCGTTCAGTGAGACGACAGCAGTTCCCAGACCGCCGGGGGCCCTGACCCAAGATTGTGTTGGACCCCGAGCTTCGGAAGCCTTCCTAGCCCGAATTACAGGTAGCAAAAAGCCTTTTACACATTTCCCAGTCTCCTCTTTAGTTCAAGCGGCTGGAGATGCCAACATTGCAGTCAACGAGTCTGTGTTAAAACATGCACGCCGGCAAACGATTGCCGTTTTAACGGCGACGCAAATACAACACAAAAAGAGCACTTTTCTGTCTGTTCTCCCTCTGGCTCATGCTGGAGATGTAATGTAGGATCTGTGCCCACGATAAAGTATGCACCACTGCATACACTGTTCCCTCAGTATCAGTTCTCCTGTAATAAATGTAGGCTGTGTGCCCACTATAAAAGTACACACCTCTGCACATAAGCACTGTTCCCAAAGTATCAATTCTCCCTCTGGCTAATGCTGGAAGTGTAATACATGTAGGCTGTGTGCCCACTATAAAGTATGCACCCCTACACATAAGCAATGCTTACACTGTATCAGTTCCCCCTCCGGCTCGTGATGGAACTGTAATAAATGTAGGCTGTGTGCCCACTATGAAGTACGCACCTCTGCACATAAGCACTGTTCCCACAGTATCACAAACACAAAACAGCTTGGCGGCCGGGTCCCTATCACAAAGCGGCCCGTCCCCAGACTTCATTCAACCCCTACCTATGCGGGCCAAGGCCTGGGAAGCCATCCCCAGAATATCAGAATAGGTGTTGAACATAATAAAACGAGGCTACTCGCTAAAGTTTGCTCGCAGACCCCCACGCTTTCTAGCTGTGGTCGAGACATCGGTGAGAAGCGACCTGGCTCACGTCCTTCGCACCAAAGTATCAAAACTGTTGGTGAAAGGGGCTGTAGAGCCAGTCCTCGGGCTTTTACAGTCACTATTTCCTCGTTCCAAAGAAAAATGGCGGCCTCAAGCCCATTTTAGATCTCAGACAGCTGAACAAAGCGCTTATGATGTGCCCGTTCAGAATGCATGCATAACTAAATGTATTGAATATACACATTTATTGAACTATGTATTGAATAACTAAAATAACTAGCTTCCGACAGACGGCCATACGCATCGCTTCACTTCAGAAGATGTTTATTAACCCCCGCAGATCCGTGTCGAGCACTTTAATCATGAATAGATGCGCTTTAATGTACTTCCAAAAAAACTGTATAATTCTGATTTAAAATAAAATTAAACATGCTTGTTTAGTGGTTTACATGGCATGGAAATTTAAGGTTTCTCCAATTGCAAAAAAGTTACTAATTTGTGGAACACACGGCTAGTTTTAACATGATAATTTCAAAGTTTCTAGCCTCTAATTATGTATCAGCTATTGAGCATGGTAGGCAACTGAAATTGTTCCAATATACAGTATACAGGTCAATGCCTTTGTCTTGGAACATGTATAGTGAACATGCTCAAACAATCCTGGTGTACTGACCTGAAATAAAATGCATATGTTAACATAGTATTAACATTTACATTTATTCATTTAGCTGACGCTTTTATCCAAAACGACTTACAATTGCTATATATGTCAGAGGTCGCACGCCTCTGGAGCAACTAGGGGTTAAGTGTCTTGCTCAGGGACACATTGCTGTCTCACAGTGGATTCGAACCCAGGTCTCTCACACCAAAGGCATGTGTCTTATCCATTGCGCCATCACCACCCATATGACTCTGATAGAAAAATATGTGAGAACAGCAACATACTTCCTTCTAGTCCATGGTTTCAGTAACCACAGCTGATGTGTGTGTTGCCAGCCCCTTTCCCCATTTTCCTTCACCAGTACACCCCTTCTGTGCCTCTGAAACTGGGATAACACCTTTTTCAACTGCATGCTGCTGTGATAGGACCCTCATGGCGCCCGAGAGAAAGAGAAAGAATAGTGAATACTACTATAAAACCATTTTAGAAGTTTATTATATTTATATAAAACTAGCTCCACATACTAGTTTTAAACAATAGAAGGTATACTATGCAGTAATCAACATAGCCAGATTCAAAGAGAAAGAAAGAGACAGGATGAACAACTGGATGATAGTCTTTTGCTGTTATCATTATTTCATTCCTCATTTAGCTTCTTGATTAGATTTCACATATGACATTTTATGGTATATGATATAAAACTTTTATAATATGATTTGAAACCTAAACCATTGACCAAAACAGTGATGTTCAATTAGTGCTTCTCCAGTGGTGCATTTTGACCATGTTAGAGTCTATTTTGTTCACACAACATGAATAAGCTTCAACAGGTAAACATGTCAGCTGTGTGAACACACTTCACTGTGGCCAAAAATGATGCTAGATTAGCAATATGTAAAATTACTTTGGCTCATAGCTGAAGAACTTTACAACAACAGGTTTAATTTTTTACCTCAGAACATGACACACTGAACAACATTTAATTACACATTTTTATTTAGGGTTTTAGTTTTAGACAAAACTTTGATTTTGGTTTTGGAATTTATTTTAATTAATTTTGCGTGCAACATTAAATATGTTATGATTTATATGATATATGATATGATATGAAATTACCAAAAAATTTCTCAAAAAATTTGAGGGCAAACGACTATGACCCTGCCTCAGAAAGTCTCTACGGACCCCCAATCAAGCATCATTCAGTCACTTCACTGAATTTAAGACTGTAGGTATTCTGCACCGAAAACTGCATGAAAAATAAGTTGAACTGTCATAGTGTAGGCTTATTGTGTGTTGTCCATGCTGAGAGGGCTTCGGGGTTGTGAGAGAGGTGAGACACAGCTAGACTCCATTACTTTCCTGGACTAAATATTCTCCTCCAAGGATCTGACTGTGCTAATCAAGACATTTCCTGACTCCAACTGTGTGAGAGCACTAGTACACACATGCACAACTTGCACAAGTAAATAGCAAGCAATGTCTCAGTCCAAAGCATTTCTCCTGTTCAAACAATCTGAAGTAAACTCACCACATAATGACGATTAGCTACCATATACAGCCAATTCCTGCACAACTCTTTTCCTCTCCTACTGCCTAGTCATGCCAGTATAAACACAACACAAGCTCCCTAAAGCTCTGTCTATTTATCACATTAACAGATGGGAATGAGAGAAAGTATTGCTGGCATCAGAAATATTATATTAAAAGGTGATATATTATGCCCCTTTTCACAAGATGTAATATAAATATATGGTGTCCCCAGAATGTGTTTGTGAAATTTCAGCTCAAATTACCCATAAGATCATTTATTATAGCTCGTCAAAATTGCCCCTTTTTGGGTGTGAGCAAAAACATGCCGTTTTTGTGTGTGTCCCTTTAAATGCAAATGAGCTGCTGCTCACTGCACCCATTCAGAAGAGGGTCGATCCTTTACAGGAGCTTCAGATACTCTGGCTATAATAAAACACGTGAATCTCAATCATCCAATATCTCAGAGATAACCAGTAGTGGAGTGCAGCCTTACAGAGAGACTCAGGAAGAGATTGCAACTTTTAGACTGCACCTGGACGTTTCTGAATGGTTAGTGGATACATTTATGTAGTTGTTGTGGAGTTGCATTGATTCATCTCATCGACGTGAATGCGTCATGTTTAACTTTTACACAAGTTGACACTGTCTTTAAGACAGCGGTGACATGTTTTGGTCACATAGTGTTCTGTGCTCGTCTGTGCACCCAATGACAGAACAGTTTGCATGCTTTTCTCAAACTTTTGCCATTGTGTTAGTACTGGTTGCACTGTTATCACTTGCGAAAACCAAATGGCGGCGCCGTGGGAGGAAACGTGCAGAGCAAGGGGCGGTAATATTATAATAAGTTCCCCTTCCTACGTCAGAAGGGGAGTGTAATCTGATCGGCTTATTTTTTGACATGCGTGCAGAGAAAGGCTTACCAAAACAAAGTTAATGGTTTGTCACTTTTCTTTTACATTTTCTGGGTTGGTAGATGCACCGGGGACCCGATTATAGCACTTAAACATGGAAACAGTCAGATTTTCATGATATGTCCCTTTTAATTTTGACCACAAGGCAGTGTTAGCTTTCATTTCATTAACTGTTTGCAGCACACATGTGTAAACTTACAGTGCTGTTCACAATATACATCAACGGTGACATTTGTTAATTGGGCTTTCACTCAATATATCTTGTCTTCATGTGTAGTTTAGTCTGCTACTGTAATATTGGTAGATTTGCAAGTCTTTATTTAGGACTGCTTTGTGTATGTTGTGTACGTGCTCATTCACAACACACATCTCCCAAACAAAACTTAAATATGATTTTTTTTTATAGCCAAGCCAGACACACATGCCACACTGAAAATTTCCTATGGGTTGTTAATGGTTTCCAGATGCCGTGTGAATGGGGCAGAGACAGAAAGGGGGTCTGTTTGGCAGTCGCTCACTTGAGAAAGTCTTTGTTGATATCAACCCACATCAGTCCAGCTAAACTGACAATACACTCACATCTAAACTACAGACCAAGCCATCTAGCCATTACCTGAGGAATGTGAGATAGAATATAACATTTTCATGAACTCAGGTACAATGGGGGAAAAAAATATCTTCATTACAATGAGAAGCAGATGAGCTGGATTCTCTTGCTTATACCAAACAAACATCTTTCGAAAGCGGCCCTTCATACAGTTCCATGATATGAAGTCAAAGGGGTGATTTACACTTACAAACAAAGAAAAGGTTTCTTTGAAGGGACACTTCATTATTCATTATATATTATTACACAGAGAGAGAGAGAGAGAGAGAGAGAGAGAGAGAGAGAGAGAGAGAGAGAGAGAGAGAGAGAGAGAGAGAGAGAGAGAGAGAGAGAGAGAGAGAGAGAGAGAGAGAGAGAGAGAGACCCCTCAGGGCAGGGTTTCAGGTGAGCTGTGGCCAAGCAGACAAACTGGGATGCCAGATTTGAATCAAATTTGCAAAGCAAAGAGAGATGATGATGATATCACAGTGATGGACGACAAATGTTAAACTCCTTCCAATTCTCATAACACTCTAAAAGCATCATAGGTGGATTTTCCTTTTTCAAGAGATCTAAATTTACTTGTGATGAAAACTGTATAAATCATGAGGTAATGAGACCTACTGTTGGTTTGGGAGTTGCAATGAAAAACAAATTCACTATTTTCTGGGACATCTTTCTGAATTACACTTCCTTCACTTCAAGAACTGGACGCATGATTAGTTTTTAGTTTTTGATTGATTAATGAAATAAAGCTTTCACTCTATGTTTTTGCACACAACTAAAGTGCTCTTGACATCATGTATTAGGTATTTATGAGGGTGACAGGGCTCCAGACTATCTTTTCCACTGGTTGCACTGGTGCTACCAACTTTCTCAGTTGGTCGCACCAACATATGATTTGGTCGCACCTTTTTTTTTTTTTTTTTTTGCTACATACCATGGGATTAATCAATGCATGTTGATGAATAGTGGTTTCAATGGACCAAGGCTAGCAAAGGCTATCTGGGTTGCAGCATAAATACCTGTAATATATTATATAAAAAATTTTTTATATTTATACTATATATATATTATATAGTATAAATACAATTATATTATATATCACATTTTATTATATACTATGTTATATTACATTACATTTTTAACCCAACATTTGGGTTTGTCCATATTTGACCCAAATTTGAGCCCAGCATTGTTTAGGAGTGTATAAATCTATCTATTTACATTTGAATCTATCTATCTATCTATCTATCTATCTATCTATCTATCTATCTATCTATCTATCTATCTATCTATCTATCTATCTATCTATCTATCTATCTATCTATCTATCTATCTATCTATCTATCTATCTATCTATATATCTATCTATCTATTATCATCTTTCTAGCATCATTTTTCTATCTTTTAAAAATCATTAAACATTCAAATGTATGCATTACATTTTAAAAGATTAGAGTATTATAATACGCTGATACAGATTTTCCGTTATCAAAGTTTATAGTTGTAACAAAAATCAGAAATCTCACACTCCTTACCTTCTGCATTTTATAATCATTTTCCTCTGTCGATCGATTACTATCATCTAACCGCTGAAAAGACGTAGGAAGGGGCTCGGTATTTCGTGAGACTTTTTCATTTTTATATGTCTTAATTCCTGAATTCGTAATTGGCTCGTTTCACCATCAGTGTGCAATGCGCGTGACGTGTACGTTCGTCAATAAATAAACTGCACGTGTCTTGCGGAACATAGACATCATATGATGTCTATGTTGCGGAAGAACACTGTAGCCGGAGCTACTTCTCTCCGTTAATGTCTATGGCGAGTCACCCAGGCACTGGGCAACTCCGCAGCCGAGCCGAGCCCGGGATAAAATAGTCAGAATATAAACACTTATTATAAGCGTACCGTAGGGATTCAGGATAAGTCAAAAACACCATTTGGAAAATGGATTCATGATGTACTCGTTCATTTTGAACATAAGTTACGGACTGCAGCAGCTGATACAACGGCGTTCTGTTGCGCGAACGTCCACTCGCACAAATGCGACCACATAACATTTTAACTCGCACATTCTCAAAAAACGGTCGCATATGCGAACAATTTGGTCGCAGTCTGGAACCCTGGGTGAGTAAATGGTGACAGAATTTTCATTCTTGGGTGAACTATCCCTTTAAAATCAAAGGGTACAGGAAGAGACTCAATAAGTGCTTCTTACCACTTCTGTCCCCCAGCCATGTGTTGTTGGACAGTGTAGCCAAACTGTGTCTGCCTGGGGCCCTTTATGATCCTGTGATTTATGGTGTCAATATTGAAACAGTCATGGAACCCTGTAAACAGACACAGACAATTCAACTATGAATTTCATCCACAGCATACTTAAACATAAGACACTTACTGGCAATGGCAATAGATTATGTGAGGCAAGGAGTTCCAGCAATGACCAAAGCAAAAAAGCAAAATTTAATTGTGGCTAAACTGAATTTCTGTACAGCAAATGTACTGTTACAAAGAAACAGTAGCGCTTCTGGTCATGAGCAACACTGTCCTGTTTCTACACAACACACAGACTAACAGTAAACAGAGAGGAAAGTACACATTGTTTTTCTGTTATTTGGGCTTAACCAAATCACTTGACAGATTTACAGACAAATATGCACAAACTTAAAGAAGTGTGGAAATGTATTTCAAAATTGAAGTAATTTTTATTGATTGTTTTATATTTCATTATTTTAATAAAATTTAGATAACAGTTTTAACACTCCAATTTCTCTGAATAAGCCGTTGTACTCAGATTTGGCTTATTTACTGAATTGTGTCTTTGTAGTGAGTATTGCCTAAAATGTAAATGACTGAGCAGCAATGAGTAACCCAATTAATTAAAAATTGTTTGTTAATGGGCTTTTTGAGACTTCTTAAAGATGTGGTCCAGAAATCCTCCTTACATGGAAAATAATCGATAAACACTTTGATGTTTTGAGGTTTCATCCTATTCTGAAAACAGACTGTGATTGCTTTATCTCCATCAAAGTTCAAATGTGTCTCTGTTCACACATGACATCCCTGTATGGCTTCTGCTTATGTTCTGACGGGCCCCATAAAGACTACAAGATCCTAGTCATTGGATTAACAAACACCTTCATGGAGGTCCAATGCTGAAACGCCTTCATAATCAGTCAAATGCTCAAGATCATGGAGAAAGCCTGCATGACTTTCACCGCTTGACCTGACACTCACCAACTCTGTCAACAGACTCTGGTGTGGAAGAGACAGGACTATTCAACCTCATTATGGATGAGACTAAACAATAAAGCTGTCAATCACCACAACAGATTTGTCTGTCCATCAAAAAAAGAAAAGAAAAAAAAGACATAAGTAATGAAGTTACACATAATGACTCACAGAGCTCTTACAGGCAGGGCCAATTTCAGTCAAAATCAAAAGACTATTCTGTCTGTTAAGTTGCTTCCTTTCAGCGCCATAATTATGGCCTGAAGCAAAAGATGACTGTTTAGGCTACAGATACTTTTTTTTTTTTAATTAAAGGGATAGTCCACCCAAAAACTGAAAATTCTGCCATCATTTACTCACCCTCGTGTCCTTCCAAACCTGAATGACTTTCTTTTCTGGATCAAAAGAGAATAAAAAATAAATAAAAAAAAACGTTCTTCAAAATATCTGCTTTTGTGATCCAGAGAGAAAGTCATACAGATTTGGAATGATGAGTAAATGATGACATAATTTTCAGTTAAAGGGTTAGTTCACCCAAAAATAAAAATTCTGTCATTATTTACTCACCCTCGTGTCGTTCCAAACCCATAAGACCTCTGTTCATCGATTTCTGTCCCTCCATTGACAGCTACGCAACAGAACCTGTGACGCTTCAAAAAGTTCATAAAGAGATCGCAAAACTTATCCATATTAATTGAGCCGTTTAGTCCAAAATTTTCTGAAGAGACACGTTCGTTTTATATGATGAACAGATTGAATTTAGGTTTTTACAGTTCATCATATGAAGTGATCAAGTCTCTTCAGAAAATTTCCGAACCGCTCAATTCATATGGATTAGTTTTACGATATCTTTATGAACTTTTTAATGCGTAAAAACTGTCAGTTGGGACAGAAATCTCTCAGATTTCATCAAAAACATCTTCATTTGTGTGCCGAAGATGAACGAAAGTCTTGCAAGTTTGTAACGATATGAGGGTGAGTAATGAATGACAGAGTTTTAATTTTTGGGTGAACTATCCCTTTAAGTAAACAAAACCTTTTACTATTTGTAAACAGACTTGAGCAAATAATCATATCTTTAACGATTTTAGCTAATATTTTTTGATGCAGGTCTCAAAGGTAGCCTTTTCATGTTATACACCCTGTGAATAAAGATCTATATCCGTAAGCATAAACTAAATCTAAAGCAGGTGCTGAACTGAGAAATATATAAAAAAGCTTTGATCCAAGTGTACACATAATGGTTAATTTACCTGAGAATTACATTGAATTACACCGTTAATCTCCGCTCTGAACTCTGAACGACAGCATATGGATGCCATAACCTTGCATTTTCACGTGTGCAAGGTTATGACATCCATATGCTGTCGTTCAGAGAATGAATCGGTTTGACAAAAAAAAAAGGATGAAGAAAACATTCAATGGGATCTGATGAAAGGCCTGATTCTCTCTGGTGGCCCCAGGTCACCTTGCCTCAAGTTTGGCCTATACCAATGGAAAAAACAGAAGGAAAACATCCATCTTCTCTATATTAAATTAAAAGACTTACAAAAAAAGATCTTTCAAAATAGAAAAAAAAAAAAACAATTTATTTTCCAGCTGTCACCAGAGAAAATTAAATCGTTTATTGTTGACAATGCTGATAAGTACAATGTCTGCTTCATGCAGGGATGCAGTTTCCATTCAGCATATTATATCTTGCAAGAGGATTAATGGATGAGATGAAGAGATCTTCCCCTTAAGTAGAGGGGAGAGGAGGATAAGTGAAGTGATTTTAGCATATTTTCTTTCTCTCTCTCTCCCTCTCTTTCCATTCCCCACGTACTCTTTCTGTAGACAAAAGCATGAATGATGACAGGCTACTGTAGTGTACAGGGATGATGTAAAATCATTTTTGCACATTAATCTGTTCAGGCACAAGAATGTACAGGGAATAATGTGGACCACATGTCTTTCCCTAGCCTCATTTTTTGTAACTGCCTTTCATAGAAAGTGATAAACAGTTGAGAGTGATGCTGCCAGTCAATGACTTTTTATTCTGAGCAGGAGTACTGTATTTCCCACTGTGAACTGCAATGAAGGCATAGAGAAGCTCAAATTGACCCCTGGTTCACACAGACTTATTCTCATCAGATCCTCTGTTCCATGCCCTTCTTTCTTTAAAGTTAAGAATGATAAAAATGTGTATTTGACAAATCGATATCCTAGTTTCCTGCCTTTAACTGAATTTGAAAAGTCTAATACATTTTATCAAATATAATAAAAAGTATAATATATAAATTGTCTTGCTATAAATATACAATTCTACAATAGCATGTATTCATGTAAAGCTCATATGGCTGTATTTATTTGATTTAAACTACAGAAAAGAGTAAAATTCAGAAATATTATAACAATTTAAAATAAGTGTTTTTCACTTTAATATGTTTTAAAATGTAATTAATTCCTGTGGTCAAAGCTGAATTTTCAGCATCATTACTGCAGTCTTCGGTGTCACACGACCCTGCAGAAATCAGTCTAATATGCTGATTTGGTGCTCAAGAAACTTTTTTTGATTAATAAAAAAAAAAAAGAACAGCATTTATTTGAAGAAAATTCTACTAAATGTATTACTGTCGCTTTTGATCACTTTAATGCGTTCTTGCTGAATAAAAGTATTCATTTCTTTTAGTTTAATTTAGCATTAAATAAACTGGATCTAACAAACTCATATAATTACCTATATAAACTCATATAATTACTGAAACCATATAATTCACTTATATGGCGACATACTGTTGCACAAATTGCAACACTGTCCAGAACCTTTTAATATTTTACCCCCAAAGAAATCTCTTGGAAGACTTCATATATGAATAGCCAGAAAAATGAGAACCTAACACATGCATGAATCTAAATATAGATCCATTGGCTGACCAGTGAAGAAGAAAAACCTAATAACACCTGTGAAAATTAAACTTTGCTTTTACCTTCTTCCCCCTAAAATCTCTCCCAGAGTCATTGATCACTTTTTCCAAAGTGGTTTAAATAAACATCTAAGGCATCCAGTCGGTTACTGAAACCAAATTGTCCCAGACACCATCTGAGAACAGCTTTACCCTTGAATAAAGAAAAAAAGAAAAAATCTAAGGGAAAAAGAATAAAAAGAATAAGAAAGAGAGGGGAGTAGAAAGGTTCTAGTTTCCATTTAAAACCCCTAACGTGGCAGACACTTTAATATTCTCTGTAATATCAGCAGGTCCTATAGAGTGGGTTTCCTGTGTATGGATTTCACTGCCCAGATAAATAAACCTCAATACAGTGGCTGCAAGGGTTGTGCTGTGTGTCCAGGCCAGGCCTGCGCTGTTTTGGACCACAACCAAGCTACAGGAGTCACACCACATTCATACTGACAGAGAAGCTCCAGTCTGTGAGAATGTCCATGGATCCTGAAGACTAACAATCTGCCAAACCTTGACAGACCAATGGTATAGTGATCAGGATGCATAAAGAGCTGTACACAGAGATTCAGGTTCGAATCTGCCCTACATCATGTTCTAGTCTCATTCTCCTATTTCTCTTAATTTGTCTTTTAAATACAAATCTTCACTGAAAACCTAAATGTATCAATACCTTGTAGTGAAAATGTTGATTATGAGCACTGTGCAAGTACACACCACTTCATCTTCTAAAAACACGGCTGTTAAATCCTATTGATCTTCTGATGAATCTAATTTTATTATGCTACATGCTTGATGTTGTCACCAGACAATTAAATAAGACAAAATTCCAGCTACAACCTGCAGCTGCAATATATTACAGTCCTCTAAAAAAAACAATCAATGCCACATGCCCAGACACTGAAATCTCGATCAGATTGTGATCAAAATCAAAACATTTCTAAAAGCTGGTGTTGGTGGCCACATATGGTATATCTACTGTGCAGACCAACCACCAAAATCTAATTCATAATCAAAACCCACATCACCAATACTGATGTACTACTAGACCTTAGTTAGACATGCAGCTGTGTACAAGCCCACATGTGACAAACACCCTCTTCTAAACATCTGCTCACCCCTCCGTCATCCCTTCCCTCCTTCACAAATATTTTCGTGAGGAACTGCCCTGATGCTAATGAGCCTCACTGATGCCCACTGGCGAGGATTATGGGCCAGCAGATTGACTCTTAATAAACTCCACATGCCGGAAATGCATCTTTCAAACCATCGCTTTGAAATGCTATTCTGCTTAAGATCTCATGGACTTTATGCTCTTACTGTATGTGCTGCACCTCAGGGACTGATATACATTCTGTTACACTCACAGATCAAGATTAAAATGACCAGACATTGCTCATTTCATGCTGACTTTCCAACTGTGAGCTCTGTGGTCTGGAAAGCTCATTGAAGGGCTGCTGAGAGATGGCTAGCAGGGGATGAGCCTGGTGGCCTTCGACTGGGTTTGTTGCCAAAGTAAATTTTTGTGAGGCACGTGGCATCAGACTGATATACACCACAGTCAGGCATTACTCACTAGCTCTGGAGTTCCTCACCCACACAAAAAATTCCATCATTATTATTTCCTAAGTAGTACTCCAGGTATAGGCATCTAAGATCACAATATGTTAACTTTAATCGCAGCCTGAATCAGCTGCTACTAACATCAAAGCTCTTACAAACTACAGAGATAAATGATAGAATACAGCTGTTTCTTTACACCATAAATCAGCCAGGAAACAAACATTTACCAAACAACAGCTATTCAACCGACATTTTCACATATCGTTCCTATCGTGGATATCTCCAGCATCAAAGCAAAACAAGTCCTATTTTAGTCATATTTGTTGTGAATGCAAGTTTGCAGTCTGAATGGAATGTGGTGATAAAAATAGTGGATGAGAGCTGCATGCAAAAACAGATAGTGCGTAAAGTCCCATTCACAATCAAGTGAGTCATGCCAGTCGATTATTTTAGTGAATCATTTAAAAAATTCACTAGTTTGAATTAGTCTGATGAATCCTTCACTGAATCAGTCAGAGTGGTTACTGAATCAACATCTGATTCACTTATTGCAAATTATTGTTTCTTTCACCTATGTCCATCTTCAGTTCAGTATTTTTTTGTACTGAAGGTTCATGAAACATAAAACGGAGTCGTTACTGACTGGTTGTGTGTAATAGATCCTCTACTAAGCCCTGTTGTCACATTTACCTGATCTCTAAAAAGGTACAAAGGTCAATGGAGGTACTACTAAAGTGAAAAGGTACTTTGTACCTTATTTACCCCTAAATGGAACACACTATACGCTGATTTCATGCAGCCGCCATTTTGAAATCGAAAGTGAGGCTCCGTTGGGAAGAACCCCGGAAGTAAAGATAAATAACAATGCCTTGGACTACCAACCTGAAGCTGCTGCCGCGATTTACACTATTGGATGTTAATATCCAATATAGGATGTGTATATAGTTCGTTCCTGCTTCTTTTTTTACTTTCTGAATTATATATATAAAAAAATATTTTATTTATAAATTAATTTCAATGTATATAGTCTAAAGTATGAAAGACATGTATGTACAGTTTTATAATACCTCATTTCTACATTAAACACAACAATACACCATCGCATTCACAATCTCCTGTGATTAAAGGAAACACTTCCGGTTTTCTTCCCACCGGAGCCTCGCTTTCGATTTCAAAATAACGGCTGCATGAAATAAGCATATTATCTTTTAAACTACATATTAGTACTTTAAGTGTACATTTAAGCTTTTGTACCTTAGGGTACTGTCCCAGTGACAGCTTTGTACCTTTTTTTTCTGCGCATGCTTTCACTGTTAAACGTGAAGCCATAATCAATCACACTTGAGTGAATTACCTCAAGTAATGCGAGTATTACCTGGATTAACCAATTTTCTGTCATAGTCAAAAGGCTATTCAAACATTGTTGGATTTGGAAAATATGGAATTGTTCTATTAATTGAATGTCAGTGTGAACAGATCAATATTTCCTTTCAGTGAACGTTGAATTTCATGCAGTTTTGATATGATTCCATCGCAACATTTGTAATTGTTGTGCACCTTGGTTGAGCCAGAGTGTATTTGAGTGCAGGTCAATTGAGCGTCTGATTTGAGCAATCCATGTTTAGGCCACATTCAGCTGCAAAGTGAACGTAGAAGTTGCTTTGTATAAATGTGTTATTGTAATGTGAACAGGGAAAGGCTGAAAGGAGTACAATAGACAGTAGTTTGTACTAGTATGTTTACTTTGCTGGACTTGATTAAAATTGGCCTGGGTCACAGCTGGCTTACTGGCGAATGGTCAAGATGAGTAATAAACAAACTAAACAAAAAAAAGCATGTTTGAACATACCAACACACACACACACATGTGCTTTATATCTCTCTCACACATTAGTCCTTGATCAGTACTAGTTCCATCACCAGTTACACATTAATTTTCTTTTCCTTTAGCCAATCAAATTACAAAAAATAAATATATGGATATTCTAATTCTCATAGCCTTCTTAATTTTGCAGATGGATAGACAGACAAATTAAATAAGACCTAAAACATGACAGGACTGGGGAGGAATGCAAATTTGATTAAAAGTTTCTCAGGGACCCTTGACCCATGACAGCACTGAACTGCAAAAGTCCATGAAATATGCTGTCAAGAGTGTCATTTCAGAAGTGAACTTTAAGCTGGCTGCTCACCAGATCTTTAACAGACACCGCAAACAATGAACTCCCAATATATCCCTGATAAAATCTCCATGCATTTCAAAGTATGCAAGAGCTAGGATGGAAATTGGAGCAAGGGTAAACTCCAACCATTCCACAGCCAATCCAGCATCCCCATCTATCACAGGAGGTCAGTGTAACAGCGCCTGACATTGGAAAGCAGACGTGGGAGATGCAAAGTGCTGGGATACAATCCCATGCGCACAAATCACATCCATGGCACTTATTCAACTCTCAAGTTGCAGAGTATTTAATTCAGTTTGGTAGTATCAATGGAGCGTTTACTTACCGTTTTACCTCTCTTAAATGTTTTTAATTGGAAATAGGCAACACACGCTAACACACTCACCTGGCATCACGCTCCAGAGAATCCAGAGTAGGTGGGTCCAGTAGTACTCCATGTGCATGTGCGAGATGGAGAACGAGACAAAGTGCGTGTTAGTGTATGTGTGTGTGTGTGTGTGTGTGTGCGCGCGTAAGGATGGAATATCCTGACGGTGTGCTCTCCTGTACACCCGGCTCTGATTGACTCTACTGCTCCAAAAACACTCTATATCTGAGGCAAGGAGGAGGAGACTGTGGCCAAACTAAAAGGAGGTGCTCATCCAGCCAACAGACAGATCTGCATTATTTTTCTTTCTCTCTCTCTCTCATTTCCTCCCTCTTTTTGTCTCTTCGTCTGTCTGTCCATCTATGCTTGATTTAGGTCACTCTATTATGAGCTCATGCATTGCTCCTGAAAATGCTTTTTGAGAAGAATATGGAAATTCAGGTTTCAGGGATCACTGTACATCACCTCTATGGCAAAAACTGATCTTAATAATAATCTTCTAATTTGCTTAACAAGCAGTTTAAACTGCATACTTTCGGAAAGATGCCCTCCAACTTGATTGATGCAGAGATTTGTGGTTAACATAGCTGAATGTTACCATATAAAGCCCACTGACAAACTCTCAGCAAAACCTCAGACACCATCCAAACCACGCTATACCCAAGCATATAATTACAGATAATGTAATAACTAATACTGACGTTCTGGCCGCTCTAATAGTGAAATATGGCCCACCTCCATTTCAACTTGACCTTGAAAATAGCAAAACCACAGTTACTAAGTTTTGGTCAAAATCAACATGCAGTGTGTTGTAATCGTACACACCAGTAAACTACTGAACATGTGCATAATATCCTGATAATAAAAATCACAAAAAGAGCAAGATTTCCATGAGAAAATATCTACTTCAAAATGATGCATTTAAGAAATAAATGATTCTAAAAAAAAAGATTAATTTAATATGAATTATGAATTTATCATTCAATAGAATTATCCAAAATAATAATAAAATAAAATAACATTATTGTTGGGCCTGTAGCAAATACACACATCTTGTTTAATTAATTCATCATCACGGTGTGTATTAATACATTTTCATTTTTTCATGGAGTTAAATATATAAATTGGTTATGTCTCTAGTCTGAAACCAAAACATCTGATGAACATTGAGCTGATTTTACTTTAAACATAAGTGACCGAAGTAAAGGGTGCTGCTTTCATTAAGAGTACTTAAAAAGCCATCTTTTTTTTCCTTTCATCAAATGTTTCTATCAAAGCCAGGCATAAAAAATTGCAGTATAATTCCCCCTCTTTGGAAATGAGGCAGCTGGGAGTTATAAGTTCTTTCAAATTCTGCAGAGGACTGCATAGTCAAACCATTGAGCATGGCAGTTACTCAAAACAGACAGATGCAGGCACGTAGTGAGAGAAAGAGTGAGACAAAGAGATGTTTAGGCCCTTGGCAGAAAGATTTAGAGAGTACACCTGAGCTCTGTTCTAAATGTGAATACCATCAACTGATTCATCTGCTAATATTGAATGCAGCGGGGAGACCAGGAACCAGTTGCATAAACATTTGGCCATTATAATAAAGTACCCCTGTAGTCAATAATTGTATCCCTTAAATCTCATCTCTGATCACCAAAATTACATATTTAAAACAAAAATTCTGTGAAAATGTTTTATTCATGCCTTAAAATAGCTTGAATGTAACTCTACACCATTGCTTCATTTAGTATATGGGGAACCATGAATATGCAAATAAGCCCCACCTCCACTCACTGCTACAGGCTTGTCTATGTATAAAAAATGGCAATGCATTTTATGTATCACTCTCTACAACATCGGACACATAACGATAATTTATATGATTAGCCATTGGCTTGAATACATTTTCAAATATAATAATGTGTTGCTAATGTTACACAAACCATGTTCCCTTCACCATCTCAGTCAGACAGCTTCCCTCTAAAAATCAGCGTCCTTAGAAATGCTTGAACAACCCAGAACATCAGCGGACAAAGTCATATAGTTCATTATAACATCGTAATATACATCATATACATAATTCATCCGCTATTGCTAAATGTACATGATTTTTCATATCAAAAGCAAAAATATAAAAAGGATAACCTGGCTTCTCTTGAGACTCCCCTGCTTTGCAGTTAATGATAAAGCACCACACAAGAAAAAAAGTTAATGATAAAGTGCGCCCACACGTTGATGTGATTGGTTACAAGGTAGTTTGTGACGTAAGAAACACCAGAGATTTTGAACCGCGTAGAGCAAACCCTCTTTGGCATTAAAAAAAGTCTGTCAGGACTTACTAAAGACAGCAGTGAAAAAGTAAGGCCAGGAGATAAACTATAAGTATAATTTAAGTCTTTGGAGTCAGCAAAAATAATCACCTCATTAGAATCTGTTGTTTGAGAATCGGACTACACTGGTCAGGCTGTCTGTTTCGCAATGTAGATTCAGCTGCAGTGTTGCAGTGTCACTGAATAGCACAGGAAACTTTGTCAGAGTATTTAATGCAATATTCTGTCCACATCTGCTGAAGAATGCACATCCAAGAACCCTTATTTATTTATTTTAAAAAAGGAATTCCATATCCCTACAGTCTATGAATTATCAGAATTATCATCAAAAAATATAAGGAATAACTCAGGTTCCTTTGGCCCTCCTTGTAATCTTCTGTCCTCTATGAAAGTGAATAAAGAAGATGCTTTGCAGATGAGGATTAAAAATTGTGTAAATGGATAGAACGATAGAGAGAGAAGCTGCTATTTTGTTTCACAACACAACATAAGGGAGCTTTTACCAGTATTGTGAGGTTGGAGCTCATAGCTCAAGAATCCCCACTGTCAGTTTGCAAAATGTCAACAGTCCAAACAAATGATAAATCGTAGAGTAACCTGCAATTAAAATTTAAGTCTGATGCTTTCTCTAAAAAGAGAAGAGGGGCCTGAGAGGGAGCTGGTTGCTTCAGTCACTGTTTCCACATGGAAGGAAAACGCTTTCGTTCATGATGCTTGGGGAGCTACTGACCAAAATCGACATCCAAATATTTAAACTTAGAATTTAGTAAAGAGAGAAAGAGACTAATGTACCGAATGAATTGTAATAACGAGTTGTGAGAAGTTGTTTTTCTAAAAAAAAACATTCCATTCTTTCCACCAAAAGGTCCTAAGCCCCTTGTTGAGGAGAGGTTGTAAATCAATATCCTCTGCAGGAGCAACACTTACCTCATGACCACAAACCATTTAGCAGCAGTAGCAACTGCAAACAATTATCCCAATAACCTCCACATTACCTCCTGCATGGTGTATGACTGACCCTTTAGAGCAGGGATGCCCAATCCTGCTCCTGCCGATCGACTGTCCTGCACAATTCATCTCCAACTCTAATCAAACACACCTGAAGCAACCAATTAAGGTCTTTACATCACTTGAAAATTAAAGGCAGATGTGTTGGATTGGGGTTGGAGATGAACTGTACAGGACAGTCGATCGGCAGGAGCAGGATTGGACACCCCTGCTTTAGAGAAACACAAACCAAAAAATAAAGCCAGCAACAAATTTGGTTGAACTTCATCAGAGTTAAAGCTTACAATGAAAATGTCATTCCTCAACGATATAAGGCCTTTCACATGGACTTGTACTTAATCTAAAATAATAGTAGTAATACTTCTATAACTTCTGTAAATGCTATAATCACTATATGGATTAAAGTGATTAAATAGACATTTTGTGAGTCATTTACCAAAGTCCTTATTAGGGCCCGAGCACCGATGGCGTGAGGACCCTATTGGAATTGCTGGATTTGTTTATTATTCAAAGACTGTATTTAGTTTTTTAAGAAACATTTAACGGGACATTTAAGTAGAAAGTATAATACATAAACAGATATATATAGATCCTTTTTATATCTATTAATAAAAACAAATACATATTTTGATCATCATATATTTTGGGAGCAGAAAAAAAAAAATCCTTGAGCTTTCAGCCAGGTTGTTTTGGCAAGGAAATATAGTGCAATGTCAGTGACAGCTCTGCTGTGTTCAAACCCTAGAAGTCACCACAGTGTCAAGTGCCAGTCAGATCAACCCAAATCTGGACCCTTTGACTGTTTCTGTAAGATGTTGCTCAAAACATGGCAACCACAGTCAATAATGCTGAACTGTGGTAATTTCTGAATGCCAACTCCTGCTTTGTTTTGTTGCCTTTTCTTTCCACTTCCAGAATTTAAAATAGAATGATGGTTGACCTATACAACTCCATGTTCAAAATGTAAACTTTCCACAATTCTGGCAAATAACATTGTAAAGTCGCCAGTACGGGATCAACACATAGACTTAGACAGTTGCCATAAAGGATTTTGTAGAACCAGAGTTATAAAAACAGCAGGTTGTTCTATAGCTTTTATATAACATAAATATTACTTCATTAAATTAGTACATATTACATTAATCTCTATGACACGACCCTCTCAGTCCCAAAATAAATGTGTTCATGAATTAAATGAAATCATCCTAGGAATCAGAGATTTTGTGGTTAGGCCACAGAAGCTTGAGTCAACCAATCAGACATCAGTGTGATGTGCTTGGCCGTTTGACTGACAGGCAACGTTCAACTGGAGGAATTCAGTGGTTTGGGCAGAGACATCGGTGTCCTCACACTCACTCGCAAGCTGTGATGAAAGCTTTGCTTTCCCAATATACAATATTTTACCAAGAATTCAACTTGTGTAATCTCGGTATGCTAAAACCCGAATCAACACTCTCGCTGTGTTGAAATCCAGCGGTTTGGACTGTAAATCGTGATCTCATAGCTATTTGCATTCCAGCTGCTCTTCTCTCTCCATGAGATCTGCCATGAAAGGGCTATTTTTGCTGGTTATGCTGTTCAGTTCAAAATCATAATATAATTGATATTATACTATTATTCATGACTTCACGCAGTGTCAGAGCTCCTTTAAGGATGCAGCTGTCAAGGTAAGGTTTGATGGTTGAATTGTGGCTTTGTTCTTAAATTAGTATACTGAGCAGAAACACATTCATTTTGTTCTGTGCTACTTTAATATCATCAGTAGTGCTGAACTAAATGCACACAAAAGTCAAAAATAGTATCTTAGATTATTTATGATGTGTGAGAGATTGAATTGCACCTGTGCAGCAATTAATTGTAAGTGGCAGAGAGGATGTTTAAATGAACTCACTTGATGTTCTGACTCATAATTTTGGATCCTGAAGATTATTACAACACAGCACTGACAATAAGCTTCACTCTTGCCACCATCGAGGTCTGTTCTACTCAGGGAGCACCAAATTGTCAAAAGTGTCATGAAATCTCAATATTTCTGATGGAACGCCTCCATGTTTCCATGTGCCAAGACCCTTTAACTCTCTCAGTTCTCATTGGTTTTATTATTGCACATGATGTGGTTATTCACATAATGCTGAGAGAATGGAGAGCAGTTTAATTGTAACCAAGGCAATAGTGTACCAATAGATATGCTCAAATAATGTGAAAGATGGCAGAGGCCTTTAATATAAATACAGAAAGTAAGCGAGCAAATGGTCTAGCCTGAGCAGTGAGTCATTCCTACTTTTCCAGATATCTGGCAGCTGAGCTGACTGGCACTCAGAGCCAGTAGCAACATCGGGATTTGTGGAAACTGAAACCACACACCACAGCAGGAATAGCCACATGATTTGCACCACACAACACACACATACACACGCACAAAGTCCTCAAACATGCAAACAAATGCATGGACATGGAGACACACAACCAGAAACCGACCAGGGACTATCCAGCTCCGTTTAACCTTGCGATTTACAGCCACGTCACCTCAACAAATTATACACGCAGGTAAACTCAGGGTACACTGTAAACCACTGGACTAACAAAATCTCTGACACCATATATTCAGAATTCCTATCATCTACAGCAAAACAAGGAATCTGTGACCTTTGTAACCTTTAAGCTGCAAAAGTAATGAGTTCTGTGCCTGAGCTTTGGCCTTGGTTTGTTCTCGCTTGAGTCAGCCCTTCAGCGGCCGCTCGAACACAGGCGGTTGTTTCAACATCGACCAATTAGCTCATAAAGTGGTCTAAAATCACCCGATGCCTTGTGCGTGCCTGCTAAAGGGAAATGCTCCGGTTTCATAGAGCTTCCGCATCACTTCATATGAAACAGAATGGAAAAATGTAAGAAAGTTGGAAAATCGTATCTTTCTTTTCTCCTGCATCACCATGGAAAACCCAAAGCTCCGTCATTTCCAGCATGTAATTATTAGGTTTGAGGAGCCTGATACGTAATTATTTATTTCAGGGTTGACCGCTTAAACGTCGAACTGAGCCCCTGTGAGCAGGCCCTGTAAATGCATCCCATATGATGACATATTAGCAGGAGAAAGCATAATAGTTTTTGTGGCTGAGAAGATTTGTGCAGCAGTAATGCAGTCATTTCTTTCTTATATAAATGTTTTTTTGTTTTCCTCTTATTTCCTAGCAATACAGTCATTTAAATTACATTTTGCTCAGTAGCAAGTGGAAACATTTGAGATCCTTATAATCCCTGGTGATCCAGCAAGTGCTATATTCAATAAAGTAAAGTACGAAATAAAAAAATGAATGAGAATATTTTTGTAAACTGAAATAAAAATTAAAACAAACTGGAAAAACTAAACTAAAGACTCATAATTCAATTTTAGTTTTAGATGCATACATGGCATTTTTCAACATTTGAAATCTTTACATTGAACATGAATTTGTTAAACATATTTAAATAATACCAGATAGCACATTAACCTTGGCAGTCAAAAAATTATAATATTAAAACTAAAATAAAAATAGAATAAATTAAAACTAGAAAACTTTTTTTTTTTTTTTACTTTAACTAACAATGACAGAGTGACCAAAAACTAAACTGAAAAGTTTAAGTTACATTTAATTTTGAAAATAACCCTGGTTAAGAACCTAAAACCCATCTTCTCATTCCCACAAACTCGGTCACTGAAATAATGCAATATACTATTAAAAATAAAACACAGGCAATTTTTCTCATGAGAATCTCAAAAAAGAGCTATTTGAGAAGATGGGAAGTAAACAGTGAGCATTTCCCCATTTACCGTTTGCTTCTCTGATGTTTGGCCAGGTCAAGGGTTGCTGGACAGACTTCAGAGAAATTAGTCGCCTTTTGATCCAAGAGTGTCCATACAGTAAAAAGGAATTATCCATAACGTGGGCATGTCCACATTTTTAAACTGTGAATGCAATTGCCATTTAAGAAAACTATAAAATGGAAAATAACAATCTCAGATTTTTCCCTAATTTGACGTAATCCCTTAAAATAGATTTTCACTTTTTGCTTCATCAGCTTGTATGATAATCACACCCAGAAAGTTGTGATTTCATTGCAAGTCATTTGTCAGGAATGAACAAGGGATTAAGCACTGAACAATATCAGTTTCCTGGACCTAAGGCACAGGGACCGCAGAAATTGCAAATATGCTATGGACAGAAGTGAAAATAAACACATAATTGCTCTACAAATGGGTATGACTCACTTCCTAAGTCTTTCAAAAAGGTCTGGAAAAATCACATGGGCATCTTTACAAAGAGAACTGAAATATAGCTGGACGGCTAGGTTTGGATCTGGCCAAACAACTGGGGACCTGGAGCGAGTGTTCCGCTGGAAATACCAGCTCAGATTTTCAGCCGGTTGATTTTACATACTGCTTAGTGCATTAGAGGTAAAGATTATTCCAGAGGCATAGAAGTACCACTCCATGGAAAGAATGGAAAATCCCACAATGCCTGTATAAAAAAAAGGTGATCTATATCTCAAAGTATAGTCTGGCATATGATTTAAGGACACATAACATTATCCGGCAGAACAAAAGTCAGGGAGAACATTATGATTGATTCTTTTTCAATCCGTCTGCCCTAGCGAGAGAATCATCCCAAACTTAGCAATTCTATAGGAACTTCCTGTCAAACATTCCAAGTGAACAGGAGCTGTTTAGATAGTCATCTGAAAGTATGTTTACATAGTCTAAAACATTCATAAGATGTACCATAAGGTCCACATATGGCCATTTTCCCAACATAGGTAGGTGTAACATTTTCCAGAGATGCAATGGAGGATACATTTGATTAAAAAAGAAAATCCCTTAATTTTCCCTATCCCTTAATGATTTCATTATATGGGGTTAGTTATAACGACTGGATTCAATATCAACTCAAAGGGCTCAACAGTAAGGATTTTCAGCGCTGGACCAGTCGTTATGATCCAAAATAATTATCAATTTTTACTTTTAGCAAGGTATTGTCACATTTAGATTGTAGCAAGCACAGGAAAAAGAAGATCAGGGTTCAAAAAAGCCTTAATAATCCATACACGCAAACAATCCAAAATGCGAGCAAACAACTTATTAACGTGACGGACAAATGAGAACTGAAAAGACTGCAACTTAAATTCAAGGCAAATGAGGGTAATTATGACAAGCACCTGTGATAATTAAATTAATCTCCATGACAACTGAAGAGTGGCGGGAAACTAAACAAAGGTACTTATGTGACTGAAACTAACAAATTAACTAAAAGTTCATGATAACAACACTAACTGAACATAATTGTGACAGGTATTTATACTCCTTACAAAACAATTCTTTGAAATTATACAGCTGTAAGATCATTAACACAGTTGATGGAAAACAATGGCATATGATTCAAAACATTACTGACTGGTTTGTAATTTTCAACACACAATGCCTCGTCCTTTTTATAGGTTTTGACAAAACCTCACATTGGCATAAGGCCAGTTTTTCACACAATGTAATTTTATTTTATTTATTTATTTGACAAAATATTAAATTGTACCAGATTCATTCGAGTCAAATGTTGTTGTTTTTTTAACTGATGTTTCTTTATAAACCGAATATCCCTCATGAGATTTTCCATTTTTCTTTGGCACAAGTACTCCAGACACTGTGCAATCCTGCTTCTTTTCCCATAGACACACACACGTAATAGTGAAGGAAACACCATCGTGCTTTGAGAGCTTGACGCCTGCATATTTTTTATAGACTTAAGTAAAATTTCCTCTTCTTTCATTCTAATCTCTGGTGCGTCAATGAAGCTTTGTCGTCCAAGTGCCATGAACCTCTGTGAGAGCTGTAAGCGGCTCACAGCACTACTATAATTGAAGCAAGACCACTGGACTCATTGTTAAAGCCTCATTGTGCTTCAGAGGGAAGGTAGCAGACAGACCACACACACACAGAAACACAAAAACACACACACACACACACACACACACACACACACACACACACACACACACACACACACACACACACACACACACACACACACACACACACACACACACACACACACATACACACACACACACACACACACACACACACACACACGAAAGTTCTGACCTGTGTACACACACAATACCTGGCATTGGATCAGCCAAGCATACAAAGAGCTTAACCAAACATCAATGCATAGATAAATGGATCACTGACCACATCAAAGCATTTGTGATCACTGAGTTCAGTGCAGGCCTAAACTATTACAATTTACTATCGCTTTTAAGCATTTAAAAGCATTCACGATTTGAAATATGAACAGTGTATCCATAAATAACCCAATGAATACATCTAAAAAGAGATAATTTAGCTCTTGTGTGTCATACAATTATTTCTCTGTACAGCTATTCTTCCAATTATTCTAAATATTTTTCTATAGAGGAAACGGTAGATAGTTTATTGTATTCTTTATTAATGATACCCTGAGGGACACATAACAGGATAGCTTGCTTGCGCTCACATTTATTTATTTTATATATCATTTATATGATTCCCACTGCAATTATTGATCTAAAACTACATCTATAAGCTGTCTTTTGCTTACTCTTTCAAATGTGCAGTGAATCAGTCAAATATGATGTGCAAAAGCTTGCAATTCTTTATGAGAATGTTACATGATGTTTAAAACTTGTTTAAAGTTATCAGCTAGTGAGACGGCTCTATTTTCAGACAGCCGGTTAACCCTCTGGACTGGAGCAGTGACAGTAACTCACCAGAGTAAGCCTGTAATGATGTGAGGGGTTAACAGGCTAATGTCTTTATGAGGGGAAAATGCCACGTGTGCAATGCAAACCTTAATGTATCACTCTGAGGAAACATGCAGAGAGAGTTATGGTGGATGTGGGGGGTGGAGTCACATGGTTTCCTTCAACTTGTCATGTTATAAAGGGGCAGATCTATTGGACACTATAGGTAAAATTATATAGTTGGGAATACAGCCTTATAAAGAAGACTACTGCGGCTAAATACAACACTATCTAGAAAAGTCTAAGTCAAATGTGCTTATAACAGTCATATCAACATACTTTTAAAAAGTGCATGTAGTAATAGTGTCAAATTAAATGTTTTACTCTAAAGTACATTTTAAATAATTATGTTTTAGCAATACTTTGTGATGCTTTAAAGACGTAATATTAACTCTTGTGTCATTTGATAAGTGTAGGGGAAGATGGGGGTAGAACAGTGTGCATTTACTTTTAAATTGTAACATATTTAGATATGAGTTTATGTGCACGGTTAGGTATGTATAATGTATACATGACTTTTGATATTCTTATTAATATTTATATGTTTTAATGTGCACATTTCTAAATCACCTATTCTATTTAAAATTGTGTTTTTACAATTTAGTTGAATAACTAAATAACTATTGACAGACAAAGCAGAATCTCAGTAAAAGAGCTTCATACAAAAGGTAAATTTATTCTATGACTTATATACAGGCATATGAATATTTACATATCTAACTGTCCATATTTTAATTTAAGATAATTGCCATAATATCGCCACGAATTCAAATTTAATGATTTTACTCAATTAGCCTATAGGTTTAAATGATAAGTGAAGATGTCTGAAATGTAATTTTAATTAATGTACTTACGTCCAACTTAAGTTGGTCAAAAAGCACCCTAGAATTCAGCTATTTGCATTAATTAAAATGTACAAACTTTCATATAATTGCAATTAACATGCAATTAAGTATCCGACAACATTACATTCAATTTTTACTTAAATATATTTCTTTAAAAGTATATTATTTCTGTAATAAGAACTCTAGCATACTATGGCCCGGTTGCACAGATGGCGTTTAAATTAAGCCAGGACTGGGCATTAGTTCAATTATGACATTAAAGTAGCTTTTATGAACATGTCTTAGAAAAAAAAAACACTGATGTGCATCTTGAGACAAAACAAAGACACTAAGATATTTTAAGATATGTCAGTGCAAGTTGCTTTCATTCAAGCCTTGTCTGTGAAACCGGGGGTAAAGGTACATTAAAGTATATTTCTTTTTCACAAGGGATACCATTTAAATGGCTAGTTCACCCAGAAATGACACTTCTGTCATCATCTACTCACCCTCATGTCGTTACATTACTGTATGACTTTTTTTCTTCTCTGGATCACAAAAGAAGAGATTTATTAAAAATGTTTCAAATATTTGTTTCCATACATTTGTGGGAGAACTATCCCTTTAATACTAAGTTTAGCTATAATTTTCCATATCCTATATCACACACCTTATTCCTTTTGTTTGTATTCCATAAAGCCCTTAGCTCATCAGCTACTCTTCTGTCTCCTTCCTAGAGGCCCTTAATTTTTCCCTTGGCCACTGACTTCAGAGGAAGTGGTTTCTGTGCAGACAGCGTGTAGCTGGAACATCGTGTCATGTACACGCATGGGAAGCTGTAACCAAAGAACTGCACATTAAAAGTTCCACTAGAGTAACACTTTCTGTGCAGACAGATCTGGGCCCGTATTCCTAAAGAATCTTAATGCAAAAAGTAGCTCCTAGTGACAAAATTCTAAGAAAATTCTTAGAAATGTGGGCGTTTACTCCTAAAATTAAAGAAAAAATCCTAGTAAAGACAAAAGTAATTCAGAAAGCATCTTAACCCTTAAAAGAGGTCTTAAGGTCAAAATTGTTAGGAGCACGGACGAGGACTTTTAAGAGGCTTAAGAGTTTTTTTAGCAAAGGAGAAAATGCCAGAAAGACGAAGAGGGAGAGGAAATGCATTGCAGGCAATAGATGACAGTGAGTTAATAAGACACTATAGATTAGATCGTGCAGGGATCATGTTTGTGACCGATTTTATTAGAGACACACAATAACATCTCCGACACAGTGCAGGAATCGCATAGTGCCAGAAATGACATCACTACTGTACATTAAGATATTTGGCAGCTGGGAAAATGCATCAATGCAGCAGTGATGATTTGGGTCTGTCACAAACTTCTGTAAGCAGAGTGATCACAAACAATTACAGCACTTTCAGAACCTCTTATTGTGTCGCAGTTCGTTTGGTTTCCACTGGACATTCCCACATTGCAGGCTCAAAAAAATGAATTTATGAATATAGCAGGCTTCTGCACAAGGAGGGGGAATGAACCATAAATAATTTATTATTAACCGCTATAAGCTCCCACGTCTTCATCTGTGCTGTGACACCCGGCCTGATTTTCCTTTAAGGATGGCCTTGTGTTCATCAACTAACTGGGCTCACGTAAACACTGTTCCTCTGTCCAGTTGAGCTTTCTTGTCCTTCTTGTTTTTTATTCCATGTTTGTTACATTAAAACCAACATTCAAACCACCACTTAAATAGATAGTGGAACAATTTTTATCATTCTAATCCAATCAAATACCTTATAGGAAATTAAGGGTATGGTAAATAAAAAAAAGGATTTATATACACAAATATAATGTGTGTGTGTGTATGAGAATGGTCAAATAGGAAAAATTACGCATGTAATTTCAAAGTGAAGGCTTAGAATAGACCCGAATCACTCTTTTTTTCCTTCTTGGACAACCAACCAATCAGAGTCTTCAAAAGATTGTGTCATACATAGCAACGGGGTCAGCCCCGCCTCCTCACTAAGATAAAAGTTTTTGTCTTTTCCTTACTCAGAGTTGCTCTCAGATCGGTCCCGAATCACTCTTAAGCTAAGACTCCTACGTAAAAGTTTTTAAGCTAAATTAAGAGTTTTCTAAAAGGATTCTTAGATTCTTTAGGAATACGGGCCCTGGTGAACAGTCAAGCCAGAATTGGGGGTCTGTGCTCTGGTGTATAATACTACCCCCTAGTGTTAACATTCTGTTAGTGAACAGAGCACTGGTAAATATTCTGTCCCCTGTTGCATTGAACACACACAAATTCACACCCAAAGAAAACATTTTTAAGTTAACACAACTGCACTCATCACTGTCTATTATCAAACAACACTTCCAATAAGTTCCTGTAGAACTTCGCTTCCAGATCCAGTCAAAATAATATCAAGGCCTATTAAGAGGAATTTCAGGCATGAGCAGATAAGATATTCAATGCATGTTGTGCTATTATCTCTGCTTCTTCTGTAGGTATAATTCCAGTATCTAGGTCTAAGTTAAAAAGCATGGCTTATCTCAGTCATGTCTGCTCATTTTTTTAATAAGCAGACAGTATACTCTGCATGTTTGGACAACATTATTTACAATTTAACTATAAAAATAATGTTGCATTTAAACATATCTCCCAGCACTATTTTAAACATCAGACATAATGACCCTTAACTGAACGTCTCGGTTACATATGTAAACGGAGACGTAGTCGAAGTGTTGACTGATTAGGATTACGCTTAGGGAGCCTGTCATCTGCGAGTACTGTTAAAACGAGCCAATGCACATTGCATCTCACAATGTGTAATCTGCATCTCACACTCCGCCCCACGGCGCGGGTATAAATAAGGAAGTGGATGCACGCACCAGCTGTTTTATGCTGAGGAGCCGATCGGTGCCCGGAATCAGCGGTGGTCCAGCAATAGTGGCGACGGGACTACATCTCCATTCCCTCCTTCAGGTAACAAGGGTTACATACGTACCCGAGACGTTCCCTTTCAGTCGCTCACATTTGACGTAGTCAACGTGTCGACTGATTGAGATTACAATTAAAATGCCACTAGTGCTGCCACCTTCCAGTGCCCCTAGACAAAAAACTTCTGATCCCACCCCCCACATTATTTGAGGTGGAGATGGGACAGGGCTTAGGCCAGGGAAGTCACTGCTGTTGCACAAGACCACTGGGAAAGCGTCCTCTTTCGCTGGAAAGAAATACGCTGTGGAAGCCACATCCTGCCCATAGGGAGTTAACATGTGGTAACAGGTAACACATATGGACTGGGCGGATACCGGGCAGTACAACAAATGGAATGTGACTAGGGTGGCTCCAGCCTATAACAGGGGGGAGACTAAACCGGTCAGTCACCAGTGCATACCAGTGAAAGGCCTGGCTTCGGATGCTCCGCCATGTCTGTAGCTGAAGAGTATGGAGGAACTCGACAGGGTTCGGGTAAAGAGGAACTCACTGGAGCAAGAATTGCGCAAGTATCCAGTCCAGAGGAGGGGAACGGCGCAGCAAGCCGACATTTCGAATCAGGCTTACAGTGAAAACTTGCTTCATGGGAAGGGAGCCTACGGGAAGCAGCGGTTCGACACATAGGCAATTTTTCTAGCGAACATGATAGGTGTCGCCAAGCCCGCAACTCTAAAACATCTGTCAGCGAGGCACTCTGTGTCAACGCCTAGGCAGGAGCTATACTCTCTCTTTGGAGGAGCTCACTACCCAGGGGGGCACGTGCACCTTGGGATAACACACTAAGATGATGGCAACCACTATGCAGTGGGCCAACCTCTGCTTGGAAACTGCCTTCCCTTTCTGGTGGTCTCCGTAACAGACAAGAGCTGGTCTGAGGTCCTGAGGCTTTGCATTCTGTCCAGTTATAATCGCAAGGAACGGAAAGGGCAGAAAAAAGCCAGGGCTGGGTCTGCCTCCTCCGGGGAAGCACTTGCAGGCTCACCACCTGGTCCCCTTTTCAAGGGAGATGTAGGAACCTTGGGCACACATCCATGCCTGGGTTTTTTGGATATTGTGAGAGTTGGCCGGCCCGAATTCAAGGCAAGATTCGTCGAAGGTCCCCTACAAGTCAAGTCAAGTCATCCTCATTTATATAGCGCTTTTAACAATGTAGATTGTTTCAAAGCAGCTTTACAGAGATAAAGATATAATTTAAGGTAACAGAGATTGGTTTGGTTTTATAGTGGCTCTTGAAAAATGTTTTTTCCAGCTAAAGTTAGTTTTGATTGATTCACTTCCGTCTAAATGATCATTTGTTATTAAATTAGGGGCCGCTAAGACGACACAGTTCTCTCTAAACAGACTTTAAACGTGAACCTGTGATAGACGCTGATGGCGTTCACATGCGCATTAAGAATTGATTCTATAGTTATGTGCGTTTGAATATATGTGCGCAGGTTTGTAATTCCTTACAAACCATGCCTAAACAAACTACTTGTCTATAAATTTTGATGCAGAATTTTTATTTTATCTTATCCTAAGACAATGTTAGGAAGATTGTTCCCTACCATCTTGATAGAGGACAAACAAGCAGGAGAACTGTTCTTTTTTTTTTTTAAAACAGGTTTTTAACTCAGCTGCCTATAGTGGCTTAAGGGGAGGTCTCTGCAGTGCAGTAGCACCAGAGATAAGTCCCAAGAGGGTATAAAGGGGGCGCAAGGTGGTTTAATTTCCTTGTTCCCCTCAGGAAACTGGCGATCAAGTCCCCAAGGCTTTCCCCATGGATTTGTATTCACTGCATCATGATATGTGACAAATATAGAGGCAAAAAACATTTTAGAGGGTGGAAGGAGACAGCCCTCCTGAACCCATCTTACAGAAAAGAAAGCACAGAAGTGATCGAACACCTTCGGGGTCTCCTCTCGGAGAGAAGACTCAACTCAACGAACAGGTTCCACTCCAGGGCATAAGCACGCCTCGTTAGAGGGTGCTCTCTCAGAAGTGATGTGTCTACGACATGTTTGTGGTAGATCACGCAGAACCACCGCGGATGATCCTTCCGGGACCAGACATGGAGTTTCCAGAGGTCTGGACGCGGGTGCCATCATGCCCCGTCCCTGAGAATGTACTCAGAGGAATGAGTCAGGAAGGGGCTGTTGAGAGAAGCAAAAGTTCGGGGGAACTAAGTCCGGTTGGGCCAATAAGGGGCAACTAACAAGACCTGCTCCTTCTCTCTGACTTAGCACAGTGTTGTGCAAGAAGGCTCACTGGGGAAACGCATTTCTACGGAGGCCCTGCGGCCAGCTGTGAGCCAGTGTCTCTATGCCGAGGGTTGTCCGCTTGTACAGGGAGTAAAACAACTGACAATGGGACGAGTCCGAAGAGGCAACCAGATGTAACTGTGCGGCCCCGAAGTGGTCCCAGAACAGCTGGACCCCTGGGGATGGAGTCTCCACTGTCCCTGGGCCATAAGCTGTCATGAGGCCTTGTCGGTGGCACAATTCAGCAGGCCGAAAACCTGTGTGGAATGAAGCGACCTCAGATGCTCAGAGGTGGCGGGCGAGTTGCAACATGCGAGGTGTAGTTTTACAAATGTATTAAATGTTTTAATTTAGGTTACAATACAATAGTATATAAACTGAGAAAGTTTAGTAGACTGAATTTAGCATTTGAAGTATAAATGATGATATCAGAGTTATCAGCAGGAGATTCATTGCCAGTCCTGTTCTCTCTGTTGTAAGTTAAATGAGTCAGATTACTGAGACTCTCACCCTTTGTTCTAATGGCTCTAGGAGCCCCTGTCCCAGTCATTGAATAGTCCGACTGATTGGATTAGAATATTTACATTTGAATCACACTGTTATGCTGATGAAGATCAGGGTTTGGGAATTTCCGGTAACGTGCTGATTCCTGTATTTCATTTACATGCTTTGTTCAGATTGTCCCCATCTATATGTAAATCCCTCCCCCTTGAAAGGATATAACACTGTGCTGAGCTATTGAGTTCAGACTTGGGAATACTACAGTGATGCAACAGCAATAAAGAACCCTGCTTAAAACAATTCACCCAAGTCTCCTGGTCATAGCTTCTGAGTTGCCTATACTTTAGAAGAAAAAGTTCACAACAGAGGGAAGCGTAGTGCAACGGTCACAGTGTTTTTACAGACCAGTACAAGCTTGCTGAGCAGCGGTATCTCAAAGCAAAGTGTACTATCATAAACTTGAGGCAGTTGATGCCAGTGCAGTCGGAGGCCCACCCAGACGCGCGTTACTGCATGCCCGTTGTACGTGGCCCCTCAGTCGGTGTTTGGTGGACACTTGTTCTAGAGGTGGCTGGCCCGGAGAAACAAAGGTCTGATCATGGACAAGGTGTATTGTCATACGGAGCGTGCTGCTCTGCCACGGCCACCTCAGAACAGTGCTGAAGCAGTCATCATATGGAGGAAGCCATTGTGGCTGCGGCTGCATCTGCCATTTGCCCCAGGAGCCTCTGAAAAGGCTTCAGTGGGACCCTTTCTCACTTCTGAAAGCACCGACCAGACACATTCCTGCTGTGAGGCGTGTTAGACCGAGTCCAGCTCCTTACAGGAAAAAGAGATCCACAGCCAGGTATATTTCCAACATATGTTGTTTGCAAAAATGTACACCATTCAAAAGTTTGGGGTCAATCATATATTTTTTAAAGAAATTAATTATTTTATTTAGCAAAAACACATTAAATTGGTTAAAAGAGACAGTAAAGTATTTTAAAGTGTTACCAAAAAAATATATTTCAAATAAATGATGTTCTTTTAAACTTTCTATTAAGAATATTGGTAAAATGTATCATGGTTTCCACAAAAATATTAAGCAGCAGAATGGTTTTTAGCATAAGAAATGTTTCTTGAGCTCCAAATCAGCATATTAGACCGATTTTTGCAGGATCATTTGACACTGAAGACTGGAGCAATGATGCTGAAAATTCAGCTTTTCTATTGCATGAATAAATTAATTTTAAAATACAAAAAAATAAAACCTGAAACTTACAAAAAGAGTTTTTTGTTTAGTTTTTTCAATGAAAATTATGTAGTTATGGCATCTACCAAGAGGGGCTAACTGCTGAAAGTAACAAGTCAGACCCTAAATCCATGCAGGGTCTGACTTACTGTAAAAAGGGCCAGAAGTAAGTCATACAGGTTTGGAACAGGTTCTTTCCTGATTTCTTCAAGGGGATGGTCTATGGGCGAGTAAATGTATGTTTTTTTCCCAGATATTTCGATCTAATGAACAAAATAAGCTTGTGCAATTTACATATGAAAGCGAAAGGAGACAACGTAAAACGAAAAACTACGGAGAGCACCAGCTTTAGTTTCTGCTCTGAACGCTGCAAGACCACACCGAATGCTGTGAGTGTTAGAAATCAGGAATGGTTAGAGACCATTGTGCTTGGTATGTTTTTCATCTTCAAACCAAACTTGGGCTGACAAAGTTGAAATCCTATCTGGCTAGTTTGCTTTCCATAATGTTTACTCATTAGGTCAGTAGGCGAACTTTTGTGGTTGTTCGAACGCATTCGACCACATGGGCGAAAGCAATCCGGTCAAATACGTTTTGGACTACATCAGGAAGAGGTCGAAAGTGGACAAGCTTTACAGGGCCTGGGTGAACTATCCCTTAAAATGTGTTGTTCAATAAATGTAATCAGTGATGTAATATTTCTTAGGCCCACAAGAGGGTAGTAGAACATAAAAAAAGTTTTGCAGTTTATCATTTTTTTCTCAGTCGTGGATCTCTTGCAACAGTCATATAATATAGCCTCTTAAAATAGTTTTTCTAGCTCTTTATGCTTCTCTTTTTTTTTAAGTATGCATTTTAACTAAGCAATTAATATTTTTTCTAAATATATGCATCTCAACAACCTTAGAAACCATGTTCCACCAAAACACTAGTTTGTGCATTAATAAACCGACATTAATTAATATGGGTTTTCATCGGACAGTTTTCAAGATTTCAGTAATTTGTCTCATTCGTTCAGTCTCTGTCATTTTATTTGCTTTCTGAATTTTGATTAGCAGCCAAGTTACAACATTGTCATTGAAGTAGGCCAAGATACTATTAGAGAGAGAAAGGGAGAGAGTTTGAATATACAGTATGTTGTATACAGAGAGCTAATAAGATTATGACATGTAGAACAGGGTGATGCACTTGTGGACATCAATAATCTTCATTAGGGCATGCAGTAATCAGATTGACAGCCTGGTAGGAGAGAGAGAGAAAGAGAGAGAGAGAGAGAGAGAGAGGGGGGGGGGGGGGGGGGAGGGGAGGGGGGGGGTGAGTAGTAGTAACATGCTGATCTCACTTCACTGCAGTAAGGAGCATGGCTGCGGCAGCACTGATAGGCTCGGATACTCAGCGAGAGACAGCGACCAGACCCTCCCTCCCTCTCTCTTCTTCTCCTCTTCTTTCACAATCTCTCATGTCTCACTCTGCTGTCTTAGAGGCTGCAGACTGCACGCACTCAGTGAGTCCATCTCTTTCTCTCTCTCTGTCCTGCTGTCTAACTCAGCATTTCGGGAACAGCAGCTGACTCTTCTGCACTCTTCTCTGCATGACTGTCACAAAGGTAAGCGTGTGCTGGAGCTTGTGAGGCTGGGAGGGGCTGCTGGGTTTGGGCTTCACTGCAGTGGGATGTTCTGCTGAATCTGTGACTGTAGTGTGCTGCAGTGCCGGACAGGTGGTGTGTGTGTGTGTGTGTGTGTGTTTATGCAGGTGAATCTTATACCTGCAGGATTTGCTGTGCGGTACAAACTTCTATGTGCGTTTGTCCAACTTGATCCCTGTGTGTGTTTAATATGCGAGTGCCTGTCCCGCAGTAGGGCAGAGGGTCTTGGCTGAGGCGTGTTTGTGTTTGTGTGTGTGTGTGTGTGTGTGTGTTTAGCAGACTGATTACGAAGGGTAGCTCTTAATCCAGTGCTGTCCTGCATTAAGCCTGCGCTGTGCTTTTTTGCTGAGGATAGACTGAGCATGTCACAAACTACAGTACGCATGAGATAAAAAGAAGAAAAGAGTGAAGGACTAAGAAGAAAAGAAGGTGAAAAGGGATATAGGGTGAATTCAAGTGAAAAAAGGGACACTTTTTGGGATTGAGTCATGATGACATTTAAAAAGTAGCACAATTTAGCTGAATTCATCTTAGAAATATAAATGTGGATCAGGCTGTAGTAATTTGTCTTCATTGTGCATGTTTGAATGTGTGTCAAAATGTGTGTTTAAGTTTGATTTGCCTATGCCACTGGACTCTCACAGCTAAAATCCTGTCGTTGCTGTGCGTTTTGCTCTAATGGAGAAGGTTGAGATGTTGAGTAGGGGCTCGAGTGATGGATACTGAACAGAGCTAAATGACCTTGGAGTGTTTGTGTATGTGTGCTGACTGAGCAGAACAGCCCTCTGTGTCAGACAGTGAGAGACAGAGAACGATTCCACTCAAGAGTGTGTCTCCATATGTGAGAGGGAGTGCACATATATACTAGTGTTTGACCACACAGCTGTGTGGCAGGATATCCTCACAGACTCTTGGAACTGAAATGGTCACACACCCGGACTGTCATGAAGATGAACAATCTCTCACTGCAGGGCTATAAAACAGCTGGCTGCATGTCACTTCCTGTCACACAGTAAAATATTATAGTTAATAAATCCCTGTGGATGTTAATGTTAGAAACTACAGCCAAAAAAATGCCTTATATTCAAATAAATATTTTAATCAGTGAAAGGGGAAAGAGTGTACACATAAATGCCTCACACAATCTACAAAAGCTGGCTAGCACTAGTGGGCTAAATAATTACAAACATTATAGCACAAAAAATATATATATTTATTAGCACACAGAACGACACATAAATCATCATTATTTTTGTTAAATATTTGCCATTAGAAGAAAAGCTAGCAATGGACCTGAAAAATATCTTATTTTAAACAATAATCAGAAGTTGAAAATTCCTTTAAAAAGCCAAAATTGAATTGGCCTACCACCTGAAAGCCACTCCCTAATTGGACCCACTGGGTAAATTTCAAACCCAATATCAAGACACAGAGCCAGGCATATGTAAATGTGCTTCATGATCACCAAGTGTGCTGTGAGTGTATTTATGGGGATATTGTGAGAAGAGTCCTCATCTATGGTGTGTGTGGGTGGGTTTGCACATATGTGCATGACAGTGGGTCGAGGAAGGTAGGAAGCTTACAGGTGTGTTTATAAAGCTAAGAGAAGATTGTACATATAAATTGCACAGAAACACAATTGACAGGAGTGTTTGAGTGACTGAAAGGGCTCTGCGTGGGTAGGAAGACTGTAAAGTTGCAGGTGTAAGACATTATCATAACTGACCTCATGCACAGACTGGGTGTTTTTGGCAGAGGTGTGTGTGAGAGTGTGTGTGTGTGTGTGTGTGTGTGTGTGTGTGTGTGTGTGTGTGTGTGTGTGTGTGTGTGTGTGTGTGTGTGTGTGTGTGTGTGTGTACTATATACACACTATACGTATGTAGGCTATGTTACATACATTTGAGAGCTGCACGATTCTGGATAAATTGAGAATCACATTTTTTTTGTTCGAAATATAGATGATTCTCCCACGATTCTGAATAGAAAACTAAAATTAGACAGCAAAACAACAAGTAATTTGGTTCTGACAAAATGAATGATCCAATAACAAATAGATTTTTAACAGTCACTTGTTGCTACATTCTGCCGTAATTATGTACCGTAATTCATACAATCTTTATTTGAAAAGTCAGGTTACTTTCAAAAGGTGATCTGCTCTATTTTGATCACTACCATTGACATTACTGTTTATATCTGAACTATAAACTTTTACCAAGCACATTTGTGACATCTTGATTACTGTAACAAAATAAATAATGATACTGTGTGGTTGAAAAGATCACAGTGCGTAAAGCTGTTTCTTAAACATGACAACTGCTATCTCTGGGTCAGCAGCAGCACCAACTGGATGTTAGTTGAGATCGTACTTGTCAAAGGTTTAATAGACAGAGCCGAATCGCCATAGGAATATGATTGCGATCTTTTAACGATTAATTGTGCAGCTCTTAAGGCAGGGACACACCAAGCCGACGGTTGGATGTCGGGCAACGTGGGGCCATATTTGAGCATCGGTCGCCTTAGTTTTTTAGGTGTGTTCTGCTGCACTGTTGGCTCTATTCAGACACCATTGTTGTTGTTTTTTGGGCCAATTCAGCATGTTGAATCGGCTTCGGGCCGTCGTTGAGAGAACTCAGATTGGCTGTTCAGCTTAGCGACGGAGTCAGTGCACGACAATAAAAGAGAAAGTGATGACAGCGACCAAGGAAGACAGTACAGACAGAAGGCTGTTATAATTTTACATCATCTTAAGCCTGGTTCACACGGCAGGATAATTATTCCGATTTTAGCCCCGATTTACCCCTTCCGACAATCTTAAGGATGCTCCGATTATCGTAAAATAATCTGATCAGATATTCCTGCCGTGTGTGGTGTGTTAAGAGTGCTCTCGTCTGCTCGGAAGGACGTCGGGACCACTCCAATCTCAAATCGGGGATATCCAACATGTTGGATTTTTTTGGCCCGATTTCTCCTCGTGTGTGGTGTCCCCCGGGTACAAACGAGCACGCAGCCTGTGGACTGTGGCGTGTAGCCAATCAGAAAGCGAGGTGACGAGGCGCAGAGGAAGCACCGGGAAACAAAATCAAACCAGCCGGCGGCATGGCGCACCAGAAAGTCCGGTGGACGTCGGAGATGGATTCGGTTAAAAACAAAATACAAACTATCGCCACTGCATCCTCTTCCTTCTGCCATGATTGTTTACTCTGAAGTCACGTTTGATCTTGAGGGATTTCGTGAGATTTTCCGTCTGACCTGGGAATGCTCGGGAGTCAAATCGGTTTGTGTGTGATGTGTTGATTTTGCCGTGTGGCTGCGCACCACACACTTTACGACCAAAACTGTTAGACCTGTGATTTTTTAATCGCCGTGTGTGGGGTCTCTCAGGTTTGGAAAATCGTCCAACAATTTTAAAATTGTCCCGTGTGAACCAGGCTTTACCTGAGCATTCCAATGCATCAATATTTTTATAATAACATGAGCCTGGATCAGCATGATTGATATTCAAAATGGTAAGCAAGCGCTGCTTTGTTTACGATTTATCTGTAGTGCAGTCCTAGTTTCAGTTTTCCTTTTGAATGACGAAAATAGACAATCAAAACCTACTGATTTAGACAGATATTTACTAAGAAGGCTCAGAACGAACTTGCTAGTTGACAGTCGTCTTTAGTCCTTTTTGGTGTGTTCAAGCACAGCTTTTTGGCTGAGACGCAGCCATTGAAAGGATACAACAAAGTCGTCTTTCTCTCACTCACACTTTTGTTGCCGCTGGTTCGTTGATTTCGGCTTGGCGTGTCCTGGGTTTTATACACGTGTGAATTGTAGGATTAGCTTGTGTTGGTACCTCATAGATGTCAGGATATTACACACAGATAAAAAGTAGTGTACAATTGTAAAAGGTTCTAATATTTAATCGAATTCAAGAACTTCAGAATGCTGGTGCTAATTGCATTGTACATGTATTTTAGCAGTAATGATTTACAAGATTTATTAAATTAACAAATGTTGGAAATGATCATTTAGTTACATATAAGCAAAACTTCATAGTTTTAAACTTTCTTTTTACAAAAAAAACAACAATATTTTAATCCTACATACAGATTTTTGTCCAATCAAATGCTCTCTAGAGTGAAAAAGCCCCTCGCTCTAATGTTATCTTCAACAAATCGTGGTTCATGGCTGTGACATAACTAAAGCCTATTAACCTTTCTTTTTTTTTCTTTTTTTTAAGAAATGAGTCCTTCAATATATCCTGTCCGACCTTTCAAATCAATAGGAGAAAATCTCTATTAATCACAGTATCCCTTAGGACTATCTCTAAAGAATTCCAAACAAAATGTAAGCAAAGCATGTTAGTATAAATCACAAATAAGTAACTATCAGAGTAATGGCAGGCACAAAGTGTATTAGTACATGCTTGATTTGGACCCTGTTTTTTGTTCTATCCTCAAAGGGAATCTTATAATTTGGACTGAAGTTGCTGGCTATTATGCCCTATGCAGGCTGTGTGCACACACGCTGAGAAGAGTCACATTTGATCCAAATCCTTACAGCTAGCTTAGCAACCCAAACCTCCTGCTGGCCAATGTGCTTATACAGAAAACATCCAGTAATGAAAAAATGACTAAAATGTCCTGCATTTTTCTTCAACTTTTATATGAAGCCTGAGAAAGTGCTTGTCCATATTATGTGGTGAGAACTACTCAAACTCCACAGAGACTGAGAGTTTCACTGGGACTGTCGGTAGAAAAGGAAAGGAGATCATGTCATTTATAAATATCCTGCTCAGCTCCTGCAGAGGTAGAGACACTGGAAAGAGGATGTGCTTCCTGTGGTCCTGGACTGGTGAGTGAGTGAGTGCAGTAGGAGACACTATAGATAAACAGCAGCTCTGGGACATCAGTGTGTGATGTTCACACTATCTTGTTATTCCCATTGTCTGTCGTAGCTCTGTTGTCAATCCTACTCCAAGCCATAGAAACTGAGAAAATATAATTTTAAGCAACTTGCCTTGAGATATCTGTATCTTTTTGCAACTGCAATCCTAGATGCATAGACACACTTAGCAACTTCACTAACTGTCAAGAAAAATAAGTCTAGTCAAAATGTTAAAATATCTATGAAAACAGCACTTCAACTTCTGGCTCAATCAATGGCTTCAGTTTTGAAAACAGTCTTTATTATTGCAATCCCATTTTTGTGTCCCTATGTGTATACTATGTGTAAGAGGTCCACAGTGGAACATGGGACCAGAGAAGGAAATGCTACAGCCTACACAAATCAAACAGTGTGGGAGAGGGAACTAAAGCGTGACTGCATGATGAAGATAGGTCATATGCTTACACTCTCAAGATTTCAACACACTCCTCATAAAAGCACAGTCTTATGAAAATGGAGCTCATTATCTGTAATGCAGCAACACATTCCATGCAGTGATCCCACTGCACTGACCAATGACTCCTATAAATGTGCATGTCAAGATAATGAAGTGAACAGCAGTGTGCTGCGGAAAAAAAAGCTAAATCACACACTTTCTTTAACCCATGTTATATGACAGGCTATATGTTGCATTAAATAAATAGTCAATAGCTCTGTTCTGTAAATAGAGTTTGATTTTTGTTATCACTATGAAGAATAGGTACAATCCCAGTAATCATATTTACTCATTATATTTCCTTTTCACTCACTTAATTACTTATGTGTGGTAATTTCACACCTTGACCTCTATGAGTTCATCAAAACAAAGATTAGACTGCATATCAACATTGAATTTCACAATTTCAGATGGAGCTGCCATAATTAGTTTTTATATGCCAGTTGTCTTATAGCACTAGCTGTTAAAAATGTTATTAAATTCATTTTATGCAAAAAAATATATTTACCAGCAGAACTTGCATCCCATGGGTTCAACTGAACAAAATCTTCGCTGTTTGAAATTGGCACAAAATAGAAATGGAAATTGTAGCCACCAAGGAAGCCAGAGCTCTGCCAATAATTTCCATGACGTCTTTATCCATTAAATGTTTTTCCATCATAGTTAATGCATGTGGTCTTCTTACCTTGAGCAAGCATGTGTTTTTATGCAAATTATTGAACTTTAATATGCAATATTCTAAAAGTACATAAAAATGCATGGGTGGCATCCATGATCATTAGCAAGCCCATAGAGACTCGGCAGATAACAACTGGAATGCCTGTCGATCATAAATCCAACCCTAATCCCTTTCACATTTAGTAGCCTAAATATTATGGCTAATGTAATGCTCTCAGCTATTAATACGTGTGTAGGGCTGCAACTAACGATTATTTTGATAATCGATTAATCGGACGATTATTTTTTCGATTAATCGATTAATCGGATAGAAATTAAATTAGATTTTTTTTTTATTATAACTAAATAAAACCGTAAATCAGGGTATTTATGTGTAAAAGTGTACTTTAAAAAGTGCAAAAGCCACACATTGAGTTTTACTAATATCAATATTTGCATTGTTTTTAATGATAATTGCTGATGGCAAGTTGACAAACATGATTATTGTTAAAAAAATGATATCCAACATATGTTTTAACACATTTTTTGTTAAAACAGATTTACACAGACATGTTGTTCAGATGTGAATATCTGAACTAAAAACAAACTAAAAACATCTAAAATATATAATTCATTTAATTTTTATTTAAAATTAATTATATATAAGGAATATAAGGATAAAGAATATAATATATATTATATATATAATATATAAAAGAATATAATATAAGGATAAATTGATTAAATAAATATAGAAAGACTGAAAACAATTGTGTGAATGTAGAGCCGCAGTAGATCGCGTTTGAAAAACAATTAAAACTTAGTAGACAAATGCTATAAAAAGAGAACGGAATGGAGGTAACGTTACCCAGCAAGCTAACAGGCTTGAGTAAAGGACAGGAGAAATTATGCATTAGTGCACAAGCATTCGCTGAAAACCATTGAGTACAGTGACTAAAAAACAATATTTTACTGCTGCTGTTATTAACTGCCTTTGTATTTAGTGCTTCGCTTTGTAAAGACCGTTTTAATTTAACCTATTTCTGCGGTAGCGCTATTTTAATCCATCACTTACGTTGCGAGCGAACTGATTGCACAACCTGATGCTCGAGACAAAATACAGACATCCCGGAAGTCCCGGGAGTCTCCCGCATATTGATTGCGGCTCCCTGATGCCCGCGAATTAGTTCAAACCATAGATATCATATAGAGACTAGATGCCCTATTGGCCGCTGAGCACCGAGAAATGCGGCCGCCATCTTGAACCGGTCGTATTCCTAGTTTCGTTGCGTGGCAGCAGATAAGATGCCAGAGCATTGTGGAGCATTTTCCTGTTCTAATCGCCGGACCATCAAAAATAGGGCTTTTCACAAGTGAGTCTTAACATTACTGTACTATTGGTTGTATTTTGTGAATAGAATATTACCAGATAATCGAGAAGGAGCCAGGATATGTGCTATTACTGTACTGAAATCGTTGTGAAATGCTGTTTAACTTACTGCATCAGCCGGGGTTCACCCGGCATGGAGAGGTGGGGTAACGTTAACTGTTAAAGTAATAATTACAAGAGCTTCTAGGTTATAAGATAAGAATTCAACTGCCCTGTTGTATAGGTTATTTGTGTTTGCGCACATGATATCAGGAAGCAATGTAATACACGCATGACAGCGATGCGCAAATTGAGTTACCCCTCCAACTTCTAGTGTTATTGATAACCTATATCTTATCACACGCGATTTGGCTATTGATATTACAGAAGTCCTGTGGTAAAATTACATTATTAACTTACTCCATCTAACCTTGTAAAGTTAATCCGAATAGGGCTTTAGTCTCGACATTTTCCCCTCCCACATCCACATACAATAAAAAAGGTATAGGCTTAATGTTGTCCGAATTTAATTTTTACAAATTTCTGATGCAAACACGTTGAAAATCTTCTTCTCAATTTTTATAGAGATCGCTAAGACATGTGACCAACTGGGCGGCAACGTCATCAGAACGCAAAGAATTATGGGTATGTTTGGCCCGTTTACATGGGCTGGCATAGCAGGCTAGTGTTCTGGCATGAAAAAAAATATCAAGAAAACATTGTAGGACCATACCAGAAAACTCGTCCGTTCAAAAGTATGCTAATGTTTTAAGCACCACACTCCTCCCTCTCTCATCTATCTGCATGCAGTCACAATTCATGTCAAGATTACAATGCTGGAGTGTGTGTGTGTGTGTGTGCGTCCGCGAGAGAGAGAGGCGCGGGCGTGATCGAACTGTGTGTGTGTGTGTGTGTGTGTGTGTTTGTGAATGAGAGAGAGAGACGCGATCGAACAGTGGAAACATAAAAACATACTCCGTCATTTGGTTCATAAAGGTTATTCAAACTGCAAAGTTTTTACTTATATTCGTGTAATTTACACTCGCAATAAAACACAACATTGTGCTTTTGTCACAGTCTAAACTCTTGTCAAACTGTAACCTACAACTGTCACCCAACCAAACACACAGTTTTTAAAGCAACATATTTATCCAACCCCATTTCAAAACAGTCTGTGGGTTACATCTTTTGGACATTAATCATATCGCATTGGTTTTCATTTCTTGTCTTCAGAGCAGTTACATATTCTACATTGATTAAAAAAGAAAATCAAATGTGCTTTTAATGGTAGTATTATTTTATACGAAAATCTATTATTTACCATTCAGATGAGAATAAAGTCAGGGTTAATTAAAATTAAGGAAAACAAATATATTGATCCGTTCTTAAAGGATAATTCAGATATTTAGCACTTTGAGTCTATTTTCTAGTTAGTTTTGGATGAACTAAGTTAGAGTGGTGTGTAGAATTGGGTACGATAATCCTGTCTCGACTTTTTGAATCTTTCAGAATCGCCTCTGACCGCTTCAGAGTGAGTGTCTACGAGCATACACAAACATGTCCTTAAAACAACCCTTAATGTTCGTTTTCAAAACTGTGCAAGAAGGACTATTGCAGTTTATAACACAGCAGATAGACGGCATCTTGAACACTGCGTTCTTCCCTCCATGCAATCAAGTCCGGCGCCTACTTCTGTTTGTGCCGCGGATTCCCAAAATGCTTTGCGTTCACCACTGGTAATACGTCACGATGACGTCACATTAGCAATCTCTATTACATGTGGCTGCGTTCGGTGGATTCGGTGGCTGCGTTCTGTGTGTGAAAGTGTGTGTGTGTGTGTGTGTGTGTGTGTGTGTGTGTGTGTGTGTGTGTGTGTGTGTGTGTGTGTGTGTGTGTGTGTGTGTGTGTGTGTGTGAGAGAGAGAGAGAGAAAGATAGAGAGAGAGATAGAGAGAGAGAGTGTGTGTGTCTGTTCGTGTTTGTTTGTGTGTCTGTTCGTGTGTATGTGCGTGTCACAAATCATAAATTGTTTCTTCAACTTATTAAAATATCTTACTTTACTGCAACTATCTGTTTCTGCTTCTTTATTATATTTATAGTGTGTGATTTATAAAATACATTATATCCTTCATCACACATAATGTGTCTGGTCACTTTATATCTTATATCAGAATATTATATTACTGTTAAGCCTACTATGGATATTAAAATACGCCGAACCATGTGTCCTGTATCATAGCTACATGAATGACCTTTGCAGCAAAAAAAAACGCGTGAAAATCAGTTCAGTATTCAGTGAGATATGATTAATTTAATGCGCTGATAGCTCATTTCACCTGACATTCAGATTACACTGAGCGGAGCGGGTGACCGGTTTAAGATGGCGGCTCCAATTCTCGTCCGTGCCAATAGGCAGTAGCGGTCGATAGGGCGTCTACCTATATGATGTCTATGGTTCAAACTATCGAAATCTAGAGCGCGCAAGCAAGAGCGCGCATGCGAGACAGAAGAGACTGCTCCAAACCGTGTAGCGCGCGCCCTCGGCAGAGCGCCTGAGGGAGAGAGACCTTGCGTGTGTGTGCGTACCAGTAAACGCTCCCCGTGACGTAAGCAGACCAACTAATCGATAATGACATTCGTTGACAACGATTTTCATAATCGATTATAATCGATTTTATCGATTAGTTGTTGCAGCCCTATACGTGTGTAATACTTTTAACTCTGTTTAACAAATTTTCTCTTGTTTAAATCCATTTCACATATTCTCTTTTCTCGCCCGAAATTAGCACAGAAATTGTGAAAAAACTATATAGCCAAAAAGGGAAAAAAGATAGCAATTGCCTGAGCCTGGTCATATAAAAAAAGAAAGCACAATGGGAAAATTATGAAAATATTTTTGATACTTCAGGCTGAAGTAAACAATACCTACAAGTTGTCTGAGGTTATTGCCGCAAAAGGAAAAAGAGAGCAGCTTTCTTTGTGAGCAGAGAGAAAGAGAGAGGTCAGCTGAGCGCTGTGAAGGTTCGCATTCCTTCCCAGCATTCTCTGGCCCTAAGCAGTGTTTTTTGAAGTGATATGCCAAAAACTCAAGCCTTTTATTTTCTTAGAAAATGCATCAGTGAGAAAGTGCAATGGTGTGTGTGTGTGTGTGTGTGTGTGTGTGTGTGTGTGTGTGTGTGTGTGTGTGTGTGTGTGTGTGTGTGTGTGTGTGTGTGTGTGTGTGTGTGTGTGTGTAAGAGCAATGTCAGGAACACTTTTACAGCAGCATGGACTAGCTATTCCAGTGAGAGTGATCAATATTAATATAAACACCATTCAGAACATGACACCATACGATCAAATATATATTAAATTCAGTTCTACACAACTCTATACACTTTATGGCAATAAGGCCAACAAAAACCATCTTGGAAGGAGAAATTCAAAGCGGAAAATATGGTCTGGATAGAGAGCAAGCTTGGAATGAGAAATGCATTATGTCTTACAGGCCTTAGGCCCCATCCACACTACTACGTTTTAGTTTAGAAATGGAGACATTTTGCTACGTTTGCACCTCCCGTCCAGACTAAAACAACAAAAACGAAGACCTAAAACGGTGAAGTTTAGAAACGATGATGCAGAGGCTCACGCTCGGCTCTCTGATTGGGTGTCATACAACGGAAGAAAACGTCTCGGGTTGTGACTATAACCCTTGTTCCCTGAGAAGGGAACGAGACACTGGGTCGTTGAAAACGACTCTTTGGGGACGCTCCCTTAGCGTGCGCCTCTGAAGTATGAAAACTAATCCAATCCTGATTGGTGTTGCGTCGTGACGTAACATGTGACGGCATTACCGGATGTATAAAAGAGACGCCGACACACACACACACTAGCCTCGCGATAAAGCAAGATGCTCTAAGGCCTCTAGGGGCGTGGCGTTCCCTTCTCAGGGAACAAGGGTTATAGTCATAACCTGAGACGTTCCCTTTCGAGGGAACTCGCACTGCGTCGTTGAAAACGACTCTTTGGGGAACGAATGCCCACTAGGCCACGCACCGAAATAGGGCTGCCCTGGAGTGAAACTGATTCAGGCACTCAGCTAGGACGAGAGCACATGTGCGCCAGGCGTACTAGGGAGGTGCAGAATATAAAACCTAAAGAAAGTGTGCGGGGTAGCCCAACCGGCTGCCTCACAGATCTCCTGGAGGGGAACTCCCGAGAGGAGGGCCCTAGAGGATGCCATGCCTCTAGTCGAATGAGCCCTTATGGCCAGAGGTGAAGGCAAATTGCGCACCTCATAAGCCGAGGCAATAGCCTGAACAATCCAATTACTAATAGTTTGCTTGGATGCCGGGAGCCCTCTCCTAGGTGAACCAAAACACACTAACAGTTGGTCCGACCTCCTCCAAGAAGAGGACCTCTCGAGGTAAATACTCAAAGGTCTGACGGGGAAGAGCCGACCCATGAGGTGGAGGATGGAATGCCTGTATTGTATTGTAGACCTAGCCGTATTAGCAGACACTTTAGGCACATAGCCCGGTCTCGGGTGCAAAAAGGCCTTAACCCTGCCAGGGGCAAGATCTCCCACCCTCTTAAGAGAGGTGATGGCTAAGAGAAAGACCAATTTGTATGTAAGATCTTAAGGCGAAGCCGACTGAAGAGGTTCGAAGGGGGCCAGGGATAACCCTTCCAGAACCACTGCCAGGTCCCAGGCAGGAACCCAGGACCTGGTTGTCGGTCTCATCCTCCAAGTACCACGGAGAAAACGAATGACCAGCTGGTGCCTCCCCAGAGGCCCATCACTTAATGGCGCGTGGAAAGCCGCAATGGCAGCCGCAGAGAAACAATCTTGAAGAAACTCCAGAACTGAAGCCACCGGGCAGTTAACTGGGTCTAAATCATGTTCTCTACACCAAGTGATAAATACATTCCACTTGAGGCCATATAATCTCCTAGTAGACGGAGTATGGTTTCAACCCCCCCGGCTGATAGACCAGCATTTAGGTACTGAACCCCCTCAGAGGCCAGACCCACAGTTTCCACAGCTTTGGGTGAGGGTGGAAAATTGTGCCCTCCGCCTGAGACAACAGATCCCTCCTCAGAGGAATCTGCCATGGCGGAGCTATCAGGAGTGAAATTATGTATGAAAACCATACTCAGGTCGGCCACACAACCAGAAGTACACTGATGCCCTCCTGACGGACCCTCTCCAGGACTCCCGGAAGCAGAGCGATCGGGGGAAATGCGTACAGGCGAAGCCTCGGCCAGGCCTGTACCATGGTATCCAACCCCAGTGGGGCTGGATGTGAGAGGGAAAACCAAAGTGGGCAGTGGGACGTCTCTCGAGATGCGAATAGATCCACTTCCATGGGTCCAAACCTCTCCCATATCAACTTCACAACATCTGGATGAAGTCTCCATTCCCCGGGCCTCAGCCCCCGCCCCGATTGGATATCTGCTCCCTGATTCTGAACCCCCGGAATATACATTGCTCTGATAGACAGTATTTTCCCTTGGGACCAAAGAATAACCTGATGCGCTAGTCTGCACAGAGGGCGCAATCTGAGTCCCCCTTGTCGGTTCAGATAAGCTACCACTGATGTGTCCGATCGAACTAGGACATGGTAACCCTTGATGTCTGGAAGGAAGCTCCTCAGAGCCCTGAACACAGCCAACATCTCTAGACAATTTATGTGCGAAAAATGAAGATGGTCCTGCCACAGACCCCTGGGAAAGCGGCCGTCCATGACCGCGCCCCAGCCAGTGAGGGAGGCGTCTATCAAAACGGTTTTCCGGCGACATGACGCTCCTAACACTGGCCCTTGGGACAGGAACCAAGGTTTCTTCCATATTATTAGAGAATAAAAGGCATCTGCGCGTTACTCGGATAATATGAAATGGATTCCCCTTGGGGGAAAACCCCTTGGCTTTCAGCCACCCCTGAAGGGGCCTCATGTGTAGAAGGCCCAAAGGTAAAATGTTGGATGCTGCTGCCATGAGGCCCAGCAGTCTTTGAAATTGCTTTACAGTGATGGCCGGGCCTAGCTTTAACTTGGACACCATCGCCAGAATGAACTCGATACGCGCAGGAGACATGCGTGCCTGCATTGTAGTCGAGTTCCACACCACGGCCAGAAAGGTTGTAAAACTGGGACGGTTCTAACACACTCTTCTTTGTGTTGAGTCTCAACCCCAATTTTTGAATGTGGCCAAGGACGACATCTCGATGCCGAACTGCCATTTCTCGAGACTGGGCCAGAATGAGCCAGTCGTCGATATAATTCAGTATGCGGGATGCCCTGAAGTCTTAGTGGAGTAAGTGCTGCATCCATACATTTGGTGAATGTGCGGGTAGAGAGTGCTAGGCCGAACGGAAGAACCCGATATTGGTAAGCTTCGCCCCCGAAAGCGAACCTCAGGAACCTCCTGTGACATGGAAGGATGGATACATGAAAATAGGCGTCTTTTAGATCTAATGTGACAAACCAGTCCTCGGATCTGATTTGACTCACGATGACAGGAATAGTAAGCATTTTGAACCTGAACTTCCTCAGAGACCGGTTCAAAACCCTGAGATCTAGAATTGGCCTCAACCCTCCATCCTTCTTTGGAACTATAAAGTACCAGCTGTAAAATCCGGACTCCCTGTCTGAATGAGGAACACGTTCTATGGCCTCATTTAGCAGCAGAGATTGCACTTCTTGTTCCATCAACTGAGGCTGCTCTGGAACCACTGTAGTCTGCACCACCCGAGAAAATTTGGGGGGGCGGTGCCCGAACTGCATTCTGTACCCTGACTTTATTATGTGCAGGACCCATGCAGATATGTTGGGAAGATGATACCATGCCTCTACTAAATCTACTAAGGGAACCAGCCTCTCGAGACTGGCCTCTGGTGTTTTTCAAGCACCCTTCTCGACCCCCTGAAGCGGAAGACCGGCAGGCTGTAGTCGATACGGTTTTCGTTACCATAACTGATGCTTGTTTTTTATTCTTTAAGAAAAACGAAGCGGAGTGTGTTCGCTGGAAGATGATGCGGCCCGAAGGGTCACCGACGGAGGGCAACTCACATCGTTTCCCTGAGGGCTCGGCTGCGAGAACAACCTCGGTTGCTCTGCAACGGAGGGGGCAGCCCCTTGGAGTCCCACCACCCTGGAAGCCCACCTAGCCTGAAGGACGTCCCTCAGATCGCCCCTCTGGCTGGAGGGCTTCTGCTGGGAGCGTTTCCTCTGTTGTCAAGCTCCCGGAGGAGGGGCTCTAGAGGAAACGCTCTCCCTTTGCTCCGCGCGGTTTGAGGAGCTGGCTGATGGCTGGGGCTGATCTCCTTCCCCCACCCTACTTGATTTGGACTTAGATTTACGGGGGAGGAACTGCTGGAACGCCGCAGATTGCTTCTACGCCTCCTGAAACCTGTCGAGGACCGATGTAACGGCGTCGCCGAACAGGCCAGAAGGAGAGAGCGGCGCATCCAGCAAAACAGATTTGTCCTTCTCTTTTAACCTAGACAAATTCAGCCACAGATGCCTCTCCGTGGCCACCATAGCTGCCATAGAGCGGCCAATGGCGCGGGCCGTCTCTTTAGTGGCCCGGAGAGACAAATCTGTGGCCTTACGCCACTCCGCGATATCCTCTGGAGTTGGCCCCTCCCCCTCGTCCAAATCTGTCAGGAGGTCGGCCTGGTATGCCTGCAAAATAGCTATAGAGTGCAGACATGAACCAGCCCGACCTGCCGCCATGTAAACCCTGCCTATTAAAGCAGATGTATCTCTGCAGGGCTTACTAGCGTCGAGGTTTTAAGGGAAGATGCCGCCTCAGGAGAGAGGTATCCAGCTAACGCCTCTTCTACTTTAGGCATCCTCCCATAACCAATATCCCGTGCCCCCAAAACATTGCTATAATCCACCACAGATGGATTGGAGACACGGGACGAATGCAGTTTATCCCACGATCTCGAGATCTCTTTGTGGAGATTGGGGGAAAAACGGCAAACCCCGGCGCTGAGGCTGTGACCTGTGCCGCAGGAAACGCTTGTCTAATTTGCTTTTGACTTGCGTTCCCTGCTCATCTTGTGGCCAGCTGATGTTAAGTCTGGCCACGGCACGAGTCACAACCTCCACCAGCTCCTCATATGCTTGGCCGTGAACTGGCGCGCCTAACTCACGGTCATCCCCTCGATGCTGAGCACATCTACCTCCTCGGAAGCAGAGAGCTCAAGCATTGGGACCTGGTCGTGGGCAGAAGAAGCCGCGACGCGGGCTTCTGCACCACTCACAGGGGCTTCGGGATCCTCCGATGAAGAATGAGAAAGTGCCGGAGCAGTCTCATTCTCATCTGCAAGTTCCCGGTGCGAACCCCACGATCTGAGTCGCCGCGCCGCCTCAACAGACGCGGGACCAGAACCGCGGGGAACGCGAGCCTGACCGTGCTCATCAAAGCACGCCAGCCGGGAGCGCAGCACTCTCATGGGTAGTGCTTCACAGTCTGCACAGTCTCTCCCTTGAGAGCTGCCTGGGCGTGCTGCGCTCCCAAACAGTTCACACACAAAACATGCGTGTCCCCATCCGTAATGAAACTTGGACATCCGGTAATGCCGTCACATGTTACGTCACGATGCAACACCAATCAGGATTGGATTAGTTTCATTCATACTTCAGAGGCGCACGCTAAGGGAGCGTCCCCAAAGAGTCTTTTCAACGACGCAGTGCGAGTTCCCTCGAAAGGGAACATACAACATCAGCCTGGACTACCAGTTACGTTAGTCCAAGTAAATTATGCATTTTACAATGCTATAACTGCCTACATGCGCCAGAAGCAAGCTATTATTCGAGCGATCTATGACAATTCCCATGTGCAGCGGCGGTATCGACCGTACATGGAGCGTCGGTTTTGGGTTAAGCCGGGAAGAATCAGCGTATGGTGGGATAATTTTATCAATGAAGTTTTGGTTCCTGAGGAATGGTGCGAAAACTTTCGAAAGTCCAGATACTTATCAACCTCAGCGAAATCTGAGTAATAGTCAATCTGATTCCTGTTTACACCGGCATGCGCACGCCCAGTGTAGGTGAATGGTCACGTGATCCACGTTTTCAGTCATTTTAATGTGGACGGAGATCAATTCTAATACGCAGCTAAAACACTGGTGTAGACGGAGATCGTATTCGTTTGAATTCTCCGTTTCTAAACTAAAACGTAGTTGTGTGGATGGGGCCTTAGGTAGAAACTGAGTGTTGTGAAAAGCGATTTAAAGAAGCAGGGATCAAAACCCATGTGAGCCTGGACTTATGGGCAGCAAAGACTTCCTTCAGGCAGTTTTCTAATCACTCAGCTCTGCCTCTAGCCTCCAATTAATCGAACTTCACAAAACCGAAACAAATCCCACACAACAAAACAGAGCAGGAGGATTCAAAGAAAGAGACCGGTAAAAAGACATAAGAGAAGATGCAAGAGTGAGAAACAAAAAGAAGCATGATGGAGACATTAGAGAGAAATAATGTTTTAAGAGCGAGGCAATGTTGTGGACTTTTTCAGAGAAAAACAACAAAAGTGTGGCACCGCTTGACAGGACCCGAGACCTGAACAGACAGATTGAGGCCCACTGACACAGATTTTCAGCTCAACCACTCCAACTGTTTATTGCATCTTTTTGCAGAGCTTGACTATGGCTACAAATGTTACATGCTACTATTTATCATCCATCAGATCCATCCATGATCCATCCATGAGACCAAAATGGGTCACATGAAGTAGGTCATAAAGGACAAATGCATACATGCGTGCCTTTGTGCAGAAACAGAAATCTGTCAATAAAGAAAATTGATTTCTTCAAAACAATCAGATCAGGGAATGTAATTGCACTAGATCTTTAAAAATCATTTGGAGCGGTGACATTGTAATAATATTTTATTATCATTATCAATAGTATTTTTGATCAAACAAATGCAGCCTTTCTTAGCATAAGTAAATTAATTCAAAAATATTTAAAAATCTTACTGCCCCCTAAGGTAATTGCCTCAAAACAATCTTGCACCAGAACTACTTCAGAAGTGACAATGACATAATTTTTAAATGTCATTCCGTTAACATTCTAATTTATTTTAAATTTCACACTAGTGCGTGTAATAGATTTCACAGAAATTATTGTTATTGTCCTTGAATGCAACCTTAATGATGCCACCTTCACTGATGTTTTTGCTTATCATCTTGCTCAGCCTCTCATACAGCTGTTTTATATTTGACACTACCCTGAGCACATTTCAGAGCACACCTTGCAAAAGCTAATTTTAGCTCAGAGTGCTGTGCTGGCAATCACACTGAAACAGAATCCTGCCTGCAATGAGAAACAGTCAGAAGAGATTAGCCAAGCAGGAAAACGACAGGCTAATACGACATTGTCATGTCACTGTGGAAGGTCACAGTGCTCATCAGTAGCTGGGTAACACTATTACAGGATGCCAGCATCTGAGGTCTGGCTGTTGTTGTGTTGTCATACGCTTTGTTGTTTCAGCTTTGTAGGTCGTAAGGAAATATAAAAAAAATAGTGAAGGTAGAATACAGTCAAATAGAAATATGAGTATTATAACAACACTAAGAATGTTTAGAACTTATTCACAGAATGTTTTTCTGTAAAACTACATGCAATCAAACAATTTGACATTGACAGTCTACTAAGAAAGAATGTGTCATTAAAAAACCCATATTGATCGACCACTATTCTATACCATTTACACAATACCTAGGTTATGATATTGCTGTCATTTTGGGTTTGGGTGTGGTATGTGTCAGGCTAATTTATCCAGGCCAGATGGATCCTCTCCTGTGTAAACTTACACAGGGAGCCAGAGACTGCAGGGGACAAAGTCTGTCCACTCAGCGAAGCATCGCTAAATCTGAAGCCATAATCCAATTTATAAAAAGGACTTTCTCCAAGATGGAGAATGCTGGAGAGGCACTAACCTTTGTGCAGCTTTCATAGGATTAGAAAGCACAACATAGACTGAGCAGTACAAAGGGTGAGACATAGTCTGTGATTCACGTCTGTGGTTATGAAGTCGTTTGAAAGACTGGTGCTGGCCCACCTGAAGGACATCACTGGACCCCTGCTGGATCCCTTTCAGTTTGCTTACAGAGCAAACAGGTCTGTGGATGATGCAGTCAACATGGTACTGCATTATATCCTGCCACATCTCGAGAGACCAGGGACTTATGCAAGGATCCTCTTTGCGGACTTCAGTTCGGCCTTCAATGCCATCATGCCTGGTCTTCTCACAGCCAAACTGACCCAGCTCTCCATACCATCCTCGATCTGTCAGTGGATCTCAAGCTTCCTGACGGACCGGCAGCAGCGAGTGAGACTGGGAAAACACACATCCAGGACTCTCACCACCAGCACTGGCTCCCCCCAAGGGTGCGTTCTCTCCCCACTGCTCTTCTCCCTGTACACTTCTGACTGCACTTCTAAAGACCCCACTGTCAAGCTCCTAAAATTTGCAGACGACACCACTGTCATCGGTCTCATCCAAAATGGTGACGAGTCTGCTTACAGACTGGAGGTTGAACAGCTGGCTGTCTGGTGCAGTTATAACAACCTTGAGCTGAACACGCTCAAAACAGTGGAGATGATCGTGGACTTCAGGAGGAACAGCCCAGCACTCCCCCCACTCACCATCATGAACAGCACTGTCAAAGCAGAGTCATTCAGGTTCCTGGGCACTTCCATCTCTCAGGACCTGAAGTGGGACAATCACATTGACTCCAATGTGAAAAAGGCCCAGCAGAGACTGTACTTCCTTTGCCAGCTGAGGAAGTTCAACTTGCCACAGGAGCTGCTGATTCAGTTCTACTCAGCCGTCATTGAGTCTGTTTTATGCACTTCCATCACTGTCTGGTTTGGTTCAGCTACCAAATCAGACATCAGGAGACTACAACGGACAGTTCGGACTGCGGAGAGGATCATTGGTGCCCCCCTACCATCCCTCCAGGACCTGTACTATTCCAGAGTGAGGAAGAGAGCAGGTAAAATCATCACAGACTCCACTCACCCTGGACACCACCTGTTTGAACTGTTACCGTCAAGACAGCGCCTCAGATCACTGGCCACAAGAACATCTCAGCACAGGAACAGTTTCTTCCCACAGGCCATTTCCCTTCTGAACAGTTAACATATCTCCCAAGGGATATGCCTGTAAGTGCAATACTCCCACTGTTTAGTGCAATATCTTAAAAATTCCGGTGATATTTATATTTATTTATATTTATTCATACTATTCAAAATACTGTAAATATGTTCATAATCTGTAAATGTTTATTCTGACAAAACCCAACTGTGACCATATATTTATATAGTATTTTCATATAATTTTTTTTATAATTTTATTTGTAGAATTTGTATTACTATGTTTCTTGTTGTATCTGTATTTGTATATGTGCACTGGAAGCTTCAGTACCAAGGAAAATTCCTTGTGTGTGCAAGCACACTTGGCAATAAAGCTCTTTCTGATTCTGATTCTGATAGTGAATGTGAGAATGGCACCAAAGCATGATCATATAGGCAAAATTCTTTACTTCAAGTTGTCAAAAGGCACATAACTCCTCTAAAGATCAAAAGCTGCTATCCATAGTTTCATAGAGCATACATTTGCATTTTCAAGTGTTAATTAATTTACATAAAAGCCATCATTCTGGCTGACATTTTAATCGGCAAATGCTCTGTTCCAAAATAAAAATAAAATAGCCTTTTTAATCTATTTTTATCTATACTTTAACTTTGAAATATAAATATATTGCTAACCAGTCTGGGATTGCCTTCTCTGTGGAAGATACAGGTGCTGTGGACTTTAGAATTTGGCCAAAATAAGGTATCGTTAAAGACCGAATAGTGTTTTAGAATTAGTCTTTGTGTCATAAGCATGTCTATGACCCCATTTACATTACATGGTTCCAGTGACATATATACTTGCATAAACAAGCAATTCAGACTTTTTTTCTTGTATTGTATTTGCGAGTTTATATCTCAAAATTCTGACTTTTCTCTGAATTGTGAGATATAAACTCACAATTGCACGTTATGAGGTCCAATTCTAAGGAAAAAAAACTCAGAATTTTTAGTATTGCGAGTTTATAATTCATAATTGCGTGTTGTTATAAAGTCAGATTTGCAAGATATAAACTCGCATTTCTGGAAAAAAAAGTCAGAATTGTGAGATGAAAAGTCGTAATTACCTTTTTTATTCTGTGTCGGTAACAAGCTTCCATAGATATGACCCACGAATGTGTAAGCAGGAAAAAAAAAAACATGGATTCCGATATTCTCAGATTAGTTTCAGGCCTCATTCATATGTGAAATTAAATCTGATACGTGCATCTGTGTTTGCTATATAATGAGACAGATCGGATACATTTGCCCAGGCTCCAACAAGGACAGTCCTCTTTTTTCTTCCTGACCTTAAAAGATGGTGCAGAAAGCAAAAGTTTGTATCTACTGCAAATCACATTTAAAAGATGATGTAAGCGAGTCGTTAAAAAATCTGATATAGTCAACAAATCAGAATTGGGCATCAAGACCTGCAGTGTAAATGTGGCCTAAGATGCCTTATGCCTAGGTAGGGGCATCACTATATTTTGGAACAATTAAATAACCCACTCTCAATCATTTCTGCAAATTCCTGTAGAAAGTTTACTCAGCAATGTAACTCACTTTAGAAATGATGGACTGTATGGACTGTGAGGTTTAGTATTAAAATATTAATATTGTGTTTAGTATTAATATTATTGACCGAGGTTTTGTCAGGTATTATTATTGTGTACTGTCATAATTGCAATTCATCTAAGGGAAACATTGAACTCTTTTATCTCTCGGGGCTCAGTTTGTTTTAGCAGCTATCAATCATATAACAGCAAACTGCTAAAACTACTTGAGCAGCATAAATTAATTACTTTTGACAGGTGAAGTGGATATCTACGGAATCAGAGATGGCAGGCTGTTAGTCTTTATGCAAGTTCGCGGGACTCTTGGCATTCCGAAACTAGGAAATATGTAGGTTGGGATGGAAGAAATTTTGCAAAGTGCATCTACATCTGTGTTTGAGCTCTCTAAATAATGAAAAGTATTCTGCCAGCAGAGAGCAGCTCCTGCGGTAAAGAAATGTTGCATGTCAAAGTCAAAGATAATGGGCTTTAACCCCATTTGACTGCCTCTTTTAAAAGAACAGATCCAAAAGAACAGACCTGGTGCACCTATCTGAAAATACAGATATTTTGGTCTATTTTGTTTGTCTCTTAGAAGCAAACTGCCACTATACCGAGTATTCTTCTTGAGCACTTGCCAGATGGCAGTCATTGCCAATGGGCTCATGTTTTTGTTGCATGCGGTTCAGAGCTGGCATCAGGACATCTCAAGCTGCTTCAGAAAGCTCACACACATAGCAGTCACTCTGTACTCTCTGTCTACTTTCATTCAGAAGCTTCTTATTTCATGCTGAACTGATCACACATATAGTGCAACAAAATGTCATTAGTGAATCTATGTCATTTGATTGACAGATAAGCATAGGGCTGAGTCACTGTCTAGTCTAATGGTGACCATAATGATCACCCCACCTGCATCTATTTCCTGCCGCCCTTCCCCCTCCATCTCTTAACATGTGCCATCCTTTGTTCTTCTTCTCTTCACCTCCCCACCCTAATCCCCATCTATCCATCTGTTGGTTCTGCTTATCACACCCTGACCATTAACAACAGGGAGGTTAGAGAAAGGAAAACAAACAGCTCCTCTCCTGAGAATGACACTCTCTAGGGGACGCTCTATCAGCCAGTAAAGTGATGCTTAAGGACACAAGAACATAAATTATAGGGGGAACAAGTCTTTTTAGCTGATTTTGAATGTTAAGCAAATAATCAAATCATTGTACAGTATCATGTTATTTTTACAAAGTCAAAAGTTAATTACATAGAGATGTTACATCTAGAACAATATCTGAAATCACATTAACAAGTGATCATAGATGCAAGAAAGTCATGTTTTGCACGTGTCTTTACGAAGTCAGATAATGAACAAACTTTGTTTTGTTTGAGTGCTTTGTTTTGCGCAAAAAAACATATCTGCTCTTGCGTCAACATGCATACCTCGTGGTGCCTTTTTGTGAAAGTGGTAAATTATGTTTTTATTTTTGTTCAAACAAAGTACTCGCATTTCTTCATAAAATTGAGGTTAAACAACTAGAGTCACATGGATTACTTTTATGATGTCTTTACTAGGCTTGAAAGTGGTAGTTGTGTAGGCTGTCAATGGAGGGTGAGAAAGCTCTCTGATTTCATTAAAAAGATCTTCATTTGTGTTCCGAAGATTTTTTTGTGTGGCTTATGGGTTGGAATGGCATGAGGTTGAGTGATTAATGACAGTATTTTCATTTTTGGTGAAAATTTTCAAAAATATCAGCCAAAAAGGACATTGAATGGGACAAATAGGACAGTGAACTGTTTCTAAATAACTTAATACTTTAAATAATGCTTATATATATATATATATATATATATATATATATATATATATATATATATATATATATATATATATATATATATATATATATATATATATATATATATATAATATATATATATTATTATTTTTATTATTTTTTAAATAAAAGTGCAAAACTGTTTTTAAAGCATTCTGGTTTTGATATCTCATGAAATTTGTTGACTAAGGCCTAACTAAGAAATTACAATTTAAGGAATAACTACTTAATTCCCATACTTTACCTTTCCCATCTCTGTAATTTTAGTTTTCATAACCTACGTTTATGCTAAGATGTGCAAAATAGTTATAATAAAGAGAAAGTAACTGACAAAACTACTGATTGGTAGTCTATGGACTTATCAAAAGGATGTATCAATATTTTCTGCTTCTTTATGCAAGCACTTCAAGACCATTAAAAGTCAAGACCATTCAAGACTTTTTTTTTAATAAAATAAAATACATACATAAATAGAGGCTACAGCGTGTGGGATAAAGAAAGGAGGAGGGTGTGTTTACCACTTCCTTGATAGAAAGGATCTTAAGCATAACTGGACCTTAAGCAGAGCAAAGCAGTCATTGACTTTGTGCCTCTCAGCAAGACATGAGATAACCTCCTCTTTCATTATTTTCTGCTTCTTTATCGAAGTCTGATAACCCTCAAGGACATCCTATCCCTAAGTGCATGGACAAGAACACTCCGCTTATATGATATGAAAAGAATTGAGACTTTTTATATCATAAAAAAGTATTGCAAAGTATATGAAAAAGTATTGAAATTTAAAAAAAATGTATGAGTAATCCAAATAAAACCTTTAAAATGTATCAATTTGAATGTAAGAAATGTGCCTTGGCAGAAAATTAATGCTTACATTTCACAGAAAATTATTTGGTGCAGAGTAGTAAAAGTTACGATTTACAAAAGAAGGATATTTCTTAATGTTTCTTTCTCTTATTCTGTCTCCCCGTTCCATAAAACCACCCATCTCTAGTCTTCAGCTTGTAGTGCTGTGACCTGACTCCACCCATCCTCTCTGTCTGATCCCCTACAGAGACAAAGAGGGAGGAAACTGGTGGTCTTGTTTCTTGTGTGTTTTGGAGGAAGTATGTCATGATACACTAAATATATTTCCCAATGAACCTAAATCAACATCCTGCTGTTTAGAATCATGGCAAAATAAATCATATTTTACCTGAGCTGTGAATATGAGTTGCTGCTGTCTGTAATGAATGTAATAAAAAAAGACTTTGCGCTGTAAAATAATGGCAAGAAATGCCTTTATCTTGTGTTTGGGCTGCAAAAACTTGACCACTGTAGTCCGGTTCACAAACAAATAACTGACTGATTCTTATTAGTCACTCAAAAACATACAGCGCAACCAGTGTAGTCTGATTCCTAAACTAATGACTCTTATGAGCCGGTTCTTTAAATGAATAGTTCAAAGTTACCGATTCAAATCAGTCCGATACTGAATCAACATCTTATTGCACTGTTATTTTTAGTGATGTAGTATATCGAAAGTTGAGAAATCAGTCAAGACAATCATTGGAAGACCCACGGACCCCCTGTTGGAGACCCCTAGGGTAAAACAATGCAGATTTTTCATCATTTTTCTCAATTTTAACAGTTAGGCCAATGTGAAAACTCGTTAAAAACTGAGTGTCAGTTGATACTCGAAGCTGTATCTGCATAGTCTGGTGGAAAAAGACAGCCAAGCAGAAAGACAATAACAAACAAAGGACACCCCAATACATACACAAAACACCCTCCAGTGCAGTAGTAATGAGGGTCTCTATCCCATCTCTGAGCAGTTTTCCTCCCTCCCCAGAGTTCTGTCTTCACTGAGAATTGAAGAGATCTAAATGCCCTTCAGCTCTGACAAAATCATTCTGTTCGGGAACTTAACTTATAGATGTTATTATGTTTTCCTCAAGGTATTGTCAATGCTGAATAACATAAGCTCATGGCTTAAGCATGATCTCATTACACGGTGCATGCACAAATATAGCGAAATCTAGTGTAAATACATTATAAAAATTGAGAAAATATGTTATAATTTGCAACTTGGTAGCCGTATCAGGTAAATCTCATGTTGTCCTCGTTATATCTGTCTGCACTGAGTAAATGCTGAATTTTCTATAGCAAAGTCTGTGCTAAAACCCATCTCCAAAGTCATCAGCATTCATTCTGACTTTTCTGTGTGTGAAAGGACAGCATGCAGCTTGACCTGGCTTTCTCTCAGCTGTATTTCATTCACAGCTGGAGCCAAAGCTGCCACAACAGGCAGTGGGTCTCCAGGCTCAAGAGTTTTTTAACTCCCACAGAGACAGAATGGTATCGGAACTCAGATTCAGGAACTGGAGGCTAACTAATGCCCAACAAAGACGGGCATGGTGAGGGGCTGAAAGCAGTCCAGCTAACGACCAACTGTGGCCCTCTGGAGGCCTTTCATTCATTTGTGTGCCACATTTTAAAGACAGAAGAGGCTTGTTTCCTGTCTTGGAAACTGTTGGAATATTAGTATCTTTGAGTGATTCATTGCATGAATAATATTCATAGGCAGGGTTGGTTGGGGAGATCTAATATTTGGATGCTGTAATGGAGTGATACAGTATACAAGGCTACGTTTACATTAATCCGGATACATTTGAAAACGGCATTTTCCTTTTAAAATGTCCACAGTACCGTTGTCAAGCCTCCACACTAAAATGTCGGGAATTCACCTTACTGTGCATGCGTAAAACCTCCTAAAAGCTCACTGAGATGATACAGATGGAACAGGCATAATAAAGTTCTCATGCTATTCTTCTAGTAGGATCATTTATCTAGCAAATTATCTCACCATTCACTGATGCGTCCAGGTAGCACTCAGTCTCACCATTATATGTTTGGTCTAAAACGCAACTGCTTTCATATTTTGCAGCAGGACAGCAATTGCAAGTAAATTTTCCGTCATCTTTGCAGGACTGTGATATGAAGAGTGGCACAACAAGTACAATAGCGACATACATATCTATCATCACATGTATGGCTCACATGACTAAATGTGTCATAGTTTTTAAATACCTCTGTTTTCACAGTCCACTCTACAAAGCGAAAGTGCCATTTTAAAATCTATCCACTTGGCAAAGCATTTATCAAAAAGCTCATCAGTTTTTGCATGACAAAAATGCTTTCTCCATGTGGAGGTAAGGCCAAAACGGAGATAAATGAAAACGCATTAGTAGAACTTTTAAGTACAGATCTGCAATAAATGGTAGAAAGATGCATTAATGGATGGAATAAAGAATATCAAAAACATAGCATGCAAAAGAAACTGCAGGCAAGATGTGAAAAAGTCAATAACGAGTGTACTCTCTGGAGTTTATCTATCCTACGGCAAAAAGAGCACATGTCTGCACAAGCTCACATACAGTGGAACGGTACACGCTCATAACACAAATAATTTTCTCTCAAACAGTCTGCTTAATTTGCAGTGACACCATCCTAGACAAAACAATACATGCTTCAGTACTTTTGTGTTGCCAAGTGTATTGACTAACAGCATAAAATCTGGTCCAGATGGAAGCTTGTTCTACCCAGGAAAGAAACATCTGACTAAAAAAATACATCTTGCTGACAACCACAGCTTATTTATTTTTTACATGTCGTTTAGGGGCTAGGCTGATCTGAAATAGACTTGATTACAGTAATAGACCAGTATCAGATTGTTTTTTTTTAAATAACATGTACTGATTATTTCACAGACATAGAAATTGAAGCTGAACTTTATAGAGTGCATCAAAGTACTGTAAATTTCAAAGATTAAAAGCAATTCATTTTTAATTGTGATTAGCTCTTCCTGAAAAGCACTAATACTATCAGCTCGGTGAAAGTGACACTCTAAAAAAAATTTGTAAAAATTTTACTTCCAGGGGTACAACAGATTGAGGCAGTACTCCTAGAGAGACTTTTAGTGAAAGTGACATGTGAAGGCCAAGTGTGGTAACCCATATTCAAATTTGTCCTCTGCATTTAACCCATCCAAGTTAGTGCACACACATTAGGAGCAGTGAGTAGTGAACAAATCCACTGCAAACCAGTGGACACACATACCCAGAGCAGTGGGCAGCCATATTTGCAGTGGTGTCTGGGGAGCGACTGGGGGTTGGGTGCCTTGCTCAATTTTATTTGCTGGTATTGAGAATCGAAACCGAGTCCTTCGGGTTACCAGTCTGACTCTCTCACCATTAGGCCACGACTTCCCCCTACCCCATTTAATGGGTAGATAAGGTGTCCCCTTAAAGGTACTTTCCGGGTGACAAGCTGTTGTACCCCTGAGTAACTTGTTTCAGAAGTGCTTCAGATGTGCTCTTACTGCCAGAAGTTACATAGCACCAGCCAGTTACATTAACACGGGCAATTTCAGCCAAATCTTGCAATTTTGTGGGCAATCTGCATCAGACTGTCATTAAACAAACTGTGGGCGGTCCTTGGGTGTGCCATCTAAGGGTGAGACTAAGCCTTCAGTGCATGCGTACACACACGCATCCTTTTGCAGGTCTCTAGCCCTATGGCCTATAGAGATGTTCTTAAAAATAAACATATTAACTTTATTTGGGGCTAAACATCAATATGTATTCTCTGGACAGTATTTGCATGAATGCATGCAACAGTCAGACAGCCCAGACTACAAAATATCTGTAGTGTGTTTTACTGACACATGGTGAACAGAGAGCAGAGCTGAAGGGGAGAGAGTGCTGTCGCACTTAAGTTAAATAAATCTTGTCTGTCTGCATAGAGGTTGTCAAGAGCTAGCCAAATATACCATTTAATCATTCAACATAATTAGAGAGAGAAAGGCTTTTGTTTTTATCATAGACCTGAGAACGCTTCGGACATTTCACAAGGTCTTATTAACATTCTCCTGTTTATTTCTTATAATATCACATAGCATAATTATATTTATTTGAGAAGCTGTAAATCAACCAACCACAGAACAAATTACCATTCTCTCACATCTTCGGCATTTATAGGATCAATTTAGGACGTCCTACCAGAAAAAAAATAAAATAAAATGAATTTACTCTGTTTAAAATAGTAAACATAACTGGTTGGTTAAATACAATGAACGTGATTACATGGTCAACCTTCAACTAGTCTATCTGTAGATTTTACAGACCATAACTGCTGAAACAAATTATGCCTAAAGAAAGTGAACATCATACTTATTAGTCCGTAATATAGGCTGCGGAACAATAAATCCTACAAGCAAGAGGCAATTAAATTATGAAGAAAATATACACTATGGTTCAGTAGTTTGGGGTCTCTAAGATTTTCTTTTAATAAATGTATTTTTATTCAGCAAGGTTGCATTAAATTGGTCAAACGTGACAGCAAATAAATGCTGTCTTTTGAACTTTTTATTCATCAGGGAAAATAAATCACGGTTTCCACCAAAATATTAAGCAGCACACCGTTTTCAACATTGATAAGAAATAAGACATCAACATTGATAATAGTTAGGTTTCCTGGGCATCAAAGCAGCATATTAGAATAATTTCTGAAGGATAATGTGACACTGAAGACTGAAGTAATGATGCTAAAATTCGGCTTTGCCATCACAGGAATTATAAATTAAAATATATTAAAACTAATTTTATATTGCAATAATATTTCACAATATTACTGTTTTTCTTGTATTTTTAATTGAATAAATGTATAAAGACTGTCAAAAACGTTGACAATGTTATCAATCCCAACCCCAAACTTGTGAATGTACTGTAAATATACAAATGCAAAATGGCTTGCAGTGCATCTGTTTTTGTAAATGACACACGTCTGAAACTTACTACTGAAACTTTTAATCGTGTCATGTATTTCCAACTGTAAATCTTTTCATCTTAAATATAGAACATAATATTTACTGGACATCTGGAGGACTGGACATTTAGAGGAGAGAGAGAAAAAAAGAAGAAAAATAGGAACATAGATGGGGAGAGAGCTCAGAAACAAGAAGGTTGTTATGTTTTTCAAGACCATAGCTAATAGTGGATGTGCATAAAACAATAATCATCCTCCAGTGGAAATGAGGACACTTCTCCCAGACATAAGTAGACTGAGTGCAGTTGCATCATACTTATTATATAACTTTCTATATAACGCTGTCTTTTAGATCAATGTTTTATAAACTGAATGAGATGGTAAGGAATCTGATCAATGGCAGTAAACTGAAAGACATTAATAAGCAAACACTGAAATAAAGAGAGGATGGAGCAACAACTTATGTCTGGGAGGCATGTGGGGCTGTGCCTGGTAAGAGGGAGGGAATGAAGTAGTGAGGGAGGGATGAAAGGAGGCTGTGGGAGGAAAAAGGGAAAGAGGGAAACAGATGCAAGTAACTCAGGCCGGCAAACTACATGCACGCAGGAAGCCGGAGAAGATACAGGCTCTTTCTATAGATGATTACAGAATACAGAGGGTGGTCAACTCAAAACCAAAGGAAAGGTAGGAAATTTGCCTCAATAATTTGGAGTCAGACATTGAGGTGAAAATAATAATAAATATGATCTGTTTTGTTTTCATACTGAATAAGCAAGTATATTTTGATGATTTATGTATAGAAATAGGCTTATTACTTGTGTAAAGTGCACAGATAGATAGCGGTCTGTTCGTGTCTTTTGGAGATATGTGGAAGTGAGCGCGTGTGTATGTACGAGCAGCATTAAATGAATGAATGTCCTTGTATGCAAATCTCAAAGGCACAGCTCTCTACACCCCAAGGCCTCTCGCTGGTTGATTTGGTTATGGTTAAACAGGCAAGACAACACACACACAAACCGCTGAATGCTTTAGGACAGCTGTAAACATTCAACATGGTGGGAGAGCTGAAAATTAGACATGTAGATGTAAGAAAAAGTAATATGATGGAGAAAGCTCTCAGATAGATGCAATTTCATGCCTCACTGCTGACATGATGCGACTAGCTAAACTTTTTTAGGCGTGCTAGTATAATTCCCAGTCAGTTAACATAAAAATAAACTAAAGACTATAAAGGTTATGCATGTGCTCATACACAACACACAAATATTCACAATGCAGTCTTTAGTCATGAGTGATGTCAGTCTCACAGAAAGATTCAGATCAGACTCTGGTGATTTAACACTTCTTTTTCTCCTTCTGGCCATTATCTGTTCGAATCACAGCTCATTTTAGTTTGAATGGCACAGTCTCATTCATTAGAGCCTAAATTGTTGCTTACACATTCCTTTAGGCTAAACTACAAACAGTGGTTTGAGTTCTTAGTGAAATTTTACAAGCATCCACCAACCGCTTCCTGTTTGAGTGGCGGAGTCTTCCAAAGAGTTTCATACTGGAAAATGGAGCCAAGTCAGCACTAGCCGGTCCAATATTCATATTACTCTTATCTGTATTTCACTTATCGTATCATGGTGTCATTGGACATATGATGTTATATATTGACATGATCAATAAATATGATATTGAGTGATGTTTGGCTGGTTAATGTTTGGGTTCTGGATGTTGGTTTGTGTTTAGTCTTGTTTACTTTGTGTCATTTGGTTCATTCAATCTGGCTGGTCTATTGCGAAAACACAGATAAAGGTTTTCCACCGGTATCATGCCAAAAAATAAATATGGTTTTAACTTAATACTATATTTTTCCTTTAAAAACAAAAAGATTATTCTGGCAAAAGCTACAGCAATCTTTTGATTAAAACTTATCATGTTTACTGGTGTTTTAAACATAAAGGTTCTTCATTGGTTCTTTGCAACAACTTATAAAGCGCATTGTTAATATGTAAAGAGAGTATTCCCAGTCTTTAAAGCATCAGTTCACGGTTACATATAATCCATACGTATAATGAAGGTAAACAGATTTGGTTTTAGCTGGCGATCTTATTAGAACCTTTTTTTAAGTGTAGACTTGATAGGCCTAACCACTTCTTCTGTCCGCCTCACAGCTTACTTAATAATGAATATTAAAAGACTAAAAAAAAATGCGACCACTGTCACATTCTTGCTTGTTGTCTTTGCATGTGCTTTGCAGATGTCATGGCGGCCGACCTACCGGAGCTCCAAGTTTCGAAACGTCTATGGCAAAGTGGCGAACCGAGAGCACTGCTTCGAGGGCATCCCGATTACAAAGAACGTCCATGACAACCATTTCTGCGCTGTCAACGCCAAGTTCCTCGCCATAGTAACCGAGAGCGCGGGAGGAGGATCTTTCGTTGTGATCCCGGTCACTCAGGTAACCACCACAGTCGCGCGTGCAGAGCACTAGTGTTTTCTCCAGACAGTTTGTCTTATGGTTGCACTAAATTAATGACAGACACAATGTAGGGCTTCAGAGACTAGAACAATCAGCAGCATGAATGATGCTAACCTAATTTTGGTCACATAGGTTTAAAATGTAGCAATGGGTTCGTGTTTATAGGGAGACTGTGGAATGGAGCTAGAATTGTGTCCTTATTACAGGCGAGAAAATAAAGAAATGATCTGAGAGAAAAAAAAAGTTTGAGAGAAAAAGTTATCACACTGATAGCAAAATGCATTCCATAAGAGAAAAAATGATATTTGTGAGAAAAAGTTTTCATACCAACAGCAAAAAATAATAATATTTTAGACTACAAAAAGTTTTGAGAGAAAGTATTTTCTCATAGAACATAATTTCTGGGGGGAAAAATGTCTCATAAAAAACGCTTTTCTTTGCTCTCGATGCAATTTCTTGCTCATGAATGAATGTGTATTATATTATTAGCTTGCTACATTTTTATTATCACTAGTAGGCTAAAGCTATTCGCTAATTAGCCATCATGCTAGGTAAACTTGCAAACTCACCTGGTTTATACTATTTTTAAATCTTACCCAAACATTGGAGTGTCCAAGCTCAACTAAGGCATCTATCTAGGTGAACCGAACAATGGTGTAATGATTCAGTTCGACTCCCAAGTTAAGACGATGCTCACCCGACTGTCCAATAGGAACGTTGCCCCGCCCATGACACAATTTTCACAGCGAAAGCAAAATCCTGACACTAGAGCAAGAAATTGCATCAAGAGAAAAAATGTTCACACTGATAGCAAAAAATATATATTTGAGTATATATTTATTTTATAAGTATATAATATATAAGTATTGTGAGAGAGATTTTTTTCTCAGAAATAATTTTAAAAATTTCAAATTTATATTTTTTTATGTTCTATGAGAAAATACTTTCTCTCAACTTTTTTTAGTCTCAAATATTATAATTTTTTGTTTTGCTATTGGTATGAAAACTTTTTCTTTCAAATATTCTTTTTTCTCTCATGAAATGCTTTTTTGCTATCAGTGTGATAACTTTTTTTATTTTCTTTCATGTAATAAAGACACAATTCTAGCTCCATAGTAGACCGTACAAGTGTTGTTAAATGGGTCATCCTAACATGGATTTTAATTTTATTTTAATATGTTCAATGAGGTTCGCCTTAATGTTTATAAACATTTTGCACACACAAAAAAAACAGATAATAATGCGCAAAACCCGTCATTAACAGTCAAAGTATATTAAATTGTTTAGGCCTAGCCTACTTACGGGTTGCGATGTGGCTGCTGTCAGATTCAATAATAAGAAATGATAGAAATTATTTAAGCACTTGCTTCCAGACTGAAGTTTCAGAAAGAGCAAACATCAAACCCTTCATACAATAGGTTATATTTATTTATTCATTTATTTTAAAGTATTCCAGGCAAACCCAGCTGCAGGGCATATTGCTGAAAAAGTGAATCTTAGTAATCTGAGTTGAGTAGTTAACTACTTAAAGTGAACTGTGGTTAAAGAGTAAACACTCCTGAACCTTGATGCAACAAGCTAATCATTTCACAGCAATTATGCATAAAATCTGTCTAAAACAAAGCAATACTATGAAGGAGTGCTAATGGATGCTTGTACAAATTCACATTTACATTAATTTGTGCAGAGAACATGCATCAGAATTTAAAGTGATTACTTAACAGTGGAAAAACATAGATGAGTCATATTTTGCCCTGTTCTTATAAATGCACATGTGGTGCACGTTTAAAGGAACCCACAGGCCTCTCACTCTTTTTCTGTTAAACAATTTAGTTGGCTCTGTTGTAGTGTAGTATGCATTTTCTTATTGTGATTTAGGTTCCTATTACACCAACATATACACAGGCCTTTTATGCAATCACCTGCTAATAAAAACTTAATTAAAACTTTTGTGTTTTCCCGTATTTATTATTGTAATGCCTTGTTAGGTGGAGTGTCAAAAGCTACCTTAAACAAATTGCCGGTAGTGCAATACTCATTTGCTAACTACTAAACTAAACTCTCCTAACTAGAACTATGATAAGAGATCACATTACTCCCATTTTGGAGTCTCTGCATTGGCTCCCTGTTAGGTTTATGGTAGACGTTTAAATTCTGATGCTTACTTACAAGGCTTTACATGGGTTGGCACCTCAATTCTTAACCTAATTTTTAATTCCATATACTCCAACACGTGAACTTCGTTCATCTGAAACTGGTCTTTTAACTGTTCCTTTAACTCATTTACGACTGATGGGAGAGAGGGCTTTTTCTTCAATAGCTCCAAAACTATGGAATTCTTTACCAATCGAGATAAGGCAAGCAAAATCTCTTAGCATTTTTAAATCTAACTTTAAAACTACATTTTTTTAGGATAGCTTTTAATTGAATATTTGTATACATTTTTTTTACTGTGCATTATTTTATATGTATTTTTATATGTGTATTTTTGTTGTTTTATTTGTTTCTGTAAAGCGCTTTGAGGTGTACAGTTAAAAGCGCTATAGAAAATAAAGGTTATTATTATTATTATTATTATTTTATTACAGAAGCATGAAGTCTTTCACCCAGTGGCTTGACATGCTCTAAATTAAAGGGGTCATATAATGCTATTTTTTTAATGGCAAGTTAATATGAATCTTTAGGGTCTAAATGAAAACTTTGTAATATACTTTTATTAAAAATTATCATTAGTATTGTAAGAAAACACTAATTCTACCCATAGACTGTAAAAAATATGGACAAAGCGTCTGTGACGTCACCCATAGACTTTCTGAAGAACGGTTTTGAGGCCGTTTATGGGGGGTATGGGCGGTGCCATCTCAGAAAATCTTTTCAGAAAGGATACAGAGGTTGTATGATGTGTTGTGTCAGATCATGGCCGAGACGTCAAATTTCAGGAATTCCACTCGGCGCAGCCTGTTATCAGCTGTCAATCACGCTGTCAATCAAAGTTACCATGCCCTTATTTGTCAAACATTTTATATCTAAATACATTCCAAACTAACAAGTTAAAAAAATTCATCCCCCTCACAGTTGTCAGGCACTCGGAACCTATCGAAAAATACAATAAAAGTCCATGGGACCAACCTGTAAAAACATTTATGCTGTGAAAACTGACATTTTAACATGGGGGTCTATGGACATTTGCTCCCTTTTGGGACATGCCCCTAGCGGATTTTCGTTGTATTGCAGTTTTTCGCACTTCCGAGTAGGCTTCATTTTTCAGATTGGAATGTTGCCGCTTGGTTCTACCATACCAATTTGAACCGGAGTCAGACCCGGAACAAGATGACGGCCCCGAAGAAGTTCAACAATTAAGGCTTGAACAGGACGTTTCTGATTGGTTTGTTAACGTAATGTAACTTTGATATATTTTTGTAACTTATGTACTGGCAAGGTAACTTAGAGTAGTGAGATACAGACGCTATGTGTTTACTGATGTATAGGTTGGTTCGTTGACAGATTGATGTTGAAAAACTTTTTTTTGGTAAATGTAGGCTTGTCAGTGATGCGTAATGTAATCTCAGTGTTAGGTACAACTGTCAGTGCTGAATCATTAACCATAACTCGTTGTTCATTATAAACATGGGATTATGAATTATATTGAGAACGTCGTAACGTTACAGAGAAAACATGCCGTAATATACCCTGAGTGTAAACATTAGCCGCATTCATCATGAAGCGTGCAAGCGATTTGCAAAGATTAATATTTAAAGGTTAATAAACGTTTACACTCGCTTGTTCTCGAGGTGCAGCAGGAACACGAATAGTTGGTACCGATTCTTTTTTCAGGACCAGCTTCTTATTAAAACCAGATTTACACTGACCCTCGTTTATAAAGCAGTCTGGTGAGAAATGATTAGCGCAGAGCGTAGATCGTTGGGAATATTCCCTTCAAAAATAAAACTCAGCCACTGCGTCTTCAGCGAATTTAGGAACATTAAAATGACTGCTGTGTTCCTTATTACAGCCAAGAACAGAACACCACAATCGCTTAGACGCCATTCTGCTCCAGTGTATCAACAATGGCGGACTACGATGACAGCTCGCTCAGGAAACGCTGTTGTCAATTATCAATCGTGGGAGGGGTGTCCATTGTATTGACGCCACAAAATCGAACAGCTCAATGTGAGGCAGGGGAAAACATATAGGGAGATTAAAACAAAAACACTGGATGGGTTTTTATCATTATGTGATGGTTGTGTACAGGCACTGCCAACACACATTTCAGTATAATCCACTTGTAAAAGTGCATGACCCCTTTAAAGCTTTCTACCCTGTTTACAGGCCGACCAAAAGCCCTGACTATAATGATCAGAAAGCATATGCTTTTCCTTTCATCTCTGGCTTTGATGCTGTAAAATGGACAAGCACTGGAAGCTGCTGGTCACTGATGTTGATATAACAGTAACGTGGACTACAACGATGTGGAAGTCAGTGTGATCTGGCCAGAACAGAATAGCTTTATATGTCTGCTTCATAAGGAAGACAGGGTTTCTGTAGATTAATGAGATAGTTCACCCAAAAAAGTTTTATATTCTGTCATCATTTACTCACCCTCATGTCATTCCGAACCTGTACGACTTTCTTTCTTCTGCAAAACAAGATTTTGTAGAATGTTGGTAACTAAACAGCTTTGGTCACCATTGACTTCCATTATATAGTTAAAAATATGTTCCACAGAAGAAAGTCATACAAGTTTGGAACAAGATGAGGGTGAGTGAATAATGAAAGAATTTTTAATTTAACTAAGTTATTTTCTTTGTTTTGAAAAACCAAGTTACTGAATCCTAAGGAGACAAAATGCAAGTGAATTTAAAAGTGCCTCCAAATCCCACCTTCACAGCAAGTGGCCAAACTGCAAGAATAGCACAGACAGGAAAAATGACACACACACTATTTATCATTGACATGACAATGAAATTTTTTGGCAAAGAGCCTTTGATGTCCCATTCTTTTCTCCAGTCATATCCTCTCTTTATTCTGTCTATTCTTCTGTTCCTCCTCTTGAGCGCATCCGGTCATGCTACATTGCCCAGTGGGCCTGCAGACCCTCGGTCATGCTCTCAGCCAACTTGGATAAACTATCAATAGCACTTTTGTGATGAATGCTCAGAGTCACCCAGTTAAAGTGTCACGTAGAAGGCCAGCTTTGTGCTCTTCATGGGCTCATTCCACAGTGTCTGTGACTCCAACTGGGCTCCCATACAGGCCTTGAAAAAGAGTTCAGTCCCTCTGACTTCAGCGTGTGTGTTTCTCTGGACACCACGTGGGGCTCTGTTTTTCCCAGCTTCTTCATCCTCCATCCTCCATCTCCCTCGCATCTCTTTCTCTCCCTGCCTAGCATTGACAGCTCCCGGCAAAAGTTTGCATGCATACTGTAATACTGAGAAGTTCACTGTCACAGTCACTGAAATCTGGCATAGAGATAATAGAAATCACTGTGAAGCTATTTAATAAGTGATAATAGTTCAACTTCAGTTGCATGATAGGTCTAACTAGTATACAAACTTTAAGATTTTTGCATTTAGCCAAATTCTATTCTTAAAGTATCAACTTTTGTATTTGTTGTAAAATGTGTATAGCTCATTCGATTTTTCTAATGCTTTTATTCAAACCAAGGCATTAGTCTGAATTAGTCTATTTTACAGGGACAACTGTCTGATTAAGGAGGATCATCAGCAATTCTCATAATACATCTGAGATATAGACACATGGGAAACATATAATGGCAGAACATTGGCTTTTCAAATGGAATTCCTCATTTGACAAAGGAGCTTCAGTTGTGGAATGGAAACTGCATTCAGAAACCAAAATGAGATGGCCCAGGGAAAGAGAAAAAAAGAGCATGAATAGAAGACTGTGGTATTCGTGATGATGTCATCATTTACTGTTTAACCATTTGGAAATGAAACCGTTCCTTTCCTTGACCTGCTAAGCTGCTATTGATAGAAACTTCTCTGGATGATAATGTGTGAGGTGGTGCTGTAATTGTTTGATATCAGAATTCTTAAAATAATTCAGAACTCCCATCTAAAAGGCTCAAGCAGTCAGGCGCGCACACACACAAAGAGGGAGTTGGGCCATCTGGCAACACAGATAGGAAACTGCCAACCATTTCAGACTACCTTAACATGCCCAAAAGTGCATTTAACCGGACCCACACCCATTTTAATAATGCCTCAGTTAACATACAGTAAGCTCAGAAAACTGAAATGCCCTTTGTTTAGAATTTTGTTCAGGAACCATGGAAAATGCTGGGCTTGGAAGAAGCAAAATAATTTTTAACAGTCTAAACTTTAGCACTGGCCAGTCATTTCGATTTTTTGAGGATGTGGTAGTGTAAATCTACAGAAAAACTTCATAGAGAACGAACATACTCATCTTTCTCTCTCTGAATATCTACAACAGAATATTAATTATGTATTAGACTGCCAATCATCAGTTTGTATCAAGTAATTCATTAATTAGTAAAAATATCCTAATATTATGCATTTAGTATGTGCAGGCAGGCTATCTTACATTTTTGTTAGTTAAAAATGCTGATATTGTAAGATTTTTTTGTTTATACGATATAAACCTGCATTTAGAAAAATGTTGTCTCTGCCGCTTATATTCTAGTAAAGGCCTAGCACAGCCAGATTAGTCAGATAGTGAGTCATTACTCATGCGCTATTGTATTTAGCATATTATTTAGAAAGAAAAACAACAAACTTTAGTCTTGAAATGTGCATTCAGGGAGGTTTTTAATGTGGGATCAGGGATTTTTAACAATAATAAAAATCTCATAATAGTATTATAATCGAACATGAACTTCTATATAGCTATAGCCTATACAGCAGACACTGAAAGGAGCAGAAATTATTTTACAGCATATACGGGCTGTTCCATAATGTTATAGTGACTCCATAATTAGATGTAGATACTAAATAGACACTAATGGAAGTGTGACTCGGCAAAGCCTTGTAACTTCTCTGCTAAGGATGTTAAATACGTGCCCTATAAGAAAATATATTTTTTTATTTGTGCTATTAGTTATGGCAGTCAAGAGGCACATCCACTGACATCATAATTAGTGTAATCACATGGCTGTTCCTCACGCATCATTGTGCTGCTCACAATAGAGGGTGTGGCTAAATATATTATCTGCTTTTGTCTCTTACTCTAAGATCTCAGACAGTCTGATCTGCAACCAACACATCTATCTCAACAACCACTCACTGCCAACACACTCCTACACACACACACACACACAAAAAAAGAATAACAATAAGCGGGAAGTGAAAAATAATGAATAATTAGAGAGCGGAAACTGAGAAGCAACTGAAAATAGATGTAAAATGCAAAAGCCTCTTTTTTTTATGTGTGTATATATGAAAATCTGTATATATATGAAAATGTCCATCAGAGAAAATCATGCATAATCATGTTTGTATATTAGATGTCATGATGTTTAAATGCAATTAAATTATCATTATGCATGCATTTAATGCAATTAAGAGATCATTAAAGATGCCATTGTACATTCATTCATTATACTGATAATGTTAGTTTTGGTTAAGTCATACTTTATTCCATTTTTGTGTTGCTGTGCTGTTAATAACGCCCTGTTTGAGTCATTTTTCATCTTAGTTTTAAAAATGTGCGTTTTGGAATAAAGGGGGCCCAACAATATGATTTTATTGTACATCTTTTATCAAAAGGTGCAAGAATTTGTATCTAATTTCTCACATCATGATGTGAGAGGCAATGATGAGCTGCTCGAATAAGCGCAAGTTCAGTCTGAGAGCTATATATAGTCTTGGAAAACACCTTGACAAATCAGAAATCCTCAAATGCAGGCAAACATCTGAACAACAGACTATAATCGATCGCTTTGGCCACAATAGTTAAAAGCTTTAGCATTTTATTATCAGCCATTTTCAGCATTCTTTAGAGTTTTGATCTCCTGTGGGAAATCAATACATTTCCTCGCCCAAGAAAATTATATTTAAAAAAAAAAAACTCGCGCAATCGCTGTGCTAATTTAATGCCATAATCTAACACAGATTTCCATCATGCTAATTTAGTATAATAGCACAGAGAGCACAGAAATGAACGTGTGACAGCCAGTCTGCTATGAGTTCATTGCTTACATATCCAACCAAGAAGCCACATGCTGTTCTGTTCTTAACTAAGAATTCACATTCAAGCTTACAAAATTTCTTCAACAATGAAATGACTTCTCTGATATCATAGCACTAACAGTACTATATCACTGCATTGCACTGAACCCCTGACATATAGATGAAGACTCTTTCATAAGCAGCCCACTCAGGGTGCACTCATGCATGACCTGAACTACAAATCCCAAAGGACCTCAGAAAGAGGTCAATGGACTAAAGTGGCATCAAACATTCATGACATCATGACTACCATTCTGTCTACTACTGACTGTAGTTATGTAGCTCCACACAGTGGACGTTTGTGTGTAATACAATGGAGCTGTTTGAATGTTTTCAACTATCCATATGTCTTGCTATGTGTGTCCATACATTCTTTTATTTGTGTAAATAAAAGCATCAGATCAGTATCCTGTACTTTCCTCTCGTAGTTTGGCCGTATCGACCCTCACTATCCAAAGGTCTGTGGTCACCAAGGCAAAGTGCTGGACATCAAATGGAATCCTTTCCATGACAACATAATCGCGTCTTGTTCAGAGGACTCTTCTGTAAGTAAAATCCTCATGATGCTCAAATTAGTCAGCATCATTTAAAAAAAATCTATTATTAGACAGCTCTGATTGGATTATGATTGGTAAATCCAGTTATTTTAATGCTTCCGTGTTTGTTATATTGTATTCGTCATATGAGACTGATTTAACCATTTATTGATGAATTATATAATTATAACTAACCTGACATTAGAGTCTTTAACCTTCTTGATATAGTTGATTTAAAAGTGATATTTTTTAATTCTTTGTGTCTGTGAATGTGTCAGGTACGAATATGGGAGATTCCTGATGAAGGACTGAGAAGGAATTTGACAGAGCCTGTATTAGAACTGTATGGTCACAGCAGACGCGTGGGCCTCATAGAGTGGCACCCAACCACTAGTGGAATTCTCTTCAGTGCTGGCTATGACTACAAGGTAATACAATCTTTTTGCAACCGAATTTGACAGTCTCAAATTCAATAATATGAGCTATAAAGTTAAAACATGGACAGTGAGGACAGTTGGTACTTAAGATTGTATGTGAAAACTTATTTTGATTAACCACAGTATGAACATGAGAGTGCCATACTGCCACTCACAGAAATAAACCGTCAAAAGACTGCATCTGAGGTATGACTAATGTGTTGTTGGTATTTTTGTCTCTCTGTAGATCCTGATTTGGAATCTGGAGATTGGGGAGCCGGTGAAAATGATTGACTGCCACACAGACGTGGTCCTCTGTATGTCATTTAACACAGAGGGGAGTCTGCTGGCCACCAGCTGCAAGGACAAGAAGCTCCGCGTCATTGAGCCCCGCTCTGGCAAAGTGCTACAGGTGTGGATTGCATGTGTTTAGTCTTTCAGTATATGCAGCACTCAAACACTCACAGTCAGAAGTAAACAGACAGACTCATGGCAAATTTCTATCACATTCTTTCTAATATCTGGAAATTGACTTCATTCTGCACTTTTCATATTCGTCAAGTATGCATTAAATTGATTAAAAATTCTAGTAAAGACACTTATAATGTTACAAAAGGTTTCTATTTCAAATAAATACTGTTTCAAATCAGCATATTAGAATGATTTCTGATGGATCATGTGACACTGAATACTGGAGTAATGGCTACTGAAAATTCAGCTTTGCAATTGCAGGAATAAATTACATTTTACATTTTAAACTACATACTTTTTTACTGTATAAATGTAGCCTTGTTGAGCATAAGAGACTTCTGTTAGAAACATTAAAACATCTTAACAACCCCAAAATACTTGAACCATATTTTTTAAGTTATATAACCATACACACAGAACTCATTTTATTTTTTCTAAAATAGTTTATTTTTCACTGACATCCAGAGGAAAAATATCCATCATCACCGTTCATTTTTGGAATAATCATAATTTTTCATGCACCCTTATTTTGTAAATGCACTATAGAGAAAATTGTTTGCAGAACTGCAATTTTCACGTGTTTTTGTTTTATATTGTCAAGCAGGAGGCAAACTTTAAAAACCACAAAGTGAACCGTGTTGTGTTCCTAGGCAACATGAAACGACTCCTAACGACAGGTGTGTCTCGCTGGAACACACGCCAGATTGCTCTCTGGGACCAGGTGAGGACAACCTATGTGTGTGGGTCAGGTTTTGACCTGATCACTCCCGATAAGGGCTGTTAAACCTGAAATCACGTGGGACCAGTCAAGGAGGAAAATAAACAAAAAATTAAATAAGCAGAAAATATTATCTTATTTAAAATATAAATGCTAAAAGGTGTTGGTGAGGGTCAACGGTAGGGGTAGGTATAGTTTTAGGTGTTAGAAAATACTATTAGTTCAGTATAAAGACAAATGAAGTCAAGTCTCCACAATGGCAGAAAAACAAGTGCACGTGTGTGTGTTCATTTTACAAAACTCATCCAGAAATACACATTGTCCCTGATGTCTGCATTACCCTAAAGATTAAGATCGCTGAAAGTCATTGTTTTCTTCTCAGCATCTTCCCTGTAATTATTGTGTGAGAATCACATTAATTGTTCTGTGTAAGTAGCTAAACAGCTACACTCAACTGCAGTGGAGAGAGAATATGGGTAAAGAAGCTTGGTGCTTTGCTCTTTATACATTGTTAGGGTTCTGTGAAAGTACTGTATCTCAACATTAATTTGTTAAAAGAAAAGAAATCTGCAAATATGGGTTCAAAGTTATTTGCTCTCTACTGCACTGTCTCTCCGGACAGGAGGATCTGGCCATGCCGATCATTGAAGAGGAGATTGACGGCCTGTCAGGACTGCTTTTTCCATTCTATGATGCAGACACACATATGCTCTACTTAGCAGGCAAGGTACACATTACTCCATGCTGATTAGGATTCTTACATACTTGTAATGCTTGTAAATATGCACTTCATTCAAAAGTTTGGCATCCGTAAATTTTTTTCAAGAAGGATGCATTTAATAGTAAAACAAACAAAAAAACACAATTTCTGACAAAAATATTAAGCTAAACAAGCATTTTTAACAATGATAATAAATTTTTTCTTGAGCACCAAATCAGCATATTGATTTCTGAAGGATCATGTGACACTTAAGACTGGATTAGTGACAGAGTGAAAATTCAGCTTTGCCATCACGTGAAAAAATGACATTTTCAAATTGAAAACAGTTTTATTAAATTGTAATAAGAATGTTACAGTTTTTACTGTATTTTTGATCATATTTTGAGCATAAGAAACAAAATATTAAAAAATCTTACCGACCCCAAACTGTTGAACGGTTATGTATATTAGATATAAAGATAGATATAAGAATGTTCAGCCAAATACTGAAAAGCCACATTGATACTGCCATCACAAATGATCACCTTAGAAAAAAACAGTAATTGTCTTTAAACTGACTAAGATGGTGTAATTGTAGGGTGATGGGAACATCCGGTACTATGAGATCACCCTGGAGAAGCCCTACCTGCAGTATCTCATGGAGTTCAGGTCCCCTGCACCACAGAAAGGCCTCGGTAAAACTCAAATTCTCACCATTCAATGATCACACTATACCAGCAACCTCTGTAAAATGGAGTAAAAAACTTTCAAAATTAACCCTAGAATGCAATAAATAAACAAACATACAATATTAAAACCCCAAAACACTTTAAATTTATAAAGGAGGTCTAAATGACCCATATTGGATTCAGGTTTTTTTCAATAGAAAGGTTTTATCTCAGTTTTTAATGTAATCATTTAAGATTTTGTTTATAAATACATTTTTAAATATTTTAAGTATGATCATTTATTCACTTCAATATATTAAAAAAAATTTATATGATATCGCTTTTATGAGCAATGTAACGAATATCAAGGAAGTAAATTATTTTTATTGACAAAAATAATCAGAATCACACCCTATCTTTTATGCAGTCTAGGGTTAATACTGGAACTTTGTAAGTATACCTTGAAGTGGATAGCACTTTTATTTAATTAGTAGTTCCTCCTCTAATAAACCAGATATGTATTGTGTTATGATCTCCTCCATATCAAGACAAAACCAACAATAATCATGCCAATGATTAGTGTCTAATGTCCAACTTCTCGTGTGTTCTAGGAGTGATGCCGAAGCATGGACTAGACGTAGGAGCATGTGAAGTCTTCAGGTTTTATAAGCTGGTGACTCTAAAGGGCCTGATTGAGCCAATCTCTATGATCGTACCTAGAAGGGTGAGCATAAGCACCATGAAGATATTAGTTCCCAGTCCACGGTTCCCAATTAAATGAATCATTGAGGGTTCCACTGAAGGATGAGAGAAATTTGTGCTAGACAGTAGACACATCCCTTGTATGAGGTCTCAGGTAATAGTTATGTATGCTGTCTTTTTTTTAAGCAAGCCATTTGACAGGATGAAGGATTCCATCACCTCTTAGTTGCTGGCGTAACTGCCACCTCAGTGAGATGAGAGTAGTGAGCCGTGTAAAAACCTCAATGTGAGACACAGCATGTGTGTTTTTGTGCTCAGTACAGAATGGGCAGTGGCGGGTTGGCCCATTATTGTTAAGGCTTCACAAACAGTGGTATGGACAGCATCCACACAACCCCACAATTTTAAAATCCACACACATCCAAAGGGGGGCGTGGGATAGATACATATATTAGTTCTCCTGCATTCCTCGTAACATACATATGTTCAAGATTAGTTGTATATACTTGCTAGTTTTATGGAACTATTCTACAAATTAAGGTGAAATAAAAATGTATCTCTACTGTTGGGTACACATAGTATTGGGTAATATTTTATCATTAATAAGGAGATCATCATATTTCAGATTAAACGTTTTGAAAAGCCCTGTTTTTACTCACACAAAGCATTTGCTAATTATGTATTATTTGTAGCAGAAACCTTAAAAAAACAGCAAACCCACATAAACCTGTAAGAATAAGGTCATGCCTTATTCTTATACCGGGGAATAATTTTACTCAGATACTTTTTTTTTATTAAACATTTACGTACAATACAAAATTGAAGAGACATAAGCCAGAGAAAAAAGCCAGAGGTTCAGGGACTGATAAATATTACATTACAATTGAATTCAGAAAAAAAAAGTATACAAAAACACCAAAAATGGAGCATACATTCAAAGTTTTAGTAGCCTTTTTGTTACAAGAGGTAGATAAAGATTTGATATAAATCTTAACATCTTCTTGAAAGTGAGAAACATTGGGGGTAACTTTCATAGTTTTACATTTGTGGATAAACTATTTTGCAAGCAAAATAATTAAATTGCAAAGAAAAAACATTTCTCATATTGCTTCTCAAAAATGAAAAACCCAAACAAAACATCCTTGAAATAAAGCTCAAAATCTTTATATATATAATTTACAATGAACTGGCAAATGTCTTGGCAAAAATTTCTTGTATGATCACAATGCCAGAAAAGATGCAAGATAGTCTCTGGTTGTGAATCACAAAAAGTACAATTTACATCTATAATTTTACTCAGATACTACCGAGTAACACAGTACACGTCCTGGTGCAACCTAAGTGCCATAGGTGATTTTCAGCAGAATTGTTTTTTTGATATGCTGGTTGAAAGTCACCTCATATCCAGATAGCAATCACTGTTAAGCGGTCTCAATATATTTTTATATATATATGTCGTCTGTGGAAGGCGAAGGACCATAAAATGTTCGTTCAATCGTTGCGTTCGGTCCGAACGGTCCTATAGCATGTGTTCCCTGTCGGTCAATGTGTATGCACACCACTGCGCAGGCTGTTCGTCATCAGCGCGTTCACGTACGCTGTGCAGACAGCGAGAATGGCAGACAACCAGCAACAACCTCTTTCCTTCTGAACCGGCATCAACTGGCACTGGCAAAGGATCTACGATATATATCTTCATCGGAGCCAAGCAGACTCCCATAGTGGAAACCCTGTCATGCAAGAAATATTATTACACACTGACAAGTTTTCTAGCTAAACAAACCGAAAACTTGCTGCATCTCATTCGGTTTTTAAGAATTTGTTTACGTTTGGTATTGTAGTAGTACTGTTACTGTCTGTACTGTAAAGTTTTCTCACTGGTGAATGGCACATGATGTATTGCAGTAACATTGTCTTCTTGGCTGTGCGTGTTCATGCTTTCAGGAGGCGCGGCTTTGACGGGGATTTTTAGACGGGGATTTGCAGGGAGGGTGGGATAGTGCTATCAGGCTAAAGTTAGCATTTTCCCAGATGTCCTACAGCACCTTTAAAGTCCCTGTAAAGTCAAAATGAAGTATGTGTTCTGAGTTTGTCATATCACAGAAAAATGTTTTATTAGACACCCAGCCAAATTTGAATGATAAAAAAAGCCGGCAAGTACATAAAATAAGCTATCAAAATCTTGAAAAAATGAGCAGTAGTCTCTGCTTTCAAACGCTGGGGGCATGTCCACTGGCTGCGATGAAACCACGCCCACTCGTGGTAAAGCTGCCGTCGCCACAATCAACGGTCACCCGCTACAGCCGGAATGGATGCTCCTAGCAGCTTATTAGGTTAATTATAACATAAGCGCACAAGGCAACTTACACTCATTGGTGGGCACGCACTGCCGATGATGTCAACAGTTGTCAGCGCGACAGGATGAAGGCCGAGGCGGGAGATAGTCGTTCGGCCCCATTCACCAGTAACACAACAGCGGATTATCAGTGAATCCCAGTTGTCTCCGACGAAAGTTTATAAAACTATCCCGTGTAAAATGATCACTACAGAGGCGGATTTTGGTGGTGATCCTCAGCTCTCCATCAAGGTGGCTCTTCACAAAATTAATCCACCTCTTCTTGATGTGATCGTATTTAGGAAATTTAAATAAGGACACCGATCTGTTTTGTACGTGATCGCATCCAGGTAGTACGCATTTCCGTGACGAAGACATAGCTAACTAGCAAACTGTAGTAAGTAACTAATAATACTGACAGTAACTCGCGATTGAGCGGCAAACTGATGCGAATGTGCTCTATTTATATTGTTAGGGGAGCGGCCAGCCTCAAGGGCTCCGGTGCGTCATCAGGTGGGGGCGGGGCCAGGAGCTCAGGCACTCCAGTGCATCATCGAGTACCCTTTTAGCCCCGCCCAAAAAATCCGTAAAACTGTTTAACGGTCTAACTCCACAATTCAGTACTTCACAGTTCACAGTCTTTGTAATGTGTTTTAGCAATACATTTCTAACATTTATAATGTGTTAAGAATTTTTTTTTTAAATTGCCTTTACAGGGACTTTAAGTGCTCTGCACAATGAACACAGTGGCAATAGTGTGCTTTCTGTGACACTCTGGAGTCCAAGTAGTTGTTTAGACTGAACAGTTACCTGTCCAGAGCCTTGTTATTATCACCTAATGCTAATAGTGTAAAGACCTACATCAACACCCTGTTTCTTTTCAGTCTGAAACCTATCAGGAGGACATATATCCCATGACTCCCGGGACAGAACCTGCTCTGTCTGCTGATGAGTGGCTCAGCGGAATCAACCGAGGTAAAGACCTGCAGTTATCTTCAGAATAAAAATATTTGAAAAGACAAAGGTTGAAATTAAGCTAATCCATGTACACGTCTAGGTCCGGTGCTCATGTCCTTAAAAGAAGGCTACAACAGACCCAACAAGCTGGTGTTCAAGGCCCCAGTGAAGGAGAAGAAGGGTGGAGTGGTCAATGGAATTGACCTGCTAGAAAACGTGCCTCCTCGTACAGAGAATGAGGTGTTACCATGATTCTGTTAAGATTTATCATGGTTGTTGAAAGGACAATTTAGCATATATCTGTGTAACCCTTTGCGTTGTGCTCTGCAGCTCTTGCGGATGTTCTTCAGGCAGCAGGAAGAGTTGCGCCGACTGAAGGACGAACTTGCGCATAAGGACATTAAGATCAGACAGCTTGAGCTGGAGCTCAATAACTTAAGGAACAGCCCAAACAATAACAAAAGCAGCAGAAATGGTAGCAGCATTTGACGTGGGATCTCGGCTGTTTCTGTTGATCTCCTAAAGTGACACTCTAGCTATAAGCCCCCAGCGCTGCTGAAACACACAGGCTTCCTTTTTCCTAAAACTCAAATATCCTTCCTTCAAGACCACTGGAGACCAAGCGCTTGTCTTCGTAAAGCAGTGTTTCACTCTGACCCTCAGTGTTGACCCCACAGCTGCAGTGTGCTAAGTTGACTTTATTAGACTGATGATTCACTTACCTTGTGAAAAGTCTCCAATCTTCAGTCACACTGCCAGTCTACCTGCAGTGGATTGATTATTCCTATATGGATTGATTTTGGTACAATCTATTCATTGCATTATCATCTCATAATTTTAGACTTTAAATATTAGATTTATTTATTTCATTTTTCCTTTGTGCTATTAGCCCTTGTTTTAAACCGCTTAATAAACTCCATATAGAGATAAAAAAGTGTTTTAATAAGGTCAAACAGACATGCTTCACCCATCAAGCTGTTATCTCATATAAACACTAGTTCTATTGCATCATTAGGATATGACCCACAGTGCTGTTTTAATGTAGAAACTCAAGCACCGTCCAGTAATCTTACGACAGATGACTTTTACCCAATTGACATGCTCCTGAGTCATGAAGTTTTGAGTTTGTACTAATATAAGTTAGGAACTTTGTTTCTTCACATAATTTAGATCCTCCTCACATTGTGCAGTGTGAAATATGTTCAAGTCAGTCTATATAAGCAATATAGCTAATATAATTCAAGTGGGTTTTTTCATTTAAATAAACTTCTGCAATATACGGATGGGGAAAAATCCACTAATTGTAAAATCCAATCATGAAATGAATTAGTCTAATAGATGTAGTATTAGAGACCTAAACTGTAGTTTCATAGGAAGGTTCAAAGAAAGACAAAAATTGTTACATTTGTTGATTCAGTAAGATGAATGAACTGTAATTGTTTATTTTAAAGACTGTCCGTGGTTTACAGAGCATAATGGAGCATTGTTTTTTTTTAATGAACATTTAAATTAAACCTATTGACTTCCATTTTCAGTTCTTACTTTTAAATTAAGTGTCTTGAGTTTCAGGTTTGTAGCTTGTAACAATGAATTTATCCTTTCCGTCCTGATATAATATTCAAATTGTTGACCTCGTATACAGATTGCTTTTTAGATTGGATGTAAATGATTGTAAAATGCATTGTATTCCGCTTTGAATTTTCAATGTAAGCGCTTTTAAATGTTTTATTGTAAAGTGGACAAATTCCCTTTGGGCAAATATTATGCGCCACAAAACACTGCAGGTGCAGTCACGCTCTTCAATGCGCACTGCTCTGTAAAGGTTAACCTATTAATTATAATATATATGAACACGTTAATTTTGCCCAGAACAAACTGGAAAAGATCGTTTTTAAAAAATGAATGGCACATTGGTAAAACTGGGTAAAACTGACGGGTCACTTGATTCCTGAAAGCTCTCAAACCTCGCTGAGTACGGAAAGCAAAGCAAAGTCGGTCCTCCTCTCTGAAGGTTTGACATTTTCTCGTTGTTGCTATTTAATTAAAACACTATAAACATCAAGTTTTTTTTTTCTTATGTCAGCAGCAGCTCCTGCTTCATTATTGCATGGTAATAGAGCGTTTTGAGTGCATTTCAAGGATTCTACCATTAGGGGGCAGTGAAGCCACAGTCTTGCGCATGTGTATGGATAGCACATAGGCCTGCACTTGCCTTGAATCAAACACTACACAGCATCCTGCTAATGGAGTTCAAACACAGACAGTAGGCCTTAGTTAATGTCATAGCCTGCAGTTCAGACACACAATAGTCCTTAGATAATATCTTAGCATGAGGTATAAGTAAAAATATTAGCCTACCTAAACGGGCCTAAAATAAAGTGAACTATAAGGTACCTATGTACATTCCCAATATCATGCCTTACAATACACTGTGTATCTTTTTGGATGTTAAGGTGAAGTGGGTAATAATTTAGATGTTCACATTGCGAGGTGCAAGAATATTTATGTTGTACTTGGGCCCCTTAATTTTGGTGTCAGACAAGATGCTCACTGCATACATAAGCACAATTATTGTTGAAATATTTCGTGCTTATAGTGCCTGAAGAATTATGAGACAAGACATTAGGCTAACCTTTGTCTTTGATTAAAATGAGTAACATTAATAGGTAATCATTACTCTGATTACCCGACTAACTACAGCATGTTGCACTAAGGGTTATTGCATTCAAAGTAAAAAAAAAAAACCTTCCTGAGAAAGAGCATTAATGTGCATAAAATACAACTGTCTAGACTTCAGCTTAATTTACCTGACAATCTTGAACAAAAATATGACAATCTGTCCCCACAGACTTAGACACCTAGTTACACTGTATGCAATGCTTTCATTTTCATGTTAACAAAGCACATGCATATACAGTTAATATTCATTTGAACAAAAATGCTGAATTTTATTCATGTGACATCTGAAATCTTCTTTTTAATAAAAATTTCAATCAGTATGATCTGACAACTGGATACACCTGTTAAAATTATGTATGCTTTCTATTTAAATAATTGGCATGAGGCTTCTGAATATTTACACAATATCCAGTTACGCATCATCAAAAATATACAAGCTATTTTCCCTGAGCTTCACAATGCAATTTCACCTATATATATATATATATATATATATATATATTCAATTAATCCGAAATATTTGGTGCCGAGATGATATACACTAGCCATTTCCGCACCAGACTCAAAAACAATATAGTGATCATGTAATCACAACTAACTACAATATATGGATTTTCTGTGGCAGTCAGAACAGATATTTCAAATTACCATAGAACCACTTGCATTTTCATTCATTTTATTACAGTTAATGGTTACAACTGAGATTATTTGTGAAAATGTCTGCCATTATCAAAGGGAATCAGAAAAAAAATATATTTGGTCATTATTTACAAAGAACACGAAACCTCTGAACTATCCACACAAAAGGGAGAAGGGGTTTAGGACTCATTTGACAAGGGCAGACATTCGGCTCTGAACATTAAAAAATAAAATAAAAATCACATTGAGAGATTGAACTGTGCATGTTCAAGCAGAAATCATGATGTGTTCTTCATGCCTAAACAGCACGTCACGTGGTGGTGGGGAAGATGATGAAAACACCAACAAAAAAATAAAAATACACAAATAAAAAAGATGCAATAAAAAAGTGGGTTAGAAAATGTTCATCCTTGAAATCCAGTAGTCAACTTTAAAATATAGTCAGCCATGCACTTCTAAAAGGTTTTTGGTTGTTTTTTTTGTTTTTTTTTAATACATAAGTCATCACCAGCATTTAGGCATCAACAGTAAAGACAGGGAAAAAATTACAAGAGCATACTGGTCTGTTTTCCAACAATAATAAATTTCCACACTGTGTTGTCAGCCATTTGAAGAGCTTTTGGAGAAAATGAAGGGAATCAAACTGAAAGTACAAACCAAACCAAAAGAAAACAACAACAACATCAACAACAAAAAAGCTAAAAACAAATATTTAAACTGTGTCTTCGTTTACACTAGCCCCACCCCCTACCATTTGAATACCTCCCTAAACCATCGAAGAGTGACAATAGGACAGAGATTCAGGGGTTAAACGGTCAGATCACAATGGGGGGGGGGGGTTGGAGAGTCCATGTTCAGTCCTCATCTTCCTCCCCTTCCTCATCCAGTTCTCTTTTCCTCTTCTGACCCCGTTCCACCTCTGTAAACGACACAGGAGGACCAGAAGTTTTGTTGACTCTTATTCTCACCCTGCTTATCAGCATTCAATTCACAGGTGATAACACTTATTGTATTAACTGTAGTCTTAATCTATTCACTTACCAAACTCTTCCTCATCATCTACCTCACCGTCATTCAACTCCTCTTCCTCCTCTTCCTAAAAGTGAGAAAAAGGCACAAATTTATACCATGTTAGTATATTTCGATATAAAAAAGAATCAACATTTTCTTCAAGCATTAACCTCTCCGCTAATGTCCTCTTCTTCCTCCTCTTCTCCCTCTTCCTCATCATCCTCCTCACCCTCTTCTTCATCTTCATCCCCTGGAGCTGCATCTTCATCATACTCCTCCTCTTCTCCCTCTGCAGACAAAATTAGGTCAATGACAAATGAATTCCTTAAACGAAACTTTAAAAAATTATGCACCTTAAAGGACATTATCAGTCCAACTCTTTAGAAACATACCATCTTCATCATCCTCATCATCATCTAGGCCTTCAACATAAGCCTCAGCATCAGAGTCGGGTGCTTCTTTATCCTCTTTGTCATAGCCGTCGAGATATGTCAGCTGAGGGAGCAGCTTGAAAACATTTTCTCTGTAGTCATTCAGGTTTGTCACCTCACAGTTGAACAAGTCTAAACTTTTGAGGCTTTCCAATTTTTTCTGTTGGGAAAAGAACAGGGGGTCATAATGAAAATAATAATAATATATATATATATAAACACATATACATATTTATATATATATATATATATATATATATATATATATATATATATATATATATATATAAAACAAGCAAAATAGGATACAACTCCTTTGACAAGAATATAGCTTACCAGGGGTTCGATGGTGCTGAGGTCTTTAATTTTGTTGCCACTGAGGTTGAGATGGGTGAGGTTGGGACACTTCTCTGCCAGTACCTCCAGACCACCTGAGATTCTGTTATCACTAAGCTCGAGCTGTGGAGAACATGATTCAGTGCGATATTAATAAGACTGGGAGGGAGAGAGACTGACAGCCTGAAAAATATATTTTTGATACTTCTTAAAATAAAAATGTAGACACGAAACTGCCTATTACCTTTTTGAGTTTGTTAAGCTTAGGCAAATTGGCAACTGATGTCAAGCCTACGTTGATTGTGCTTAAAAATTCCAGTTCCTCAAACTCATCAGTGAGACCCTCAATTTTGCCCTCATTTGACCGACAGTTGTCAAGCACAAGCTCTTTCACCTGTTAAAGGGCATATGAGATGAACAAGAGATTAAATGTTATGATTTATGAATACAGCATTATAATAGCCCCTACATGAGCAACTTCAAATCAATGAGGAGGTGGACGTGGTTAAAACCACTGAAATTCATTCACACAAGAGCTGTTTTTAACTTTTGCAGCATGCCAAAAGAGCACTGTATGTTTACACTTTTATTGTGCTGACCCACCAAAACAAAAAACGTAAAAATATTGAAATTCCTTATTTATATAGTTTAGCCTACATTGTTATCAGCAAACAAATAAAAATTGCCCATTTTAATCTGAAGATGAATACATTAATCAAATTACAACGAGGAAAAAAAGAGCGTAAATAAACACGTCGCCAATCGAGCACCATTCAATTGTAAAGTTAACTTCAGCATGCGGTCTACGGTAACAGAAAGGGGGGCATGTTTCGGTCTCTGACAAAATCTCACATTTGACTCCCCATCCAACAAAATGGCTGACTCCGCAACAAGCGGCGTACATTGTTATCCTGTGGGTCGAGCATTTTTACTACAGTGCGTGCGTGTGTGCTCGAACTGCAAAGTAAAGACGCGTAAACGATAGCCTGGGTGTTACACAAATTCATTGCATTGTCTTGGAAGAGCAAAGACACGAGGACGGACCCAAGAATTCACGAGTAGGAGGGGCAGAGAGGCGCATGATAATGCAACGGAGTCGCTCTTTAAGCGAAAGGTATTGACTTTCACGGAATAAATATGAAATTAACGGGTTCACAGACGCTCGACTCCCTATATCCAAATGTTCTGGTCAGTTCAAAGGAAAGAGACGGCGGCAACTATTCTCTGCTCGATTAAATATCGTGCGTCTTTGTTGCTGGTTAAAATGGCGGCTTGTCCTAGATCTTGCAACTAGAGCAGCGCAGCTTCAAGTTGCGTAGCGCTCACATAAGCGCCCAGTCCATGCAAATAACAAGCAGAGCCACACGGCTGGAAATCTCTTTAGCCCGCCAGCTGAGACCCACAAAAGTGCTCGGAATACGGTTATGACATTTTAATTACTAGCTCTATTACAGAGTACTTGGTATGCGTAAAAAGGCAATAACAGGGACCTTGATACCGTTGCAATCAATTCATCCGAGAGCGTAGTTACACTTGTGAGAATTGATACATAGTAAGAAAAACACGGGGGATATTTAAGAAGAAGAGAGTGCAGATTTTTTCTTTGAATTCTGGCTATGTCGTCGACATATATTGCAGTTTTAAATAGGTTTGGGTACCTTAACGCAACTAGATATGCTGTGACACGATTCCTTTCTATACTGCGATCAAACAACAAATGCGCTCGTTTTCCCATCTAGATCAAATAGGAGACTATTATTACTAACGTGCCAAAAGCCCACGAAAAGATCCCGCCTAAGTATTTACACAACTTTCCTCGATTGGGAATTGTAAATGCTTTCAATTTAAAAGCTTTTGGCTGGAGAGATGCCACGAAATTGAGTTGACCGATCGCGTTTATCGCAAGCTATCTGTCAAAGCGTCTGCACAGCTATTCACAAAATGCGTCCCACAACAAGTTACCGAACTGGTCAACGACCACTGTGACGGGAAAGTATGAATGCTGAATTGAAAATTAATGTGCGAAAGTGTGAGAGAGGCATGAACTGACGGCAGGAGACTTTTGCAGCACTGAGGATGCAAAGGAAAAGGGCGCGTTCAGGGGCTACAAAGTTACAAATATGGCTTCTCACGCCGCTTCCCTTGTTTATACACTGAATGCATGGAGCTCTTGCAGTTTCCGACCACAGCATCATCAAAAGATCTCCCGAAAGTTGGGGGGAAAATAACCAGTAAAACTGATAAACTTATGGGCCGTGTATAGGTATACTGAGATAACAACATCCGAGGCTCTAGGCTTGAAACAAAGTCGCCGCAAACTTTTCATTCAAGACATCAACTTGACGCGTGCACATCTAGCGTTGTCCATCCACGCAGAACTACTCTAACCAACAGTTTTAATAAAATCATATCACTCAGCAAATAATAAAGATGCTTACGTCTGACGGCGTCCGGTTCCGCAACTCCAGGTGAATTCTCTTTTTCATATCCATGTTATTGAACTCTAAATGAGTGATTTAAACCAAAGAGCGCAGTTTAGACTTGGAGTCTTTGCTGCACATTCAGCTATAGCCTCTTAACAAACTAGCTATTGCGAGTCTCACAAACATGATGCCCCAGTGGGTGGGAGTTGGGTGTGGGATTGTCGTCACCGGCGACCAATTATAAACGCGGAATGAAATGTAAAAACGCTCACAACTACACTGGCGACCAATCAGCGTCCCATCACAAGCTGGGTGGGGTTACAGGAACTGTTAGGTTGATCCAGCGAATCTGTTTTAGGGTGACATCTATGCGATAAAATCAACCAAACTGTCGAAGACGGCAGAGACTAAGCAGGGTTATGGTACTTACTTTTGTTTTGATTGGATTTATCTACACTTAGACGAGAATATGAGTTATAGGAATACAAGGACATTTTTAAATACACTGACGTGTTGGTTAAAATAAAATGCTACGGTCGGGTAAATGAGGACGGTGCATATATTTAATCAAAAAGCGTTTTCCTGGCAGGTAAGTACAGCCACTTTGGGCTGATGGTGGACCGTCAGGAAAACACGACCCCTCCCCCTTTTGGAGGGAATGCACGGCGGCGACCACCGAGACTATCTGCGCTAAAAATCTTTAATACTTCTCGTCTAGTTTAGGCAGTGAACATATCTCACTACATGTCACAATAAAGTGGATTTCCCGCATTGCAAGTTTTACATTATTTGGTTTATATAAACGCTGATATGTAAATTGTAATGGTTTAAACAGATGAAGTATAATATTTCAACAAGAACGAAGGGACGGTTGCATAACAAAATGGACAAGCCAAACCTGTAAGACATATAAAAGCGTGATTATTATTTATTTATATATATATATATATATATATAGGCCCTATATATTAGCGAATAGAGGTATATATAATATAAATCGACGTAATTCTTTTTCAGTTATTACAACAGAGCTCCGCTACGGCAGAGCCCATAAGTTACCAGTAGCCACGGGTCTTATTAAAAACAAGTTTGTCACATGCACTTGACTGCCACATCGCACACTCCAACCACGAGCCCACGCTTTTTCCTACAGTTCAAACAAGCCAATTGTATTTCAGGGGGAGCATTCACTTCCGCTTCTCGCTTTGACTATTGTTGGTATTGAGGGGAAAAAAACAAGGTCACCTGACTGTGCCCGGCGCCATCTTGATTCGCAAAATACAACACATTCAAATAATTATAATACCATTTATTGACTTTTAAAACGAACAAAAAGCAATAGACTTTACCTATATTTGATGTCATGTCTGTGTGTCGCTCCGCTACCCCTTAGAAAAAACTGTAGAGCAACTGCTTGGCGCATGATTGTTTTCACAAAAGTGCACCGGCTGGGTTGTTTGTTGAGAGAGCGCATTTCACTGGCGACTCTGTCGTTTTACAACGTTATTTCGAAATCACTTAATACCAGGACATTTTGCCCTTGCAGAAAACAGAAAAAAAAATCTTCTTCTCTCGATCTGGCCACTGACTCCAACTCGCGCAAGCGGGCTATTCTCAAGCCATTTTGATTGTACTTGCGCATTAGTTGAGACCATTTTTCCTCTGGGTGTGTCTCACTCGTTGTCTGAACGTACTTGCTAGCAGTACTGCATCAAATGTGTGTGTGTGTGTGTGTGTGTGTGTGGATTGCATTGCAGAGTGCGTGCACGATGTGCGCAGGGCCAAATCGTATTCGCACGCTTTGTGGCACACACACTTACACGGTCGCTCCTTTTCACACCACCGACGGCTAACTTTTGTGCGTGAATGACGAGGAACGTCATCTGGACAAAACGTAGAACATTAGCGAACGCCGACGAACATGCAAGTTAGAAATCACATCAAGGTCAAAGGAAAATTTTGTTTGCGCGGAAGACTATCGTTTTGAGAATGACAATGAACACCACGTGTGACAATAACCAAGATTCATTAGACATTTGTATAAAAGGGCATTTGGTAAACTGTTTGGCTATTTTAATAGGACATCACATCCTACTGATGAACATTTGCACCGTTTGCTATAAATGCTAAAACTGCAATTCAAAGGATCAACTCGTGAAGTGTTCAGTCAACAACCAATTAGTAGGCCAGTTAGTATAACCTCAAAACAATGCTTCTCTTTTTAGTAATATCTTCCTTACCCAAGATCACTAATTTTGTAAGGCACCATATCAGAGGCATTCACTGGGTTTTCACAAAACTGGAGTGGCCTGTGTTGAGTTGTATTTATAACAACAGCACCGTACATATGCAAAAATGAGATTAGCCTACACATTTTCAGAGAGTGCAGACATCAATAGGGCAGAACCCGTTTCTGAATCATAATGTCACAAACGTGTGGTTCTTGCCACTTACTCCATCAGTAGACCTAATGCATACTACATGTCACAAAAAGTCACATTTTAAATTATTTACTTCTCAAGCATTTAGTCATACCTACTGTAGACTTCTCTACCACACATAACACCCCATCTCTTTGCACAAAAGAATAGCCAGACCACAACATTTGAAAATGTACCATGCTAGTGGATCTGACTGTTTCAGGGTGTTTCTGAAGTGACCTGGGATGGGACTGTAATAAAGAAACTTCCGTTCTTACGTCTCTGTTAAGATTTGACAAGTTCCGTTTTCTAAATGATATCCTAACTGAAAATGATTCTGTAATAAGACCCCAGATCTATTATTTTGACTGTTTTAGGACTGTATTCACAATTGGTAAATGACTTACAGAATTTTGTTACTGATCTGGTGAACTCTTGAGGCCAATTAGCTACCTTCTAAATCCTGCTTTGTGCTGTATGTGCATGTTTTATGTTTTGCACTTAAAGAAAGAAAGCATCAGATAACAACATGAATGTATGGCGAGATTGGGGAGTATTCAGTACAGATGATTTTATCACTCCAGAGGCTGTTTAATGTCACAATGAAATCAAAATGGACAATTATTTAATATATAGAATATTGCAACATTTATTATAAATAATTTATTTGTGGAATTTTTTTTAAATGAATGTAGCCTACCTAATGTAGCCTACCAGCAGCAACTTCTCTTCTCTGATGTGTTTACTAGCGTGAGGGCGGGGAAACCTGCCACTCACATGAGATTACAGAAATAGCAAACCACAATGATCCAATCAATTCCCGATGGACGAAAAAGAGAAGAGATGTAAAAAAATAAAAAATGTCTTGCCCGAGAATCAATTTCACTAGATATACACCAGAATAGGGAAGAAAAGATTATTACAACTTATGTTTCATGGCAACTTTAAGCAGATGTAAGAGGAGCTGCTTTTTGCTGACTGAAGTTTGTTTGTGATCTGAAGCATCTTTCATACAGAAGATTTCCTGGGTGGAAGGTTTTGGCAGTAATATTGTCTTCATAGTTGATCCCTTTTGTGTCAGGGCATTGATAGAGGGCAGCTGACAGCCAGTGCTGTGAGAATGCAAACCAAATCGAAGTAGGTCTGGTCTGGATAAAACTTGATTGGCTCAACAATATTTCTCTATATCAGTAACAAGATAATGGAATATGATGAGCTATACATATATCTTATAGGTAAATAAATCCAACAGCTGTTATTTGGATACAGATGTTACATCACAAGGCCTCTAATCAGACCACTTAATAGTAGATTTTTGAAGTGTGCTGTTTAGGGCTCACTTTGTTTATTTAATGATTGTCCACAGAGTTATTCAGAAGGATATAGGTGAATTTAGGTTGTAACTAGTCAACATTGCTAAACGGTGCATTCTGCTGAAACACCACTAGATGTCAGTCTTTCATAGGCTGAAAACTTTAGCTCTGCATACGTAACTTCTAAGACTATATATTTCAAATGTTTCAAACTCTGTTAGAGAAATGTAGTGTATCAGCCGCTTATAAAAATGCAATGGGGCGATTTTATCACTGTAAGATGAAGATAAACTGTAAAGTTGTTTATAATAACATTTAATTACTGTTTCTATTATTTATGACTAAATTACTTATAAATGAGCCCTCAAAATAAATTGATGTTATTCTATTATTCATGTTCCTATAACCTATTTTCATTACATTACACAAAATATATAGATGCCGCTTAGTAGGACGTCAGTAGGCCTACTGTTATCAGGCCTTTTATGAGGATTAATCTAAAAACTTTATGCATTTGGGGCTGAGTAAAACCTTTCAGTCACCACTAAATTGAGTATAGCCTTTCACGATCAATAAACTTCAAAATTGAGATGTTTTTTCATACAATTAAAAAAATCTCCTTTCTTTGTTACTCAATAAGCATATGATAGACCATTGGCATATTGCTGCTATCTAGTGGTTAGTTAGTTATTTAGTTAGTTAGGTATACACAGCATACAAACATAATCAGATTAATCGCCATCTATTTGCCTCCTGCCGCTTACTGTTCGAGTTCATAAAAGCTAAATATACACAAAATATTACCTTTCTATTGTAGAATAATGTATACAGTTTTTCTTTTCCCTTTTTTTAAGATAGGCCCATAGGAATTGTTCACATCTAACCCTTTTAACACAAAACAAGTACATTTGATGTTAAATCATACAGCAAATATAATATAATAAAAACATACAGCAGAGTACGACTTACAACCTTATAAATATCCTTTTTTATAGGTTATGAGTACTTTCTTGAGTCATCAATGCAGTAAAATATATTGACCACAAGAGGGCAATCTAAGAAAACGATTTGTGAACACTTTAGGACGAGTAGGCTATAAATATAACTGCCGAGGACTGTATTCAGGAGTCATATCGGCAATTTCCCTGGATCAACGTGCTGTGTGAAATGGGCTTTTATCTGTGTATTTTCCGGAATCTCTGTGTGAAAAGGGCTTTTGATTCACTGCAGTTTTAAAGATAAAATACTCAGCAATGATGGTTGACTTATGAATTTGCATATGGTTTGTCTTTAAGCATATTCAAATACCACATAGACATATCAACAACATTAAAAGCTGATTTCACCACAGTTGGACTTTAAATATTTTTTTTCTTTGGAAAAAAATACTCTGTCAATTCTAAATGTCCACAAATAGAAATAGTTTGGCTAGATATACCCATGCATTTATTTATGTCATCAAGCTCAAGGAGTGATGGCCAAAAAGGGGTGACTTGGAGGAATAGTTTTGTCACCTATATACAACAGACTGAAATAAACCCATGCATTCATTATTAATGTTAATTGACTTTTGGATCAGATCTAAGACAGAGATTGTAATTTGATATCCACTTAGAGAGAGGGTATGAAATGGATATCCTGCTCTATGAAAGCATTCTAGACCATGTGGCTGAATCAAATTATGCTGTCTAATAGTAACATTACATGTGGCTAAGATAGTACATGACTTAGAAGGGCAATGATTCCGATTTTACGAATTATAATGAATACACAACTACTATGATGCAACCAAGGGTTGAATTCTAAATTAGCAGTGCTCTATATTCTACCTCTGTGTAAACAAACATTCTTCTTTTGTGCTCCATGGACTAAATATCACCATATGAGTATAGAATGACATGAGGATGAGTAAATCATGACAGAATGTAACACCACATGATTGGAGAACAAACACAATTCAATAATTCAGAAACTTTCCATGATTCACTCACATGGGCGACATGAACATGCCCACATCTTTTTTTGTGATTAGTCTTAAGCACAGATCATAAAATATGATATGTTGTATATAGTTTTTATCATGTTAATTTCCTAAAATATATTATTTTGTGATTATGTTGGTGAATGAATAATAATAAAAAGAAACAGATGGCCGTAATAAAGTGCTGAGGATGAAAAAAAGCAAGATAAGTAAAAAGAGAGTGTGGCTCCATAGTTATGTTCTGTATCATTAACAATGCAGCTCTTTGCCCATCTTCTCAAACATTCATGAAGATTTCTCTGTCCAACAGGATCATGAAATGTTGTTTGTCTTCAGCTGTCCTGTCTTAAAGTTCCTCCCCCACAATTTTTGAAATGTTACCTCTCGCTCTGACTTTATTGTGCTTTATTGTCATGACATAATTGCATATTTGTATTGCCAAAAAGCTTACAAAGCAACCACAAGAATAAGGCAAAACATTACATAAGTTAGGAAAACAATACAAATTTAAAGTTATTAAAAATAAATATGAAATGATTTATATTAGACATTAGATAATAAAAAGTAAGAGGTAAAGGGAAAGAAAAGAAAATACATAAATAAGAAAATAAACTAATAAGAGCATAGCCTAATAATGAGCAAAATAAACTCTCTCATAGTCCGACTTTGCCTTCTTGTTTTTTGCTGATTTTTTCTCTTGACTGTGCCAATCCATTTATGAAATACACACTGCATGCACTGCAGAAATGAGTTTACCTTGTATACCCCTTTTTTAAGGCATTGTATATGATAAAAGTTGTCGGCTGCTTGTTTAGCACTCAAGAATTTAACTGTATCCACTTTTCCTAGTTTTTTAACCAAGCCACTATGATCTATTGACACGCATTTTCATTCATCTGGTGCAATACAGACTGGAGGAGAGAGCTGTGATGGCTCTCTGTGTCTGATACTCATATAAGACTAATCAGCTCTTTCACCCAGATTGCTTGTACATAATTTTGTATTCCCCAGCATCTTTGTCTGCTAACATTGGTGTGGTGCATTATATTAGACCTGCTTCATGTCTGTGTGTACTTTACCAAAATATAATACATATATAAGATACACATGCACACACATACACAAACAGACAGTTTTTATTTTGTTATTATAAACAAAAAATAAATATTTCATCTCTCTCTTTCCATCTCGCTTGTTTCTCTTTTCTAATATCTCTCTCTTGATCCATATTATGTGTATGACTCCATCCTCCAGCTTGTAGATAATCACATTGTTGCACAGCAGTGGATTTGTAATTGTATATTTACTGTCTACAATAGGACACACTGGTGCCAGAAGGAAACCAGACAGACAGTAACTTTTGGCTCTGTAAATGGAAATCTGCCAGACGGTATGAGATATTGTAAGTGTGGCTCTTGCTATTCGGTTATCAAATAATAAAGATGATGGACTGCTTTTTATTGAGGGAGCACCTTTTTAAATCTAACAATTCACATTTAAACTCAGGCCAGCGGAAGCTTGTTGAGAGGATATCCCAAGGCTGAACACAATTATGGAAAATAAAGGAAAAGGTGATTATAAAGTACAAGAGAAAAAACCATCCTGCCCTGTAATAAATCAGCACTGTCCTCTGAAAGTGTACTAAAGTTTCTCCCTGCAGAAACTTGGCTTCTCTCCAATTGCTCCCTTGTCCTCTACCCCTGCTTCACTATTATGAAAGTATGATTCACGATTCATGCTAAGGAAAACTGATTTACTTACAATGATAGTCATGGTGTCCTTGAGCACTGTCCTGCCAAGAACAGCAGCATAAATGGCCACCGGGATATGAGTTTTAGATAATGGTCAAAAACAGGTATAGACATTAAAGCGTGGGCATATAATGAGCAGCAGGTGCAATTGCACTTCAGTTTTTTGCTGAGGAGCCGAGCCGATGAGCTGGCTGCCCTGGCGGGTCGCAGTAGATGTGTTGACGGGACGTACGGCTCTGTTCCCTCCTTCAGGGAATGAGGGTTTCCATGGGTAACCGAGACGTTCCCTATCAGTCGGTCACTCTTGACTGACGAATAGGAATCCCTACCAACACGCCACAACTGCTGACCCCATCCAGCGCCCTGTGCGAGCCTCTTGCCCCTTCTTGCCTGGAAGGACGGTAGGAGAGGGCTTACACAGAGTATACCTGTCAATTTTGTTCTGTGATAACCCATACAGTGAGATTATTGGATAACACTGGGAAAGCGTGCCCTTTCTGTTAGGAAGAAGAATGCTGCGGAACCCACATTCTTCCCCGAAGGAGTTATGTGGCGATATACATATGGACTAACCCGAAGGTTGTACTGCATATAAAATACTGGGTGACTTAGCCCAAGGGAAAGACACAGGCTTTCGTTTAGGAGCAGCCGTGGAAGGAATACATATATGGGATCTCCGCAGGGTCACACATATGGGACCCAGCCTAGACCTGGTTCTCAAGGATTCAATGGACAAAGCCTGGTGCCGGACGCTCCGCCATGTCCGGGATGAGGGTGTTGGAGGACTCAACAGGTTTTTCACTCTGGAGCAATAAGGGTGCACAGTAGTGTGCTGCAAGCCAACAGAGCCGGGCCTCTCAGTGCTTCTACCCATTTAGGGTGAGAACACGGTAGGAGACCGGCTCTACACGTAGGCTGTAATATCTAGCGAACATGTTAGGTGTCGCCCAGCCCGCAGCTCTACAGATATCTGTTAGCAAGGAGCCATGTGCCAGCGCCCAGGAGGATGCAACGCCTCTCGTGGATGAGCATGAAACCTGAGCGGGCAGGGCATGCCTTGTGCTTGGTAAGCCAAGGCGATGGCATCCACTATCCAGTGGGCCATCCTCTGCTTGGAGACAGCCTTTCCCTTCTGCTGGCCTCCGTAACGGACAAAGAGCTGGTCTGAGGTCCTGAGACTTTGATTTTTGTCCACGTACAGATGCAGAGCGCGAACAGGACAGAGCAAAGCCAGGGCTGTGTCTGCCTCCTCCAGGGGCAGTGCTTGCAGGTTCACTACCTGGTCCCTGAAGGGAGTGGTAGGAACCTTGGGCACATAGCCAGGCCGGGGTCTCAGTACAACATGGTTGTCACCAGGACCGGTGAGTGCACTACTGGCGCTCTAGGCGAAAAACAATTGTGCCGCCCCTCTATTTGCAACGTATACCAGCAACAACACACAAAGACCAATATGCCATATACATATAATGCAAAACCAGCAACAACACACAAAGACCAATATGCCATATATAACGCAAAACCAGCAACAACACACAAAGACCAATAAGCCAAAGGCCTACATATAACGCAAATAGTGCGCAACGGGCGTGTAAAATGTCAACAATATTAAAGTTTATGCAGGAGGCAAATGCCTGCTGGCATTTTTCTTAAAGCAGTCATGACAAGACTTTTCCAAATAATCACAAATTACTGTTGCAAATCTCTTTACACCACTTTCTTATGTGCGTAAAACACACACAAATGAAATGTCCGCAAGCACATTATATTATCAGCAGGTTCAACATCTTAAATAACGACTAAAGAGCAAATAAAGCTTAACTTGCGTTTCAGAAGCGCGCACGGAGGGCCTTCATCGATGCAAAGGTCTTATGAACCCCTCTGTTGTTGGTGTGCTTTCTCCTTTATAAGTCGTCTCTTTTTATATTCGCTACCAGATAATTTAGTTCGTTTCGACATCCTGCATTAGTCCCTGATCGGTGAATAATGAACGATCTGTTCACTGCGTATGTCAAGTGACGCAATGAACGGATCACTCAAATGAACTTAAGACTCGGAAGGTAAAGTAATTATTTATGTTCCCTGTAAATAATTTTTTACTGCATTATGATTTCTTAATTCAGAATATGATCAACACTGCGTAGGTGGATGTGATCGGGGTATTTGGCTGTTAAAAGTATAACATTAAAAGCCACTTAAATAAACTAAATGACTCGAATGACTCAAGAGAGTCAGTAAAATGATCCGAACTTCCCATCACCCAGTCAAGACTCGTGGGAGCAGGGGCGCGCTGCGCGCGGCAGCTCAGTAAATCATATACATAACCTATTTTGTGAATTGTTCATTCCCGGTTGGCACACATTTTGCCGCCCTTACAAAAGTGCCGCTCTAGGCAATTGCCTAGTTCGCCTATATGGACGCGCCGGCCCCTTGTTGTCACCCGGCCCGAACTCAAGGTGTGATTCGTCGACTGAAAATGTCTGCAGTACCCCAAACCTCTTGACAGAGGCCAGTGCAACCAGCAGCAAAGTCTTCATGGAGAGAAGCTTTAAAGGGTTAGTTCACCCAAAAATGAAAATTATGTCATTAATGACTCACCCTCATGCCGTTCCAAGCCCGTAAGACCTCCGTTCATCTTCGGAACACAGATTAAGATATTTAAGATTTAGTCCGAGAGTTTTCTGTCCCTCCATTGAAAATCTATGTGCGGTATACTGTCCTTGTCCAGAAAGGCAATAAAGACATCATCAAAGTAGTCCACGTGACCTCAGTGGGTTAGTTAGAATTTTTTGAAGCATCGAAAATACATTTTGTTCCAAAAATAACAAAAACGATGACTTTATTCAGCATTGTATTCTCTTCCGGTTCTGTTGTAAATCCGCGTTCACAAGGCCAGTGACGCTGCTGACGTAAGACGCTGCTGACGTGTTATCTGGTGCGTCCGTGTATTCGGGTTCAAATAAATATGTCTGGTTAAAAAAAAAGCAAGTCTTCCCCTGTGTTGAAATCCTAAGACATGTTTGCAAAGATTGTTTTGTTTACAGCGTGCGTCTCCCTCAGACTGTAAACGAAGCTCGGGCGCACCAGATAACACGTCAGCTCGTCTTACGTCAGCGGACTCATGAACGCGGATTGACAACAGAACCGGAAGAGAATACAATGCTGAATAAAGTCGTCGTTTTTGTTATTTTTGGAACAAAATGTATTTTCGATGCTTCAAAAAATTCTAACTAACCCACTGAGGTCACATTTAAGTCTGCTGATTGCAAAGGCTCAAAGGGAGCATCCTGGGAAAGCACCAGGGAAAGGTCGCAAGAGGGTGTGGAGGGGGGTCAAGGAGGATTCAACCGTCCTAACGAACCTGATGACCAGGTCATGCTTTCCTACTGTTTTGCCATCTATGTAGTCGTGATAGGCCTTGTATTTTGAGGGTGGAGGGAGACAGCCTTCGCTTCAACCCTTGCTGCAAGAAGGAAAGCACGGACCCTATCGAACATCTTCAGGGGTCCTCTCGGCGATAAGAACACCACTCGACGAACAGGTTCCACTTCAAGGTGTACGCACGTCTCGTAGATGGCGCCCGTGCTGAAGTGATGGTGTTAAGTACCTCTGGGGGTAAGTCACCTAGAACCTCCGCGTCCCATCCAGGGACCACACATGGAGTTTCCATAGGTCCGGATGCGGGTGCCATAGAGTGCCCCGTCCCTGAGTCAGAAGGTCCTTCCTCAGAGGAATGGGCCAGGGAGGGACTGTCACAAGGAGCATGGGTTCTGGGAACCAGGTCCGGGTGGGCCAATAGGGAGCCACCAGAAGTATCTGCTCCTCGTCCACCCTGACTTTGCACAGGGTCTGTGCAAGTAGGCTCACTGGGGGAAACGTATATTTGCGGAGGGGGGTCTTGGCAGTGGGAGGTCTCTGAGGAGGCAAACAGGTCTACCTGAACCTCCCCAAACTCTCTCCAGATCAGCTGAACCGCCTGGGGGTGGAGTTGCCATTCTACTGGGAGCACTGCTCGTGACAGCTCGTCAGCCACACGGTTGAGCACACCAGGGACATACATGGCTCGAAGTGACCTCAGATGCTTCTGACTTGTCCGTACGGACCAGCACGTCCCTGCCCTGTAGGGGCCTTTTAAGCAGCTCAAAGCGAGACGTACTGCTAGCAACTAGTAGCAGTTGACGTTCCCGTCCACACCCCTGACACTGCATGCCCATTGTACGCGGCACCCCAGCCGGTGGCAGAGGCATCTGTGAACACCACAGCACACCTGTTCCAAGGGTACTCCTACCTGCAGGAACGAGGGGTTTGACCACGGGCTGAAGGTCTGGCGGCACGCCAGTGTGATTGTCACCCGGTGAGTGCCATGATGCCACGCCCATCTTGAGACGTGAAGCCAGTGCTGAAGCGGTCTCATATAGAGCAGCCCGAGCGGAGTTAGCGCTGCTGCCGCTGCCATATGCCTCAGGAGCATCTGAAAAAATTTCAGTGGGACCACCGTCCTGCCTTTGAACGTGTTCAAGCAGTTAATTACCGACTGAGCCCATTCCTCTGTGAGGCGCAGGTCCAAGATCGGCCGTAACTCACCGCCTTTCTTGGGTACAATGAAGTAGGGACTGTAGTACCCTGACTTCATATTGGCTGGAGGGACTCTATTGTGTCCTTCGCCAGTAGGACTGCGATCTCCGCTTGCAAGACATGGGCAACGGCTGCTCTCACTGTGGTGGAGTTGATGGCCCAAAACTTGGGGGGACGCCGGGCGAACTGAATAACATAGCCGAGCCTGATTGTCCGAATGAGCCAGCGAGACGGACTGTGGAGCGCTAACCAGGCTTGCAGAAACTGTACAAGCGGTACCAAAGGGGCCTGTAGGCGTACATGCAGTGGGGCAGCGAGGTGGAATGCAGGGACGTGGCTCGGGAGTGTCTCTCTGGGAGGCGGTCTGAGTGTGCTATGCAACACTTACCTGGTTCCACGGGGCATGAGGCGCAGGAGGCGGCTTGGATGAGTTCTCTATACGGCTGCTCGTTGGCGATAAAAGAGGCGGTTTAAGATCAAGTAAATTGAACTTGTTCTCAAATCGGAAGCTTCCATGATCAAAAATAACTCACGTATGTAAACATACAAATGCATGTTTAATATCAATGAATCCTCAAACAGCTTTGTGGTCAGACTTTATAGTCTGCTGAATGCACTGTTTCCTTGGCCAGCCTGTTGTCAACTTCTTTGTCGCCATGACACACCTTACCAGCTGTAAAAACAGCTTTTTATATATACTCGCGCTGCGTGGCTGAGCAGCTGATACAAATGATTTCTCTTGAAGTAGATTGGCCTCTCTAGTGAGATTCCTATTCATCGGTCACGAGGTACGCCGAGAGTGACTGACTGATAGGGAACCCAATTAATTATATAATATGAATTAATTGATTGTGTTTTTATCTATAGCTTAGCTATTTTAAATATTCATGTGAAATAAGTATTGTATTGTTGTGGATTGTTTCATTAAGCTCTCCTATGTTTTCACCGCCAAGTTTTCTTTTAGAAATTGAAAACAGGCACTATAAGGCAGATTACTGGGCTATTAACATTCTATTAATAATTCACAGCTAATATTGTAAATAAACGTATTTTGTTTTTCTATCCGCAAAATAGTAAATTAACATTCTGAGGTTTCAGAGACATACACAGCTGTTTGTTCTGCCCACTTTAGAGGTTCTGTGACACTTTAGAAACAAACTAGAGTGCATTTGCATGTTGTGTATATGTGAGCAGAGAATTTGTTGCTCATCGTACCCTGCACTAGGAGTCAGTCTTTGAGACGTAGAAAGAAGAAAGAAGCAGAGATCTGGCAGACTCAGAAATATAATAGATGGATTTGTGCAAAGGCTTGGGAGAAGAGCTCATGATGAAAGTAAGAAAGTAGAATAGAAAGACAGCCTGGCTGTCAGACATATAGACACTGAGAAGAGGATTTAATGAGTATGTGCATGGAGGAGGAGAAATGAGAGAAAGATGGAGATTTGAGCGTTTCTGTTGCCTCCGTCTTCTCAAGCTCCCTTATCCCCAAACCTCTCTTTTTCTCTTTCTCTCGCAATCCTTCTGTGTGTCACCCAGGAGAGGAATGCACATCTGCTTAACATGCAACAGATATAAACAACCACATACACAGTGACTGGTGAGGATGCAGTTTGCTCCAGTGTGGCATATTGCAGACTGCCTGTTTTATAGAAAGGGGTCTGCATTGGTAAACTGTTTACATTCACTTTTAAAATTATCCTGTGAAATGTAGGCTATAGACAAAAATCTGAATTAATGAGAAAAAGGATTTTAATGATGAAATAGAATAGACTATTTTGTCAAGAAAATTGCCAAGGGCATAAGCTTTCTATCATTAGGCTCCTATAGCAACATTTTAGTTAAGGGCAGTCTGCTTCAGAAAGTCACATTTTGATAGGCACATTTGACACACGAACTCCCTGCACCACGAAGAATGCAGCTCTACTTTTTTCATGTTTAGAGGGCTAGATAATTTGTCGTCATTAGTTGATTATTTTACTGTATTGTGATTGTTTGTCATCAGTTGCGGTTCAGGCTGTTCTCACTTACCATCAAATTATGCATCTGTTAAACGGGTCGCAATGAGTGTACTTTAGTCAAGAGGTGTTTTATAAAGTAAAGCAGACAGTTAATTGCTTTTGGTGGTGGTGGTACCATGGCAATCATGGCAAAACTACTCAAATTGTGTATCTAAGAAGTATTTATATCTGGTGATCTAAAATGGATATTGATGGGTCAATTTTTGAATATGTCGGCCTATAGGCAATTTTCCTTTTTGTTTTATGAGGCCTAATATTATTTAATGCCCTGAAATATGTATTTTTTAATAAATATATGTAGCTTTCTTTTTCATAGTTGTAGTAGTGACAGGTTTGTTTACGGTCTGACAAATATCTGAATGGGCCACATATTTTTTTCTAGCTGGGGATACTTTGTGTCACGTCATCACCCCCTTTCATAACTTTAGATATCCACTCTTCAGTGCTCAGCTGGCCAGTGGGATGCCATTTATAAGGGATGCATGTATATTTTACAACTCATAAACTTATATTTCATTACATTTGGTGATATTATGTTATTATTATACCTATCTACTTGGACTTCCAAAACCTGCATCCTTTTAATTACACTTTTAAATAGCTTGGGAATCTAGGATACAAATTTTTGCACCGTTTGCACTGATGCACCCCCATACCATGACAGATGTTTGCTTTTGTATCTGTCGCTGATGAAAGTCTGGATGGTACTTTCGTCTTGAGGACTGAGAATTCGATGTCCGTTTTTCCCCAAAACAAGCTGAAACGTGGACTCATCTGACCACAGCACACATCTCCACTGTCTTTTAAACCATAAGATGAGTTTGAAGCCAGACAACTCGGTGGCATCTCTGTATAGAACTGATGTATAGCTTTCTCCTTGCGTACAGAGATTCAAGTTGCATTTCTTAATACAGCGTCAATCTGTGTTAAATGACATTGGTTTTCCAAAGTACTCCCACAGACTGAGATTTCTCTGGATTCTTTTCACAATAAAATGTATGGTAGATGGCAAAAGACCCTTTTCTGCAATCTTGCATTGAGAAATGTGTTTTTGAAAGGATTGACAATTCCTCGCCTATCACCAGTTCACCTACTTATTGTGGACTGTTTCAAAAGAGATTAACTTGTATATAATCTTTTCATTTTTATTTTGCCTCAGTCCCTTTTGAAGTGTGTTGCAGCCATCAAAATGTGTTTATATTTACAAAATAAAATTACGTTTTTCAGTGAAAACATTGGAATTTGTTTTGTACTCTTGTCAGTTAAATAAAGTTTAAAGAGTATTAACAAATCATTCTTGATTTTATTACATTTTACAAAATGTCCCAAATTTTCCTGGTTTAGGGTTGTACAATATCACTTTGCATTAATTAAAATGAATACATTTAATTGTTTATTGGTGGAAAATATATGAACTGTATTGTGCATTATTCTATAAGTTTGAATATCTGTCAACATCCACTAAATGGCATGCTTCAGTAACAGTAGTGCAATTGATGACAAAAAGCACATTGCCATGAGTGTTTGGTCTGTTATTGCTGGTGTCATGGTGATGTCAGTCTTTTTTAAGCAGATGTGACAGGTAGGTTGTCTATATAGAGTTCAGCAAGCATGTCTCATGCAGTCACCCGCAGCTGTCTACTCACTTTCCTTTAGGAGTTTTGTATACAGTGTGTGTTATTGCTTATTTATTTCTCATTGACAAATAAGCATGCTGGGTGTATGATCAAATCTCTAACCTTCTTATTATGAGAAATATCCAACAATTCCTAAAAATAAGCAGACATTCTTTCCATTCTGTCATTATTACATCCTTTCAGATTGCCAAGTTTTCAGCCAGTGTCACTTTGGCCTCTTCGTGGCAGCGTGATCTCAGAAAGAGTGTGACAGCAATAAGCAAGTACACACAGAGAAGAGGAAAGCAGAAGGAAGAAGAGGCCAGGCGTAGAAATATTTATGAAGGGGTGGCTGATGCTTTCTGGCTTGGTGGTGCGGTGCATTGAAGTACATTAACAAACACAGTAAGCATTCTGCATGAATCTTTTATGCTTTGGAGGTCAACGACAATACAAGACAGCAAAGGATTGCAGCAAGCACACACAGCAACCCTGAAATCAATCAGCTGTCAGCCCCCTTCACTCTCTGCAGACCAACAGGGATGTACCATCTGAAAAGATCTTATGTGAAAGAAAACAAAATAATGTGTAAGAGCTGGATTTGGCTAATTGTGTGGATTATTCTAGTAGTAAAATATATGTGCTAAAAATAAATTGAATGTGTTTACTTGACAAAAAATGTATCATTTTAATTGTGATAAAATCAAAACAGAATTTTTGTCATTTATTCTATGTGTTTTGAGGCATATCATAAGATAAAACTGACTAAATTTGATTTAGTTTTAGAACATATTTACAATTTTAATAAAAAGTATTTAAATCAGTCTTTCTCTTAGAAACAAATACATCAAAAAATATTTTTAAATCAGCCCTTTGCTATGTTTTGCCCAAATCTCCTGATTCAATAGGTGATTTGTCAACAGGAAATAAAGCTGTACTAAATATTGTATGTATTTTAAATCTGAGGGAAAAACACAAGGGATTTATCTTACCAAAAAAAAAAAAAAGCCAAACCATAGCTACAGGCTCACAGAACAAAGCACACATTAACTACAACATAATCAGTTATTAATATTTTGTTGGTTCTCTTTTGTTTGGATGCATTCATAATTTCAATGACAGCCTGGCCAAAGATTAGCTATGTCTGACTGCAAATATTATATATATATTTAGATGTGAATTTTTAGGTGTTAGGCTACATGCATCCAGATCCAAATGCAGCTGTGAATGTAATCCATAATCATAAGGTCAAAACCACAGAATAAACCATCCATAACAAAAGTCCAAGGCAAATACAAACGGGGAAATCCAGGGAGACAGGCAAAAGATCAAAACCATGCCACGGAAACCAGAAGCCAGCTGTCATGGCCACCACGCCAGAGCCTCTAAACATGACCGCCACGTCAGAGTCTTCAGCTGTCATTGCCGGCACGTCAGAGTCGATGCTCATTCCAAACGCTCCTGAGACAGTCAGATAAATTCAGCAGAATCAGAAGGTCTGGACTCCATCACAGCTTTCCTTGGCCATAATGGCCAAGGATCGCCCAAGAGGATGTTTGACTGACATGTAACGCAACCAACCACAGTTTGTTTTGTTCTGCGTCATGTTCAGGGTCGTGTAAAATGTAAAGTCTATGTCTCTACGTTAACAGACTGGCATGCATCAAATAAATTATTCATTCAAGAACGTTTTGCAAGTTTACTGCAACAATGGAGCCTGATAAGCACTCATTGTCACAGTTGTAAACACAACGGCTTTCTTCTTCCACAATAGTAGGGAGGTTAAGCCCAAAAAATAGGCCTTTGACTTCAAGTCATGATGCAAAGGTCTCCTTTGGTATGGAAGTACCTTAGGGTCATACAAATCAATTTATCCTAAGACACAAGTGAGATCACACTTGGAATCAGAAATAAACATGTTTTTTCAAAAATGGCCGCCAATGCGCCGAAAATACTCTAGAGCCCATATCTTTGCTTCTGTTATCGCTATAATGACAAATTTGGTGTCAAAGTGTAAATTTTTGGGGTCAAGGAATCCAATAAAATTGGTTTCAAGTTTAAAAAAATAATAATTTTCCCCATACCATGACAATTGGGGGTAAATATGCACATTTCACATAAAAATTGTCATCAGAGTGACTTTACTTATCTTTTCATTCAAAAACTTTCATTTTGTATTTAAGCAGTGCAGCTACTTCTGTACATTACATTTGTCCTAAGTAGCATGAGATTTCGACCAGTCAGGAGTAGCCTATAGCATATCAGTTCCTGCAACAACACATCCCATCTGCACCAGGAGCTGTGACAGCTGTTGAAGGTCAGAGGTAACAGGTTAACACTTTGAGGTTCGTATGACTTTCTCATTAAACAGAAAAATGTTTTTAATGTTAGATAACTAATAAATAGCTAGCTAGTTGACTATGGAAAAAAAAATTAGAGGGAAAACCTCTTTTCTCGAGAATACTGAAGCCAAATTTGTCCTTATAATTTTTATTAATTTAAAACACACTTGCTGCAGCTGCGACGCATTTCTGATTGACCCTGAGGCGAAACAGATCGGAGGCCCAAGCTCGAGACGGCACTCGTGCTTTCAGCCACCACTGCAGTGGGCGCATGCGAAGCAGACCCAGCTGGAGTACTGATGATGATGAGGCCATGAGGCCCAGCATTTTCTGAAATCTCTTGAGCGGGACTATAGTGCCGCAATGTTCAGTATGCGCTCTGGCGATAGTCGCGCTGTCATTGACAGCGAGTTCAGCACTGTGCCCAGAAAGGATATTTCCTGGCTGGGGGACAGCAAGCTCTTCGCCCAATCGACTGTGAGACCAAGATTCTCGAGGTGTTCGAGTAATATGGTCCTGTGTTCTATGAGCTCTGAATGAGATCGAGCATACTTATGGTCCACAGACTGTAGAGGTTCGAAAGGGCACCCTTCATGGCCTCCAGGACCAAGGAATGGTCCGAGGGGGGGCGAGGAGGGTTCATCCTTCTAGCTCCCCTGAGGAAGCGGACTACAAGGTCGTTCCTACCCATTGACTGGCCATGCGAATGTTTGACAAACGCAGCAATAGCCACCACATATACCTTGAGCATGGATGGGGATCTACCCTTATCCAAGAGCTCCTGTAGGAAGGAGAGAACCTCTGACACCCCACAATCTTGTGGATCCAGGTTGCGAGCTGAGCACCAACCTGAGAACACTGACCACTTGGAAGCACAACGCCGTCTAGTAGAGGGCGCTCTAGCTTGCGTAATCGTGTTTAACACTCCGTCTGGGAGACTGACGGGTACCCGTTGCTGGCCCACACATGCAGAGCCCAAAGCTCGGTCGTGGTTGCCAAATCGTACCCCCGGCCTATGAGAGGACATCTCTCCTCAACGGGACAGGCCATGGAGGCAAGCTCTGAAGCTGCATCAGCTCCGGAAACCAAACTTGGTTCGGCCAGAACGAAGCTACTAGAAGTACACAGGAACCGTTCTCCCTGATACGCTTGATTACCTTTGGTAACAGCATGATCGGAGCGAAAGCATAGAGAGGGCGGCTGGGCCAGTGATGGGCCAGCGCGTCCTTGTTCTTTGTGAAGCATATTGGACACTGAGCATTGTCTTGAGACGCAAAGAGGTCGACTTCTGCTGTGCCAAAGGTGTCCCACAACAGCTGAACTGTCTGAGGGTGGAGGGACCATTCCCCTGGGGGAACGTTGTCCCTGGACAGCCTGTCTGGATGCATATTAAGATGGCCTGGCACATGCGCCCGCTCTCAGCGAGAGTAAGTTGCGCTGAACCCATACAAGGAGGCGTTCTGCCAGTGCATGAAGGTTCCGTGATCTCAGACTGCCCTGGCGATTTATGTAGGAAACCACCGACATATTGTCCATGCGGACAAGGACATGGTGGCCCTTTAGAAGGGGAAGGAAGAACCGCAAGGCATTCTCGACCGCCTTCATCTCTAGACAGTTTATGTGCAAGCTCTTTTCTTGGCTTGACCACAGGCCAAAAGTCGGTCTGCCCTCATAGAGGGCGCCCCAGCCATAATTTGAGGCGTCTATCGAAACCACTATCAGTTTAGAGATTACTCCCAGGTTTACACCTGTCTGATACCAGTCGACCGCCTTCCAGGGCTCCAGAGCTGTGAGACAGTTCTGAGTTACCTTGAGACGTAAACGACCGGATGCCCATGCTCGACGCAGGACCCGCGTCTTCAGCCAGTGCTGTAAAGGGCACATGCGAAGCAGACCTAAACGAAGAAATTATTAAGTTGTGAATGGACTTTGTGTTTGGCATGCGTTTTTTAATAAAAAATTGCATACTTCACCTCCAATTGTCATGTTAAGGACAACATTATTGTTTTTTAGTCTCGGAACCTATTTTATTGGACTCCTTGACCACAAAAATGTACCCGTTGATACCAAATTTGTCATTATAGCTATAACAGAAGCAAAGATATGGGCCTCTCAAGTATGGTCGGCGGCCATTTTTAAAAAATGTGCGTATATAAGATACAAAATGTGATCTCACTTGTGTCTTAGGATAAATTTATGTCTATGGCCTTAAGGTACTTCCATACCAAAGGGGACCTTTGCATCATGACTTGAAGTCAAAAGTCACTTAACCTCCCTACTACAAGGGGGTTTGGCGTTACAATGGCTTTGTTTCCAAGCGGACCGTTAAAGAACACAACAAACCCGTCTCCCGGACGTCCTGTAGAATTTGTCCAATCAGAAGACTTTGAAAATGATGAAGGGTTACCAGTTAAAGTGTTCCATATCCAACGTTCAACCAACGGTTTGTGGTCGTATCTCGGCAGACAGGAAGATATAGACGGACAATCCATAATTGTAATCCGTAATTGTTATCCATAAAACAGGCATAAGGTCAAAACCACAGAGCAAACCATCCATATTTTAATAAAAGTCCAAGGCGCAGGCAAACAGGGAAATCCTGGTAGACAGGCAAGAGATCATGACCATGACACAAAAACCAGATGTAGCACTCAGAAATGCAGTTTAACACCAACAAGATTTTGCAATGAGCCAATGAACACACAGGGTTTAAATTGGCAAACATAAGCGAGATACTGACAAACAGGTGGCAGTCAGCGGTAAAAGAGATGGAAGGAGTGCCCTCTGGTGGTTATCATGGGCACTACAGCTTGCAAGTGTAACACTAGGCCGGACATCACTTTTGACCACTACTGTAATTATTATATTTAAAGGGATAGTTCACCCACAAATCAATCTCATAGTGCTCAAAACCTATATGACTTTATTTCTTCTGTGGAACATAAAAGAAGATTATTTGAGAAATGTCTTCATGTTTCTTGTCCATACAATGAAAGTCAATGTTAATTGTTTTTTTTCATGAGGGTGAGTAAATGATGACAAAATTTCATATTGGGTGGACTATCCCATTGAGAGAATTACAGATTCAAATATACAATATTCTGGAAATGTCTCGTATTCTCTGATGTGTTTGAGTGTTATTGGATTTATCGCCTTCAATCATTATTATCCACAACCCTCTCTTTTTCTAAGTTGAATGTTTTTCTTTTCCATTAGGGTGATAATCAAAAAAGGGCATCAAAAGAGAGCCTCACCATTCTCTGAGAGGAAATGAGAAGCTGAAGTGGACTATAAATATCCAGGTTCTACCTTATCTCTGTCATTCAGTCTTCTTTGTTGAATTACTGAAACTACAAATACCTCGAGAACAATGCACTATTTTCCTACACACACACGCGCACACACACACAGTAAGATAACATCAGCCATCTTTGTGTTGAGCATTTCCAAACAGCTTTTTTCCTCTCACTTGTAATTCTTCTGCAGCTGTGGAGGAGCAAAGAAACTGCAGTCCCCGAGGACTAAACTGACTGTGGTGACTCAAGAAGACTCTGAATGGACCATTTTCCAGACCCAAGACTGCCCTGTCTTCAAGATTGTTTTTGGCATTCAACAAATTGATAGAGGGAAACAGATTTCATATAATTATATTAAATCTCATACGGATTTTAATTTGCAGCTGCATGAGAGTCTAACAGGTAAAGAAGCCATATACCATAGTTCATAAAAAGTAAAAAAAATAAATATAAATAATGTTTTATAATTATAAAAGTTAATATTTTATTTCATAATAATAACATAATAACATGTAAAAACAAAACAAACAAAAAAACAAAAAAAACTAGTACAATAGCTCAGGCCATATATTTGTAGTAGCTAGGATGACGTGTCATGTCTAACTAATACAGCTGAACACAGATTCACATTAAAAAGACTAAAATGACTCCCACACTTCCCTGAGAGAGCTGTCAAGATAGAAGATTAGGCTTTTAAAGTTGTTCTAAAGGCGTTTATTTCTTAACTATAACATATTTTAAAAGGAGGTAGTTAATTCAACATCACAGAACTCTGTGCTGGAACATGTGTGTGGGTGCATAAACACAACATTTTGTGACTGATGGCGCAGCTTGACATCCTTTTGGTGGGGAACTCATAAGGGTCATGGGGCTGGTCACTAGGATTGCTTCCAGAAGGATCGTGGGTAGTGATGCAGTACAGTGATAGTGTGCCCTTCACTATGAAAACTAACACAATGAGTCAGTTTTCAGAGTCGCATATGGATAGATCATTTTTAAGATGCTTCTCAAACAGGACAAAATAAAGTTCTTCACATTCTTACCTTTCATTGTGACCACAGCAACTGTCTTTCCTGGACTGACCCCCAATGACTGGTGAACAACCACAGATTTTGTCAGGCATCTCCACAGGTACAAGCAGCACTGAAAAAGATCATACAGTACATGTGAATTATGATAATTTGTACTGACTGAGTGATATAAGATTGAAATGAATCCATGGTAATGATGCACATTGCTGAAAAAGTAAACAAGATATGCTCAAAAAGCTGACTGACAGAGTATTCACATAAATTCAAGATCAAACAATAAGAGGCAAAAGGGCATCATTTAAATAGTAAAGCTTATGAGCTTAACTATTCTGAGAATGAGATATATGTTGTACACACACAAAGAATAACTTACCACAATGGGAAAGAGCGTTATCCACCATGAAAGTTGTTGGAGGCAATGGCTGGAAGAATCCAGCAGTCATGGCATCTCTGTTGTGGATGCTGATGTCACATTCAGCACAGAAGAAGGGACGTGGTCGACAGTCACAACACCGGACAGCAGCTGGATTTCTCTGTTGGCAGATGTGTGTTGCCACATTTTCTCTCTGCCCTCCACATCTCTGAAAAGAGACTTTGTCGTGTGCTCCAGTTCGAGGAAGCCAGAAGAGGATCTTATGGGGTTCCAAGAGGTGATACCTCATCACCTGAGGATTCGCTCTGTGAGTGCTGGAGATCTTGTAGAAAACTCTGTAAAAATAGTGTGGAATATATGAAAAACAATAATTTCCTTCGTTGTATATTTTTAGAATATTAAAGTGTACCCCATTGAGGGACTTTGGCTCTGTGAAAGGTTCAGTATTCTAGCAAATTTTAAAATAGAAACATTTATTTACATCCTAACCCACTGGATACAGATACAAGCGCTAACGGAAACACAACGAAGTACACACAAACAGTCTCTGGAGCAAAGTCCACATCACAGGTAGTGTCAGGAGCATTGAAGGGAGGATTAGTGTTCGAATGTGATCAGCTGTAGAGGATAATAAGAGTTGGGCTTTTACAACAACACACTCTGCCCTGTCATACTACATGGTTGTAAAGTCTGCAAATTTGCTCATTTGTCGGCATTCCTGTGTTTGGTTTGACAAAACTCTTTGACATAGGCAATTACACACACACTGCAGTTCCTACTCAATCCTGTAAACAAATTAGAACAGAAAATTGAGCCATAAATTACTCTCGATGTCGAGGATGTCAATCATATTGAACTGACCAATAACGCCGAACATGTTTCGCCCTCCGCTTTCTTATAGGACGACGTTTCTTGAGTATGATTGGTCAGTTCAGCGCCGTCAGTAGTGTTGTGATATCGCGATATTTCGGGCATATGTTCTCTCGCTGCAGCGCTGTAGCTGGCTGAGTGTGGGTGCTTGACTGTCAGTGGAGCCACCGTCTCTCTCTCAAGCGAACTGCAACCTGAGACATTGGCTGTTTACATTGCCTTTCAACTTTTGAAGGGCCCGAAGAACAGTGTGCTTGAATTTTTCAAAGGTAAGTGAATACAGCTTCTCGGCGAATAGGAGTGTTCTTGCTCATTTAGTTGCAGTGCTAACATGTCGACAGTGCGGTGCCTTTCAGTTGAGCACCAGGACTGCTAGCAGCTAGTCTCAGTCTTTCTAGTTAGTTAAACTCTTAATTGCTGAAAATCAATAAACGACCAACTCTAGTTCCCATAGCAACATCACTGTACTCGTCCCTTTGACAGCATGTCCTTGCGACTCTCGGGGTATGTAAAGAAGTCACTGTACCCTTGCTAATCAGTGCTAGTGTGGAATAAACCGAGTTAAAGCTCACATTTGTGTGATGACAGCTTCGTAACAAGAGATTCTTACTTCGCCACAACAGGAATTAGCTCTTCTATCTCTACACGGTCTGTCAGTGTTTGTCTTGCGTGTACGTGGCTTGTGCTCTACTATCAGTGATCGGACAGTGCTCTCTCACTGATAATGAATCTTTGCCGGATTTCCTCGTTTTGGCATATGGTTTTGTTTTCAAGATAGTATAGATACCTTGATAAGCACGTTTTGTTTGACTGTCTGCTTTTCACCGAGATGACTAGTTATTTGTACTTTTATTAGCTGAAGTGGTCCTTGGCATAGTGCAGAGATTACATGTTGAATGAGCACATACCTGAAAATGAAATTACTATTAGTATTTGATTACTATATTGTATTATAAAGGTGTACAGGTACTGTTTTTATAATTTAAAAAAAGTTTAGTCAATGAATCTAATTAAACTCGCGTGTACATATAAGATAAAGACTTTAGACCTAGTCTCTAGATCAGTCTTTTAAAAAAACAAAAACAAAACACCTGTTTTATTCTACATGTCAACATGCATTCGCCATGAGGGGACATCACATGACCAGCTCCAGTCGCTCAGTCTATTAGACCACTCATCCAGGTAACTGAACCTGCTCAAGTGTTAAATTATTTTAGTATTATATATATATTTATGTTCTATGTTGCTATTTTAAACTAGCCTTTATTTGATAATTTTACTTTTAATTTTATATTTAATCTATTAGTAGCTATTTTTATGTCCTCATTTCTATTATTTTTTTTATATTTCTATTATTTACTATTTAACTATAAAAATAGATATTTTAGTACTTCAACTTGCACTTATTTCAGTTAGTTTCCTACATTTTCCTCCATCCTACAGGCAACATTTCAAATGTTCTTTAATTGTTTCCCATCTATATAATATTTATATTTTATTTTAATGAATTTTCACAAAAAATATATATTTTATAAACGTAACACGATACTTTGTGTTATATTACCATGGCATTAAATTACAAAAACACTCAACACTGCTGCCGTGAGGTTTGTAAAACAGCTGCTGAAGGAATGAGTGTAAATTTGGCATTCTCCTCTATTTTCACGGGTACAACCTATCTCCCTCTATATTATTTCCTTGCAAAGTAATGCGATGGCAACTTTTTTTTTTACTAGGCTATTTGCTATAGTCACCATTGTAAATCTATAGAATTTTAGACTTCTGTAGTTCTATACTTAAGCCTTTCAACCTGAAAATGTGAAAATGGTCCATAAAGTGCAAAACCATACTGGTGAAAGAAATCAGGTGTTGTAGCGAAGGACTTTTATAACAAGAATGTTATGAATAGTTCTGAGTATTGTTTCAGATTGCCACTATAATAGCAGCTAGCACCCAATTTGTGAGTATGCATGCTGGGCTAACACTATCATTTGTGCATGGCAGACACCTGGAGCTGTATCAAATTGGCTGCGGTATGGGCTTTACATTAGCTATCTGAAGTGCTATCTGAAATGGCTACATGAGTCGGTTATAGTTTTAGGGATCAGGTGTTCAAACTGGACAGAACCGAGTCATAATTTCTGAGCTGTGTGTAATTGGCAAATTGTCCATCTGATAGCCTCACTTGTAGAAACGAGTCCACTAAGGTAAGATTTGTGGAACTATTTTTTTAGTTCCAGGTTGCGCCAGCTCTGCTGTCTCCAGAAAGAAACAAATAGATATTTCTGTGTTGCTCTTCTTCAAGTAGAGAGTCTGGAGTCACCACTCGGGTGTCAATGGGGCAGTAAAAAGTAGGTTAAGTCTGTGATGTAAATGTTGGGGTGGTTAATTTCTGATGTTGTGTTTTTCAACGAACTTTGAAATGTTGCTCTAGAATAATTGCTGCATTTGTGTATTAGTAGTGTGTTAAAAACAAAATAAACGATTTAGTGATAAAAAATTATGAGGGAAGAAAAGCTCCAGGTTTGATGTGCTTGTTTGTAGGGCTGCACAATTTGGCCAAAGATGGTTGGCGCAAGTTGCGTTCCCAATGTTCCCAGTTGCGTTAATGCTCTTTAATCAACCCAAACTCAGAGCTGATGCAAAGATGGAGTTGCTCTGAGATGTTAAAAATACAGTACATATATTTATTTATTAATTCACAGCTTTTGTTATTTGATAATCACACTAAGCCATATCACGATTTGTTTTTTATTTCAATTAATTGTGCAACACTAATAGAGAGGGAGAGTGTCCCTGACTTTAATAATGTGTCTGTACTGTAACCTGTAACTGAGGCATACAATTCTCAATGGCTCTGTCACGTTCCACTGTCTCTGATCAGCTTCATCACATGCAGCACATTAGCACAATCTAAATCCATTTTCTCACATAAGCATAACAATTCGGTCTCCTCTGATAACAAAACAATGTTCCTGATCTCTTGCCTTACTTGTCTTTTTTTATCAACCTTTTATCACAACTTAACGAGATTACTTCAAACCCCCTATAGTTCAGTTTGATTAAGAGGCATATGATATTTTGTCATACTAATTATAGCGGAAGGTACATGGGAGAATTCTAGTTGATTTTGGCCAAGGGGGAAATTTGGAGCACAAAAGAGTGTAGTAAGAAAAGAGGACAAGCAAATTGGCAAGAGCTCGAACTCATTATGGCCTGGTTTTCGAAAGGCCGCTGAGAGTATGTTGGTGTTCAGCTTCTGTGGCCTCATTGTTATGTGGGTGGAGGAACAAGACCTTCAGCTGTTCTTAACAATAAAGCACTGTCATAGTCATCATGTGGGGAAGTGTCTACATAAAGTCACTGCAGAGAATACTTTCAGTCTACTAATCACTACTATTAGTAGTATTCAGGCTTCAACATGAAAAGGCACTATTCACCTGTTATAAAAAAGTAGTATGTTCTTTTGGAAGGTATTGTGCGTGCCATACTCAAGCTGACAGAGTCCGTTAATGTATGGTTCTCTGTGATACTGTTGTATTGCACATCAAGCACATGGCCAGGGCCTCCTGTGGGGACTAATAACAGTCAAATGTGGGAAGGTGGTCCCACTTGGCCCTTGGCTGGACACTTCCTGAGCCCTTGGACACAGGGGGCACTCGTAATTTGGATCACTTGGATGCCCTTGATGACTGGAAAGCTGGCCAAGGAGTAGTTCTGGTGCAGGCCCTCTGCCAGCATCGCTAATCCACCGCTGCCGCTACCCCCCGACACAGGAAGGTTTAAAGGAAACTCGAGCGAAAGCTTGCTCTACCGAGCTGGGACAGAAAACACGGAGTATGTAAAGGGCGCTAATGGATTTCAGGCATCCGAGATCAATAACACCAGGAGACTGAAAAGGTTTATGGCTTTCTTGTAACCAATATGCTAACTGTGTTGCTTGCTTTGAAATTGACATTTATCTCAATTGAGGAATAGAAGGTTGTACTTCAGCAGTGTGTATGTTCTTCTGTTTGTTTCCTATGAAAGATAATATCCATTATTTTTACAGGGTGTGTGTATTTTGAAGTAGGGGCCGCATTTAAAGGATGATTTCACTTTCTTAATAGCTGTTTCATTTGCTGTATGGAGTGTGTGTTTTGTGTAGTGAGATACTCAATTCTTTTCATTATTTTGTATCTCTTGCACCAATAAGTGCACTGTGTTCACAGATTCAAATGATATAAGGCTGGAATACAAGATTTATCCAGATTTTTGCTTCAGTCCAGACAAGCTGACACTAGTTATTTCTGAAAGTCAGAGCCAGTGCAGATTTAGAGCAGGACGATATCAAACATATAATAAATAAAGATATTAAATATTTCAATATGGTTTTAGAACACATTGTTTTCTTTTGCACGTCTCCTAGCAATGAGGCATATGTATCTTGAACGTTTTTACATCTTGAAAGTCTGGTAGTGTGTGATTCCCAGTCGTTTAGTGAATTATGACTATTTTTTTCTTCGTAACAATTTACAAAGTCTGCAAAGTGTATTATGCTTAGGCCCAGATTTACAAAACAGGGCAAACTAGTGTGAGAGCGCAATCCCATAAAAGCACAGTTGGGAGTGCAAAATTCTGCAAATGATCAACTGACGACGCGCAAATTAAACAACACAGACGCAGCCGAATAATTTCCATAATGACCAATGCAATCTACCAAGAGCAGCGCAAATTAGCCTCTGGTTTAAGACATGCTTTTTTTTGGGCGTTAAATAATGGAGCACATACCAGTAAATTGACTAGCGTGATTCATTTAAATACTCTTCTCCCATAAATTTTGCATCTGAAAGGGAATGTATTAAAAGTGCATACTGTCACTGGGGTAACTGCGTTTCATTTCTTCTCTTACTCTGGTCAGCAAGAACAATAAACTTTGTCTTGACTAGCCCTCACTTTCATATCCCCTTTTCAAATATGCATTGACAAGCCTTGATCTTAGTATTTCTCTTGGGCCGTCTTTCTTCCTTTTAGATCTATAGCCAGTGTTAGCAGTCAATGCTGGATAATTTCTCTCTGTTTGGTAAATTAAATTCATCTCATACCTTAAGGTCTGTTTTTAAAAGTCTTTTAAAAGTCTTTTAAGCTCTGTATGTCGGAGGCCTTTAATAAAGCCGTTTTAGTGCAATAATGCATTTTGTTTTCTTTCAGATCTGGTTTGCTTCTCTTTGAAATGCTGTCTTCTGTAGACCACAAATTGGTTGTTAGATTCCTGACTAAATTGCTGCTCAAGTGTAGAAAAAGTCCTTTTTTCTTTGTTTATTTTAAAATAAACATGCTCTGCAAGATTTTCTTTTGGTTTTCTGCTTTGTAGCCTAAATAAATAATAACAAAAACTTTGTGTTGTGAGCTAAACTCTCAGAGGGACTGTAGACATCTCATCTTTTGTGCTACATTACATACAGTATGTAAGTGTCATTCATGGTCCGTGGATCATCAGAGGGGGGTTTGTTTATCCTGGCAGTTGAGCCCCTTGCTGTGTCACCCGGGGCACCTTGCTCCGGCCCAGTTCGCATCACAAACGCACCCATTTAAATCCCACCAGCCATGCAACAGAATTTGGGCCCTGTCTACTCATCAAGAAAAACTGTATTTTAATAACAATACAGCTGGTGTTGTTCTTTCTCTTATCTATTGTTTTAGCTGCTGAACGAACAAAGCAAACGGAGGGGGTGTCGGGGGGTCCAGTCTAGCAATTTTTATTTGGCAAAGCAGCCGCCCGCCAGACTTTATAAGTGCGTGCCAGCTTTGTGACGTTGTCAGAGTTATGGAAGTGATCAGACTGCACACACTGGGTTTTGATTGAGGAGTTCTCATTGGGCTGATATGTTTCCTGCTGTCCAATAAGCTGTCAAGCTATTGACATGACTGTTGGACATGTCACACCCCACCTGCTCTGCTCCCCCACCCTGCTGAGATCAGATGCAAGGGCTTGGACCCTTCCCAAGCTTCTAGTTTTTCACTCTCTTTAGTGCTCCATATGGCTGGGCGATATGTAAAAAAAAAATGAGGACTGTCACGATTCCTTGAGTAAATTCTAATACTGCATTTTTAAAAATCCTCGATTGCAATCAGTTGACTAATCGCATGTTTATATTAATTTAATGACTTAAATATTGGAATATAGGCCTATGTCTTGCGCTCAAGCGCAATCATAAAGCTTGCCCTAAAGCACTGGCAAAAATGATTATGATTGTGTCTGGAAAAAAATAGCAAGGAGACATTAAAATAGTTTATTAATCTAGTGTTTTCTGAGTCAGCATTGGCTGCAAAGATGACGTTGACGATGCTGACTCGCCATCTCCGCAGTAGCCTGTGGACGTGCCTTTAGAGAGAAATTGAACTTTTATATAGTATACACAGCATTACATAATCATAACTGATGATTTTTATCATATCCGGGAGCCGCCATCATTGCGGAACATTAAGTACGACGAATCGACGCATTCCGTGTAAATCTACGCCATCGATTACGTTGACGCAATCTTTCTAGCCCTAAATTAATCTATATAATTTAGGCTATACAGACTAAGCAGTGCTATTTTACATTTGATTATTCATTTTCTCTACCTGAAAATTATTGTTAGACCTGAAAAACTGAAAATCAGTGTTTATTTTATTTGTATGTTTGTTCTATTGTATTTGTGCTATTGCTCATTTTTTTATGATTTGTTTTTATTTTATTACTGACAGTTTATTTTTCTTTAAAAATATTTGAGATTTTTATAAGTTAGGCTAGTTTTTGGTGTCACAACCTTATTAATTAAAGTTATAAGTCAAAAACAAATGAAGACAATTACTAGGCCTATTTTGCTTATTTATTACTTAATTTTATTTTGTGAGGAGAACTGTAGAAGAAAATTGAACCGAACCCAATGTTAAAGGGGTGGTAAAACACGATTTCACTTTACTAACTTTAGCTATTGTGTAATGTTGCTGTTTAAGCGTAAACAGCATCTGCACAGTTACAACGCTCAAAGTTCAAAGCAAACGGAGATATTTGCTTTTAAAGAAATCGATTTCTAAGGACTACTGCAAACGGCCGGTAGGGACTACACAACATTCCTCCAGGGTTGCTGACATCACTAACCCCTAAACCCCTCCTCCGAGAATACTAAAATAAGGGGTGCGAGGTCATTTTATATTGCTTTGGAGAAGAGTTGTTGTGGTATAGGCTGGAGTGTTGCCGCAATGCCCTCGAAACGCTGTTATTTTCATCCGGATTGCAGGTCCACTTTGTTCAGGCTTCCTAGGGTCAGGGGAGTTAGGGATCAATGGTTAAAATTTATTTTTAACTTGGTCCCTCATAATTATTACCCAAATCTCGCTCTCTGTGCTGCACATTTTACATAGGAAAGCTTCCACAATCTTCGCGAGTTTAATGCAGGATTCGCACATCGGCTTGTGCTGAAAGATGGAGCAGTTCCAACTTTAAGAACAGAAGCTGTTGTTTATGGGCCACAACCAGTAAGTATGATTTATTTTTCGTCAATGTGTTTTCCTGTAATAGTTCATATTGTTAATTGTACTTTGTAGCAAGGAAGTAAACAAATGACAAAGCTGTTTGGCTCTGCTGGTTTGTTAAACTTTTTTTATTTTTTTTATTTCAACAGCGAACTTGGAATTAGTGTAAATTATTTTTTGATTAGAGCTTTTATGTTTATCTACATGCTTGTTTATCTACAGGCATGCTAAACATTGTTCTGTGTTTGATTTGGCTACTGCAGTAAAGCCAATGTTTAGTGTTCGTTTTGCGTTAATAGTTCTGTCGACAGATATTTGGCTACAATCGTTCTAAAAATACAAAAGTAACCGTGCCATACAGTCAGTAACGATCACTATAGATCCGCAGTCTTTGCTCAAAAAAATCCCTTTGAGGACTGTAGTATAATTTGTTAGAACGATTATATGAAATTCTTATTTATGAAGCTTATTTTTTGTAATACTATAATAATTAGTACAATTAAATAACAGCGTATCTACAAAGTAATGAGAGAACAACAAAAAACAAACCTTTCTGAAACGTCGTTTAACAGCCGTTCTTGAACAGGTTTTGCTCGATCATCTTCACTAACATTCTCTGGGTCCGATTGGTTTTATTGACGCCATTGTTTATAATACACCAAAGCACAAACTACCGGTAAAGGCAAGGGCCGTTCAAGCACAAGAAGACTAAGTATTTGCACACTTTATGAGAGGCGGCTCTCTCTGTGCAATAAAGTGTACAGCATAGAAAACAGAGCGCGAGTACAGTGAGTTTTTTTCACATCTAATTGTGCTTAAAGGAAGTTACATTGAAATTTATACAGGAATCGAAAAGCAGAATCAAAATTTGTATTTAATAAGTATGCGATTCTTGACCTTACATATCCAGTACCAAATTTAGAATCGATTTTCGATTCCCATCTAGGGCTGGGTATAAAGTTTGATACTTTTTAGGCCCTGACCGAATTGCCTCAATACCACTGAGTATCAAAAAATCTTTTGTGGTTTACATTTAGCAGACACTTTTATCCAAAGCGACTTAGAAATGAGAACAATAGAAGCAGTTAAACTAGGACTACAGTTCAGTTGGTTCAGTACCAATTTTCAACACCTAAGAGGTTAATTTCGTCAGTGAGCCAGTAAGAATGCAGCATGATTGGCTGTGGCGAGGCATCAAGGAAAACACTAGTTTACGCCGGTTACGCCCAGAGACGTTGCTCACATGTGAGGCTGTAGTGTGTAAGCGTCCCAATCCCCCATAGATGTAGGCTAAAAGTTGTGAAAATATCAAAAGTGTGGCTACATTTCACCAGGCTTGATGCCAACAGCGCACAATGCAATATTTGCAACAAGATAATTGCTGCCAAGACTGGTGTTGTGCCGAATTCTGACTCCCCGCCAAATTATTACCCCCCTAGTATTGGTAGGTTTAGGATTAGTTGAGGGGGAGGGGTTAGGATTAGGGGTGGTGTTAAGATTAGGCAATCAGGTCCTGACGAGGGTGGTAATAATTTGGCAGGGAGTCGAAGTTCGGCACAACATCGGCAACACGACAAATCTGACGAAGTACTCGACAGTGCACGGAATAAACTTAAGAGCAGAAAGTTGCTCCGTCTTCGACTGCAGGAACAACTGGAGCACGTCACAAATTAACTGAAACTCTGCGTATAGGCGTCTTGCCTAACAGTCATGAGAAATAGGCATATAATAAGCTTGAAACGTCTACTTTTAAACAAACCAATTCGAATCGAAAACAAATTCTCTTTGATAATGTAATCCAAACGAAAAGTGCAGATATCTCTGTAGGCGCATGCGTGCGTTCATGCGTGCGGAGATGATGAGTCAGCAACGTCAACTTCATCTTTGCAGCCAAAACTGTCTCATAAAAAACTAGTTTATTAATAAACAATTAAAATTTCTCCGTGCTGTTTTTTCCAGACGCATTCATAATTATTAGGTTTCTTTTGCCAGTGCTTTGCGGCAAGCTTTTGCGTGGGCTTGAGCGCGAGGCATATATTCCGCCCCTCAGTGGCCTATATGAGTTTTTTTTTTGGGTAATATTTAATGTAATCTTGATAAAATGGATTTCATAAAATTGGTATAAAAATATATAAAATATAGTATCGTTCAGGAACCGGTATCAAAGTAAAGGTATCGGTATTGATATCGAAAATATTTGAACGTTACCTATCCCCAACCATACTAATACCATAAGATATTTATATTCATGCTCTTGCATGTGAATAGATGGTAACAATGGGGCTATGTAAAATATATTTTGCAACTTCCTAGTTTAATTTTTCATTTTATTCCGATATTGTCGATAATCGTCTGGTAAACTGTCTGTTATAATCAACATTGTGATACTATTGCCGTATTGCCCAGCCCTAGAGCTCCAGTCAGTTTTCAATAGCGTACGCCTGATCGAGCTTTTCGAGGCATCACTGACAGTTGAGTTGATCTATGAGTTGATGTCACACTCCTGCACAGCCGTTGCTGTTACAAAATTTGCTGTTTTGAAACCGAAATATATCACTCACAAGAGTCCTGAAGATTTGAAGAGGTTTTTTTCTTTAGAAAACATTATACTTTTTCATGTCATTTTCCAATTTTCAGCCAAGATATGTTGTCCTAGTAGACCTCCTACAAGGATCTACTATCATGCCTACTATCTACTATCATCATCTACTATCATGCTCGATTTGAGGGAACTAACATCCCCCTCGCGGAGAGAGTTCTCGCGGCTGAAGCTACAGAGGTTAGTACACTCTCCGTCTCTGTAGCGGATGTAACCCGATCTTTCCGTCGGGTGAACATCCGTAAAGCCGCGGGTCCAGACGGTATTCCGGGCCGCGTCATCAGAAAGTGCGCGAACCAACTAGCTGGTGTTTTTACGGACATTTTCAATTGGTCCCTCTCCTTGTCTGTAGTCCCCACATGCTTCAAAACGTCCATCATCGTACCTGTACCGAAGCAAACCAACATCACCTGCTTAAATGACTGGCGCCCTGTTGCTCTGACCCCCATCATCAGTAAATGCTTTGAGAGACTAGTCAGAGATTACATCTGCTCTGTTCTACCTTCCTCACTGGACCCACTGCAGTTTGCATACCGCAATAACCGCTCCACTGATGATGCTATTGCATCTACAATACACACTGCTCTCTCCCACCTGGAAAAGAGGAACACATATGTGAGAATGCTGTTTGTAGACTACAGCTCAGCATTCAATACCATAGTGCCCTCCTTGCTTGATGTGAAACTCCGGGCTCTGGGCTTAAACAGCTTGCTGTGCAGCTGGATCCTGGACTTCCTGTCAAACAGACGCCAGGTGGTTAGAATAGGCAGCAACATCTCCTCATCACTGACCCTCAACACTGGAGCCCCACAGGGCTGTGTTCTCAGCCCACTCTTGTACTCCTTGTACACATATGACTGCGTGGCAACTCACAGCTCTAATTCCATCATCAAGTTTGCTGATGATACTACGGTCGTAGGTCTGATCACCGACAACGATGAAACGGCCTACAGAGAGGAGGTGCTCACTCTGACGCACTGGTGTCAGAGGAACAACCTCTCCCTCAACATCAGCAAAACCAAGGAGCTAGTGGTCGACTTCAGGAAGAACGACAGAGAACACAGCCCCATCACCATCAATGGAGCACCGGTGGAGAGAGTCAGCAGCTTCAAGTTCCTCGGTGTCCACATCACAGAGGAACTCACATGGTCCGTCCACACTGAGGCCGTCGTGAAGAAGGCTCATCAGCGCCTCTTCTTCCTGAGACGGCTGAGGAAGTTTGGAATGAACCGCCACATCCTCACACAGTTCTACACCAGCACCGTCGAGAGCATCCTGACTGGCTGCATCACTGCCTGGTTTGGCAATACTACCAGCCGTAACCGCAAAGCCTTGCGAAGGGTGGTGCGCACTGCCAGCCGTATCATCGGAGGTGAGCTTCCCTCCCTCCAGGATATATATGCCAGGCGGTGTGTGAAGAAAGCTCGGAGGATCATCAGAGACTCTAGCCACCCGAGCCATGGGCTGCTCTCACTGCTACCCTCAGGCCGGCGGTACCGCAGCATCAGGACACACCCAGCCGACTCCATGACAGCTTCTTCCCACAAGCAATTAGATTTCTAAACTCTTGATCCCTCATGATCAATAACCATAAACATTCTAACTGTCAACACAGCACAACATAACCTACTGCATTTACATAATATATATATATATATATATATATATATTTGCACCTTACGAGTATCTATTCTATGTATAATTACCTCTTTTTGTATTTTTGTATACTGTTGTATATTGTAAATTGTTGTATATTGTATATTGTTGTATATTGTAAACTGTTGTATATTGTACATTGTATATTATTTATTGTTCTGTTAGTGTATATGGTACTGTGAGTAATTGTGCGCACATTAGATGTGTAATCTATGTAAATCTGATGTTTGCTGTAATTGTTTTCGTCACATCGTGTCATACTGCTATGTTGCTCGGAACTGCACCTAAGAATTTCACCCACTGTTGCACTTGTGTATATGGTTGTGTGACAATAAAAGGATTTGATTTGATTTGATTTGGTTTGATGCCATGTCGCCTCTAAATAGTTTGCAGGTATGAAGATAATAAGAATGTGAATGTCTATGAAAGACAAGGTGCAACTGTAGAGCTTTGCCTTAATCTTCAGCAAATATTGTGCTGGTGATTATCTTTAAGCTTCTTAAAATCCATCAAAGGCTTGTCACATGAGAGCTTCGGTGTCTATGACAAGCATGAATCCTTTGATTTCAGATAATACAAAGAAAGTTTCGCAAATCTGTAATGCAATTTTTTATGTGCTAGATTTGATGTTGGCCTGTTTTGACTGAAAAGACTGCATTTTTGAAAAGGACAGTTCTGTCCAGACACTGCTGGGCATTGTCAATTCAATTTTGTTATTGCACCTTTCACAATGCATGTTTTCTGAAAGCAAATATAGAAAGATCAATGCTTTAAACCCCCAGTGACAGTAGCAAGAAAACTCCATTCCTTCCTATATTATCTATCCTCTGGATGATACTTGTTTGTCCTATATAGTTCTAGACATATAATTAACAGACTACGGCAATAATTACTGTACTGTAATGAGTACTGGAGGAAAGCTTTGAAGTCTTCTAGTGTTATTGAAGGGATGCAGAAAGTAGATAAAGTAGCTCCACACACTGTTTAGGTCTCACAAACACCTCTTGAACCAGTTCATTTAGAGAGCCAGTTAAAGAGTTTAGTTTCTATAATAAAAAATAAAAAATCCTTTCCATTGTCCATTTTTAACAGGTAAACTATTCAACCACAACTATATTAAGCAATTCTGTTCATGGCAACTTAAAAAAAGGGACCTAAATGTTTTAAAGTCTACAAGAACTGATGACATAATCCTGACATTATCCAAGATATTAGTGCATTGAATAGACATAAGATCACATTTAGCAGATTTATATAAAGATATTGATCTCAAAAAACCTATCACATCAGTGTCTGCAATCAGACTCTCTTATGATAATTGATAATGCTTTCATATGGATTCAGGTGTCCTTGTTTCTAAACTTCTATTTATAAAGTTTGGCAGTTAAACACTTTTTCCACAGGGAGAAGTAATGCTTTTTTACAGTGCTTCACAGGGGCTTTTGGAAAAATCCCTTTATAGTGCACAGCTCAATCGTCTGCACTTATTTGCCCATCTCTCTGCATGCATAATAGCTCTTTTTTAAGTGTCCTTTGTGCTGCTTTGTCTTCTTTGGCTGATGGAGTGCTTTGAGGTCAAGAAAACCACTATTTATCAGGCAGCCTTTAGTGAAACCTATAGGAGACTTCTTGAAAAGCACATTTAGCCAGCATTTTGAAGCTATGCTTAAATGGATCCCAGAGCCTGCTGCCTGCCTAAAAGAAAGTCCTGTTTCATGAGGTCCATGTATTGGCCTGCTTGCAAGCCTTCGGTCTGTTGCAGAGAAGAGGAACAGTTAGCTGTAGGGGTCTAAAGGGCGTTGGGCAATGACCCAACGCCCTTTAGATATAAGTAATCATCATCACAGTTCACAAAAAAATATGAAAGGAAAATTAACTGAGTCCCTGTCACAGCAAGTGAACAAAAATGACATTTGAGGCAAGGTGTGGAACAGTGTAAGTGTAATAAACAACTTTTTCATTCTGTTCACTTTTTGGTTCATTTAAAGGACCTGAACTGAGTTTGATTATTTTAAGACTTTGTGGGACAACATCCTATATCACCTCTTTCTAAAAAAAACTACTTTCAATCAAGTTTGCAAAGTTACCAGCTGTGATAATGATCGGAAACGGAATTGTCTCTATTTGATGATTGCTTTCAAAATAAGCCTGTTGTCTTTTTCTTTGGCAAGAAACAGAGTTGTTGAGAAAACTGAGAGTTTTCACCAGGAAGTATTTTCCAAGCAGACAGCCTTGAAATAAACCCTGCTGTGCATCCTGTCTTCAGATATTTTGCAGAGAAACACTCATATACACGGGCATGGAAATCGTAAACCTTGCAAATACGTTTTTGTGCTCGCTTTGAAGAGCTGCTAATGTGGTGAGTGCCCTGAAAGCCCTCTGACTGAAACATGTCATTTCCATAGGAAGTTTAGATTCAGTTCCAGCAGTGTACATCAAAGAACGCTCTGAAATCTGAAAAAGCACTCTGTGGTCGCAGGATGATATGACTCAAATTGGTGGATGATAAGTGCCCTTAAAATACAGCTGAGATTTTTCAGGATTAGATTTCATCATATCAGAATTGGTTTAATAATCAATAGAGCGTTTTATTGGCCCTGTCTTTCTCATTTTCAGTTAGGTGCAGACAAGAGTGTGTTTTGCATTTTGTACCGTGCCAGTGTATTCCAGGTTCAGAGGGGTTAAAGCACTTTTTCACCTTAAAATGACCCACGGTATTTTAGTCATGCACTAAAATTCTTCACTTTGCTCCTCATATTGCTGTACTGCAGGCACACACACGCTCTCAGAAACACATTGCACCTAGTTAGTTGTCTCTCTCCCTGCAGGCCTGTGGAATATTTCAGACTGTTTGGAGAGTGGGGGCTGGGGAGCCCATGTGGGCTCTCTCACTAGGGAACAGAGTTGTTTACATGCTCAGTAAGAGGATTTTTCTCCCTGTTGACTGTCATGATACCAGGTTGGGAGCTTAGCAATGGGCGGTGGGGTGGTGTGGGGGACCTTTATCAGAAGGTTTAGAAGACGAGTATGGTTGAGAAGTCAATCTGCTTCCTTAGATCAAACATCTCATTGCCAGAGTCAAACAGAAAGAAGAAATGTGCATTCTGTTTTATGAATATTCATGAATGTTTTGTAGCATCTCCTTGTTAATATCAAAACTAGTAATATCAACTTTCATACCAGGGGCCAGTTTCAAAAACTACCAAGAATAGTCTTAAAAGTTAGTCATCAAATTTATTTTCTGTTAGACTGTTCATAAACTTTTTAACTAGTCATATAAAAATGTAGATTAGTCTAAATTGATACTTATATGACTGCTTGCCCCTTGTCTAATTTCTAGTTGATCAGACTAGTTCTTAGGACACCGTTTATGCAACTTCTCCCAGTTGACGGAGCTGTAGCTCAACTCACTGTACTTGCGTTCTTGTGTTACTGTGATTTTGTTAATCATTTACTGTGGTTTGTATTCCTTGATAACCAAGACACAAATCGTTTTGTTGTAAAACGTTAATTTATCTTCTAGACTGTCTTAGTTTTTGTTTTTGAGTATAAGAATGAGTTGTAGTCATGCAAGTATCAGAAATTTTCCATCATTGTAAATAAATAAATAAATAGGCAATTTTTGGCAGCACATTACGTAGTTTTCCATTTAAAGTATAGTTCATACATTTATAGCTGGCATGGAGTTTCATTTGAGTGTGAAATAGTTTGTTGTTATTGCAAATTACAAATAAATTATTGCATATATAAAATAGGCTATGTTTTAATAAATAATTTATATTTCACTTTTCTTTTATTTTTTAGGCCATTTGAAAAATGTTGGCATGGCAAGTATAAAAATCTGAAACACTAATCAAGCTTGCAGAAAGAAAACCTGAATAAAGTGAATATTTCATGTAGGGAGTGTTTTTGGGAGAGTTTGATGAGATGGAACTAAGTATAATGCAGATTAAGCCTCCATGCGTTGATGTTTTTGCATTTGTGCTCATGGTTTCTGTCACAGTCACTCATGTTCGTCCTGTGAGAACTTGCCATATGCTGCTGTCTGAACGCATACCAAAGACTTTATATAGACTCTGATGTGTCAGCACTGTTTAATTCTGTTTTGTTTGCTAGTTTGTCGTCTCTAATTAATGCCTCTGAGTGGTTCTGACCAGTCATAATGGTTGTTTGAGTAAGCTCTGAATAAACACTGGGAAAAGCTCTGAAACGTCTAGGCTATAGTGTTGCAAGTCCCTGCTTTGGGATTAAAGTTAATTCCTAAATGTGACCCTCTGTCACGCGCTTCATCTTATCCATCAGAAAGGACTTTCTTTGTTCAGTTGTTTTTCTTTTTGTCACTGTTAGATAAGCTTGGCTAATAAAGTCGTGGCGGTCCTGTGAACGTCTGTGTCTGAACTCTTTCCTGATTCTACATCGGTTAAAAAAAACTGAGTTGCCATTTAATTTTCCTCTGGTTTCTACTGGCTTTATGATGACAATTGGGGATGATTTTAGTGACACATTCATCTCACCTCTGGGATTAATTTAAGATGATTTAAATGTCCATAGAAGGAAGGAGAAAATTAATAAAACACAGTGAACCTATTATAAAATATTATACTTGACATTGTGCCTTTTTGTCTCTGAATGTGTGAATTCTTGCATACCTAACCTCATATTAATATGCAGTTGTAACCGCCTCCTGTTACAGGTCTCCTTTCCACCTTCTTTCATTGCCTTTTATTTGTGTTCTATATAGGAATTTACCAGTATATCCCTATAAATGTGACTTATTTTTTTATTGTTATCACTGTTGGTCTAATATGTAAAATAAGCCGCCTATATGTAATCAAATTTATTTACGCACATGATTGTAGGACCCTACATTTATTTCTATATGACCATCCTCTTTTTTGTTCTTTTATTTTACAGATATGTTATATTATTCTTTGTAGACTTAACAGAGACATATAATATAAACAAAGGCACTTACTAAAACCTAGGGATGCACCGATTGGGAAATTCTGGGCCGATACCGATGTTTAACATAACAACTTGGCCGATGGCCGATGCTGATGTTTTTTCTTTTTGTTATTTATTCCTTCTTTTGTGCCACGGAAACATACAAGTCTTTCGGCTCATGATCACACTATCCTAAAATCAGCACAAATTCAATCAGACCAATTTATGAAACAAAAACAACCTTTACTGTCACTTTCTGGTTGACATCAGTTATAACCTTATTTATGACAAGTTCTTTTCTGAAAAAAATAACATTCAAAAACCTTTGACTGCTAAGTAATCAATGAAAAGATTGTTTCAGTAAATTGGCCAACAAAATTATTTGAGTGGTTTTAGCCTGATAAACAAAAACTTACTCAATGAGATTATTTTCATGGCCCAATAAAAAATATTTTTCTGATAAATAAAAAAAATACATCAAGTGTAAATGCAAAAACAAGTGAAATAAATAATGTTATTAAAATAAATGAATCATGTTATTCATAAATACAAACATAAATAGGGCTATCTTTCACCTTGTGGATTTCTCATACAGAATAAAACATTACAGTGTTTCAGAACTCACAGGCTGGAACATGGGGCATCTTATAAAACAAAAACAGTACCTCCACTTCTGATCATTAATGACATAAGTCACCTGCTGTATCTCTGGCCTACTTCTTAATAAGATGCATGTTTTTCTTTACAAAGATAAGCATCTCTGCCTTGTCACAGCAAAGCCTATTTCTCTTTTCATCCAAGACATGAGACACAGAGCTGAATAACCGCTCACTCTCGGTGCTGGTGCATGGCGCACTAAGGTATTTGCGTGCCATTTGTGCGAGTTCTGGAAAACGCAGGTGGTTATTTCTCCAGTAGCAGAGTGCGCTCTCACCTCTGGGAAAAGTGGTCTCTGCCAGGAAAATACCCAGTTGTTGGGATACAGAGGTACTTGTCCTCTCTGGTCCATTTTCTTCCAGAATCTCCTCAAACCGTTGCCTCTTGCGCTCTGTATAATGTGCGCGCTCTACATCGCGCATCCCATCATCTGTACCGGCAGCAGGCAACAGGTGTGCCTCAAGTATTTCTCGAGCGCGTTGTTTAACATCCTCATCAAAGTAACGATCCTTGTATCTGGGATCCAAATAGGTGGCAATGCAGAACATGGGATCGTACTGGATTTGATCGAAGCGTCTATTTACAGCCTCTCTAAATGAGGTCTTTGTTGGTTTAACGCCGTGGTCTGTGTCAGCCTGCTTACTCAGAAGACGTCTCAGGGCTGTCACAGAGGGGATGACATCTGCAGCTGATGCTTCTGATGAGCTAACTTCTCTCGTCAATTGTTCAAATAGGGAGAGGAGTGTTATAAAGTTTTCAACTAAATGCCACTGGTGCGCACTGAGAGTGGCCGGGAGGTCGTAGTCTGCGGCATATGTAGCAAGTGCGCGCTTTTGTTCCAGCAAGCTCTCCATCATATAAAATGTACTATTCGAGCGAATGGAAACATCTTGCTTTAGCCTTTTTGGTTTCATTCCCAATTGGATCTGCACAGCCTGGAGACGTGAATAGGCGAGGGGTGAGTGTTTAAAGTGGCCGACGATTTTTGGGCAAATAGCCACAACATCCGTGAGGCTGCGCTGGCTAAAAACACCGTCATGAATTGCCAGTTGCAGTGTGTGCGCCATGCAGCCAAAACTAGCCAGACCACTGTCCATCATAGCTTTCGTCATATTCCTAGCATTATCTCTCACGACAGCATGCACTCTGGTTTTGTCGATTTTCCACGTCTGGAATTTTTTTTCAAATGCCTCCGAGATGGCAGATGCTGAATGGGTACCTGCGAACTCCCGGGAGTGCAACACTGCCTTCACCAGGTTGAAGTCCTTATCAATCCACTGTGCCGTGAGGCTAAGCATGCTCACAGGGCTTACATCTGAACAGCATATATCTGTGGTGAAACTGATTGCAGCGATGTCGGAAGCCAGTAGCTCATGAATGTGCATGGCCACAATGTTATGGATTTCGGGGAGACAGACCTCGGCAAAGTGACGCCGGCTCGGCAGCGTGTAGCGTGGCTCCATAAACTTCATCAGACTCCGAAAACCCACGTCCTCCACTACAGAGGAAGGTTGGTCATCTAAAGCGATGAACTCCATCACCTTGTTTGTTATGTTTCGCTTTCGCGCTGTCTGGAAGCAGCTGTTTGGCTTTCTCTAACGCCGTGGCAATTGAATACTGAGTCTTACCGGGGGTTTGCGCTTTTTTGGCGGCTTCATTTTTCCGTTTTTGGTCAGCTGGCAGATAATCGCCGTACACCGCCTCGTGCCTGCTTCTTAAATGTCCAATGAGATTTGTTGTGTTAAATGACTTTCAAACAGCCCCCCCTCTTGAAATTTCAATGGAACACGTATTGCAAACTGCAAAACGCTGATCTTTCTCTGAAACTGTAAAATATTGCCACACGACCGCCATCTTCTTTGTTTAATCTAAGTTACTGAGGAGAGTGCGCGGACGGCCTCTTCCGTCTCGGTATCTCTCCCCGCCCAAATAAAAAGAGGGAAAAAAGTTTCTCATGAGCACAGTGTTCATGACACATATAATCATCGGAGAATGTCATTTTTATTTCCCGATGGCAAATAACGAGGCAAATTTTAAATTGATCATAGTACTGGTACTAGTGATGTTGGTAGATTGTAAATAGTGGATTGTAGAGGTGTAATGGTATATTTGTCCCGAACTGTCACAGGATGGACTAGGGTGTAACGGTTCGCTGTTCTGCACTCACGTTTCGCATTTGCACCGCGGTTCATCTCAGATCTGATATTATAATATGGTTTGTTGAAAATAACAAAGCGTAAAACAGACTGTTCTGCTAATGCATGTTTCTTTCAAATTATGCACATGCTGGCTCCCCAATAATACATTACAACAGCAATAATCAAAAAAATGTGAGCAAAGCGGTCACTCTTTGTAAACTTTGCTCAATGAGAGTGCCGTATGCTCGAAGATGACCCCATCATTTACATCATCATCACCCCGGTGTTCATAGTGTGCGAACGCCGTTGAGACCTGAACAGCACACGTTTATATTTGTGTTTAAAGCCCGTGTTGCAGGGTTAATTTTTCAACGAATTTGTGCAATTTGCTTGTTGGTAATAAACATTTAAACTGTTATCCATTGTATTCTATGTTGTTGGGTATCACAAAAAGGAATATAATACGAAAAATTTGGCACTATCTTACAACCGTTTGCAACGATTCTCCTGTCCCCCACAATAAATTGCATTACGTCACCTTGGGGAGAGAATTTACCAAAGCCCGCCTTGAGAGCATTGAGAGTGACTAGAGAGACGAGTAGTAGACGAGAGTATATAGATAGCGCAGTTTATAGATATATCGATAGATAGACTAGATATATCGATAGATAGACTAGATATATCGATAAAGATAGATAGGCTAGTATATGCGGCAACTGCACATCCAATGGCGCGGGCGCCTCTGACGTGCGACCAACTCTACGTTGTTAATCTACCTACTATATATTTCTATCTATTTATCTATCTAGCTGCTAGCTATCTATGCTAACGTTATGCTATCTGGCTGTCTGCCTATCTCTCTCTATACCGCCCACACAAGCACCTGCCAAACACAGCGACAAACACGCGGCGGCTACGTTTGCAACAACATTTTCACCAGAGGAAGAGATAAACGCTTAGAAACGCCCATATAGCTAGCATGATGCCTTCTATTTCTAGATGACAGAGACAAAGTTTACCAGTACTATGACAATGTGACAAAGGTTACCGGTACTTATGTGAACTAACGTAATGATCACTGCCACTAGATATAAAGAAAACGTTGATTTTTCACTCGGTGCTATTCATTGACAGTAAAAAAAAAAAGTGGCGTTATTGTGCACTGCTGCTCGCAGACTAGCTCCAGTGCTCATTGCTGCGTTGCTAAATGATAGCAACTCACCAGGACACTTCACCAACTCTCCACTCATTCTCCTCGGACCATGCATTTAATTGCCTTTGACGGCCATCAGTTCTTGGTAATTCCTCATATCGCCTCTCAGTCTGCCAGGTTCGAAATTATACGGCTGCGGGCTATCATACATGTTGGCTCTTGCCACCTCTTCCTAATCCCAGTCAGTCGCCATAGTTCTAATACTAGGCTGAGGCTACCTTTCCTCCACTTCTCCCCAATGTGATGTCATCACCGAATTGCTTAAAAAAAAAAAACGTTAATACCAAAAACGTAAAAAACTGGTCTTTAAGACCATTTTTGAGACATTTTAAAAATGATATACATATCTTGAGTGATTTATGTACCCATTAATCGACAGTGGTGGTTAACCTGCAACATGGGCTTTAAACTAAACTCCTTTAAGCCCTGCCAATTTAAACATTCGAGCGCAAGACTTTAAGGAGAACTCGCGCGCACTGTGTTTGTGTGTGTGTGTGCGCGCACTCATCCGAAGCGTGCACACATTTCAGACAGTGCGCAAATATGTAGTCCTCTTTCAAGTCTTGTGCTAGAACAGACATATTCACAAAAAAATTATGTCAACATGCCCATCTCGATTATCCCAGCAGACATAGTCTGTTATGCCATAAGTGAATTTATACAGTTGAGAAAGACAACGCATATGTAATAGTATCAGTATTGTAGATGTGCTACGTTTAAAGGGACAGCAGCCTAAAATTCTGGCTGTCTGTATTTTTAATGGTAATCAAACAAAATACAAGGAAATCACTCACTGCTCTTGATTGAATAGCTTTTGTAACTTTAATAAGGATTAATCTTTAATTTATAGTCAAATATGTAACGTGATTTTACATTTGATTACTTTATTCAATTTATGTAGCCTACCTGAAAACTAATGTTAGACAAACCTGAAATGCACTGTTTCTTTTATTAGTATCTTTGCTCTATTTTATTTGTTTGTGCTGTTGCTTGTGGTTAGATTATTTGTTCTTATTTTCTTTATTTTTATTTGACAGTAGTCCTTTTTCCCATGATAGCACATACCGAACCGTTAGAGTTCTCAACGGGCCGGGTCGGCCCGACAAATCCGACGGGACCCGCGGGTTCGGGTCAAAAATATAAGCAAATGACTCGGGTCGGGTCGGACCTCAGGCTTAATATTTTCCGCTCAGTGAAAAAAAAAACATTTATTAATCATTGCTGCTGTTCACCGTAAAGAAAGTCTGGCTGCTGCGTGCAACGTGCATCTTGGGGGCAGACCTGGAGAAGAAGATGGAGGTCAGAGGTCAGGAATGTGTTTGGAGTGGTGCTGGATTCTGATGGAAATTCTACAGGTTAAGGTGCTGATGAAATATGACAGCAAAAAAAAAACAGGGTCGTCCAGAAGATTTTTATTTGAGGCATATTTAGTAGCCTATATAGCCTATTTATATATTTAAAGTTTGTTTCAGTTGTTTGTTTTGTTTGTAGGCTATTGTTAAAAGACGTGAACATTAAAGGTTGATTTGAATTCCCGTCTGCTGGTCATGATAATACGTGTATGAGAAAAAAAGAAGAAAAAATAGAAAATCGGCGTTGGGCTGCGGGCCGGGTTCGGGTAGATAATTCATGTTGATGTGTCGGGTTACATCGGGTCCGGGCTTTAAAATCCACGGGGCGGGTCGGTCGGGTTGTAATTTTCAGGCACGTTGAGAACTCTACGAACCGTACCGAAACCGTGAACCTAAACTCTGCAACATTTCTCATTCGAGCATGTGGATATTTTTGGTTTTTTTCATCATGAACGTGAATCTATATAAACACGATAATGCTGACACGAGTGCATGTACGTTCTGTTCGATAACTGCTCAGTCTGCTTTATTAGCTTTTTTTTTTCGTTCGCGCTGCTTGAGCTTAAATGCTTTTGTTCTTTCGATTTTTTTTGTTTATACATAGCCTATTGTTAAGTGTTTTCAACTAAAAGAAAACCTTAAGATATATTCATGGGTTTCAGTCACGTGACTTTTTTTGTTGTGGCCGCCATCTTTAGGACCTTTGCGTTAAATTGCGTAACCTCTCCTTGGTGATTGGAAAGATGTCGCAAACTAAAATAGCACATCTTACTACAGACGAAAAGCAACGGTATTTAAATAAAATAAATACTTTATGTATAGATCCGTATTTACTGTTAAACGAACTGCTGACTCCACTAAAGTCTAGTAAAAACTTGCCAAATTTTTAGTTTGCTGACATTTACATCTACCTCGTCCACAATCCCTCTCCATACACCTGCGAAGCTCTCAAGGCAGGGGCGTAATTTATCGGTAGTGCCTGTCCCCATCATTTTTTGCTAGGGTCGATATTGTCCCCACCACTTTTGAAACATATCGCGGCACGGGTGTACCAATACAAATAAATAAAACATCTCCAGTTAACTTGCAGAGCATTGATTTCGTTCGTTTCTTAAATAAGAGGTGATCTAGCAGGCTGTAATATGTTGTTTTTGAAATCAAGTGATCAAAGTGCTCGTTGATTCTGCGATCAGTGGTGCAGATACAGTGTTCTCTTGTGGCTCGCGCACAGTCGTTTTGTACTATTTAAATCGATTGCTGGACATCGTAATGTTATCTTACATAGACACATCTGATTTATGATTTAGCATTGTATTAAATGCCCCCATGAAGAAAATGTTCTTGATAACAGGAAGGGTAAGTGGCACTCTGTTAATCAAGCGATAATGTTACACCAGTAATTGCTGCATTGCTGAACATAAAATCCTCGCTGAACTGAATTGCTAATAATGTCGGTAAAGCACATATCTTGTATTATCAGAGACGTTTGGACACCTTTATTTTCAATTCTCATTTGTATAGCGCTTTTCACAATATCGTTTCAAAGCAGCTTCACAGAAAATGCATGTGTCTACATTACAATTTAGAGTGTCCAAGTTATGCATTTCAGAAATGTATACAAATCATGCAGTTAGCTAATAATCTATTAATTTAAACAATGCATTAATTTAAGGCAGAAACAGTGAGCAGTAGTTTAGCATACTGAAGCAGGAAACAATAACATAATTCACCCAAACATATAAATAAGGTTACTAATGTAGATAGCTGTCTGGAATGACATTATACGTGTTCCAATTGTAAACTACATGTTTTAATTTAGCTAGCTAACCTGTAATTTGCTGATTTTACTTTTATTTAAATTTCCAGGTCAACGTTAATTTCTCAACATTTCTTTGTGATTTGCTGTTATCACAGTTTACAGCACAGCAGATAGACAGCATGTTGCAATACGGTCCTACAAATGGCGGCCGCACCACTGTGTGACATCACATGAAATATAAGAATAGTAAGCTTGTTGCCTATATTGCCTAATGTAAGCTTGTTCAGAAATGGTGACAAAAACTTAAAAAAAAAACCCTTAAACTTAAAAAATAATGTCTCTCTCGTTGAACGACATTTAAATAAATGAATATTCGATTTTTGTGATCCTGAATGTTCGAATACAATATTTTTTAAAAATGTCCATCCCTAGTATGGACGTCACAATTTGGTGCACAGTCAGACAGAGTGCGAAATACCCCACCATAATTGGGGGGTACTGCCCCTTCACTTCTTATATGACCATCACGGTCCACTACCATATCAATCCCCACCGTGATCGCCAAGTGCAACATGTGTTGTGCAACACACATACAAGGTCTAAACATGCGACAAACTGATAATCAGTAGGCTACAGAATATCTCATTGTTATTATATATCCAGAAAATAACTGTTTTGATCAACTCCCATAAGTTAGAAGTTAAGTGCACTGAAATACCATTCTAATTACTAGTAAAAGTAATACCTTTTCAAGAAGCCTATTGCCTATTTCATGAAATATTGATTTGGTTTATTTTTAGATTTCATAAGACCTGGAGGTAAGACCCAAACCTCTTATATACTGTATAAACAGAAACCAATTTTCCATTGTAGTCTATGGTAGTCAGTGTCAAATCAACACAATCTTTAATGTGATTAAGGAGCATACTATGAAAAACCATACTACCACCTGGGGTGGCAAAGGGGATGGCATGAGGTTTCAGGAAGGGGGCCATGGACATTATTCATAATTTAAAATGCTACGGTTTTCATTGAATGTGTTTTGTTCTCTACACTACATTACACGGAGTGGGAGTCAAATCAGAGATGTAGCTGGGTTTTTGGATGGTGAGGGTCTTAATTGGTGAATTGTGGACCCTTCCTCTGTGTAATCACTATCAACAGTCTATGTAGTCTATAATTAAATTGTACTTTGTGAAAAAGCAATTCTTGGGGGTTTGCACCCCAGGACATTTAAAAAAAAAGACCCCTCAAATGATGTCTTCTAGTGAGTTTTGAGGAAATATGAACAGATTTAGTCATAGGACAAACACACACACAGTTCGATCGCGCCCGCGCCTCTCTCTCTCTCTCTCTCTCTCTCTCTCTCACACACACACACACACACACACACAGTTCGATCGCGCCCGCGCCTCTCTTTCTCTCTCTCTCTCTCTCTCTCTCTCTCTCTCTCGCTCACTCACTCACTCACTCACTCACTCACTCACTCACTCACTCACTCACTCACTCACTCACTCACTCACTCACTCACTCACTCACTCACTCACTCACTCACACACACACACACACACACACACACACACACACACACACACACACACACACACACACACACACACACACACACACACACACACACACACACACACACACACACACAGTTCGATCGCGCCCAAGCCTCTAATACACTAACAATGTTGTTTGTAGATCCGCCCCTGATTTTACCTCACCACAATGTAAAGCTTGATTTAAATTGAGAATTATCTTGCTACCTAACCTTGGTAACTAAGGCCCACTTAAATAGCCTCAATGGGTAAGTAGCAGGTAAGTAGCCGGTAATTCAATGTATGAAGACGTGACATGAGCAATGAAAGAACAAAGCACGTTAATAAATGAAGGTTATAAAATCAACAAGCTAGACGTCAGCTAGCAACTTACATTTATCCATGCACGTCAGCAGCAAACCGTTCTCTATCTCCGTTGCTTCTAGCCACGGTGGTTAAAAATGGTACGGTCCACAATAGGGGTGTCTGAAATCGCTTTACATTAAAATGTTCCTACAGTGAAAATAGGAGTTGACTTGTAGCCTATTGTAACTCGAATTATATTTTTTCACAATATCAGAAAAATTATCTGACCCCCCAAAACTGATATTTCTGTCCCTTTGGGAGGTACTTGGTCCTCATTGGGGGGTATAGTACCCCCCAGTACCCCCTGTAATTCGAACTATGCAGTCAGACAATGTATATCAGTCACAGGTGAAGGGGGTCCGCACGGTAATGGAGCGCTCTTTGCTAACTGCCACAACAGGAAAAAGAGCAGAAGAAGAAGAGAGAGTCAATGCACCAAACCAAAACAAGAGTTCAGATGGGAGGCAAGAGCTTGCTAGTAGCCTATACACTAGGGCTGGGTAAAAATATCGATTCATCAATGCATTGCAATTATTTGTTTCTCATTTCAATATCGATTCATCAAATTCTATGAATCGATTCAGCCCACCGTAGCGCGCACACGACAGAGGAAGAGTCCGTGCGTGTGTGTGTGCGAATGTGCGCGCGTGTGCCTCACAAAGCCCATTTCTTTTATAACTTGAATGTATAGGAAGAAAGAAATATACTTTATATTACAGTTACATGCACTTTAGAGGTGTTAATAAAGCACCTGTTTGTTACAGTTGTGGTTTGTATTCAACACATGTACAATATTATACAGTTTGTTCTGCTAAATAAACCATGACAGGAAACATGCTGGGGTCTATTTGTTCTTAAACATTGGTAATACTGCACACATTATTTAAAAATATACTCAGGTACTTAATTACTTGTGTATTTACTAATTATTGAATCGATATCGAAGCTAATAAATCAATATCGAATCGAAATCGAATCGAAGCCTCAAGAATCGAAATCGAATCGAATTGTGAAATTCCTAACAATACCAAGCCCTACTATACACTGAGTTAAGATTACTTTTTGCGATGCGCTCCACTAACTTTAAATAAAGGAATCCCGGTGACAGAAAACGGCATCCTGTTTGTTTTCTTTATTGCACAAAGACTCAAAGACCCTTTACCTTATCTGGATGACCATAAGGACAGAGCATTATAAATTGTTTCAGCTGTTGTAATGAAACAAAATTATTTGGCATTGTGCCATCAGGAATCAGAAATGTACCGAACTCGTATCTCACTGTGACCCCAAAACCGAGGTACGTACCAAACCATGACTTCTGTGTGTGCTGCCTTTTGCCTAGAAATAGCATTAAGAAACTGACAAACAGTACAGACATGCTAGAAGACTTCCAGCTGTCGTTTGCAACCTCGTCAATGTCAAGAATAGGAATTTCTTCGACAGTTCTTCTGTGCGTTTGGGGTTTTGTTTAAAGCATTTGATTTGTGCTGTGTCAGCCCCAGCCTTGGTAACATCCATTTGCTGCACTGAAAAGACCTCAGGAGAGACTGATGGGAAGACTTGATTCCAGATGCTCGCTGAAGATCATCATCTAGATCTATGAAACTGCTTCTTCCATCCCCTAGTCTCTCTCTCTCTCTCTCTCTCTCTCTCTCTCTCTCTCTCTCTCTCTCTCTCTCTCTCTCTCTCTCTCTCTCTCTCTCTCTCTCTCTCTCTCTCTCTCTCCCCCTTCTCTCTCTCTCTCTCTCTCTCTCTCTCTCTCTCCCCCTTCTCTCTCTCTCTCTCTCCCCCTTCTCTCTCTCTCTCTCTCCCCCTTCTCTCTCTCTCTCTCTCTCTCTCTCTCTCCCCCTTCTCTCTCGCTCTCTCTCTCTCTCTCTCTCTCTCTCTCTCTCTCTCTCTCTCTCTCTCTCTCTCTCTCTCTCTCTCTCTCTCTCTCTCTCTCGCCCTTCTCTCTCTGTGTGATTCCAACCCCCCACTGTGACAGTCTCTTCTCATGGAGTATGAATTATAAATCTTGATATGAATACCAAGCCTTTGATTAGTAAATAATGCCTGGCGCTTATGCAAAGTTCAGATATGGATGAATAATCCTCTCCCTCTTCCTGTCTACTCCTCAGAAGCTCTTTTTTGCTGCAGTGCATTTTGTCCTTGCCCTCATATCACCCTTACAGAGATGCTGTGATATGGCCCTGGCTTTTTGAAGCACTCTTCGGTCAAAGGCTTTTGATTTCACGCATCAGCTGATAAATATTCCATGAAAGTTCCTTTTCATAAGCAAACAAGGTGCAGAGAATGCGGCGCTTATCTCTTTGTTGACAGCAGGAAGACGTAGCCTACTTCCGCTCTCAGGACTGACACAAGGGTCGGAGGTCACGAGATACTCCTGTGCCTTTGTGTGTTTTCGGGTTTCGTATCTCTGTAATCGGCAGAAGGCTGCCATGAGTAACACTCTGCTCGGGCTGGTGGGTTGCGAGTGGGCCTGTTCGGTGCTGTCACTGAAGCATTAGCCCATCTGAACTCGTCATCAGTGAATAATCGCACACATATCCCGGCAGCCAGGCACAAGCCCACGGCCGTCTGACCGAACGTCTGTTTGTTTTATTTGTGCGATCCCACGTCTTTGGTTTATGAGGATGAAACAGCCTCCCTTTAAACCAGAACTTTGAAATCTCAGCCTCGGTGCAATTGTTTAAGGGATCGAGTCTGGACTTAAAAAGGTACTTATTTCTTTTTTAATTTGGCGGGCTTGGGGGCTGTGGTGACTCTGATATGAAAATTGCCGTATTTTATTTCAAATGTTTAATGAATCTGAATGAATTATTTAAAAAAAAAATTGGTTTGAATGATTCAATGTCTCACTCATAAATACTTCATTGTTCTCATTCAGCCGGTTCACTCAGTACAACACATGACTATCGGATATCACGCTCACTCGTGGGCCGATCTTTGACCACGCGACACTCTTACTAAATAGCACTGGGAGATCCAGTGAGAAAGCATTTGAATTCACTGCAGAATTAATGATATTGCTGTGAAATCTAGTGATAAGAATTCAAATTCAGTGCAGAATTTATGATATTGCTGTGAAATCTAGTGATAAGCATTCAAATTCAGTAGAGAAATTTATTTTATAAACCATATCAGATCAAGCAGCACTGACGTGGAAACCTGGATAAATGTTTTGCCATGAATGAACAAGTTATAGAATACTTTCCAGCCCACAAACAGAGAGAGACATGCTCAATACAACTATATACGGAAAACCCGTAACGCCAAAGATGGCGGTTGTATGCACATGTCCCGCCCCTCCCGCTGGAAAGCCTACCGTCTGCTTTTAACAGTCAAGCCGGGAAACATTTAAGCCTATCGTCTGGTTCCACTGACGCATGTGCACAGTTGAGATTTGCGACAGCGGAAAATACGTTACTATTTGAAAAGGTGGCAGATTTGATATGCAGTGTATGTGTGAGTTGTGTAAATATCAGACATCCTAAGTCTCCCGGAAGTTCCGGGAGTCTCCCCCATATTGATAGCGGCTCCCTGATGCCCGCAAATTAGTTCAAATCTCCTGGAATCTAGAGCGCGCGCACGACAGCGAAGGAGAGAACCCTTGCCCTATACTCTATAAAAGTATAACCTGTGGGGAAAAAGGCGTTTTCAACCTTATTTTGGGGCAAAGTCATCAAACTTTTTCAACGTTTTTTTTAATCATATTTTACTGCGGTTTCTATACATGCAGTTTTTATGTCCCGGTGAGCAGTGAAAGTGCAGTTCTGACTCTCTGCCCATTCATTTAGATAGGAGCCTGGTCTTGTTAGTCCGAAATAGCTGCCCGGAGGCGTTGCCAAGATGGCGGCCGAGTGGCATGACTTGCCTTAAAGGACTTTGCCACAAATCATCAACATTCATCATGGATTTAACGTAGTAAAATCTAACTGTAACCGTTGGTAATTACATTCAATTCAGGTTTTTTACAACCTTTTGAGAGTGAAATTCAAGCACTTTTCAAGTACTTTCAAATGCTACACACAACTTTTTCCAGCCCTTTAAAGCTCTAAATGTGAATAATTTTGTTGCAGGTTGATTTAAGGTGTGCCCCTACATTTTCAGTAAGGGGCTATAGTGCTCCTAGTGAAAAAAAAAAAAGTTAGCCTGGAGCCCTGGCACTCTGTGTAGCCCTGTGTAGATAGTGTTACTAATGAGTTGTCATTTATCAGCAATCTACGCTTGCTTTTGGTGTGAGTAGCATTTAAGCTTCCTTTTGAGACATGTCTGCACTTGAACACTCCAAGAGAGTTTCCTTCAATGGTTTTATTTTTCATGGCAAGAGTTTTCAGGAGAAGGCCTTGGGTCTTCAGTTCACAGTGGTGCTGCGCAAAAGGTCTCTTGTAATATGGAATTACTCTGCTTTGAATTGATATGTACTTCAGCTGAACTTGATTGTGACAGTGGGAGATGTCAAGAAACAAAAAGGAAAATGCATTTCCATTGCCTTATATGCCACACTTCTCACTTGAAGCTGCCTAATTTACCATGCCTAACTCTCGCAGAGCTCTGAGATTTGATGATGAATGGAAAGAGGGATCACAGTTATGAGAAACTAAGTTAAAACATCTACCACAATATCTGCAGAAGGCGAGAATGATGGATGAATGAGAGGGGGAGGTTGTGAGAGAGAGTTGCTGAAAATCATGATATATCTTTGAGACACTCGGCAAGGAAGCACTTATGTAGCAGCTGCTAATGTGTCGTAGGTCTTCGATCCAGAGTGAGGATCTCCCTTCTCCATTTATGGAGAGATGGCAAGAGAGTAAGACCAGAGTCCAAAATTAACACTCGCAAGCTCCAAATGCAAGTTTCAAGTTTAATTTATTTATAAAGCACATTTAAAACAACCTTGGTTGACCAAAGTGCTGTACAAATTTGCCTAGGTCTAACACCAAAATTAAAATAAACATTCACGAGACGTTAAAAGCACAAGTACAAATGGGTTATCAAAAGACTTTTAAACTCAGACACTGTGGTCGCTGTTCTGATAGAAAGTGTCAATTTGTTCCATAACTTGGGGCCAGCTACTGCAAAGGCTCTGTCATCCCTGCATTGTAGTCTGGATCTGGGTACCTGTAGCAGATGACTGGTCGCTGTGCAGTCTGACTGGATAGTGTTCAGTAAACAACTCTGAAAGGGACTGAGGAGCGAGATTGTTTAACGCTTTGTATACTAACAACAACATTTTGAATTCAACTCGATAATGAATAGGTAGCCAGTGCAATGAACGTAAAATAGGCGTAATATGGTCCCGTTTGGGACTGCCCGTGAGCAAACTCGCAGCAGCGTTTTGGACCAGTTGAAGTCTATGAATAGATGAGACAGGCAGCCCATGGTACAGCGAATTACAGTAATCAAGCCGTGATGAAATAAAAGCATGAATTACAATCTCAAAACTCTTAGGAAGGGTTTAACTTTCGCTAATCTTCTAAGGTGGTAAAAGCTGGAACTGACGAACGGCATTGATTTGTTTGTTCAGCTTTAGGCCACTGTCCAGAATAAAACCCAGATCATTTGCTACAAAAGAACGATATGGAGTGAGAGAACCCAAGTCAACAGTAGGGGTGCGAACCTACACTGGTCTCACGGTTCGGTTCGGTTCGATTACGATTATCATGTTGTCATCGATTCAGTTCAAGTCGATATCTCGATGCATTACGATGCAATGCATCCTCAATTTTCAATTTGAAAAAGTGATGTGTGCGTACGAGTGTGTGCGTGTTCGGGAAGTCGTAGTGACAGAAACAGTGACATTCCAGTTTAAGTTCCAGGGGTGTAAAGTCTGTTTATGCCATTAAGAAAATGAAATTGTCAAATAAATTTTGTTTTAAAGAAATGTTCATTTAAAAGCAGCGCTCATTTATCGGTGTATAATGTTACCCTAGAGATGCGTTCATCAACCGTCGCCGAGTCCGCTGTTGAAGGTGACGATCATCCATTTATAATCACGCGCAACAACACAGAATAATTTTAATTTGACCATCAGGTGCGTCTGCTTAAATCAGAGAAAAGTATTGGGGCGTGGATAGGGGTGGGGGAAAAAATCGATTCTTAGATGCATCGCGATGCGGACGTGGACGATTCTGAATCGATTCACAAATGTCAAAAATCGATTTTCAAAAAAAAAAATTTTTTTTTTTTAGATATGTAGCCTATTTATAATGACGGAACGCAAAAGACGGAACTCTGAAGCGCGGAAGTGCAGTACCCGGACCGTCTGTCTGTGGCGTGCGCACATAACAGAGACGCGATGGCTGAGCGCGAAATCCAAACACCCTCCTCGTTAAAAGCTGACGTGTGGAAATATTTTGGCTTCTATGAAGTTGAAGGGGGAAAGGAGCTGGACAAGAGCCACACTAGTTGTAAGCTTTGTAGAATAAAACTAAAATATTTCGGCAACACGACAAATATGAGAAGCCATATGACACGTTTCCACCCAGAGGAGGAAAAACACTCGGCTGTACCAGAGCCGTTTCTCTCTATGGCTCTGGGCTGTACCGGTGTTCAGACGATTTCTGCTGCCTTGTCGAAAAATGCTACCCAAACGCGAATCAATCATAGATAATGTTGATTCATTCTCTATTGTTTCCATAAAGGTGTAAATCTCACAATATTATAACATCGTTATTTCATTTTAATCAGGGTAAGTGTATGGGGAGCATATTTGGATATTTTAAATGAACTAGCAATTATCACATTTGATATAACAAGTAAAAATGATATTATTATATGAAATAAAATTATAATAAAATTCGAAGTTAAGAGTACAGTATAATGTACTGTTTTTATTTTTAAAACGGTGTGAAAAGTAAAAATTATCATCAAATATTCATCTTTGACCTGTCAAAGTTTCCTACAAGTATCCACAGCAAGGATGCATAGATTTATGGGCGTGGTAAGCAGAAGAAAAATGAGTCTGCAGAGTCTGCACATGCACCAGTAAGTAGCACATCTCGATGGGTAGCATGAATCGTCAGAACACCTGTTGTTGTTATATTATTAATTTACTACAAGTATGCTGCTAGTTCAGGCACACATTTATTTTCCTGTTGGTTCTTTGCAATGTTAATAAAATATATTGTACGTTAATTCTTTATGGGTCATTACTTTGTACTTTTAAAGCAAAGTATTTATATTCACACACACACACACACACACACAAAAGATTCAGATAATCGATAATCGCTTTTGAATCGAATCGCAGGCCTCTGAATCGTAATCGAATCGAATCGTGAGGTGCCTAGAGATTCCCACCCCTAGGCGTGGATGATTTGTTTTTGCGTATGCGGGTGTTGTTGGAGCTCATCCACGCATCTCTAAAGCAGTCAGACTCTGCCAGGCGTTAACAGCTCGGGGTGAAAACGGCTAACGTGGTTTATCAAGTTAGTCGTATTACTTACTGCATATTTTATTTGTGCGTGACATGAGCGCACACAGCGCGTCTCTTCTCCAGGTCGTGCTTACCAGGGTGTTCATAAAAGTCGAAATGTGCCCAGATGTAGGCTTTTAAAATAGTTGGAGCATTTTTAATTATTCGCACTCGCGTCTCGCCTCCCTCTGCCATTGTATGCTACCGCAACAAAACACATATGCGATAAATGACGTAAGAAAAGCGTCAGTACATTATAATCTGTTATGGTCTATTACTGAACCGATACCGAATCTTCCTCGTCTGCATCGTGATGCATCGTAGAAACGATAAATTTCGACACCCCTAGTCAACAGTGTATGAATTGACTTGAATTGTATTTCCTTATATCGTCCAGCCCAAAACTTGTATAGTTTTTGTCAGCGTTTATTTAAAAAACATCCAATTATGCAGAATAAAAACATATAACAATACAATCTATAGGGTTTCATTTTACCCCAATATTTAAGATATTGACACAAAATGATAACTGCAAATCCATGTTTCGCTGCCTGGAGTCCAGTTGTTTCTGCGAATTTCAACGATCTATGTACTCTCCCTAGCTTTCGGCAGTCTGTAAAAATATAGGCCTACCTCAGATTTCTTGTCAAATCAATTTGTAAAGTCAACCTCAAAGCTCTTTCCCATTTTAGATGTGTTTTGTGTGTTTTTCATGCCATTCACACTGAAAACCAATGCTGCCACTCAGTCATTTTGCCAATCAGTGGACGTAACCGCTGTCACTCCGTCACATGCATACCCTCTATAAGTGACTAATCAAACCGTCTAATTACAGGTCGCAACAATAACAATTGCCTATACTAGAAATAAGATCATTTCAGGCATGTTAACAAAACAGTCACTGTTTCAAGTCACTTGCTCTTTGCTGCACTGCCACTGAAAATTTGACATTCATTTGATATTGTACATCCCCTTTTATACATTTCAAACTTCAATATGTTTTTCTATGTTATTCTACATTATTATATGAATTACTCATTGATTTTTCAGTTTTTTTGTATACTACCAAAATTATAGAGTCAGTAATATTTTTCTTTATATTTTTGAAAGTCTCGTATGCTCACAAAAGCTGCATTTATTTGATCAAACATACAGCAATATTGTGAAATATTTTTTTAGATATAATAAATGTTTTTCTATTTAATTATATTTTAAAATCTAATTTATTCCTGTGATGGTAAAGCTATTTTCAGCATGACAGTGTCACATGACATGATCCTTCAGAGATCGTTCTAATATGCTGATTTAATGTTCGAGAAACATTTCCTATTATTACCCCAGTTGAAAATGATTGTGATGCTTATTATTTTTGTGGAAAAATCCTGCTTTTCAGGATTCTTTAAATAAAAAGTTCAAAAGAACAGTATTTATTTGAAATATAAATATTTTGTAACATTATACATTTCTTTACTGTCATTTTTGATCAATGTGATGCATCCTTGCTGAATAAATATTTTAATGTCTTTAAAAAATCTTATTGACACTGTTTTTTAAAGACATTCATTCTTGACCCCACACGTTTGAACAGTAGTGTGTAATGTTAATTAAATCAATGTAAACTACATTTTCATAGCTGATAAGATACCCGCTGTTAGCACGTGTGGCAAAAAGTTAATTTTGGACCCTGAGAAAGACGATGAGATGAGACTAAGAATCCCAGGAGGCAGTGCAGAGATAACGGGAGAATGTATGCAAAGCCTCTTCAAGAGCCATTGGAATTTTACAGATGAGTACCATATCCCTGAGAGACTATGACAGGCCCCACACATCTCCCCTACTGTGACACTCAAACTCCCAACTTCTCTTTGTTCCCATAATCCACTGTGACGGTGAGGGTCGCATTTCCACTGTGAGAGGGCCTGACTGGAGGAGGGGCTGTCGGATCACACAGGCCATTTATAGGGCCACAAAAAAGTGCTGGGGCTCTGGTATGTGTCCACAGGGTCAAACAAAGAGGTCTTTCTCTTTTTGAGACACTTGATGTTGCTTTTGTTGCTGTTTTGGCTCTCTTAATGTTTTTAATGTTGTCCGTGGTATACATGGGGCAAGACGAAGTAAAGGGATGCTGGGCAATCTTCAAGGAGGGTTTGAAAAACAAATGTTTTCAAAATGTTTTTGAAAGTGTTTATTCTCTTTTTTTCTATGTGAACAAAAGGCTGACCACTTCTAGGCTCCTACGAATCAGATATTAAGATGTTCTTGTCGAAACCATTCTGACAGGATCTGAATCTGCCAGCCTGCGGTACGTTAAGAATGGGGTGCTTTCATGTGCACATGTGATAACTGGCCATATTTAATCCTCCACTCCTCTTTCAGCTTCTTTCTACCGCACTCCCACCTTCCCCGCTTATATTCTTTCTATCATCTGAAGCTGAAACCTCCATTACTCTCGAACACAGTCTACGCAGACAGAGCTGGGGAGATGAAGTGTGAGATGATTTCCTCCGAATGTGGCCATGTGCTGACTCTCGTTACTCTCGCTCTTAATGAATTCCACACTTCTGCACATTGTGAACGTACTTGACAAGGACTCCTGGATATGTCCTTGTTCTCAAGAACATCATAGTTGCTTTTAGAGAATAGATGTGTGTAGGTGTTTTTTGTTTTCATTTTCAATGCATATCTACCTCTCTATGAGAGCCATTGATTGAGTCTCTATTGCTATATTTGGGAAATTTAGCATATTGCAGCTGGAAGTAGGGGTTATGGCTTTGCGATAGACCGGTAGACACGATTAACCGGTAGAAATTTGTCAACCGGTAAAGATTTTGGACTATTGTCTCTATCGTGGTTACGCTAACATGACCTTGCTGTGCTAAGCTGTCATGAAAGCTCATCTTTGCATCTTTGCTCATAAAGCGCGCGGAAACAGTTGAGAAATAAAGCGCACAAGTATCGGATCCGTGCAGTCGTTCTTAAAGTGGCAGCATCCAATTTACCTACTGTCATTATTAATGTTCATCAAACAACAAAGAAAATCTCTCTCTGCTCTTTTTACCGAATCACTTTTGTAACTTTAAAAATAATTGTATAATTTACACAGTGAATACTATGCAGTATTTTTTTTTCATTTAATTACATTATACAATTTATGTAGTGTTTCTTAAATTCTAGTGCTTGAGGTTTTTCAGGTAGGTCTATTTCATTTGTATTCTATTGTAGTTCTATTGTTTTATATGCTTGTAATTAGGCTCTTTGCTCTTTCTTTATCACTGTTTACTCGTTTTCAGTAAGATTAAGTTTTTTTTTTAACTTAGACTAGTATTAGTTTTTTGTGATATTGAAAGTGGTGACGCGGATTATGAAATTTCAATGGTATCAAAACCTTATTTAAAGCAAAAGTAGGCTAACTGTATCGTGATCTATATTGTGAAATACAATTTCTCATATCGTAATGTAAGATTTTGGTCATATCGCCCACCCCTAATGTCGATGATAGTTTTTCCTGTCTCTACAAAAGGAGAATTGAAGAAGCTTGTTGTGTATTCTTCAGAATAAACTCTTCACCCTCAAACACTTGTTTTCACCAGCCCCCAACATCTCAACTCTTCAAAATCTCCTCCTCTTTTATACTCCACTCTCTTCTATTGAGATTTCTTTCAGACTAATTTCAGTTAGCTTTTTAATTTCCTTTTGTTCATAAAAGTGTGTATCTGTGCGTGCAGACATGTGATGGTGGCTGGATTTAGAAGAACCTCAATTCATACACTCATTCTAGGGATAGATGTGACCTGAGGGAGCTGCCACGTAAATGAGTGCATCTTTTTCTCTCTCTCTCTTTTTTTCAAGCATATGGCATGTGCTCTGAACAGTTACTAACCCTCTAGGGCTTTTAACTAAAGTACGTCCTTATTTGGTGTATGAAAAACATTAAACGCACCACATGGACAGGGTTGACAACCTGTATTTAAATGCATCATTCATTCACTTTGGATATGTTTTTTTTTTCCTCTTCATATCTTGACAAACATTAATGAATAACAAGTTTGTGTGTGTAGATGAAACTGAAGAAATTTGACCTGTTAAAATGAATAGTTACCCCCCAAAAAATGTCTATACTGTGTGTACTGCGAACCTAAGTTTTGGTTGCTTGGACTTTCAGAGGAGGGACAAAAATTATGAGATTTTAAAAATAACTTAATTTGTGTTGCAAAGATGAACGACAGTCTTGCAGTTTTGAACAACTTGAGTGTGAATAATAACAGAATTTTCATCTTTAGGTGAACTAACCCTTTAAGGTCAGCATGAAATCGAAATTGACAATCTTCTTTTTATTGGAATATTGCAATTTATGACTTGTAGATTGGCGAGATGGCTGGTCATAACAGTTGTCCAATAGCTCGACAAATTTCAATCCCTCCCTTTTAACAACCTGTCTCTCACATGAAACGATCATAAAAATGAAAATATGACAATTCAATTGATTCCTGATGGACAAAATCCTACCCTACTTTGCTGACTTGAAAGGGTAGTTGAATCCTAGTATTGAGCTAATCAAATATGAGCTAAATAATTTTGTAATTTACCCACCCTTGTTTCATTCCAAACTCATATCATATCTGTTTTCCAAATCTTCTGAATTCATCTGATAGTTTTGTATGAGAAACAGGATGAAATTGAAGTTGTTATTCACTGAAGACTTATGATATTTGTACTAGCCTTTCCTTGGCATGTCTTTAAGTGATGTTTCATTCGTGAACTGATTTTTCAGACTGAATTTGTTAATGGGATAAACTGATTAATCATGCTCAAAAGAACGATCATTTCACATATTAGACAATGCATCATATTTCAGTAGCTAGAAGTGACCTGGCACATTGAGCTTAGCTCAAGGTTCTCATTGATACGTGATGTCACGCTTCTATTGTTTGTAGCCCTCCTCCTTCTAGTCCATCAGAGTATGACCTGAAGGAATTTCTAAATTGCTGGGATTTCATCTTGCAACTTCTGTGATTTTAGGTGAGAAAGCAAGCATGAAAGACAAGCCTTTTAATAGTAACCGTCGACAATGCCCAGCAGACAGCCGCACGTAAATGAGGTGTTAACTAGCACTGATACGCTGACATTTTTCTGCTGTGACTCCAAGACCGACCAACTGAAGATCAGCATCTGTGATGTGCAATGAGAAGCATTAAATACATTTTACCATGAAAATGTGTGTTGCTTGCTTATGTAGCCTTTTAAAACCCTACTTGGCTGAATCGTCATAAATTATCTACATCATGTATAATCATTCCTGGTATATCTATTTTTTTATATTCCATAACATTGTTACATTGTGACGGATGGAAGCCCTGACCATGCCTTGTATCCAACAGAATGTTATAAACTAGAAAATATCTGATTTAAGTGCTTTGTCAATATTCCCATTTTATTAAAAAAATGATCAATACCTTCTTTACGGTGTGATTTACTGCAGTTTTTTATTTAACAAGCCTCTACTCGGGTGCCGGAAAACTGTTATGGCGGAGATTAATTGTGGGGTGAAGAGTTACAGTCACTCTCCTCTCACTGTGGTTGATGGATCGTCACTACATTAATGACCAGGCTGTCGACAAGCCTGTAAATTCATCATGAATGCAATTACTAATATGTATTTGTTTCGTCTCCATCATTTATGGTCTATTTAAAGACTGTAACTCAGTGTTCCTTGACGTGAAAGTGTACTTAATGCCTAGGCCAAATGTGCTGTGCCAGTTTCATTTTCACTCACAACAGATTTAATTTATGGATAACTGGCCAATTAGCTTGGTGTTGGCCTCTTAACATTCTACAACAACATTAGCTTAGCCAATTTTTTTTTTTTTTATATATATATACACAGAACAGTCAACTGAAACAACCGCCAACACCATCAGATGATATTTGATAGTACATTTAATCTGTGGGTAGAATAACTTGTCCTGGAAGCAGTTAAAGCTGTTTGCAATCAGATGTTTATCCCAGGAAGTGGATATGCCAGCGAAAATAAATGGACAGGCTTAGCTGGTGTTAATAGATGATATCTGAAATTGGCCACCACCTCAGAAGAGATAAGCACACAGTGATAATTTAGACTTCAGGCTGCAGAAAATGTTTTAGTGAGCTCCTTCGTTAAGTTAGGTTAGGGTACTTTATTTGTACCCGCAGGTAAATTTGTTTTGCTATAAAATTATATGATCATAGCATCCATTCTTGACACAAATTTTCAACAACGCATACAAATCATAATAACAATTAAAGCTGCAAGCTGCGATGAAAAGGGCCCTCGCACCCGTGCCACCGCCACCCGGCGGCTTTAGGAAAGCAGAGCACTATTCGGTAAATATAGGAGGACTATGCTAAAGTAATTTGTATTTGCCACACTTCCTGCTACAAGCAGGTGGCGCTATTACTATAACCGAATATGAGCATGGGCATGTGTTCAGGACAGGACTCTTATCAAACATGTGAAGTTTGGGGCAGATCGGACATTGTATGCCTGAGTTACTGCAGGCTGTTTGTGGTTGCCTAGCAACATCGGAACTGCAAGAAAAATTGACAGAATTTCTCTGATGATGCATATTCCACCCAGAGTCTGAAATTGGGTTTGCACATCTACATTTGTCAGGCCGCCGAGGGGACATCCTTCGACGAAAACTCAAGATCTTCGCAATTTAACATTGCAAAGGTCTTAAGATTACACTCACCAAATTTAAAGAGGATCAGATCAAAACTGTAGGGGGAGTTTGTTAAAGTACAACGTCTGGAAATGGCAAAAACTGCACAAAAAGTTCAAAATAGCTATCTTCCAGTTGTGTTTAGTGCTACGCTCCAAGAGACTTTTTTGTAGGTATTGGGTCATTACATGTATGTACAGTAGGGGTGTAACGATATTCGAACCGAACCGAAAAACCGTGATACAGAACACATGATTCAAATCGCGATACTCTCATTGCGTACTGAATACGCCCCTCCCCGCCCCCTGCTACCCCGGCCCCGCCCAGCCCGGCTCAATGGACCTCATGTCTTATGTGTACAGTACACAACAAATTCAGTTTTGTAGCCTAACCACCATTAACACCAAATAACAAGCTCCGTGTTTTGTTACTTTCGATAATAAGTAGGGTGTAATCTTTCACAATCTTTCATTTGATCACGAAATTCAAACAATAAATGGCGTTTTGGCGCTCTTTGCTGTGGCGTGACAGATCGCTGTAGGCCTACTAAGCTCCTCATTTCAAGCGGCAGAGCTGGTAAACGCGACCATCTCTTCCTCAGTTACAGAATGGACACCTGAAGGTATGTTGACAGATGCAGTATACTTACTGAAAGGCATCATAACCTGTGTAATCGCTCAATCAGTGTTTCAGCAGCGGAAAGACGTCAACAAAACAGCATAGCTTGTCACTAGCATTATATTTACCTCAACAGGCAAGTGATTCAGTGTCCACAACTTTGGTTCCTATAAATGAACTCTTGCACTAAATAAATGCACCATGTTAGCCTATATATTATATTTTACTTAACCTGTTAATGATATCTTGATTATTTAATGTATGTTTAAAATATCTTTCATGAAAATGACAACTGTGTAAAGTATTATATTTCAATAACAAATTAGAGTAAAAACACAAGTTAATGCAAAAACTGCCTTATGTTCAGTTTACATGTTTCATACTGTAACGCAGTGGGGAGTTTGGGTAATGGTATGAGATGGCAGGCTTTGGAGAATCGGTCAACGATGGTGAGTATGGTAGTGTGTCCTTGCGATTTAGGTAGGTCTGTGATGAAGTCAATTGCAATATGGGACCAGGGGCGGCGTGGTGTGGGAAGTGGTGTCAACAGTCCAGCAGGTAATTGTCTGGGTGATTTGGACGTATTACAGCTGACACAGTTCCCTACATGTAGTGGTGTCGATCCGTAGCGTCGGCCACCAGAAGCGATTCTGCAAGAGGTGAATGGTAGCTGTGATTCCTGGATGCCCTGAACTGGGATTGGAGTGCACATGATCAAGGAGCCGGGGGCGGAGAGGTTCTGGAACAAACAATAAGTTATCTGGACATTCAGAAGGGGGTCTCACCTGACTGTTAGCCTGTTGAATTTCCGTGACCATATCCCACTGTACTGGAGCTACCAGTAGGTTTGTCTGAATTATGCTCTCGGGAGTGTGATTCTGAATTGTGCTTTCTGTTTGACGTGATAGAGCATCTGCTTTGATATTCTTGGTTCCTGGTCTATAGGTGACGGTGAATTGAAATCTAGTAAAGAATAATGCCCATCTGGCCTGTTGTGGATTTAGACGTTTAGCTGACCGTAGATATTCCATGTTCTTATGATCGATGAGGACGACAAAAGGTTGGCTTGCTCTTTCCAGCTAGTGTCGCCATTCTTCCAGTGCTAATTTCATCGCGAGCAGTTCTCTGTTTCCCACGTCGTAATTTTGTTCCATCCTCTCTTGAAGCGGGATGCGAGTCACAGGAGTCAGGCAGCGGTTCTGGCATAAAGAATCCCAATGTATGATTTGACCCTCCTTCCAGGAAATATGTGGATTACGAGTATATAATCAGGGATGCCCCAATATAATGGGATGATGGGGTGATTGAATGACATAAAAACTGATGATCTCTGTGTGCAATGGGCCAACGTGAAGTTTAATCTCTTCGGTGGTGTCCTGCATACTTCCCTCTCGGAGGGGTCGGCCGTCTAACGCCTCCACTGCCAAGGAGGAAAGACAAGGTGTTAGCTTGAGTCTGCATTGTTCAGCAAATGTACGGGATATAAAGTTCCCAGCAGCTCCGGAGTCAATGAGAGCTGTGGTTCTAAACTTCTTTCCTCTTATAGTGATAATTACTGACAATTTGAAACTAGATGGATTTATGGGAATTTTAATACGTGGACTCACCGAACGGGGACTGGCAGATGGACGGGTTGGGCATGCAAATTTCATGTGTCCTGCTTGACCACAATACATGCACAATCGGTGTCGTCTACGGCGCTCTCTTTCCTCTGGTGTGATGTGAGAAAAACCAATCTGCATGGGTTCATGTTCAGTGGGTGTATCGTGATGATATAGCTGCAGGGGGGGGGACTGATCGTCGTGAACGGATTAGATTATCCACCTGAATGGCTAGATCGATGTATTCCGTCATAGTTCTCCCTTCATCATGGCAGGCTAATTCAGACTGGAGTTCCATAGTGAGACCTTTGTGAAAGAGAGTTTTCAAAGTGCTTTCGACCCAGTCAGTTTGTGCTGCGAGCGTGCGGAAAGTTAGAGCATATTTGGCTGCAGTTTTACTCCCTTGAGTGAGAGATAATAGTTGTTCCCCGGCGTCTCCTCTCTCAGTAGAATGATCAAAAACATGACGGAATTGTTGCATAAATTCATTAAATGAAGCGAAGGAAGACCCATCAGTTCTCCAGACAGCCGTAGCCCATTCTAGCGCTCGCCCCGTGAGCAGTGGACATACGAACGCAATCCGGCTTGCGTTGGTGGTGTATAATGACGGTTGCTGTTCCACAAAGAGAGTACATTGAAGCAGAAATCCTTTGCATTTCGTGGGGTTTCCATCAAATTTCTCTGGGAAAGCCAGCCGTGGGTTTACTGAGGAAGTGGCGGCCGATGGAGGACTTCCTGAGGGAGGACTTGCAGGTGCAATGGGAGGATTAGTGCTTGCAGTTTGTAGGTCTTGCAGACCTTGAACCAGTTTCGAGGTGAGTGAAGTCAAATGACTAAGTTGTTGGTGATGTAGATCCAGACGAGATGCTTGAGAGGTGAGTTCGGTGGATATCTGCCGAACAGCTGCTGGATCCGTTGTCGACGAAGTATTCTGTAACGAGTCTGGAGACTGAGAAGAATCCATTTGCAACTTTATTGAAGAAACGTCAAACAGGCAGGGGTCAGGGAACAGCAAAACAGGGAATTCAGAGAGCAAGCACAGAGAGTAGTCAGGTAAGAGGCAGAAGATCAGGGCAGGCAGCAATAAACAATAATCCAGGGCAATCCAAGTCAAGACAGGCAGCAAACAGGCAGTAGTGAGAAAACGATCCGAGGTCAGCAAATAGATCAGCAAGATAGGGAAAAACGCTCAGTGATTATAGGCCGGGGCAATGCAATACTTCGCACTGAACTTCTGTTTGTGTGTGGCTTATATGGAGAGTCTGAATTAGGTGCAGGTGTGTGCGTAATTAGTCCCAGGTATGAAGCATTATGGGGATTTGAGTTCCAGAGTAAACTAGTATTCAGGTGAAGGCTCCCTCTGTTGGTGAAGAGGAGGCGGTGCGGAAGCCCACTCTGTAACGCATACAATGTGTTGTGTGTTGATTATTATATCTAAAAAATAAATTGCATCTGAATTTAGGTTAAAAGTCTAGGCTGCAACCTTTAATGTTATAGTAATGTGCGGCTCCCTATATAGTTTACAGATTTAGCAGATATTTTTTTAATCCTTGTGAAACGTTTAATTGTAATTGAATTAATTTAAAGACAAAGACAATTTTTTCATTAAACCACTGTTTAAAAGAAGAAAAAAAAGAAGCAATTTTAGCTTTCTAAACCGAACCGAATCGAACCGAACCGAGACGTCAAAACCGTGGGAAAACCGAACCGTCAATTTTGTGTATCGTTACACCCCTAATGTACAGAATTTCATACCTGTATGTGAAACCTAGAGCCGGGGCAATAATTTAGGGGGGGGCAATTAAGCCATATGAACTATGACATATTCATGCACAAATCACCAAAAGAATGAAATTGGGTGTACATTTGTCAGGCCGCCAAGGGCACACCCTTCGACGAAAACTCAAGATCTTTGCAATTTAAGTGTTGTGTTTAGGGTTATGCTCCAAGAGACTTTTTTGTAGGTATTGTGTCATTACATCAAACGTAGAGCCGGGGCAATAATGTAGGGAGCGCTATTGAGTCATTTTGCCCCACACATTTGTCTGGCCGCCGAGAGCACATCCTTCGTCGAAAACTCAAGATCTTCGCAATTTAACCTCGCAAAGGCCTTAAGATTACACTCACCAAATTTGAATAGGATCAGATCAAAACTGTAGGAGGAGTTCGTTAAACTACAACATCAGGAAATTACAAAAAATGCACAAAATCTAGGAAGTTCAAAATAGCTGACTTCCTGTTGTTTTTAGGGCTATGCTCCAAGAGACTTTTTTGTAGGTATTGGGTCATTACATGTATGTACGAAATTTCATACCTGTAGGTGAAACGTAGAGCCGGGGCAATAATTTACAGAATTTGCCCCACCCAATTTTGAAAACCATATCACACGTAAATTTTCACCACTTCTGAAGCGTGTGCAACGTTTCATGAGTGTTTAGGCCCTCTAAAAAGCGATTATTTTAAGAGAAGAAGAATGATAATAAACAGAGCAAAAACAATAGGGTCCTCTCACCATCGGTGCTCAGGCCCTAATAATAATAATAAACGGAGCAAAAACAATAGGTTCCTCTCACCATTGGTGCTCGGGCTATATAACATGATACATGTGCTCCACCACTCAAGACTCCACCACTCAAGACTTATCAATAAATATAGTTACGCTATATTCATGCCCATATGCATGTATACATATACAATGCACATATATACAGCATTTTAAAACGAGTTCCCACTGCTTATAGCTACGCAATACGAAGTGAACGTTCTCGAAAGGGAATGTACACTGTTACTAACATAACCTCGGTTCCCTGAGAGTAGGGAACGAGTATTGCGTAGCCTGTCGTGCTATTACGCTTGGCTCAGGTGCTGTCGCTTCAGTCGATTTAACCTGATTCTATGGCGAAATTGTCTGCTTATATAGGCATAACCTACCCCCATTCTGGCGGGTTCTGACGCCCTGGGTGCGAAGCTACCCGATTGGTTCGCGCCATAGGTTTGTGCTGTGTAGCTGCACTGCGTTTTAAAATAATGGCTTCAATGTTCTCGAGAAAAGGGAGTTTTCCCACTGCGTATAGTTACGCAATACTCGTTCCCTACTCTCAGCCTTTTGAACATGATTTAAGTCAGCGGCCACAGATATTATCAGGACCTGGGGCCTCATTTATAAATGTTGCGTACGCACAAAAGAAGGCGTACACCGCTCTCTACGCAATAATTGGTATTTATAAAAAGCAAACTTGAGCGGGAAAATGTGCGGTCCTTCACGCAAGCTCTGACCCAGGCGTACGCACAAAAACGGGTGAAATGAGAAATGGCGACACCGTCGGCAGATGGAAGAAACACGTGAAAGTGTGTGAAACTGTAGACCGTTGTGTAAAATAAATGGCAATACTGCCTCTCATAAATAACACGAAGACTTCACAAAGCAAGTCTTACAATCAACAGCCTACACGAATACCCGTTTGATTGATCTGAAACAGAAATGCAAATTAATATTTCCAAAAAGAAAAGTCAAATATGTTCTGCAATAATATTGGCATGTTATACAATTCATCCTCATAAATAAGATGGTAAACAGAACGAAATAATGTACAAAACTGATATTCTCGCCAATGTGTCCGTCTGGCGGAGCAGATATAGATGCAATTAGATAGTCAGTCAGATAGATATATAATTAGGGAGATATATAGCATAGATAGATTTATAGACCGATAGATAAATAGTTGTATTATTTGTCCTCTGGGGAAAGTTGTTTTCATACTAAAAATGTCTTCATCAGCTACGGAATCATGGTATTCATGCATATGCCTTTAGTTTGTTTTATTTTTGATAAAATAACGTATGACGTAGACTATGTCTCAACCATTCAGAAAGCTGCAAGAAATTACATTTGCGCTGAACTAATTCCCATTTCCAAGTAGATTATAACCAACATCTGTAGCTTGTCAGATGCAATTAAATGGATGGAAATAAAATGCCCCATCACAATGCGTAATGACGCACAATGGCTGATCTTGCGCTCTTAGAAGATGTGGCAAATGGAAGGATTCGGAGTGAACGCATCTTCAGACAGCAAGAAGATTTGCTGGCAAATGAGGACGAGTGGCTCATGAGCCGGTTCCGGCTTCCTCGAGCTGTCCTGTTGGACCTCTGCGGTCTTTTGGCCCCCGCGTTACAGAGGAGCACTCGGAGGAACCATGCCGTGCCAGTCCCACTTCAAGTCCTAACAACACTAGGATTCCTGGCGACTGGCACTTTTCAGAGGGAATTGGCTGACAGGTCAGGCATATCTCAGCCGACCCTTAGCCGGATAATGCCAGACGTTTTAAAAGGCATAATAGCTTTGTCCCATGAGTGCATAAAGTTTCCATACACGGCGGGTGAACAGGCAAACAAGAAAGCTCAATTTGCAGCTATGTACGGTTTCCCAAACGTTATCGGTGCTATTGACTGCACTCATGTTGCCATAAGGGCACCGAATGTGAATGAAAATGCTTTCATTAATCGAAAGCATTTCCATTCGATCAATGTCCAAATTATTTGTGATGCAGACATGTTGCTCACTAACGTAGTAGCTCGGTGGCCTGGGTCAACCCATGACTCGTTCATTTTAAGACACAGCAGTGTTGGGCGCAGACTCGAGGCTGGTGCTGTGCGTGATGGCTGGCTTCTAGGTAGGCTACGTTTGATTACTAGACATTTTACTGTACTTCAAAGTCTTAACCCTTTCACTATCCTTGCAGGGGACAGTGGATATCCCCTCAAACAGTGGCTGCTTACACCTTTCCTCAATCCACATAATGCAGAGGAAAGGCACTACAACATGTGCCACAGCCGAGCTCGCGCTATAGTGGAGCGCACCATCGGCCTGTTTAAGGGCAGATGGCGCTGCCTCGACTGCACTGGAGGGAGGTTATTGTACACTCCTGAAAAGGTGTCCAAAATCGTGCTGGCATGTGCTGTGCTACACAATGTGGCACAGCTTAAAAACGTGCCTCTACCCCCTGACGCCGATTGCTGTGTTGCCCCCGACCCTGACCCCCATCCCCAGGCATTTGAGCCAAATGCTGCTGCTGTGCGCCAGCGTTTGGAAGTGATGCGTCGCTTGTAAAGAACAACAAAAGGTGTGGAAAAAATATATTATTTATTCAAGAATTCCCTCATTGTGCTGTTTATTTCAGTTAGGACAGTCTTGATTTCACCCAACTCCTTTGCCACCTCTCTGACTGAGTTAATGACTTCCCTCTGCATTTCAAGGACTGCATCGGTGAGGACACGCCCGCTGCTGGAGGGTTGAGAGCCGCGTGCCGTGGAGACGCTGGGCACAGACGGCTGCTCAGCTGCAGCCTCTGAACTAGACGCTTTTTTGCCTCGACTTTGATGTCTGACCATTTCTTTTTTATTTCGGCCACAGTCCGAGGTTGTGAGGCTACAGCATTTACAGCGTCTGCAACCTTTTGCCACTCAAGTGCCTTTTTGGCATTAGTAATGCCCACACTGCCCTCCAAACAACATTTTTCTTCTCTTTTCCACCTCGCCAACGATAACTTCTACTTCACATTGAGTGAAGTTACGTTTTTTTGATTTCCTCTCTATGTTTGCCATAATTTCACAATCTATGAATATTAACTTGTGGGCGTTTCACGGACTATTTATGGGCAACTATGGGCGTGACATGAAGCAAAAGCTGCGCTACATTTAGAATTGATTGGGATTTATTAAGGAAAAAATGCGTAGGATGTGCGTGCGCACGGTTTTATAAATCCGAATATTTCTGTGTGTACGCACGTCCTATGTTTCATCCGTACGCCACTTCTGACGCAAAACCTACGCAAAGTTTTATAAATGAGGCCCCAGGGCTTTTCTTCACATTTACTGAATTAAAAGCATTGAGCCTGAAGATCAATGCTGAAATGCTGATTATCCATAAGTTAAGACTCAATTCCTGGATTTCTTTGCTAAAATCCCAAATTATCAAAATAACAATAAAAAAATTTGAGAGCATTTGCAAATGCAATATCAGAGTTAAAACCATCTAACATAACAGTGAACAGTGCTGCTGTTTAAATTGTGAAGGCCTGCTATCATTTTCGTACTCGCCCAAGCTGAACCAGAATTTTCTTTTTCTCCAATTCTACTTTGTAGTTTTTTTATATTTTTTAATCTTCAACTCTCTTGTAATTCGTTACATTTCATATAGCGCTTTTCTAGGTACTCAAAGTGCTTTACATAAGGAAGTTGAATCTCCATCTGCCAATGGACAAATTTAGCTAGGATGCCGTGGTTAAACCCCTACTCTTTTTCCGAAGGACATCCTGGGATTTTTAATGACCACAGAGAGTCAGGATCCCGGTTTAACCACTCATCCAAAGTACGGTGCACTTTGACAGTTTTAGGGGCTTTTGCACCTGATAGTTCTAGGAACTAGTCCCAGAGAACAGTCGACTCGGTACCAATGTGTTATTACACCCCAGGTTCATTTTAAGCCGGAGTTCTCCTTTAAGAGGCCCATCTATCACTGTTTTCCATGTTCGTTGAGTTAGTTTGTGGTGTAAATATATAGGTTATAATCTGTGTGTTTACACAGCCTTTTTAAAAATGGCGAGTTCTGGTGTTTCGCGTGTGTTCGGGCTATCAGCGTACACTAACGTCACGGATAGTTCCTATAGTGCTGGTTTAGACCTTACTCTGAAGCAGGAGCTAAATTAGTTCCTTTAAATGAGTTCCTATAACTAAAATAGTTCCCAATCCCTGCTGTGCGAATGCGCCAAAATCCGGGTACTTTTGCCAATAGTTCTAGGAACTATGAAAAGGCTCCTCCGGTGCGAAAGCCCCTATAATATCCACATCACTTTACTTGGGTGTTAGGACCCACACAGACCACAGGGTGAGCGTCCCCTGCTGGCCTCACTAACACCTCTTCCAGCTGCAACCTGGTTTTCCCAGGTGGTCTCCCATATAGATACTGACCAGGCTCAATCCTGTTTAGCTTCAGTGGGCAACCAGTCTTGGGCTACAGGGTGACATGGCTGCTGGCAACTATTTTGTTGCCATTTGCAATCAGAGGTTGCTCCCCGTTTAGAGTTTTTTTTATAAGCAAGATTTAAAAGATTTAGTAACCCATGGTTTATTATTAGAATGTTAATTTATTATTATTTATTTTCATGTCCCTGCAAAAAGCAACATATGAGCATGTTACATCCACCAGTGAATCCAAATCATCACCACAGGACTGTGTAAAAATGTCCCAATCAGTATACAGCTGTAACATTCCTGCAAGCAGGACACAGTTTCTTCTGACCATACTCTTATGTCCTTGATCTTTGATCCTTGATCAACAGTATGATTAGAAGAAACTGTGTCCTTCTTGCAGGAATGTTCGTGGATTAGGCAATGAGTTTCTTGAGTAAAAGGTCAAATTATTCTGTAAGGATTTTCTTATTTTTTGATTTCCACAGCTCAAATTATTTCTGTTTCTATTTCATCTGTTTCAGGTATGACAAACTGTTCTGTGAAGCAGATCCCTAAATGAACCGGAGCAGAGTATCCTAGCTGTGGCATAGAGCACAATGACGGCACAGTCAGATGTTCACTGATGATTGGAGCTGGGTAAGAAACAGTATTGCCATTTACAAACCTGAAGTTAGCAACTGGCTAAATAACTATTGTGTTATCCACTCACTTTTGTTAGACACTGCTTATGATCAGTTATTAACTCTAGTGTTGTGCCATATGAAATGGTTGAAATCACTAAATAGTTTCAGTACACTATTGTATTGTACACTATTGTACAGTAAATGTAAAGCATTTTTCTGTTTTGTTTCAAGCAAAGCTCAGCAAGGCTCCATTTATTTGATCAAATGTATGTGATTCCTTTGATAAACTGTGATACTTTTTTTTTCATTCTAACATTATACATTTATTTAATGCATTTAAAAAAAATTGTACTGACTCCAGACTTTAGAATAGTAGTGTACTTGTAATGTACACTACTTTGTTGTAAATATTGACAAAGCCCACATTTAATTTACATATTATAGATCTAAGCTACATAACAATGGTACTTTGCACAAATGAAGCAGAAGTGGATTTAGCAAGGAGTCAGTGTAGAAAAGGACTTTTATACCTCCTCAGTCAGTCAGTACAACACACAATTAAGTGTGTGTAAATGTGGGGTGGTCTGATGTAAATTTAAGCCTCTCTACCCATAAAGTCTGGTTTACACCAACAGTAATTTAAATCACTGGAGTTTGCAGTCTCTGTACTAATAGATGTAAGCAGTCTATATCTGCCTGTGTCCAGTCTGCAATCTTGGTAGTCGTTTATTGTGAGATGCTGCAAAAGACACAAGATGTGAGTACAACGGTTAATGACGCCCGTCTAACGCTTTTACATTGAAAAAAAATGGAAAAGTAGTGCAGTGGAATGGAAAAACACATTCTGTGTGAACAGCCCCTAAAAGTGACTGCAGTCTGTTTGCTAGTGATGTTTGTGTATGGGGTCAGAATGACTCTGTCAGATGGTTTGCTTCTCCTGTCTTCATTTTATGAGAAGTGTTTAATCCCTCCGTTGGCCGTAAGATCGTAAGCTTTTTGGTAATATAATGGATCTAATCCCCTGACTGCTGATGAATTTGATCAGGGGCATTGCCTTCAAAGCAATTTCTCTGCTCTCCCACTAGGCTTGGGTATCGAGTATCGATTTGAACCGGGACTAGCTTTGCGATTTTCCCGGTATCGTTCAAAAGTTTAAATTTCGATTGCTCTCTCCTCGCCAGATGACGAAGGTTTTACAAGTTGTTTCTTATTGTTTATTTGCTATTCTGCACTAGGTTAGCCCATCAGTGGGAGCACGGTAACATGTTTAAGTACCTGCAGCATCATACACTCATGTGTAAATGTGTTTTCATGAGGTTTTCAAAAATAAAGCCCTCTTGAGGAAAGTGTACCCCTGTGAAAATATATTCATCATTTATAATATTTATATTCAAGTTCATAGATTTGATATTTATATTGTAGTTGAAAACAACCCTGTGAGAAATTCATAGTAAAGTTCATAAAAAGTAAAAAGTTAATATCCTAAACTTTTTTGACCCTGCCTCTTAAAAGAATTGGAATCGAGAATCGTTAGGAACCGGAATCGAAACAAGAAATCGAAATCGGAATTGGAATCGTTCAAATTCAAACTATACCCAACCCTATCACCCACTGCAAGAAGAGGTATGCCTTGAAACACTGGTTTATCACACAGACTAGTTTAAAGACCTTTGACTAGTGCATTTGATTTGCTGAGGGTATGCGTTTAATTTTAAAAAAATGTAAAAAAATTTTTTTAAAGATACCAAATAATGTGCTGTCATAATATACAAAAATGCTGTCATCCTGGAAATGTCCTTTATAACCCAGTTTTTTTTTGTTACCTCAAACAAGAAAAGATGGATTTTGGGATGTACAGAACTTTCTTCCCATAAAGTGATGTATAGACCAACACTATTGTCAAATACTTAGGCCCTGTTCACACCTTGCATTACGATGCGTTTTGGACGATCGGATCACAAGTGGATGACCTACTCTCCGCCTACTGATCTAATGTGTAAACATTATGAGAAGCGCACTAGCCAGACAGGATTTAAACTTTGTCGGCTGAAGACGCAAGTTTGATTTGAAGATAAAAAAATGTAACAAACACTTTATCTTACCATTCCTGATTTCTAACGCACTGAAGGCCCTGATATACTTCAAGCAAAACCGTAGAATGAACTGCTGTGATGTAATATAGAGAGTTCGAAACCACGAAAAATAATTTGGCCGTGACTACATCAGGGTGTTCACCGTGTTCGGTGTGGTCTTGCAGCTATCAGAGCAGAAACGAAAACTGCTTGTAACCGAGTTTAGTTGTCCAGGGGAAGAAGGATGAGGGAAACGGCGAACATTTAAAGACTTAAATTATAAAATAAACAAACACAAAACGAAAGTAAAAGCGGCAGCCCCTTACGGACGACTGCCGCACACACATAAACAAAACATAACATAAAATAGTTTTACTTTCTCGTCCTTTACTGTCGTCACTCCTCCTTTTATGCTTTCAAAGCTCCTCCGTGAGAGATACGAGACCGGTGTAGCGCGCAGGTGGCACTTATCATCAATCAGGATACCAGCCTACCAGCCTCGCACCACTCTCTCACCCTGCTTGCCACACTGCTGCTCTGAGTGTCTTTCTGTCAGATCAGGTCATGTTCATATGTAAATTGGTTGAGCTTATTTCTACCATTAGAAAGATCTGAAAAAACCCATACATTTACCCGCCCATAGACCCCTACCCTCAAAGAAATCACGACAGAATTGGTTGAAAGTGGACAAAAGAGAACGATTAAAACACAGGTGTAAACGAGGATGTGTCTCCCTCGTCTACATATGATCCGATGAACACATCTTAATACCAGGTGTAAACAGGGCCTTACTTAAACCCCCATATATAGTAAGACATACCCTCCAGTTTTTCTGCAATAATTATGACAAAGCTGCTTGTTTTAAATCGTTTTTTTTAAATGGCAACTGGAAATTAAATGGAAATAATAGTTATTTTGGGGAAAAGCCTGGTCATTAATTGAGATTCATTAGCACACACTAGCAAAAAATACCAGTGGTTTTAAGGTGCTCAGAGACACTGCAACAAGCAGTTTTCCTCCAGGGATGATATAGTCCTTGAAGTGTTCTTTTTCACAACAATCGCCTACATTTCACAGTATGTGGAGCACAAGAGAAGCTGCATATTTTAAGTTTGAATATTAAGCTCAATAACCACAAAAAGCTCACAGATCTTTTTTTTTTTACATTTTTTTTTATTTTTTTAAATTCGGCATACTTAAGATGTGATTCATAAAAATTGTCCATGACCCCATCTGCATTTCTGGTGAAAAAAACCCACTAAACAAGGAGAATAATAGTTTGAGTCATCTCTCTTGTCAGTCAGGTATCTTCATGAATTGCACACCTCAGCTCTTTCAAGCTGTCTTTAGTGTTGCTCTTAATTGCATTCATGTAGAAACCAGTGTTAATCGACTACATGTACTAGTCAAAGTTGTTTTTCTCAGGGCCTTCATGGTGCTTATGAACAGGTGTGTTGATTAGATCATGAATCACAGCCAGAAGGAGATCTTTGCAACATCTGCTCTTTGATCCTCTTGCATTTCCAGCTATTAACTCTGGATTTGCACCATAGCAGGAGAGTAAATTGCACTGTACCTTTGTCTAATATCAGATCAAACCTGCCTTGAGGTTCAGTCCTAGTGCATCTGATTGGCTGCGCTTCAGCCTTACTCTCCTGATATTACACCAATATGAAGGTGTAATTTTAAGACTTGACCCCAGATGCCGTGTGTGTGTACGTTTATGTGTGCATATTCTCTATAACTGCCGGGAGTTCTTCTATGCTTCCTTTCTAATGAGAATTAGACTAAATTACATCCAGTGCATTATTATTAGCTTGTCAACTGTGCTTATTATGGGCTGCATCTGTTACACAGGGGGGAATCCCTGTGATGTCCCTCTGGCAGTATTTTTTTCTCTAATGAGCCTAATAATGTAGCTGCTTCGCACCGGAACAAAGGGGATCGGTGTGTTTTTCGTTTCATTGGTTTACTTTTTTCATTTATTTTCACCCATCCTTTAGCTGGCAGGTCTGGTATCAGTAATAAGCTCCTTTTGAAGCTGCTAATTGCCCTTGGTTCGTCCCCAGGCTGATCAGCCGTTCAGAGTAGTTGAAATGTCCAGAGTTTAGTTAGATCTGACACACCTGAGCTCAAACACATGACTCACTTCTCAGTGCTGGCCAGAGGGCAACACATTTCCTTGGCATTGGACTTGTACTATTTCTGCTGTTGTTGGAAGATCAGACTATGTCCTCGACTATGAGCACGCCGACACTTGACCCTGACCATTGTGCCATGAAGTAAGTATTGCAAGAATTATTCAAGAACATTGCAGAATATTCTTATTTTACGCTAAGAAAATTTTGCTACGCTTTTTCAAATTTCCTTAAAGACAAAATGAACATTGATCTTATTGACTTTAACCATTATTGTGTACAATTCCTCATTGCGTATTATTCTGAAATGTTTTTATAATTTTTTCATCAAAATGTGTTAACGTCGTTAACCACCTCTAAATCGACACGTGGATGGGGAAAAAACTAATCAACAAAAATATTAAATCAAATCCTGATGGATAAAATATGTCTGTTTTACCAAAATGAATTACTCAAAAGCATTAAATCTTTTTAGTGCTAAATGCATTAAATAAATATGTAGATTTATGTTGTCTTAAAGGGAATAATGATGGTTTGTGTATACTGAAAAAAAACATCAGCTAACATTTTTCTAGTTCTCAGTTGTAAAGATTGAAGAAAGAAAGTCGGTCATTAAGCGGTCACCGCTAGTTTGGTTGCCATGATCCAGGGCTGGATTCTGACTGCCAATTTAGCCAGGGATTTCTGTTATGCTAACAATTTTGTGCAGCTGTTTGCAGACAGTTGGCAAATTGTAGTCTACAGCTCCAACCAACCAATGAGTGACAAAAGACTTCAACATGGGTGTAACAGCCCCTCTGAGTCTTGCTCTTCTTTTCCAGAAGCCATATTGTGTATGATCAAAATCTTACCTCAGGGGAGTTGAGGTAATTTCTTTCCTGTGTTTGGTTTGAGATGTACGAGCTAGCGCAATGGCTCATATTTGAGGTATTCTGTGATTAATATGTTGTGTAATAGAGCAGGAAATCCTATTCCCTGTGGCATTTCAAAATGCGGTTGGATACCGTTTAACCCTTATTACTTTTCCTTAAATAGGTCTTAGATTCGCTATTTGTTTCTTTCACTGCCAAACCCTTGTCACAAAACCTTTCAGGTTTGAAAGAAGTTTCATAGTGGATTAAACATGCATATTAGTAAATACCCTGTGGTTAGATTTGTCACTGTTTCCCTTTCTAAGATTTTCTAATTCTAAAGCCAACATTTAAAGTTTTCATTCTCTTTAGTACAATCGATTGTGATAAACATAACTTACTCATTGTAACATGTAGTATAAAAAAATAAAAAAATAAAAAATAAATAAAATTTCATCAGTGGGGCTCCAGCTCCTCTCTGCATTGTCTGGTATTGCATGAAGAGCCTGTGGCAGGCCGGAGTAAGGAGGACAGGCGTGCAGTCTCAGGAGCAGGTCTGTGTGGGTTGTGGTGACAAATGAGCTGAAAGCTTGGTATTCATTGCACCCAGCTCTCCTGTGCCAGCCCTGTCCCCCCTTCACTGACGGCCTTTCATGTGTCAACAATACCTCCCACTGTTCCCTGAGCTCAAGGTGCCAGCAGAGGACAGCACCCTGGGATGGTGCGACCTAAGACTGGGCGGTAAGACTGTATATACCGTGCGATCATAGACATGTCAACCAGTAGAGATTCACTGTCTTTCACACCGTGGTAGATATATTATTAGTGGGCTAGACTGCTACATAGACTGCTTTCTTTCCTGTGGCGATTCCTTGCGGTGGCGACTTGGGGAACAGCAGTAGCCACGTGTGTGCGAATTTGTTTGTGTTTTTGTATCTCGTCTATGATGTTTGAACTAGCTGCGGGAATTTAGGAGTATCCGAATATCTAGGAATTAACATGGATTTGTTCAACACGTTGCTTATGAGCATGCTTACTCTTGGGACTGTTGTGAACCATCGTCAAACCAACTCGTCTCATTGACTGCAATACAGTCGGGACTTCCTCATCCAATGCAATAGTTCAGCACTGTGGACCTTTTGCGATGAAATTCCACCAGAGATTCGCAGGTGCGGGGCAGGTGCAGTGGACGAGGCCGTTGTGACAGCAACGGGTCGGGTGAGAAAGCGTGGCTGGAGGGAGGAGTGCGATGGAGGCTACACAATTTGGATTGAGCCGCCTGCCACTTCCCTCGCTCATCCTTGAAAACGTGCCATCATTAAGGAACAAAGTGGACGAACTGCAGGCAAATGTTAAATGCATACCGAGAACATGACTTGGGCCAGGATCTTGAAATTGATGGCTTTGGCCAGCCTATTCGGTTACACAGAGATTCACAGTTGACTGGCAAAATACAAGGAGGGGCAATATACAACTCCTGCTGGTGCAAAACTATCGTAGTTCGGGAATCTATCTGTAGCCCACATATCAAACTTTAATCTATCTCACTGCGTCAGTTTTATTTGCCAAAAGAAATTCCCCACCTTTTCATTACACTGGTCTATATCCACCCAAGAGCCAATCCGGCAGATGCTGTAGCTGAAATCACCAAACTTGTTCACCGTTTACAAAATATTTCCCCCAATGCTCCGCATTTTATACTTGGTGATTTTAATACGTGTAGTCTTAAGAAACACCTCAGGCACTTTCATCAATATGTAAGCTGTCCTACTAGACATGGACAAATTCTAGATCTGTGCTACGGTAAAGTTAGAGATGCCTATAAATCTCATGCAATGTCACCCCTGGGGTCTTCTGACCATAGCTGTCTTTCTGGCCCCGATCTATCAATCAGCCCTTAAGAGAGGCAAAGTTGAGCGTAAAGAGGTCTCTGTATGGACAGATGGCGCTATTAAAGAATTGTATGGCTGCTTTCATAGTACCAATTGAGATGTCTTTAAGGACTCGTTCACTGATCTAGAGGAACTAACTTTCACTGTATCAAGTTACCTCAGATTTTGTGAGCAAATGATTATTCCCACAAAGATCTTTACATTATACCCCAATAATAAACCCTGGGTGAGTAGATCACTTAAGCACATTCCTAATAAGAAAAAAAAAAGCTTTTCAACAGAATGACATGCATAAAAAAGAGACTCAAAGGTTGGTGAAGAATGAAATAAAATTGGCCAAAATCCAGTTTAAGGACAAGGTGGAAGATCAGCTGAAGAATGGCAATGCTTACTGTGCTTTGAGAGGGATTAAGGCTATGGTGGGAATGAGTGATAAGAAAAAAGGGGTAGCTACATCTGACAAACCTGACTCTGATTTGGTGGAGGAGTTGAATCAGTTTTATCTAAGATTTGACTCCCATGAATTTAATGATGATCTTGCTGAATTGAGTCGAGGAAAGTCTGATTTTGATTGATGAGACAGATGTCTGGAAGACTTTCGAGCTGATGAGACAGATGTCTGGAAGACTCTTGAGCAGACGGGCATAAGGAAGAGCCAGGGGCCTGACCGCATTAGCGGCCGATTGCTTAAAATGTGTGCTCTGTTCCTGGGCAGTATTTTTAAATTTATTTTGCAACCCTTGCTATCACAAAGTAGAATCCCAGGGATATGGAAAGAATCAGTAGTGGTTCTAGTGGCAAAAGTTCCCTCTCCAAAGGTGATGAATGATTATCGTCCCGTGGCTCTGACCTCTCCGGTGATGAAGGGTTTTGAGCGTATTGTAACGAGGAGTTTACTTTGCATGACTCAGGGCATGATTGATCCACTACAATTTGCATATCTACCAAGTAAGGGGGCTGAGGATGCAACAGCAACACTGCTGGATTTTGTTACTGGACATTTAGAGGGCAAGAAGTAGTGGTCGACCGATATGGGTTTTTTGATGGCCGATGCCGCTATCTTAGAGAGCAGGGTATAAATATAAATATACGATATAAAGCCGATTTATATATATATATATACATACACACACACATACACACACACATACACACACACACACACACACACACACACACACACACACACACACACACACACACACATACATACATACTATATATACAGTATATATATATATATATATATATATATATATATATATATATATATATACACATACATAATACACCCTTCACCATACCTAGAGATTGGCATGGGGTACTTTCCATAAGATCATCTTTCAATGCAAATCAAACCAGCTATTAGGGTAACTGAAATAAAACCATGCCAATCTCTAGGTATGGTGAATGGTGTGTGATGAGGTTGGTCTATTTTAATTCCAAAGGCTAAGGGAACTTTATCAGGATGCATATTATCCTGGATCCATGAAATAACTGGCCTTTAAAAATAAAAATCTGCCTGTCTCTATGGGAGTTTAACATAGGGGTGTCCTGACTTATGCACCCTGTATTTTAAGGAAGAACATTTATTTATTTATGATACATTATTCAATCACAAAGAAAATTGGTGTCCTTAAAGGTTGGATTTTTCCTCATTTTTTAAATTAAGGCATTAAGATCAATTTCCAAAAGATGATTTTTTTATTCCTCTTTTTAGGCAACTTTAGCATGGGTGTCCTAACTTATTCACATCACTGTATAAATACACACACACTTTATATTTATATAAATCAATATTTAAAATTATTTAAAATAAACATGCTTAGGCCCTATACTTTAGATGGCAACTTCTTGAATCTGCAATCCTATTACAGAATTTTTCACAAATAAAGTAATTGTTTAAAAATATATGGATATGTGAATAAAAAGGAAGTAAACACTGTAACAGGGCACTCAGTATTCTGGTAATCTGGTAATTAATCAGTAATCACTGATAATCATATTTTTTCAAATAAAGACTTTTTTTTTTTACTTTGACTTTTGACAAGGTAACGCTAATTTTACATACAGCACACAGTGAAAACGACATGAATATGACACAGTGGGCCACTGGATATAGCACAGCATATTTTAAAATGAAGGATTTAAAGTTTTTCAATCGACTCTCCTGTGAAGTTGATCTTCTTTTCGCATTCACTCACTTCACACGACCGTCATTCGCAGTAACACGTTTATGCAGGCTACAAATGCATACTTCACAAGATATCACAGCTGGATTCGATTAAATCTGCAAGGTTTGTGAGATTAAATGTTTATTGGATATTCAGAGATTTGTTTAAATTATGTAGATGCGCATTTGCTGAATGTTGATGGTAAATGAGAAAGTATTTTAGCCTGATTGTTTGCCTTTTCGGTTACAAATAATATAAAAGCAAACGTATTACTTTTTCGCAAACCATCTACTTTCTTTGACCACTTCTGTAGCCACCGGTTCTGTCCTAACAAAGTATTAGATCTGATTGACAGAGATCGTAAACTAATGAAGACTGAGAATGTGAGTGAGCGCTGTGTGATCAGGCGCTGCCATTCTCTTCTCAGGTGCTTGTGTTCTCAGCGCCGCCCGTCAAAATAAAAGGGTGCAACGCTGTCAAAATAAAAGTCCCGCTTCCAACACATCGGCCTATCAGAAAAACTTATCGGCCAATGCCGATATTTTATAAAAGCCAAATATCGGCCGATATATCGGCCGTGGCGATATATCGGTCGACCACTAGCAAGAAGACACACCCACGCTTGTGTTTTGTTGACTTTTCATCAATGTTCAACTGTATGCAGTCCCATATTTTTGCTCACAGACTATTGCAATTTCCTGATATTGACTTTGGTACAATATGCTGGCTGGTTGATTTCCTAACTATGAGGTCACAGAGGACCCGGGTAAATAAAACTTTATCTAAGGCGGCGGCCCTCATGTGTTCAACGGTCACCTCAAAGGTGTGTTTTCTCACCACTTTTATTTGTGCTCTACTCCAATGTCTGTCAGAGTATTTTTGAATCAAGGCATATTATCAAGTATGCTGATGATTCTGTGATAATTAATCTTCTGCAGGATCACTAGGTGGGCCATGGACCAGTTTTGGACAATTTTATCAATTCTAGGAAACATGTTATTTTCCTGGCCAAGAAAGAATAACCTTTTCCAGCTAAAGTAAATCAAGTACTAGCAGGGTAATAGCATAGGTAGCTAGATCAAGATGTTTAAGTGACTTTGATATTTTTGTGAGTGGCAAACACATAGACAATAAAGTGTGAATATAATGGTTTAATAAACGAAACTAAGGTAGGCTACACAAACAACTAAACTTAGCAAAGATTGTTTACATAATCAAGAAAGTAAAGAAAAGTGAAGAAAGAGAGAAAGAAGAAAAGAGAATGGCAAGATTACAATCAGTTAACCACAACCTATGAGAAACATCAAAGAATCAGGATCACCTTAAAGGGGCACAATAACTTAGTTAGAACGCATCTAAAGGCTGCAAATGGGTACTTGCATTGACTTTGGTTGCTGAACAAATCCAGATGCAGGAGATTCTTGATGATTTTGTCAGGAGTGCGTTGAAGCGTTCGTTTGGGTTCTTGGGGTGGTCCACGTTGAGTCCAAAGAAATTAACTTGGACCACGTTGAATCCAAAGAAGTTAACTTGAAGATGAAGTTAACGGAAGAAGACAGGAGGATGGTGTCTCAAAGAGATTGAGCCAAGATCTGAACTAATCAGACACTACAAAGGTCCTCTCAGTTCACTTCTATTTGGTGAGATGACCAATCAAAGATGACTGGGAGAAAGTCTTTGTTCCATCTTATCTCCATTTGCATGTTAATGCTGGCATGGAGAATTTGTGCAGTCTTTACACAAAACTATGGTAAAAATATATATATATATATCATGATGCAATTTATCTTTAAAGGATCATGACATGGTTTTGTTTTTTGTTTTATGTTCCCTTAGGTACAATTATAGTATTACTATAGTTTTTTGGACAAAAAACTTTTAAAATTTAAGGATTTATGACCTTTTCCCACCCTGTTTCCCATCCTCTGATTCAAACAGTCTGTTTTGGGGGTGTTTCCCCTTTAAGAGTTCAGTGTTAACGCCCAGTGTTATGATTGGCTAACGTTAGTGCTTACACATAAATTATTAATGCCCCCTAAAAAGAACATGTGCGGATTCTGCCGAACTGTTTACATTAGTAGTGGGTGCTGCCGATTGATGCTTGCAAGGCGATGGCTCTTGCAATGATACAACCCTATATGTTTGATCCAGAATCCGATGAGGAATCAGAAGAAAATTAAGCATCACCACAACAACTAAGAATGGATCAGCCCGTGTCCACATGGAAAGTGTGAAACTATTTTAAATTAATATGTCATTTGTAACCCGAGACACTTGAAAACGGGTTATTGTTGTGTTATCATCCTATAATTTGCTAACAGTTGAACATTATTTGTCTAAGTGGGTCGGTCAGTTTGACATCCTACATCTTTGAATACGGGGCCTGCCCTGAACATGACAGACTCTGAAAACAATATGCAAGTAAACTAAGTAAAAACACTGTGATTATTCATAATGAATGAAACTGCAATTAACGTTTTAAAAAGTAGTTTTAAGATGAAATGCATTACTTACAGTTTGCAACGTCGTTGTTTGCCCCAGAATAGTCGGTATGGTCTGATCTTTAAGCAAAAGTTTTCTGGCAAAGCCAGCATCATAGGCCTACTGCGATTTTGTTCTCAAAACAGTCTTCCTTGAAAGGTAGAGAAGACAGCTTAAATTAATGTATTCAAACATTTTGTTTGTCCACAGCCAGGAACAGCACATCTGCGTGGCGTCGCGATTTTCTTGTAAACAGACCCACTCGCTGCACTTCGACTGAACACCTGTGGGCGCGACAACGATGCATTGACGTGAAATGAGGCGTAGTCGTCTTGCTCTTGAGGCAGTCATATGCAAACGACTGGTAAGTCACTTTGTACCGTGATGTCACTTCGTACCATGGATCCCCAACGAGCTGTATTTAGAGCTTGATTAAATAAATTGTTCGTTTATAATGGGGAGGACGTCTTAAGCCAGTGGTCTCAAACTCACGGCCCGCCGGCCATTTGAGGGGTGAAATTTTGTGGCCCCCATACTTGACATTAAAGTTTAATGTTAGTGCGGCCCGTCATTCCGTGTGCCACGTGTTTTTTTTATTTTATTTTATTTTATTTATTTATTTATTTTTTTTATCCCTTATGGGCTACCATAGATAGTCTCGTGACAGCTTACGTTGGGTTTGTTGTCAATAGTTGTCATAGACAACCGCAAAGTACAAACATACTGCGCCTGGAAAAACTGACCGCGCTTGCCGCACGCCTACATTTAAATAAGGAACTTGAGCACGCAAAATATGTGAGCGCGATATGTGTACCACCAATCAGGCCACAAGCTACTGGTAGCTCGCGAGCGACGTGTTGGAGACCCCTGCTCTAAAACAATGTGAGAATAATCATTTTGAGCTTGTAATATGTGTCCAACAGGTTGATAAGAAGGTTTCCTTTGATTTGTGCAAAGTCAGTAATTTGCCTGAGACACTATACATGCTTAGAAAGAATTCAATAAGACAGGCAGACATGACTGCAAATATTTGTATTTCAAAAGCAATAATTGTTTTTCTAAGTATAATAAAAGGAAATGTGCCTTCCAAAAAAACATTCAATATCATTAATGTGTTGTATAAAGAAAATAAAAAAGGACATGAGCAAATATAAGTATCACAAAGATGTGTTAAAAAAAACATTCTAAGTATCTAAGTATACTAAGTATCACATACTAAGTATCACAAAGATGTGTTATAAGGAAAAAACAAAGAAAGTTTGTAAAATGAACTTCAACTGTCAGAAGGACAGCTCATGGAGAACCAATCATGAACAGAAAGGAATGTTCAAATTCAGAGGAACAGTTCAGAAGAAACTTTATTAATAAAGATTGAGAATATTGGATCAGTTGTGCTCCTTTTTTTGGAATACTTGAATACTATTTTTGTGGAGTACTTGATGCGGCCCAGCCTGACCCAGACTCTACCTCCAGCGGCCCCCTGTTAATTTGAGTTTGAGACCCCTGTCTTAAGCTATGAAACTTGCAGGAAGTTTTAATAGTACAAAGACCTCTTATATACAAAAAGATCAAGGCAAATTTGGTTTCTCATGTAATGACCCCTTTAACATATTGTACACCATTGATTATAAAATCAAAAGAGGATTATTATGATACCAAGAAATAGGGGATTCGAAGACATTAAAGCAGTGATACATACAACATCTTTGGGTATCAACATTGGAAGCTACTCTAACATAACTAAAGAATCATAACTAGTTATAACTAATAAAACATAGGAGCATGCCTAAGACACAGGAGAAATACTATAAACATTTGGGAAAGTTTGTGTGTATGAATGGAGTAAGTGTCCTTGTGTATTGGAAGTTTATCTCTATAGTCTTTGACCAAATGGTTAGTGTTGTCTGGTCTCCTGTGCTGTCTTTGAGGGTTGCAGACACAGTCTCTTGGTGAGATCGTTCAGTGGAGCCGAGGTGATGACGGCCTTTGAAGAGAACTGATTTTAGGGCTGATGACAACAGGGGAGAGGGGGAAGGTTTTCTGATTACTAGGGCATTTGATCAAGGCCATTCGTTACATATGATCAAGAAACAAAGTAATGTAGAAACAGATCAAGACGAGGAAGACTTTGTTATTAAAGGTCCTTGCACAGGTCTGTTATTTTCTTATGCTTTTTTTCTTATTCTTGATCCTAAAAATGTCTCGCACAGAATCCTTGCACACTGAGCCAAATGCATATTAATTAATCTGTTGCAGAAAAAAATCGCGAAACAGTGCAAAATGGAGTCTTCAAGCATTGAGGATGATTTTATTGTCCTCTCTCTTCTTGAAATGAGAATACCATGAAATTAATACAATTATATTGATTAATTAGAAGATTACAGTTATACTTCTGTTTTTGGATTGACCAGGGCAGCTGTATGTGTCAAGGTCCTGATCCAGGTAGCAGGAAACAACTAAAGATGCGGAGAATCGATAGCAGCCTGCATTAGATGAAAGAGCAGCTCATGAATCAACATGATGAAGATTCAGAGGGGGCGTGACCAGCGTCAGGGCGTCGCTGTGACTGAGACAGCGCTAAGCGCATTCTAATGGGGACCGCTCTGCTGAGATGCTGTTTTTGAAAGCACTGCGTTTAATAAGTCAGCTCAGCTCTGTTTTCCTCAAAGGAGCCAATCGGCCACAGCTGTGGCTATGGGGACGGCACAATGTTAAACCCCATTCCTCCCTGACTCCTATTACCAGCTGTAAGCCCCTCTTAAAAAAAACATTTTCTTAAATCTAGCATGGTATGATGCTCTCTAGGACCTGGTGTACTCTTCCTTTAAGTCCGCTATGCCACTTGTTCAGAGAAGGGATTACAACCATGTTCCTCCTGTTTTTAGTTTGATCTCTGGATTATACAGAGCTCAGCCATATCTCCTGCATATTAGTGGATTTGAATGCAAATTATCCTTGTACACAGATGCACCCTGCACTGCGTTGGGCCCCCTGATCCAGATGCTCCATGCAGGCTTGATCAGATGCTTTGCAGTAGGATTCAGACAGCACTTTCTGAGTATGTCCCTGAATCTCAGAGAAACGGCATGTGAACTCTGCCTGTGAAAGCCAAAAAGATCAAATTATTTATAGCCTCAGCAAACAAGATGAGCTTCTTATCTTTCACGATGCAGTCAGACGCTGCTCTGCATGCTCTGAACAGAGGGTGCGGAGTCGACGTGGGGAAGACGAAGTAAAGGGGAAAGAGATTAGAAAGAGATGGAGCGCAGGTCTGTGAAACAAGTGCAAACTCTGCAAAGAGGATTAAACGGGAAGATTGGAAGAAAGAATGATTCAGTTGCTCTGATCTTCCATAGCAATGAATATTTCAGAAACTATATGAAATCAGGTTTCCACATAATACACATGTAGGCCAGGATGAAGGCGTGCATGTATGGCTACCATTCATCATGTCTGGGTCCTTTTGCTCAGTTCGTTAAATATGGAGTGTGTAGCAACATTTGGCACTTTGTTTGGGTTGATGGACTGACGTTTTCGTTCTCTGTTGACCTTAGTCTTCGCTGTAGTTTGGCAGTGGTGTGGACTGCTAATGATGGCATTGGCGTGTTGTCCATGCTAAACCCAGCACAGTAATTAGCTGTAGTGAGAGGCAGCGCTGTTCTGTGTATTGATTTTTATTCTTTGCAAAGATAAAATGCCAAAGAGAGAAGAGATGATATGAGTGAGAGGCTGCTGATTTGCGTTATGAGCTACGTTTACAAAGTAATGTGATTTCTTTCCCTAGTACAGAAACCACAGAAGCACAATATGGTTTGTGAAAGAGGAAAGATGTGTAGAGAATATTGAATTCTTTCTTTCCTGTTATACTTGTCACTATTGCAAGAACAGTAGTCACAATAAACTACCTTTTGGCTTTGCATCCTTATATTTTTATGCAGATTTTTAGATATTACATAACAAATGATGGATGTAAAAACCAAAATGTGAAAACTATCTAAAAAGAAAAAAACTTCTATGCTTTCTTGAGATGGATATCTTTTTTTATTTTGTAAGAAGACCACATAAAACTAAAGTGGAAACACAATGACCATATAAGTTACTAGATTTGCAGTTTTTAAAAAGGCATGTGACTTTTCCTCAACAGGTTATACGAATGAATAATTTATTCTTAAATGAAAATATTATCAGACCAGTATTATTATACATCATCTCATAAGCTTTCTTCAGATTATTTTTGTGATATTATGATTTTCTTGAAAGGGAATGTTATTGTTAAACCTTCGGAGTCTTGGGCTATTTTGGCCGTTTTTGAGTACTTTTTTCATTTTTTTATTTTTTTTATTTTGCGACATAAACAAATGTTTACCATACCAATGTTTGGTATCATTTTTTTTCAGCACAACATCACCTATATGACCAGACAATTAGTTTCTCACTTTGATGTACTGTATTAACATACTGGACCCAAAATCACAGCAAAAACACAAAATCCGAATAGAAAAATTATAGCTTTTCTACTACAAAAAACACAAACATGCTCAATGAAGCATTTTAAAAGGTTTAAAATGTAAACACAAGTTGTAAATGTCAAAATATACAGGTACAATTCAGATATACTCAAGCTATATACAAAAAAATATGATTTACAAAAAAAGCGGGTGTAGCCATAGGCTTTTCTTTTTCTTTTTAGCTTTACAAGTTTTTTTTAAAATTGTGCGCACAATTATTACTGGGCGATATGGCTGAAAACTGTATCACGATATAAGTGTTTCATATCGGTCGAAATCGATAATTATTGATATTTTTTATGACCTATTTAAAGGACCAGGAAATAAATATATTAGACTACATTTAAACATTTTTTTATTTTAAACTTAACCTTCCTCTGATTATAATATATTAGCAGAAATGTCAACACAACCATGGAAAACATCAAATAATTAAAATGTAAACATAAGTCTAAAATCACAATGAACAGTTAATTATCTCTTAAAATTAAGGTGCAAAATTAAAGAATACATAAGAAATGCTTAAAAAAAAGAGTAATAAAATAGTGCAAAGTGTTAAATAAACATAGAGAAACCGACGACGGTCTTGCATTATATGGAGACGACATTGGTCAGACTTATAAAATCCAAAAAACTGCCATACTGGCGAGCTGACTTTTCCCTTTTAATCAACAATTGCTGCGGCACTCATTTTCCACATCACTCCACGCCGGCTCTGTTACTGAAGAATCCAACACGAGACAACGATATGGCGCAACCATACTGTAAAGGCCTCCTTATGCTTCTGCGTCAACTCCACGGCGTAGCTACGCCATCACTCCTACGGCGTCGTGGCCGTTTTATGGTTCTGCGTCAGGTTGAGTTGCATCGCGGTGCATCTGACCAATCACAGCCCTTGTGGTCTGCGTCGCCTCGACGCGTAGTTACAATTTTTTGGAGGTGCAAAAAGAGGGGTCTGCGGGGGTATGTCGTCGATTCGACGCAGAAGCATAAAACAGGTTTTAAGGGGTTCGCACACCGGACGAGAAGTGCCGCGTCGCGTCAAGAACAACTAGAGGTATCGCACACCGGCCGCACACTTTCTCAGTTTATGGCCAGCAATATTGTTAGGCTATGTTTAAGGACATTATGAAATTAAGATAAGGTCTGTACTATGTTATGATTGTACTGTACAATTAAATACAATCGTTGCTACACTTTACCTAAGAGCGTCCGTTAACTGCATGAATTGAGAATCTCACCTATAAATCCGATAATTTTCATTCAGTCAGCTCATTTTTAAGAATGAGTGTGTGTACACTCATAGAGAATAATGTGTTCGAATTTTAAAGACATGGCGCTATAAACTGAGAAAGTGGGTCCGCGTCCGGTGTGCGATACCTGTCCTAGACGCGATGCGGCGCGCTGCTGCGCTTCTTGTCCGGTGTATAACGTGTGCAAGTGCAACCCCCTTTACATGACCGGTTACCAGAGGCTAGGTTACCAGAGAGTAAGTACATTTGTTCATGCAACCAAACTTGCAACAAAACTTTCTTCCGACGAAAAATTAAATAAAAAATTATCGAACGTTTTATCGAACGCATTTTTTATTGATATTGATTACTTGTCTATTGCGATACATATCGTTATCGTTTTATCGCCCAGCTCTAACAATTATACAGAGAGCTATATTTAAGGATTTGCATTCCCAGAGTATGAGGGTTCCCAAATAGTGCAAATATAACATAAAAAAGGTAAAATTGAGATTAAATCAAACAAAAAGCAGGTGTGGCAATAGGCGTTTCTTTTCTTTTTTGCTTAGAAACTCTACAAAACACTTCATGTACAATTACACAGATAGCTACATTACAGGGCTTTCATTCCTTGAGTAACGGGGGTTCCTCAATAGTGCAAATATACCACACAAAAGGTAAAATGAACACAGAATCAAACTATATAACTATTTACAACAAATATCAGGTGTTTTCTTTTTTTTGTTTTTTTATCTGTGCCACTCCTCAAAACAGTTCGTCTAAATCTAGTCCTAAACTACTCCTAAACTATCTACACTACTCCTAAACTACTCTCAAAATCTACTCAAACTTTTAATAACTCAATAATATCCAATAATATCTCTATCTACAGTATATATAACGTATATATTTCTCTCTTTGTCTACTCCGTAAATCTCTTGCCTTTCAATTTCGCTTCTTTGCTCAGTTGGCTCCTCCTTCATTCCTTAAAATGTGCAGCGTGAAGAGCAGAGTCAGCAGATTCACACATTTTTCTGTTTTGTTTTATGACAAAAACCGACAAAGTTATTAGAATAAATGCAGCGCTTGTCGCATCCCATCTTGCGTTCATTTTACGAACGCGTCAATATTTTTTTATATAAAATTTAAATGATCATATCTCCATTTTTACTTGGTCTATCAACACACACACACAAAAAAAGTACAATAGAATTTCAAGCCAGCACTTTCGACAGAAGTGGACGGCAGCACTCAACGTGACTTTGTTTTTATGCTTCGACATCTTAAACTGGTCATGTGACTTGATCACCCCGGCGTGATCGGTGACCCCGAAGAGTTAACCAAACTTAAAATAATTTGTTCATTTAAATGAAGGCTAAAATAAAATATAAATATTACGTTAACGTTTTAAATAACGTTGAATATAACGTTAACTTACAATACTTATATTTTTTTTGCCTAGGTAACTAACTGAAATTTAAATGTTTTTTTTAATTTACTAAAAAAAACTAAAACTGAAATAAAATAGAAACCTAAATAGAAAAAAAACGAATCAAAAACAGAATTAATACCTAAACTAAAATTAAAACAGAATAAAAAGATAAAAGCTAATGCAAATTATTGATAAATATTATAATAGTATATAAATAGTTCTTAAAATAACACTGCTGCCAACATTGTCAACAGAAGAGAATTTGCCTCTGACACACAATAAATCCAGAAACAGTCTCCATTGTGCATGTTTTTTTGATGAAGGCTACACATTATACCCATAACGATAAACAAACATAGAACAAAAAACAAATCCTTTTCCCCTGCTGCTATGAATTCTAAAAGCAATATGCCAAACCGTGTACACAGTTATCCAGACAGATATTGAATTTCTCTAATGCTGCATTTGATTATTCATGCAGAGGGAAAATATTGATTGGACCTTTTAAACTCTGATTAATTCCATGTAGGTATGCATAAAATTTCCTGTGACTGGATTACTGATTACTTGATAGCTTAAATCTAAAATGTCACGTGTGTGTGTGTGGTGTGTGGTGTGTGTGGGGGGGTGGGGGGGATGGGGTGTGATGGTGTGTATGCCGTGGTCGAATACCACTGTCATCGGTCTCATCCAAAACGGTGACGAGTCTGCTTACAGACTGGAGGTTGAACAGCTGGCTGTCTGGTGCAGTTATAACAACCTTGAGCTGAACACGCTCAAAACAGTGGAGATGATCGTGGACTTCAGGAGGAACAGCCCAGCACTCCCCCCACTCACCATCATGAACAGCACTGTGGAAGCAGTGGAGTCATTCAGGTTCCTGAGCACTACCATCTCTGAGGACCTGAAGTGGGATAATCACATTGACTCCACTGTGAAAAAGGCCCAGCAGAGACTTTATTTCCTTTGCCAGCTGAGGAAGTTCAACCTGCCACAGGAGCTGCTGATTCAGTTCTACTCAGCCGTCAGTGAGTCTGTCTTACGCACATCCATCACTGTCTGGTTTGGTTCAGCTACTAAATCAGACATCAGGAGACTACAACAGAGACTCCGGAGAGGATCATTGGTGCCCCCCTGCCATCCCTCCAGGACCTGTACTCTTCCAGAGTGAGAAAGAGAGCAGGTTAAATCATCACAGTCTCTACTCACCCTGGACACCTCCTGTTTGAACTGTTACCGTCAAGACGGCGACTCAGATCACTGGCCACAAGAACATCTCAGCACAGGAAAAGTTTCTTCCCACAGGCCATTTCCCTTCTGAACAGTTAACACACCTCCCAAGGCATATGCCTTTAAGTGCAATACTCCCACTGTTTAGTGCAATATCCTACAACTCAGGTGATACTTGTATGTAGATTTATTTATTTATAATATTCAAAACACTGTAAATATGTTCATAATCTGTAAATCTGTAAATGTCTATTCTGACTAAACCCAACTGTGATACTTTTATTCTCATATATTTTTATTTTTATTTTTTATTCTTATAATTTGTAGTATTATGTTTCTTGTTGTATTTGTATTTGTATATGTCCACTGGAAGCCTCAGTACCAAAACAAATTCCTTGTGTGTGCAAGCACACTTGGCAATAAAGCTCTTTCTGATTCTGATTCTGATTCTGATTCTGATTCTGATTCTGAAGTGTCATTTCAGATACTTAGAGAGAGTTGGTGTTCTTATCAAAGAATTGTTAAAGCTGAAAAGACCAGGCATGTTTCTAAAATTATTTCTTCTAATGGTCACAATCCTCGTTCTTTTTAATACCCTCAAAACTGTTCTTAATGTCCCACAACTCCAGTTCTTGGAGAACCCATCAAAAATGTGTGAGGAGTTCCTTCACTTTTTTATCCATAAGGTGGAGAGCATTAGGGCCCTCATTGGTCCACCTTTGAATGACTCTGGCATTTCTGTAACCTGTTCTGCTGTTTTGAACCAGTTTGAGCCTGTTAGCTTGCCTTTTTTAGAAAAAAATATTGGTCAAATGAAGATCACTGGCTCCCCCAATGATGTGTTTCCCCCTCGTCTTTTTAAAGAGGTTTTTCCTACACTGGCGCCCTACATACTTGATATTGTTAATGTCAGTTTAATTACTGGAGTCGTACCTACGAGTTTTAAACATGCAGTTGTTCAACTCTTGTTAAAGAAACCTGGTCTGGACCGACTTGAGCTCTCTAACTATCGGCCTATCTCTAAGCTCCCTTTGCTTTCCAAAATTATGGAGAAAATTGTTTATTTGCAGCTGAACACATTTTTGAATGACAATGGTATAACTGAAATTTTCCAGTCTGGGTTTAAGTCAGCCCACAGCACTGAGAGAGCTCTGCTGAGGGTGTTCAATGATATTCTTTTGGCTTCAGACTCTGGTGATACTGTTGCTCTGCTGCTATTGGATCTTACGGCTGCGTTCAATACAGTCGACCACCAAATTTTACTGTCACGGTTGGAGAACAGTGTGGGCATAAAGGGGTTGGCCCTAACCTGGATTAAGACCTACTTGGACTTAGTTTTTCAGTTCAAGTCAGTGATGCTGTGTCCTCTTCCGCTCCTCTGTTGTGCGGGGTTGCTCAAGGGTCTGTGCTTGGACCGCTACTTTTTTCAATTTACCTGCTTCCTCTTGGGTTAATCCTTAGACGTTACAATGTTTCGTTCCATTTTTATGCTGACAACTGCCAAATATATGTGCCGCTAAGTCAGTCAAAAACCCTTTTAGAGTGTTTGAATGAAGTGAAAGCATGGATGGCCATACATTTTTTGTATCTAAAGCCCCTTGCACACAGCGCGTTGATCCCAGGAAATTGCCAGGAAATTGCCAGAACACCTTCTGTGTGAACGCAAACACGACCTGGGATTGATGCCGGGATCGATGCCGGGTTGGGGACCTAGTAACATTGCCGGGATCAGTTCCGGAACGTGCGCTGTGTGAACAAAAGCCGTAATCAATGCCGTATCGTAATGATGACGCTGAAGTGAAGTGAGGTGATATCTCACCCATCCTCCAATTACTCCACTGGCTGCCTGTGCATTTAAAATTATTTTATTTGTTTTTAAATGTCTGCATGGCCTGGCACCCAAGTATCTGTCTGATCTGCTCGTGCCCTACACCCCCTTTCGTTCGCTCCGGTCGGCTGATCAGGCACTGCTGGTCGTCCCAAAGACCAAACGTAAATTTAGAGCTGACCGTGCATTTGCTGTGGCAGCTCCAAGACTCTGGAATGATCTGCCTTTGCACATCAGATTGATTGAGTCTCTTTTTGTTTTTAAATCCCGTCTTAAAACTCATTTATTTTCTTTGGCTTTTAACTCAGTTTGAGGGTTGACTTTTCAGTTTTGTATTATTGTTGTATGTATTTTTTATTGTTTTATTATTTCTTTTGTTGTGCTTCTTTTGTATGTTATTGTTTATTTCTTGACTGTGTTCAGCACTTTGGTCAACAGTGTTGTTTTTAAAGTGCTTTATAAATAAAGGTGGATTGGATTGGATAAGTATATTATTGCATGTTTGCCTGTCATTGCAGTTCAGGCAATAGGTGTTTCATAGAATGTGTGTTAATGTACGTTTGTGTTTACATTGTAGGTAAGCAGTGATGATGCGTTGTCTGGCAGCCCGTGTTCACTACAAGACCCTGATAGTGATCTGCGCTCTCCTCTCTCTGCTCACGGTTGTTCTGTGGAACAAGTGTACGAGTGAGAAAGCGCTGCGCTTTCTACCCCGGCATCCCCAGCCCCCTCCCAGCCCGAAAGTAGACAGCCATCCGCAGCAGGCCCAGCCCCCCGAACCTCCACCTGTGGTCGGCGGAGTACGCTATGAAGAGATTGACTGCCTGATCAACGACGATGTCACCATCAAGGGCCGTCGAGAAGGTAGTGAGGTATACCTGCCCTTCAACTGGATGGAGAAGTACTTTGAGGTTTACGGGAAAGTGGTGCAGTACGATGGCTACGATCGATTCGAGTTTTCGCACAGTTACTCCAAAGTATACACCCAGAGAGAGCAGTACCACCCCAACGGAGTCTTCATGTCCTTTGAGGGGTATAACGTGGAGGTGCGTGACAGAGTCAAGTGCATTAGTGGAGTTGAAGGTGAGTTTTGTTTTAAAGGGGTGGTTTACTGCTTTTTTTCTTTGCATGATTGTGTTTATGGGGTCTAATATAACATGTCTTCGTGTGTTTGTTTTTTTTAAAGCCTTATTTTTCATAAATTTCACCTTTATTGTAAGCCGCTTTCTCCTCTGTCATTTGAACGACCGGTTGACTTCCTAATTCTATGAAACCACTCCCTCAGAAACAGGCAATGGGCTCAGACTGGTTAGTTGGGCCGGTGTGTTGTAATTGGCTAAACTGTGTAGTGCACGTTGTCCGGAAACTTCACGCCCATTACCTTTACCGGCAAAAGTTGCATGTGCTCCGGTCAAATGTAAATAATGTTTGAGCCAGAATCAGACCCAAAAAGTGGCAATGAAGAGAGTCAAGCAGAACCTCCCCACGACTCTTACAAAACGTTTCTGAATGATAAACTTTTTTATTATTATTATTCTATTCTATTCTACTATTAGTATATAAGAATTTCGATACGCTGTTACTTGAAAATGCTACTGCTGCTTGTTTGCGTTTGAGATACGGTTTTCTCCTGATTTAACATTTAATTTAATATAATTGACCTAATCTTCGCTTGTCTGGTTTATGCTCAAATGTAAGTCGCTTTGGATAAAAGCGTCTGCTAAATGACTAAATGTAAAATGTAAATGTAAATGAATAAATGACAGAGTAATACCGTTTTTTAAAGTTATTGTTTTATAGATATAATGAACAACCGTTTATCTATTCACAAAACTTAGTTTACTCAGTGTATCGTTTACTTTAGGTGTACATGTTTGTCTTATACACAAAAAATAGCATCGAACTAACTGGCTAAACAAACAGCGTTGGCATTGGTTTACGCTCTTGATCAAATTGAAAAATTATGTCATAAAGTATACATGGAAAATACATTTACAAAATTAGTACATAATTACAAATTCAGGTCCAAAATATTTGTTCGCGTTTGTCATAGACACACGTAATTGCATAACTAAGTGGCTACTAAAGTCAGCGCTGGCATTTGTTTACGTCCTTGATAAAAACTAAAAGACTACGTCTGATATAAAACATGCAAATACATTTAAAATGATTAAGTCTTACTTACAGGTTGTGGCCCAACAACTGCTGCCTCTGGTTTTAAAGTTGGAACTGCTTCATGCTTTAGTAACACTTTGTTGTTGAATCCGGCATTGAATTGTGGAGATTCTGGAAGCTGTCTTCCATAAAATGCGCAGCACAGAGAGCTAAATTACGATTGTAATTTTCAGGAACATAATCAAACATAAATTTGAGCCATTGTTGACGAACTACAGCGTCCGTAGGAAGCCCGAACACAGAAGACCTGACAGCTGGGTGAAAATAACACACTTTCGATGGCATGGCTACTGCTCTCCACTATAACTCTTCCTCTTCGACAAAGCCGCAGAAATATGGCCATGCCCCCTTTTTTGCATATTCCAGAGGGAGGGTTGATGTAAATTTATGGGTTAGTTACGTATAAAACCGGGGAAGTATCTCGTTGTAGTCGTATTCGAGTCGTTTTTGTAGTCAATAAACTTCCTGATTTTTAAAAGACGATATCACTGCTTACGTTGAACTTTCAGTGCAGCAACTTTGCAGATACTGTTCATGCACCAACAGCAACATTACACACTATTTAAAATGAAAAAAGTGAAATCACAATCAACCACCCCTTTAATAGTGATACCGTTTCACATTTGATCGGTCTTATCTGATAATGGTTGCTTAGAATTGCTTTGCTGAGGTGTCTAATTTAACATTTGTCAAATGTGGCCCTATGCATGAACTAGGCACTGTTTATAACTGTATTTAATAGTGATGGATCAATTTTGGCAGCTGAAAATATTTTACTAAAACAGCAGAAACATAAATATTCGGTTTCGGATTAAAGTTTTGGAGTACCAAAATCATATAATTAATTGATGTTTAATTCGCACTTCTGTTATGATGAATGTTGACTGTTTTATTGTCTATTTCATGCATACAAGTTAAGCGACAACAAGAAGTAAACATGTCAGCAGTAGGGGTGTCACGATTCTCCAAATCCTCGATTCGATTACATTTTCGATTCTAAGGTCACGGTTCGTTTCGATTCTCGATTTTGAAGCACAGGTTGCTGTTGCTCCTAAAAAGCTGACATCAGTTCATCGCAATCTCACACATCTGTTATTATCAATGAAGCTGACTGCACAATGAATCTTTCATAATATATAGCCTACACTTTGTTTGTTATAATTAGAGGATTTGCCAGCTTACAGAATTCAGCTCTGAGGAGCTGATAGCGGTGAGGAGAGTCTATCTTAAATGCTTCTGATTGGCCATTGCGTTCAAGAAATCAACACACATGTCTGTGATTGGCTAAATCGCTCAATGCTGCAAACATGTTTTAAATAGAAACTCTGGCCTGCAAATCATTTCTATTTTGTTTTAGTTGTTCTTGTTGCTTTTCTGCAACAGATAAATAAAAATGTATTAGTTTTATATGTTTTATTCATAGCTATTTCTAGTTTGTGGGAGTCCCGCAGATCGTTTTATTCTCCCGCACACACAGAGTGAGTGCATTACCGCCCGCGCTCGCACTCGGCCATCAAATCTAGTCCCGCGCTACACTCTATTGCGTTGGGAGTTCACGTCTATAGATCAAGAGGCCGACCCGAGGATAGTGACGAGAAATACCAAGTTCGGCCTTGGGTATAGAATCTAAGTTAGAGGACTCGCAGCCTTTCAACACGTGTATTTTTTTTCCGCGCCGTTCATGAATGATCCGTTCATTGCCTCTGTCACGCGACAAATGAACAAAAGACTCCGAAGGTCAAGTAATTATTAATGTTCCCTGTAAATTATTTTTGACTGCATTATAATGATTTCTTAATTCAGAATATGATCAAGATTGCGTTGGTGGATGTGTTCGGGGAATTTGCCTGTTAAAAGTATGACATTTAAAGCCCCAGAAATGACTAGAAAAAAGATTAGTTAATTTTGATGAACGAGATTGAACAATAGAGTCAGTAAAACGATCCGAACTTTCCATCATGGGCGCGACATGGGGGCGTGGCAGCATCGATGATTCCATTTTTAATTTCGATTTTTGAGATTGTGAATTAATTTCGATCGATTTCGATTTAAAATCGAAATCGTGACACCCTTAGTCAGCAGTGTGAACGCACTTCACCAAAAATTATGGTAGAGTAGCAATTTAAAAATACAATTTGTAAAAATTTGTTTGGATGAAAAATCAAGAGTTCCTTAAGAACTTCACTATGACCGGTTTAATTTATCACGTTAGAAAACAAAAATCCCGAACAGCATACTGGGTTCAATTACCCAAATGTAATTACCAAAACTTTATTTTTTGATTTTGGTAAAATCTTTTTATTATTTTGGTGCATTATTAGTATTCAAGAATGCTCCCATGTGATCTCACCTGACTCACCACCTGAGATGGATGTTAAAGGAGTAGTTCACTTTCAAATAAAAATTTCCTGATAATTTATTCACCCCCATGTCATCCAAAATGTACATGTCTTTCTTTCTTCAGTCGATTTTTAAGGAAAACATTCCAGGATTTTTCTCCATATAATGGACTTCAATGGCAACCAACGGTTTGAAGGTCCAAATGTCAGTCTCAATGCATCTTCAAAGGCTCGATACGATCCCAGCCGAGAAATAAGGGTCTTATCTAGCGAAATGATCGGTCATTTTATATAAAAAAAAAAAAGATATACTTTTTAACCGCAAATGCCCGTCTTGTACTATCTCTGAGATGCGCCTCGCATTACATCATCATGTTGGATGTCATGTTTGGTTTTTGGGCTATAGGTGATGATACACGGGGCAACTTTTTGGGCAATGTTGCCGTCAACGGGCAACCAGGTGAGACACAGGGCCAACGACCGATCTAAAGTATCCCAATGGGAAAGTGACGAGCAACATTGGCCGGCAACATTGCTCAAAAAAGTTGCCCTGTGTATCATCACCTTATACATCCGATCATCAGTATGTATTCAGCTACCAATAAAAGTATAGTATTCTCAGCATACCTGTTTTACCATGTTTAAATCTGTTCTGCTGGTTTTACCCCTCATAATTAGAGCAGAAAATGTGAGAAAAGTCAGCATATTTTGCCTGGGCCTACTCATAACTGGCTCTCCTAATGTGTCTCAGTAAAATCACAGTTACTTTCTCCCTCATCATCAAGATTCACCTAAATGCATGTCACATTAAAGCAGCACTTAATTGTGGCACACTGGGAGAAGTGAGAGGCAAAGCGACCTGCCTCAGTTCTAACACAACTTGTTAGTGGCCATTAATAGTCATTTAGTGCAGTCCAAGAGGAGTTTCCTGGAAGCCAGGCTTGAATGATCTACGTCTGGTTCTTAGTGAGTAATGCACCCTCAATGGACTTTACATTAAGCAAATGAAAGTGGGATTGATTCAGCCAAGAACTGAATCACAAGAGCTGATTTGATGACCTTAGACGTAATGGAGAATAATTTTGCACTCAGTCTCCCATGTGTCTTCTTGTGAATCTCAATGAGAAAAAGCAAAATCAAATTAAAGCAGAACATTTTTTATTTTTTGTTAAAGAACCTAAATGACAAGCATTTCAAAATTAACTGAGTTGACACTCCTTGATGAGAAAAAGCTGATTATTGGGCTCTGGGTTTTGTCCTTCAGAGGCGTTTTACTGCCCAGGAACCACATTTGTCTCTCCGGTGTGTCAGTGATCTATCACTGTTTCTCTGCCCTGACAGATTGCTTTCAACCATTTCCTGCTGGCTCACTCTTCTCTCCATCTCTCTATCTCTTCGTAAGGACTGTCCTTCAGCAGACAGGGTTAAGTCCCCCGTTCAAGGCATCACAGTGATAGAGCTAATCTCAGTCTCACTTCATTTCTTGGATCACCTGGAATTGAACCTACAGGCTTTGTGTTAAGAGCTCAGATCTCTGACCATCAGACTACCACCACCACCATCATATTAAAGCTATTAACACAACGGTTGTAATGCTCTCTGAAGAGAATAGAGATTCATTCGGTGCCTTTCACTCTTCTGTGTTCCTTTATGAGACTGGGTAATGAAGTAATCACTTCTTAAGGAAGTATTGAAAATGAGGTTGGTCTGATCAATACTGGAGTATAAAGAATGCCTTCCAAACCACAACATTACTATTCACTAAAGACGGTGAAGTCTCTCGCAGTGCTTCACAGGATGGCAAGCAAAGCGGAAGAATTTTCTAAGAAATGATAATGAATCAAATGCAAAGCAGACTGAGTCTGATTGTTTGCATATGCGAGTGTACTTCGGTGTAACCAATGATAAGCTTGTCGACAAACCACTGCACACCTGCTTAAAAAAAAAAAAACTTAAAGCATTCTACAGATTTTTTTTAAAATGCTGAAATGCAGTACATCCATGCATGCTGCTCTGTAAAGCTTTCACTTTTTGCAAAGTTATTGATTATTGATTCATACCATATACCTGTGTGTCAGGTGGAACATTTGGGTTGTCTGTAAGTAGAGATGAAATCTTCAATGTCTCTGGAAGTTCAAAAATGATGAAGTTTGTACCTGTCCCCTTTTGTTTTCTTTCTAGGCTCCTCTCCCCCATAACCAAGAGCCTGTCCATTACTCAGAGGCTGTTTACATGGAACCGCTCTCTGTTCTGCATGCTAAAAAGAAGATCTGTAGCAGTAATGACTGTTTTGGAATGAAGGTGCCTGTAGGGAATCATCTGAGGTTTAAAGCATTGCCTCTGAATCTCCTCTGGTATCCATGGAAAATTAAAGCGAGAGCAGCCTCAAAGTGCAAGTGTAGCATTTAAGCTCAGGTTTGAGTCCAGTGTATAAGGAATGTTATGGTGCCGGTGTGAAGGTTGTGCGACCTGCTCTGTCTGTCTTTTCTTCTTTTTTTTTATCTCACTAAGGTAATCTGATAGCATGTATTTTTAACAGAGTCCGGCACCAAATTATTACGGCAACAGAAAGAGGTATTAATCTCCTCAGCAGATTTAATCCACTGTAGTATGAAATATGTTCATTTTTGAAAGGTGTTGCAAGTGCAAAAAACAAGGATTAATTAGAGGTTCTGTTCCCCTCTTTCTCATGCTCCGAGGTAATAACCCACATGAGCCTGCGGCAGTGTGTTAGAGCAGAGCCTATTATCAGAGACAGCGGACAGACTCATCAGTCTCTTCTGAGAGAGAGAGAGAGAGAGAGAGAGAGAGAGAGAGAGAGAGAGAGAAGAGAGAGAGAGAGAGAGAGAGAGAGAGAGAGAGAGAGAGAGAGAGAGAGAGGAGAGAGAGAGAGAGAGAGAGAGAGAGAGAGAGAGAGAGAGAGAGAGAGAGAGAGAGAGAGAGAGAGAGAGAGAGAGAGAGAGAGAGAGAGAGAGAGAGAGAGAGAGAGAGAGAGAGAGAGAGAGAGAGAGAGAAAATAAAAGGAATAAAAAGGAGATGAGTACGGATGGTGACAGTGAAAGAGAGATCCTTTTTCCTCCTCCTTCAGTTTGAGGGATGGCATCTCCTCTAGCAGAGGATCAGAGTGCTTTGAATAGTATCTAGGCCAGAGAGCGCCTCCAGAGTGCCCATATGCCTCCTGATACAGGTCCCACTTAGAGCCTGTGTGTGTGCGTCCTGGAAAGCGGGAGGCAGTCTCATTGGTGTGTTTGTCATCTATATTGCCTTGTTATTTCTGTGTTTAACCCTGCATGGGGTTTTTTATGTGTATGTTTGTGAATAGGCGCTTTAAGGCCAGCAATGAACCAGCAGCGTGGTTGCAGTGTTTTGCCTGTGGCTTGATTATTGTCATGCCAGGCTCTAGAATAGATGAACTGTGGTTAAATTGAAAAAAAGGATAGAGAGAGAGAGTTAATGAAAGCCTGCTGACCTATAACTCTGACAGCACAAATTCATGCTTGAGATCAAGGTAACTGGCACTATCTGAAGACCGTTTGCTTCAGTGGCTTTGTCATCCAAGTGTTCAACGCTCTTTTGCACATCTCTGCCTAATTGAAAGTTTGTTTTCACTTGTTAGTACTTGCCAGTAAAATTATTTAGAAGTCATGAAACCAGAAACAAGATTATTTATAATAAAAGAAGTTGGCATCAGTACAGAACCACTGCTTCACGTTATCAGACTTGAATTAAAAACAAAAGACTCAACTGTAAAATTATAAAACGGTTAACATCTTAAGACACATATTAAGCTTAAAACGGTCAAGCCTCACAGTTGGTATATATACACTTGTGAATGTTGAATTTTGTGTTAAGGCAAGTTGCTAATGTTGCTTGCCAACCGAAAAGGAAGTCTAAAGGCTAATAACCTATATTACTCAGAGAAATAATTATTTATTGTTGGTTTTTGTTGGTCCAATGCTGTATTTGGGTCTATATTGCAGTTGTCACTTTCCAAAAGTTTTGTTTAAGGGGGCTTTTAGGCACTTTGCTTTATTATGTGCATCACATTATACTTCTGAGTCTGATACTCTGTTGGTTGGCAATATTAATGTGAGTACCACTGTGATTACTAGCAGCAGATGTTTACAACTGTAACCCTTGTAAAAAGGTTTTGAATGGTGGTGTATATAAATTTGCTTATTTTCTCAGTTTAACACCCAGTCTCTCATATCTCTACTTCTGTTTCTTCCCTATAGGAGTACCTTTATCCACCCAATGGGGCCCTCAAGGGTATTTCTATGCTATCCAGATAGCTCAGTATGGCCTGAGTCATTACAGTAAAAACCTGACTGAGCGGCCGCCCCACATGGAGGTGTATGACACAGTGGAGGAGAGAGACAGCAGGTCTAGCACATGGACAGTCCCTAAAGGCTGCTCTCTCATCAGAGTCTACGACAAGACCAGAGCCACATCAGTACGACAGTTCAGCGCTCCAGGTAAAGAAACAAATATTGAACTACGTGCTTGCAATTTATTTCATTGATCTAGTATTCTTATGTTCTTCATACACTGCATTCTGTTTTTTATTTCTGTAGGATTCTCTGTCCTCCAGCTTCACACTTAGTATGTTAAAATTCAATTTCAGTATCTTTTTAAAATGTCATGCAAATACTTTAGTCTGACTAAATCAAACCAGTAGTTTTTTTTTTTTGCATCCCTACCTGTTTCCTTATCTCTTCTGTATTCTTCTATCAGCGTCTTTGCATTGCCTCTTACAGTCCTGCAAAAAAATCATTTATTTATTTATTTAAACTTTTATTCAGAAAGGAGGTATTCAGTTGATCAGAAGTGACCATCTATGCATTTATGTAATCCAAAAATGACCTGTTATGCAACTATTTCTTTTTCAAATAAATGCTGTTTCGAATTTTCTATTCATCAAGGAATGGATCATTAGAATTTCTCAAGGATCATAATGAAAATTCAGCTTTGTCATCACAGGAATAAATTACACTTTAAAATATATTCAAGCGCCACTGTCATATTTTAAAACTAACAAAGAGGCTATTTAAAGACTACAATGCTTGTAAAATGTGTATCATAAAATTTGTACATTTTACAGACATCTGTAAAATGTCTGTAAAAATAGAATCATATGCTGAAAAAAAAACTTCTTTCATCAGAAAACATATTTCTTTCGACATTTGTTTGCCAAATTGCACACACATGATTATAGGGTATCGCAGGTAGTGAAGGAGACATCTATGCTGCCTTCAGAAATCGGCCAGATGGAGGCATCACAGTAGACAGTACATTCTGTTCCTCCCTCAGGATACTGCATGATAAGGCAGCATTTCTGAGGTCTTGGACACACCGTGCTGCTTTTTAGCATTGAGCTAATCAATAGCCATTAGAATTAGCAGGGCTGTCGTGCTGGCAGGCAGTAATTGGTGTCATCACCCAGAGCATTGATTAGAGCGGAGCCAACTAGGACACACTAGGTCCAGAGCTCCAGCAGGGCGCTGCCTCCCTCCCGCTCTCTCCTTCCTCCACATCACTGCTATTGATGCGAGGGTAATCAGAGCAGGACGGTACAAATCCACTTAGTCTCTGCAATGCCTTAAGTAATGGATTTATGAGTGCATTAAATAGTGATAGGGGCTGTTTGAGCCAAAATGCCCTCTACTGCCTTTTTTCTTTTCCTTTGATTGGCTTTTGTCCTTTATCCCTCTCCTGTCCCATTATCTTTCTTGCTTTAATGTTGTTGATATTCTTGGGTGTTTACTCTTGCTTAAGTCTTAAACCTTATTCTTTTTCTCTTGCTCTTTCATGCCCCCTTTTCTCCTCTCAGTAGAGGGTATGAATAGGTTTCCTTTTTTGTTCTGCATAACCTTGTCAGAAGGCAACACAGACAGAGGCAGCGAGAGGGATTTGACAAAGGAGAGATAAAGTAAAAAGAGAGATAAAGTACTTTGATTGAGAGTTGGGTAACTGATCTGCTCGCTTTGCAGTGAGTTGCACTGCAGTGTGTACCAAACAGTCTTCTGGAGGAGAAATGAGTTTTAGCACTGTCCAATGTCAGATAGATTTTTTTTAAAGTTATTTCACGGTTATTTCACTTTCTGCCTCTCTGACACCAATGTGTCTGTTTAATTAACCCCAAGAGAAAGTGACAAATGAAACCTTGTGGTTTCAAGACACCTGTACCTTCACTATTCCAAAGTACTATCTCTTAGTGTGTGTGAATCTGTACAAACAAGTATGTCTATGCATATGATACTGTAAAGAAACAGGAGAAAGTTTTTGTAGGCGTTACCGATAATAAAACTGTGATGCAAAAATTTTAAATGATGTGATGTGATATCAACATTGCACAAATTTTGTTACCAGACAACAGTTTGTTAGTTTACATGGTGTGAAGTGCAGCACATGGTGATAATGTGAAATTTTTGTGTACAGACAAAACTAAAATGGTGAACCAAATGCCAGCATGTCATGCCAATGTGCTGCTATTCACAGGTTGACATTCATCAACAAATTAACACTTCCCTAATAATTTCAGAAAACTTTTTTAGTTTGAGCTGCATGTTTTTATAATAATTAATCTAAAAATGAAAATTCTGTCAACAATTAATCACCCATGTGGCATTTTATAATCAATTTAATAAAAAAAAATTTTTTGTCTAATAAAAATCAACAACGGAAAACAAAGTTTAAGGGTTAATGAAATTAAATTGCTTGGAAAAACATGCTACAAACCTGTGTACTTACAATGGTTTATACTGTGTGGTTAATTAAATAATTTTATTATCATTAATGTTGATTATTTGCTGTTTATGGCATCGATTTAGTATCCGTACAATGAGCTTTTTGTTGTACCAAAGCCAAAATTTTGCTATGGATCCAAGCCTAGTAGATATCCTGTTAAATGTGTTGTAACATTTCCTTTTTCTATTCCTTGTGTTTTAGAAAACTCAGAGGGTGTCTCACTTCCTCTTGGCAACACTAAAGATTTCATCATCTCTTTTGACCTGAAGTTCACAACTAATGGTAGCGTCTCTGTCATCTTGGAGTCCACAGAGAAAGGGCCTCCGTTTGTTATCCACTATGTCACCACTACCCAGCTCATTTCTTTCAAGGACCGTGACATCACCTATGGGATCGGCCCTCGGACAGCATGGACCACGGTCACCCGTGATCTTCTCACTGACCTCCGCAAAGGCATTGGCCTCTCCAACACCAAAGCGGTCAAAGCCACCAAGACAATGCCCCGACGTGTTGTAAAGTTATTGTTGCACGGCCACGGGACGATAGACAATATCACAATCTCCACCACTTCACATATGGCGGCTTTTTTTGCTGCTAGCAACTGGTTGGTGCGCAACCAGGATGAGCGTGGTGGTTGGCCAATCATGGTGACTCGTAAACTTGGGGAAGGTTTCCGTGCGCTGGAGCCGGGTTGGTATTCGGCCATGGCGCAGGGGCAGGCCATGTCCACTCTAGTGCGTGCCTATCTGATGACAAAAGATGACACGTACTTAAAGGCTGCCCTGCGTGCCACCGGACCTTTCAAACTGCCATCTGAGCAGCACGGCGTCAAAGCCGTGTTTATGAATAAGTATGACTGGTATGAGGAGTATCCAACAATCCCTAGCTCCTTCGTTCTGAACGGGTTCATCTATTCCCTCATAGGCCTGTATGACCTGGCGCAAACCGCAGGTGAGAAACTCGGTCGGGATGCAGGTCAGCTGTACAGCAAGGGAATGGAGTCTCTGAAAGTTATGCTGCCCCTATATGACACTGGGTCGGGGACCATCTATGACCTGCGCCACTTTATACTGGGCATGGCGCCCAACCTGGCCCGTTGGGACTATCATACAACGCACATCAACCAGCTCCAGCTGCTGGGTACTATTGACAACTCGCCCATCTTCAGGGACTTCGTCAAGCGCTGGAAAAGCTACCTGAAAGGAGGGAAGGCAAAGCACAACTAGAGCAGAGCACACCTGTAAGATCTCTTTAAACCCTCACGTCCTCTTCCTGACTGCCTCTGTTAGGGCCACTGTGTCTAGCATGGAGGAAAAAATGGCTGAACACTTTGGTAGTCCTCTGATTTTTCTGTTTGAGACAGTAATAGCAGTGCTTCTGGTGTCTGTGCTGAGGTTTTAATTAGGAACAAAAGCAGCTGCTTGCAGCATGTGTCTGGATGAGGAAGAGGGAGGGCTTAGGTATTTAATATTCAAAGCTCCAGATCTGCAGGTTTTTTGAGTGAGAAACACGTCTGCTGAGATTTGCCACATTTGGGCATACTTCAGTCAAGATGTGGGATCGAAAAGCAGCTTTCAGAACCTTCTTCCAAAGTAAAGCTCAGAAAATAGTCAGTCACCAGACAGGCAAAAACATTGAAAATAAATTGTAGAGAACAAATTAAGTTTGCTGCAATAGTCATTTAAGTTTCTAGCTTGTGAGCTTAACTCTAATGCATACAAGCTATGGAGAAAAATGCTGAAAATGTCCTCAAGTGTAGCATCATTATTTTTCAGTGAAGGTTTACTTAATTGGTTTGACATTAGAATGAAACACAACGCCTTTTGTTCAACCTACTGTCCAGCCTTCAATCTGCATTTCATGATCCTTTGCTCTGTCAAAACCTCGCCACAATCAGATTGAGCTGTCACTAATGCGGCTCAGTCCTGCCCATAATGCACTTAAAGCTTTAGAGAGTAGGTCGTAGGTCCCTTGCTACATGTTTACAACAGATTTCAGGAAACATTGCTATAGGTATTAAGACACCACTATCCAAGATTATCAAACGCAAAGTCTAGAACATAACACTCTAGAACATTCTGTTATGTCTAGAACATAACAGAAACCAGAGGGAGTCAAACGGTCGTGTAGCCTGTGTTCATCCCAGTAAGAAGTCAAACCTCAGTTGAACTGTGCTTCATGTAGACTGGTCATGCACTTTACTTGTGTGGCATGCGTGTGTGGTGAGAATGCCTTTATACAACCATGTGATGAATTGTGACTTAATTTCTGACATCAATCATGTTATTTTCTCTCTCAAGCCTTGATGGCAGTGAATCATTTTATAAGGGAATTTCCACCTTTTGATTGCCGACGGCAAGGTTATTGTAGCTGTATCCATTTCCTCAATTATTATTATTATTTTTTTTTAATAGACAAATTGTTTTTGGACAACTGTATTAGGTCTTGTAATATTATTTTTTTTTAGGTAACATCTAATTCCCTTTGTTTTGAGTGTCAAAAACACAGTTGCCATTATGTAGAGCAAAAGCATGTTTCTTTCACATCCAGTTCAATATTTAGCATCTTAGCCGAGCAAAAGATGCAGTTTCTTGTATTAAAATGAACACATTAAGTACTTCCTCATTAAAATAGTGAAATGATTTGCATGTAAGACTATAGCATCTGTTTTTTTTGTTTGTTTGTTTTTTATCCGAAAGCGTCTCCTCACATCAATATAATACTACACAGCCCTCTGACTAGTGCAGCCAAGTGTTTGAGACTGGAGATGGGAATATCTTCTCGAGTTCAAGAGTTTTGGCCGTGTCACTTCCTAATGTTTCTCAGAGCGTTCAACCTCTTGACCTCAGCAGTAAAACCTGGCTGAATCCTGTCGATCTTAATCTCACATAACTACAGCCGTTAAGATGGCGAGATATCCCATTATCTGACAACCTGCTGTTCAGAACCATCTCAAACAGATGTCCACATTCCAGTGTGGGCTTTTGGCATCAGATTTTCAGAAATTAAATGTCAGAAAAGAAATATGTGACATTTTCTAAATGTTTTATTTCAAAGTGTTGACTTATTCGGTTTAAAAATCAGTTTTTCCCATTAAAATCTGGTTGCCTTTAGTTTCACCGACACAGATCTCACATATAATACTATGCACATTTCATACTTGTCGCTTAATCGGTAGACATATGTATGTTTAAAGGCAGAGAGCTATTTCATTTATACTGTACCAAAGTCTCTAAAGTTTGCGTTATTTTTACCTTAAACTAGTTTTTGTATTGTGGTATATGGAAGGCCATGGAGCATTTGTTTTTTTTTCTTCTTGTGTTTTAGTTTGGAAAGATGGTGTGATTAATGTAACATTTTGAGGTGGCATATACAGTACATGCCTTCCTCGTCTGAAGAAATGCCTTTTGATACAGTTTTTTTTTTCTTTTTTTCTCCAGTATAGATTTTTATAATAAAGAGTAAATATAGAAGGGAACTGAGAATTGAATTAATCATTGCTATCTATGGGCACGTGTGCAAATCTTGATGTAGAGCTAACGATCAGCGCTACATATTTCAAAAGGGAAAAGAGAGACTTGGAACAGCATGTCTGATCTTGAAAGCCTGGTTTCAAAGCAGCCTCCTTTTTGAGTTGTGTTTACCAAACCTTGTTTGCATTTGAGTGAACTCCTTTGAGTAAGCAATGTTAAAGCACAACTATAGTTTCTTGAATTAATTTATTCTCATCTAGCTCTCTCTCTCTCTCTCTCTCTCTCTCTCTCTCTCTCTCTCTCTCTCTCTCTCTCTCTCTCTCGCTCTCTCGCTCTCTCTCTCTCGCTCTCTCTCTCTCGCTCTCGCTCTCGCTCTCTTTTAATATATATTTCCAGTCTGGACAATGTGCAAAGCCTTCTGCAAGCTGCTGCATTTTAGAATTGTAAAACGGTAGAAATGTGGTTGATCTTTTTCCCTCTTATTTTTTGACACTTATTTTTCATTCTTGAGTTATTAATTGACGTGTATTTCATGTGTATGCAATAAATGGTTGAACTGGATCGCAATAGCTGCACACCCAGAGGTTGTACAGACTTTTCAAAGGAAGCACAATATGCGATCATTTTTATGCAGGACAAATGTTTATTAAAGTCTTTGTGCTTTAAATTGCTTTTTTAAAGTTGTATAAATAAAGGCATTTCGTTTTATACATATATTTGTCTACTGTATTTATTTTAATAAAGCAGCATTTTTGACTTTAGCTCATTTATTTAGAAAGGATGCGGTTTATAATCAACTATAAGTGTATTTAGTCCCGTATCTCATTTTTAAGTCCTATCCGGTCACTCATACTCCCTCTCTAGCTGAGCAGAAATGACCAGTGTTGAACATTGCCTTAGGTGTCTACCGCATCACCCTCCAAAAACATTTATCTCGGATGTCCCTGTTCACTATAATCCCTGTGACATTCTCTCTATCTCAGTCACACATATGGTCACTGTGGTTTAATTACTAGCTGCAGCCTGGGGTCTGATCCGGCACATTAAACTCCATTCTCATTCTTCGGTCCTGTCTTTGCCTCTCTCCCTCTCTCTCTCTCTCTCTCTCTCTCTCTCTCTCTCTCTCTCTCTCTCTCTCTCTCTCTCTCTCTCTCTCTCTCTCTCTCTCTGTCTCTCTCTCTGTCTCTCTGTCTCTCTCTCTGTCTCTCTCTCTCTCTGTCTCTCTCTCTCTCTGTCTCTCTCTCTCTCTCGCTCTCTCTCTCTCTCTCGCTCGCTCGTTTTAGCCAGCGTTAGCTGAGCTCATAGCACTGCGGGTGAAGGCGCCCCATGGAGCTCATCTTTTAATGACTGTCTGATCAGATTATCACTGTTTTTACCCAGACTCAGCCAGCTGACGCTTGTGGTCTATGGTTTATACAAGATTTTTTCTTCTCCTCTTTAATGCTGGGTAATGATACAGGTTTCAGTTTGATTCATTTTGGCATCTGGATTTTTAGAATCAAATTCATAGGTAAATAATTATCTTTAACCCCAACCCTGGACTTTAGTCTTTTAAGGCAAGACACTACAGGCAAAACCATAGGTTTAATCTAATATTGGCATGTTTTTTTTTCTATTTGCATTTGTAGATTCCCTAGTGAAAAACATACCAAAATGTATTTAAAATACATTTATTTCATAAGTATACTACAAATCCATTAACATAGTTACTGACATATCGCTTGACGCTGACATAAATATTATAATTAAACTTAATTTGGAGTACTACTTTATTGCTCATTGCTTAATATTAAGCCTAAAATGTGTTTTAATTTCACTATTAGTAAGGATATGATCTCTCTGTATAATATCAGTCTTTAAATGCAAGATATTTAAAGTGTACCAAAGTATACTTGCAATAGATCCACTTTAGCACGATCAAATATACTTAAGTATATCTTTAGCTGGACCTCAGCACTACTTCCGGATAACTAAAGTGAATACTTTAGCAAACTTTAAGTACAGTATATCAATTTAGTAACAGTACAAGTGGAGGGTATTTATATTAAGTACATAAATATGTAATTATATTAGTATACTTTGCATAAAATAAATGTATTTCAAATACTTTTTGGTATATTTATTTTTCAATAGGGTTTCAATTACAATATGAGCTGTTTTATTAAAATTATTTTTTTCTCATGCACTGAGCCAGAATTCTCCACTTCAGTAGCACTTGCACCAGACTTTCCAGTTTTATTATCATCTATATTCTGAAGGTTTTTACAGAGTGATTTTTTTTTCATATATCATTCGCCTGTGTATGGTGTGGTGTTGGCAAAGGAAGAAGATGAGGCAAACGGTGGCAGAGAAGGCCCTTCCGGTGGCCGTGGTGGAGACGACCCTTCAGGTGGCCGTGGTGGAGATGACCCTTCAGGTGGCCATGGTGGAGATGGCCCTTCAGGCGGTCGTGGAGGAGACGACCCTTCAGGTGGCCATGGTGGAGATGGCCCTTCAGGCGGTCGTGGAGGAGACGACCCTTCAGGTGGCCTTGGTGGAGATGACCCTTCAGGTGGCCATGGTGGAGATGACCCTTCAGGTGGCCATGGTGGAGATGACCCTTCAGGTGGCCATGGTGGATACGACCCTTCAGGCGGTCGTGGAGGAGATGACCCTTCAGGTGGCCATGGTGGAGATGACATGCGCGTGCGGTTTGTGTTTGTGTTTGGAGCTCCGTCGAATTGATTCATTAATCCTTGATTTTCTTCTTTTCAACTCATTTATAAACAAGCACTTTCTATTTTTATATCATGGGAACTTATCCTCGCTACTATTCCTTATCAGAATCAGAATCAGAAAGAGCTTTATTGCCAAGTGTGCTTGCAAACACAAGGAATTTGTTTTGGTATTGAGGCTTCCAGTGGACATATACAAATACAAATACAACATGAAACATAATACTACAAATTATAAGAATAAAAAATAAAAATATAAATATATATGAGAATAAAACTATCACAGTTGGGTTTAGTCAGAATAGACATTTTCAGATTTACAGATAATGAACCTATTTACAGTGTTTTGCATATTATAAATAAATCTACATATAAGTATCACCTGAGTTGTAGGATATTGCACTAAACAGTGGGAGTACTGCACTTACAGGCATATGCCTTGGGAGGAGTGTTAACTGTTCAGGAGGGAAATGGCCTGTGGGAAGAAACTGTTCCTGTGCCGAGATGTTCTTGTGGCCAGTGATCTGAGTCTTGTTTATAAAAAACAATCGGATTACTTTGATATCGCTACTTAGATCCAACTTTGCGAATCTCGGCTACTAGCCTTTAGTCCGCTAGCATTTCACGCGTGGCCTCGCGCCTACCGACCGCCTTATTTTACACCAGTTTCACTGAAAGGATACAGGTTATAGCCAGCATTTCAGTCCTAAATTAGTAGTGATATTGGTAGTATCACAACTAATTTACTGTTCATCTGTTATAATGGCGAACATATCGGATGTGTGTCTAACGTTACCTCTGAGTGCAGGTGAGGACACATTCGAGCTGATTTCGGTACGATTGGAGCTGGAATCGGTGGAGAAACAGATCCGTGATCTGCTGGAGAAACAAGCCGAGCTGCGGGATCGGCGATCAGCGCTTGAAACGTCACGCGCCGATGCTCATAAGTCAGTGGTTAGTAACTTTTTGACTCCGACTTCGTCTACTTCGTGCGTTTCTCTGCCCAGGAGGACGCGATCATCTCTGGCATCATTCACTCCGGCACCGACACAACACCATGGACCCTGGGTGATCCCACAGCGAAAGACACGAGCCAGGACCAGAGCAAGAACCTCACCGCCCCTCCCGGTCTTCGAGATCTCCACCCGGAACCGCTTCTCCCCCCTTCGCGCGTCGGAACGACGACGCCGTGATCATCGGCAGTTCCATGGTCCGTCATGTCCGCGCTACCTCAGGTAAGGGTACGGTGCGCACTCACTGCTTTCCTGGTGCTTGTGTTCTTGATGTCGCCGCACAGGTTCCCGAGATCCTGAACGGTGACGAGCGCGTCGGAGCTGTAGTGCTGCACACGGGAGTAAATGACATCAGGCTGCGGCAGACGGAGGTTCTGAAGAAGGACTACAAGAGCCTGATCGAGACGGTACGCAGCACAGCGCCTGAGGCAACGATCATCGTGTCTGGACCGCTTCCCACGTACCGACAAGGACAGGAAAGGTTCAGTAGATTATTTGCACTAAATGAATGGTTAATGTCATGGTGTAATGAACAGAAACTGCTCTTTGTAAATAATTGGAATCTGTTCTTGGAGCGACCTAGGCTCTACCGTGCTGATGGCCTGCACCCCAGCAGAATCGGAGCGGCTGTTCTGTCGGACAACATCTCCAAGACGTTACACACCATATGACTAGAAAATCAAAGTCCAAATCACAGTCTTTGCTGTGCCAAATTAATTGATATAATTAGTGTAGAACATTACATAGAAACTGTGTCTATTCCTCGTTTAGTGAGGCCATATAATAAATCTACTGTAGGATCTAGGAAAAATCTTATTGTAATTAAACCTGAAAATCTAAATATCAGTGAACAAAAACAATTTCTAAAACTAGGTCTTTTAAACATTAGATCGCTCACACCCAAGGCGGTTATTGTAAATGAAATGGTCACAGATAATAGTTTCGATGTACTTTGCCTTACTGAAACCTGGCTTAAACCAAATGAGTATTTCGGTGTAAATGAGTCTAGTCCACCAGGATACTGTTATAAGCATGAGCCCCGTCTGATCGGTCGTGGCGGCGGTGTTGCAAAAATCTATAGAGATATTCTTAATTTTACTCAGGAAACAGGTCACAGGTTTAATTAATTTGAAGTACTTGTACTAAATATTACGCTCTTAGATGTAAGAAAGAAATCCCTATTATCTCTAGCCTTGGCTACTGTATATAGACCTCCAGGGCCCTATGCTGATTTCCTAAAAGAGTTTGCAGAGTTTCTCTCAGATCTATTGGTCAATACCGATAAAGCAATAATTGTTGGAGATTTTAACATACACGTAGATAACACAAATGATGCGTTAGGGACTGCGTTTACAGATTTATTAAACTCTTTTGGGGTCAAGCAAAACGTCAGTGCTCCCACTCATCGTCTAAATCATACACTAGACTTAATTATATCATGTGGAACCAATCCAACTGATATAGTTATTATAACCGCAAAGTGACGATCTCACTGATCATCACATGGTAACTTGTATAATACGTACTGCTGAAATTTGTCATGTTGCGCCACGTTATAGACCAGGCAGAACAATCGTTCCAACCACTATAGATAGATTCTCAAATGGCTTACCTGATCTATCTCAGCTGCTCAGTGAACCCAAACAAACAGATGAACTAGAGGAAATGACTAGCAGTTTGAGCACCATTTTCTCTAGTACATTAGATATTGTTGCACCAATTAGATCAAAAAAGGTTAGAGAGAAAACTAAAGCACCTTGGTACAACAGTGCTACGCATGTTATCAAGAGAGAAACTCGTAACTTAGAACCAACAACATGTTTATTAGATCCAATACCCACTAAACTACTGAAAGAAGTGTTACCTGTAGTGGAAGAGCCTCTTCTCAATATTATTAACTCGTCTTTATTTTTAGGTCATGTTCCAAGAATATTCAAGCTGGCAGTAATACAACCTCTCATTAAGAAACCGCAATTAGACCCAAATAACTGGCAAATTACAGCAAATTTAATTACAAATTAAAGCAAATTACAGACCCATTTCAAATCTTCCATTTATGTCTAAAATACTAGAAAAAATTGTGTCCGCTCAATTGTGCTCTTTCTTGCAAGAAAATGAGATATATGAAAAATTCCAGTCAGGATTCAGACCGCATCATAGCACAGAAACTGCGCTAGTTAAAATTACAAATGATTTACTTTTAGCTTCTGACCAAGGCTGTATCTCAATACTAGTTCTACTCGATCTTAGCGCTGCGTTCGACACTATCGATCATAAAATACTCCTGGATCGACTACAAAACTACACTGGTGTTCAGGGACAGGCATTAAGCTGGTTTAGATCGTACTTATCAGACAGTTATCATTTTGTCTGTTTAAATGGGGAAAAATCAAAGATAACGTCAGTAGACTATGGAGTGCCGCAAGGATCGGTGTTAGGCCCTCTGCTATTCTCAATATATATGCTCCCACTTGGTAATATTATAAGAAAACATGGAATTAATTTTCACTGTTATGCTGATGACACTCAATTATATATTTCATCACGGCCAGATGAAAACACTAACTTATCAAATTTGACAGAGTGTCTCAAAGATATAAAATGCTGGATGACACTTAATTTCCTGCTACTAAATTCAGATAAAATGGAGGTATTACTTATTGGTCCAAAAAACTACCCACAAACTCACTTACAATACAACTTTAATATAAAAGGATGTCCTGTTACTTTATCCACTACAGTAAAAGACCTGGGTGTTATACTAGACCGAAACTTGTCTTTCGAAAATTATATTTCATATGTTACAAGAACAGCCTTTTTCCACCTTAGAAACATTACAAAGCTACGTAACATGCTATCTGTTTCTGATGCAGAAAAGTTAGTTCATGCATTCATGACCTCGAGACTAGATTATTGTAATGCTATATTAGCTGGCTGTCCTGCATCCTCAATAAACAAGCTACAGTTAGTGCAAAATGCAGCTGCTAGAGTTCTTACTAGGTCAAGAAAATATGATCATATAACACCAATTTTATCATCTCTACACTGGTTACCTATCAAATTCCGTATCAATTACAAAGTACTATTACTGACCTAGAAAGCCCTAAATGGTTTAGCTCCTGTGTATTTAATGGACCTTCTATCGCCCTACAATCTATCGCGTTCCTTAAGATCACTAAATTCGAGGCTTCTGGTCATTCCTAGGATATCTAAGTCCACTAAAGGAGGGAGGGCGTTCTCACATTTAGCTCCAAAACTCTGGAATAGCCTTTCTGATATTGTTCGAGGCTCTGACTCGCTGTCCCAGTTTAAAACTAGATTAAAGACGCATCTCTTTAGCCAAGCATTTACATAATGCTTACCTTTTATACCACTGCTGAATCAGATCAAATGCATTTAATATTATAAAACTTGAAGAGTCTGTAGGTTATTTGTATAGGTTGCATAGTATTTACAGTCATTACATTCCTGTGTATATTGCGTGAATGACGGGTGGTTGGGTAGATATTGTGTTTTGCGGTAGGTGGTATGCCATACGGAACCGTTGCCACTGAACCTGCTTTAACGATGACAGTGGGGCTCGACAGCCTTAGTCAAACGGGTCGGCGCGTATGGTTGGGCTGCGGAGAGATTGTGAGATTGTGGTTGGGTCTCAGCAGCAGGAGGGATGTAGAGGTCAGTAAGCAGGGCTGAGTTGAGTGGGGGACGGAGGGGGGTGACTGTGGGACGCAAGAATCACTGTATTCATGTTTTTTATCATTTACGCCCGTGTTATGGAAATCATTATGAACAGCAGCTACGCTAATTATTTTCCCTTTTTGCTTTTCTGCTGTTATCTCGGGACGCGATTCCCGAGAAAAACGGCGTTCGTCAGCTCCAGTTTGTATCCAGCCTTTCACGGAGACTTGAGATACCCCAATCACAAAGCCTGTGAAGAGACGACTCAACACCGGCGATATGGACCCTCTATGGTGGACGGCACTGATCCTCAACAACTCGTCTCAACACCGGCGTGATTACTTGGACTTCCAAAAGATGGAAATGGATAAATATTCTAAATGTTCCGATCCAATCTGCCTTGTAATTCTGCCCGAATCATAAATCATGCACTGTTCCTTCGTTGGCCAGAGGAGAACTGGCCCTCCGACTGAGTCTGGTTTCTCCCAAGGTTTTTTTCTCCATTCTGTCACCTGATGGAGTTTTGGTTCCTTGCCACTGTTGCCTTGGCTTTTGGCTTGCTTAGTTGGGGACATTTAATATTCAATAATATTATTGATCTGCCTTGCTTATGGTGGACGTTGACTCAATTTTCTTTTAGAAACAAACTCTGTTATATTATTTTCATGTTATCACTGTGAAGCTGCTTTGATACAATCTGTATTGTAAAAAGCGCTATATAAATAAAGGTGACTTGACTTGACTTGACCCTTCAGGTGGCCATGGTGGAGATGACCCTTCAGGCGGTCGTGGAGGAGACGACCCTTCAGGGGCCATTGGGAAACGACCCTTCAGGCGGTCGTGGAGGAGACGACCCTTCAGGTGGCCATGGTGGAGATGACCCTTCAGGCGGTCGTGGAGGAGACGACCCTTCAGGTGGCCATGGTGGAGATGACCCTTCTGGCGGTCGTGGTGGAGATGACCCTTCAGGTGGCCATGGTGGAGATGACCCTTCAGGCGGTCGTGGAGGAGACGACCCTTCAGGTGGCCATGGTGGATACGACCCTTCAGGTGGCCATGGTGGAGATGACCCTTCAGGTGGCCATGGTGGATACGACCCTTCAGGTGGCCATGGTGGAGATGACCCTTCAGTTGGCCATGGTGGAGATGACCCTTCAGGTGACCCTTCAGGTGGCCATGGTGGAGATGACCCTTCAGGTGGCCATGGTGGAGATGACCCTTCAGGCGGCCATGGTGGAGGAGATTTTTTAGGCGGCCGTGGGCCTTTGGGCGGCCACGGCGAGGAAGTATAGCCCCCCCCAAAATTCTCTTGGGGGGAGTGATAGACTCAGGAATAGCCTCTGGGGCAGGCTCTAGGGTAGGCTCTGGGGTAGGCTCTGGGGTAGGGTCTGGGGTCGGGACAGGCTCTGGAACAGTCTCTGGCTCGGCGGGCATGACATGAACAAACTCTGGCTCGGCGGGCACGACGTGAACAGTCTCTGGCTGGGCTGAGGTGGAGCACAGGCTCGGCAGGGCTGACGCGGAGTGCAGGCTCAGTGAGGCTGACCTGAATAACCACAGGCTCGGCGGGACTGACGTGAAGAAGCACAGGCTCGGCGGGGCTGGCGTGAAGAAGCACAGGTTCGGCGGGGCTGGCGTGAAGAAGCACAGGCTCTGCAGGGCGGGCGTGAAGAAACTCTGGCTCAGTGGGATTGACGTGAAGACTCACAGGCTCTGTGTCAAAAGCTATAAGCCAGTCTTCCACTTGATCTTGAAGGAGGAGAGGAATAAAGGATTCTGGTGGGACGATCTCGGCGGGATGAGATTCAGGAAGGGCGGTCTCGGTGGGACGAGACTCGGGAAGGGCGGTCTCGGTCAGACGAGACTCAGGAAGGGTGATCTCCTCTTTGTGGCTGTCGCAGAGCCCAATGGTGAATGGCAACCCATTATGCCACAGCACCCACTCAGCAAAAGCTTCAAAGTTTTCTCGAGGTCCCACACCGGGCAGGCGTGCCTTCGTCTCCGCATAGAGGCCAGTGTGGAAGAAAACACTCAATGAGAGGAGGAGGAAGAAGGAATCGGGGAAGGAGGATAGGCACGCCAGGTCGAGATAAGCCGCGGTGTGGGCCTCGAGACATAGCTGGCCTTGTTCCAGCAAGATTAGCTGCACCGCGTCTATCGTCGTTTTTTGGTCCGTTCTTCTGTCATGGTGGGGTGTTGGCAAAGGAAGAGAATGAGGCAAACGGTTCCAATACAAATACTTTTACTTACAATAAAGTGCAGGTAAATACAAACAGGCTTGATATGTACACACACACATTAAATAAGACTAAGAACGGGAAAAAGACGGGCTGAACAGAAAGGAACCAGATACAGACACAACTGAACAATGATGAGGTGAACACAGGTGACACGGATGATGATGATGATGATGACAGGCAGGTGCGGGTAAATGAGAGAGTGAGTGCAGGTGTGAAGACAAGAGGGATGCTGGGAAGTGTAGTGCAGATGATGACTGAAGTGCAGACAATGACTGTGACAGCCTGATTTATTTATTAATAACAACATGGTGTTTTTTTCTGGCTTTTTCATTCCAATGTATGGGGTGATAAAAAAGAGAAATCTAAAATCCTCTCTGTAAAAACCTTTAACTCTCATATGTTAACAAAATGAAAAAAAAGATTTTGAAGAAAGTGGCTTAATCCAATGTTCATATTTTATATAACTTCTGGAAAGTTATGCACATTAGTGCATATGACTCATTTGCTTTTTTAACCATAATATTTCAATAACATTCAAATGTCTAATACAAAACAATTATCTTAATGTTCTGTGGTGGTTAATCGACTGTCTATTAGTTTTTGTTGTTTTTTTACCTGTGGTGTCTTGCCTTGAAGTATCTTTTTAAAACTCCACTTGTTCAGAGAAACACTCGCTCAACCAAACCTGCAATGCACAGGGAAAACAATTTCCAGACTAACACGAGCTGTCAAATATCAGTTTATTCTTGAGTGTTTCATTACATTCAACTCATGTCTGCCTCCCCGATGTCTGCTTGGTTTGCTATTGTTACAGGACACAGTGAGTGATGTGTGCTTTTGTGTCTGTGAGAGATTCCTACACACGCTTGTGTCATTTCCCATTTATGACCTAATACCTCACAGCTATGCAGAGTTCAGACTCTTCTCATCTGAGATGTTCAAATATATTTTACCCTTGGTACAATCAACTTGTCCGAGACGACAAAAATATCCTTGCTGCAGAGCGAGACAGACAGATGTGGAGGCAGGAGTTGACGCTTGCATATTGTGCCAGTCCGGGGGGTCGTATAGGCCATGCCCTCTGCAGCACTGTTTGATTCGGTCTGTCTGCATCTGGCCTCGACACCGCTGCTGCTGATGTTTAATTATGCAGCAAGTAAGGCCACACACACACACACACACACACACACACACACACACACACACACACACACACACACACACACACACACACACACACACACACACACACACACACACACACACACACACACACACACACACAGAGCCCTGCTTACTCCCACAAACATCTCATGTTTGCCCTCCAGATGATACAAACAAACACACAGACGCACTTAATGAAGCAGAAGAAAAGTGTTTGAGCTGAATAGAGAGAGAGAGAGAGAGAGAGAGAGAGAGAGAGAGAGAGAGAGAGAGAGGAGGGGGGGATAATGAGAGAGCTGCCGCAGTGATAAAGCTAATGTCCTTCTCTGCTAATCTAGGAAGACTGGACAAGTGCCAGTGTTATGGCGGATATGTTTCTTAAATAGCCTTTTGCATCTCGATTCATTTGCAACCCACTTCTTAAAAGATAAACTCCTGATAGGTTCAATCTAGACTGGTTGCACTTTATTTTACAGTACTCTACATGCACTTTCAATGTACTTAGTGTTTTACCTACAGAAGTACTGAGTAGTGTAAAGTAACTATATGGGTTAAGTCAAGGTTTAGGTTCAGGGTTACTCAGTACCCAGTTAGTACGACAGTCTTATAACATTATAGTGCAACATTCCTAAAAAACTAAATATCATTTTAGCACACTTAGGTCATATAAGTAAACATTCAGTTCTGCTCTACTACGCTATATTCTTCATTGGAGAATAGAAAGAGACTGATTTAATTACTTATGATGCTGTTCACTTCACTTAAACTATTCAGTTTAGCTGCAGTTTAGTTTAGCATATTTTTGTATTTAATTTTTTGATTGAGGGCTAATGGAGCTTAAAAAAATAGCTCATATCAGTGGTGTAACAGGGAGCAATAAATGTTACCGCTTTCCACACGTTACCCTATTATATCTGTCCCTTTTAAGGGGTTTAGACCTTGTGTTTATTTTATTTTGTATTACTTTATTTAATTTGTATTTACAGCAAAGCCTACTATATCAACGTTTCTGACTTAGTTGTTTTGTGTTACATATCTTTCATGCAGAGCAAGGTTGAGGAAAGTTCAGGGAGATATTCAGAGAGGATTTAAGAAACATAAATCGAACAAAGCCTAACACAAAACTTGACAACTAGGAATACGAATTGTCACAATTTTGACGCTTTATTTTCAGAGAGATGTGTTAAATAATTATATATGAGAAAATGCTGCCATCACGGGGTGACATTTGGCATTACCGTTTAACTGTTGCATAACCACTAAACTTCACCCACACCTTCACTTACTGTAATATGTAAACACTTTCTGTTGTAATATTCAAACATATTGAGCAATGTCTGCTTTACAGTCATCCATCATTTAATTTCTGCAATCCGCACACCAAAATCACAACATGCCCACGTTGATACGTTTTTAAATGGAAACACATTCCATACTCGTTTGACAGGATGATAGTATGTATCACATTTATCCAAATATCACACTTGATTTGCTGTAATTGTGTTATTGTTCTTGGGAGGTAGCAAATAAAAAAGCAGACAACAAAAAATAGAAATACATATTGGATGTTAATGATTCTGACCGACCCACAACCCCCACACCTCTTTCTTTATCCACCTTTGCTTTCTAAGCCAAGTTCCTCTTAGTTTACCACACTAACATTTTCTTACTTTTCACTTCTGCCAAGGTCAGAGGGTAAACAATTCTTTACCAATAATTACAGTTTGCTTAAAATACATGTTCTTGAATGGAAATAACGTTTTTGCATTGTCATTGGATTAGTACAGACAGAATAATGATATTGCCTCTGTTTTAGCAGGTTATAATTTGCTTTGTAAATATGAGTTAATTCACACCCTCCATTCATTACAAACCTTCACATGCAATGACTGAGACTGCTTAAAACACCCCACCCTGAATGAGCTAGTACGGTCTATCCCAGAACAGCACAACAAGCTCCTTTTCCCATGTATAGGTAAACTGGGGCAATCCAGTGACCTTGTTTGAAATATAATAATGCAAATCTTTGTTATTTTGTGTCAATTATGCATGATTAGCTTGAGTTCAAAAGTCACTGAGAAACCTGTTTAACCTGCTGAGAAAAGGGGCGAATAAGGTTTTTGTTGACATAATTCTTAAATATTTGTATTTGTCCTTAAATTGATCTTATATATACTGCATTTATTGAGAAATATTATTACAATTTAAAATAACTGTTTACTATTTTAATATACTAATTTATTCCTGTAATCAGTGTATTCAGTGTCACATGATCCTTCAGAAATCATTCTAATATACTGATTTGCTGCTCCAGACACTTAATATCAGTCTTATTAATATCATTGTTGAAAACCGTTGTGTTGCTTTATATTTTTGTGAAAACCGTAACACATTTTTTTTTCCAGGATTCTTTGATGAACAGTTGATTTAAAATGGATTACTTTGTTATAGAACTTTTAATTTATTTAATGTGTCCTAAATACAAGTATTTCTTTCAAAACATCTTGCTGATCCCAAACATTTGAACAAACTTCTATGCGAGACTGTTGTGTACGTCATGTGTATGTTTGGAATTAAACTCTCTGATTCTAAAACAATGTGCTTCTGAATAGTTCTTGTGAGCGTTCTCACCCAGCCGGTGTGTCAGGTATGTGTGTGTGTTTGTGCGTTTATTTTAAAGGTTGATGTCTGTAGGTGTGATGGCAAGGGCAGGGCTAACCAGGCCAGTCACTGGTAAGGTGGAGTGGAAGAGTGTCTGTACAATATGTGCATGTGTCTCTGTACCTGCTGGTGTGTTTATGTATCTGTGTCTCTCTCCTGAGTCAGGCATTCATCTGAGGAACATGTTCAGCTTGATCAAACTGCCGCGTGTCTTCACCGTCCACCAGGTGCCCAAAGTAAGTTCATTCATTTAACAAAACTGATATTGTGAGATTTTAACTAGTTTAAGGTATTCTTTAATAAACAGAAGGAAAGAATCACCGGATTTGTATTTTCTTTTATTACTGTGCAACCTGATGTGCAACAGTTTGAAGGTCTGTAGCCAAACCTATCATCATATTCATATTAATACTTTGCAATATTTTGTTGGCTTGACATTTTACCTGTAGAAAGAGCTGGCTTGTCTTTATCTTACTAAATGAGGATTTTTCCATGGTAGGCATTTCATGAGGACAGTATCATCTCTGGATATCGACATCCTCGTAGTTCGGCCACAGACTGTGTGTTGAGTCTTTTTCAGCTGACCAATGAGACCCTCAATGTCTGGACACACTTTCTACCAACATGGTATGCTATCTCTTGTGCTTGCTTTCTCTCTATATATGCATATCGTCCTCTGTTTACCACTTTCTCAGTACGGCTTTTACAATAAAACTTATCTTATAACACAGACAGACAATAGTATAAACTTACACAACTACAGTGACATTACCCTGGGTTCCATAGCAACTGTTTGCGGTGTGCTGAGACTTACAGTAGTTTGAATTGAGAACCTCCTCATGTCACCTTTGATTCTTTAACCTGTGTCAGTCTATGTGTCTTTGTTGTAAACATTTTTGGAATGGTAAATTTTTTTAGATAATGCCTGCTTGTTGTCATTGCATTGCTTATACAGACAACTTCCCTCCAGGTCTGTGAACGGAACTGAGATCATTCAAAACCTTATTCACTGAGATCATTCAGTTATTACAAAAAATGTCTCAATCCTGCCTCATATTAACCAATGCTCTACAAAAAGTCACAGACATGCAAATGCTAACTTTTTCTTGGGCATGTAATAATTGGAACACGTTTAATAATGAATATTATATTATTTATATATAATAAAAATGATATATCTTATACAATAAGATCTTAGATCGTTTAATTATTATTTTTAAATAACTACTCTGTATTGGCAAATTCCTGCATGATAAACTGCTTTTAATCTTCTTCTTCTTTGAATAAAAACATCTGCTAAATTATTAAATGTACTATTAATGTAGTTCATAGCAAAAACACATTGCCATTACTCGTCTATTTAACGTTTGCCTCATCTCAAAGCTAACACATCCTCTGATCCCACACAACAATGGTTAAATACACAGCCAACCAACAGTAAATCAATAGGACAAAACATGGAATCTGTAACTTGACTCCGTGTTAATGTTTGGTTATATTAAACTCTCTGATCCCTCTAAAGCAAACAGGAGTAAATCAGACCTGTAAAATTCATCACTTAAGAATCCTGAGATTTAAAGAAAAAATTGATTTAGGACGACACCTTGTAAGTAATATCAAATATTTTAGGGCAGGGCTGACATTGCTAAAGCTCTGATGCTCAAGGAAATGTTATGTTCACGTGGATATAGCAACCCATAAAATTTGAATGTTTTTTCTTTCATAAAAAAATCCTCTTTGTGACTGCAATCAATATTTATTCATTTTTAATCCCTAATGACTGCAAGACAAAAGTTCACTGTATAGGAACACTGAATGTAAGGAGTCTGTGCCATCTGTATTAATTATTATCTTTACTGTACATACTGTATAGCTTAGAAACAAGCTTTACCTGTGCTCTTTAGATTGACTTATAGAAACTGATAAGACTGTTTGTTTCTGCATCCACCTGTCAGACACATCCCTAGTAACAAACTCTGCGAGCAAGTCAGGGCAAGTTAAACATTTCAATACAATCTTCTAACTTCTTCAATACAATCTTCAAACTGGCCTTTGTCATCCTAACCTTTTGTTCACTTGCTAAGATATAGGTTCTGTAGTTTCAATATCAGCTATCTGGTGTGGAAACCATGCAAGGAATTTCCAACCAGTCTTTGGGGGGGGACGGGGACTTAATGGAATTATTGCTCCACTGTATAACTTTTTTGTTGTCAGTTGCAGCATTTCAGAGCTGTCAACATCATTGTCTGCCATCATCCGATTTTTCTCTTTTTCTCCGTCAGGTATTTTCTTTGGAAGTTGATGACAGTGTTGTTGGTGGAGGATGTGTGGTATAATGAATACACATGGCCTCTGCTGGTCTTCTTGTTCTCCTGCTGTGTGTATCCACTGGCCTCCAGCTGTGCCCACACCTTCAGTACCATGTCTACCCGCTCTCGCCATATCTGTTACTTCTTTGACTATGGAGCACTCAGCCTGTACAGTCTCGGTAAGAGAGGAACACACAGACACATTCACTTAAACACTATTAGTTCCTTGGCTTGTTACGGGAAATATTGCCATAAAGACGAAGTTCAAACTTCAAGGTTGTGCACTGCATATATTTAAAAGACACAATGGATTTCTGACACAATTAACGGAAATACAATTTTCATTACACTACCATATACAAAGTATATTCATTCTGTACACTATCTCCAGGAATGACCTGATAATAAAAATCCATCCAACACAGATAAACTAATAATTATTTACATTTTTGGCCAATAACTAAAAAATGTCAGAAATCTAAATTCTATGTTTTGTGAAAAAAAAAAAAATGCTAGAAACTAAAATCAACCATTTTAAATCACAACGTTATAAAGTACAGCATGGAAAAATAGATAGTTATCATCTAAAGCTCACTTAAATTTAAACTTTAAAGTTTACATTAAAGTGAGCTTTAGATGATGGCAAAAATGATAAATGATAAAATGAGAATACACAAATGAAATATAGAGATCAATTTAGAAATCTCTAATATCAGCCAATAACTGGTATGGTACTGATATACTGTATTTTTTGCATATCTAATCATTTTTAACAGAGTAATCTTAATGTCTATGAATAAATTTAATAGTTAAGTAAAGTGCATACAGTAAGTAAAATACAGACAACTTGTGGCTGTACTATTTGGAAGTTATTAACTAATAAGTAGTATTTATGTGTATTAATAAACAAGAAAAGTCTTACAGAATCACACTACAAATGAACAAATTTTCACACATCCTTACCAAATCATCCCCAACACACTGAGATGTATTTATGTGACTGAATGTATGTTGACGCAGGTTCAGCGATCAGTTACTCTGCATATGTTTTTCCTGACTCATGGGTGAACAGCACATTTCATTCCTACTACATTCCTGTAGCTGCACTAAACACCGTCATCTCAACCAGCCTGGCCTGCTACTCCAGGTAAGGCTCCTCATTGCTCACAAACACGCCACAAGTCACACTGATCACAGACTGGCAGTTTGCTTAATTGCGGGTTACGTATAGTTGTGGAACAAGCTCTTTTAGGGTCAATTAGGGTGACATTATCAAATTTCAACAGGTAGGCATACTAAATACTACAAAAAAAACCTGATTTGTATAACACAATTTACATATATAATTCAAAAACTTAGTGTATAGTGCAGGGACTAGGAATATAATTGGTGAATCATTTTTGTCAATCTATTTATTTAACTGAGTTGTTTGTACTAACCGATTCACTAGAAAGATTCACTTCCAAGCGCAATGACTGCGTCCAGAATAGTGTTCACTCTCTGAGCAGGTACTTTTCGTAAGTACGCTGTCATTATCATGTATGTGACCTACCAGCATCAGTTGCATCTCTTCATTGCTTTTCACAACTCCTCTCCCGTGGCCTCATGGGATAGTAAAAAAGTCCACTGGATGCGCACTTCAAAATCTTGGGTACTGCTTGTTTACTGTTTAATGAATTTGAATTTGGACATACTACTCTTTCCACATATTTTCACCTACTGCAGTATGCAGTACTGTATGCATATCCGCATGCAGCCTATATATTAGAGAGGAGTGTTTCCCTAAAATGAATCGACTTGAGACAGAGGACCGTTTAGATTAATGTTTTACTGTTTCCTCAGATCAGATATTAGCAATGTAACGTTTGATCATACATAGGTACTCGTTGGATCAAGTTGTAAATGGAAAAAGTTAAACTATTATGAAAATAGCTTAATCATGCTATTGAAAAATGTAAAGTTACTTTTTAGTAACTCCCCAACACTGACGCAAACAGCACCATGAAAGAAAATGTTCTACATTTTTTAAATAACGACATATTATGTCTGTGCTAAGGTAGTGTGTGAATACAAGGCTTGTTATGAACATGATACAGCATGGCAGCTTCATAGATTAATAGTATTTTAATTTCCGCTTTTTTGCTAAGGCTTGGCCTACCATTCTTATGCTATATTATGACATCAATGAAAGATAACATAATGTGTCAGAATTCTCTGATGCTCGCTAATGCATTTTCTTAATCTGGCTATTTCTTTAAATTCCTTCTAACCCAATAAATAAATACTCTATAAAATTATCAATGGAAAACACTTCCACCACATTGTGTTAATAATGTGGTTATGTGTTATTCTGATATGAACAATCATCCACTTCTGTCTGCTACTAACAATTACATAACACCTCACCTCTGACACTGAAACTGACGTTAGCATTAGTGAACATAAAAATATGTCTTTCACTTCCTACCTTTCAGATTCTTTGAAAAACCGAGCCTAAGGCTGAGTAAGGTGTTTCGAATTCTTGCCTTTGCCTACCCTTACCTGTTTGACAACATTCCCCTCTTCTACAGGGTAAGTTTCAGCATACTGCACAGTACAAGTGAAAACTGTAAGTTTCAGCATACTGAAACTTTTTTTATAGGTTAAAGTACAGAATTCTGCCTATCATTTTTCATATATATTTTTTAAACATACTACAGTTGCAAGTGATGGTTATGCATGTTACATATTTATAGTTTAAAGTGAATATGTATACACTTCATGGTGTGACATGTAATTATTTTTGCGTTTCCTCTTTCCAGTTGTTTCTGTGTGTAGGTGAGGGTTGCACTGATAATGAAGCAAACTCCATTCATGTTCCCCATATATTGTTTGCATTTCTAACCGCCTTCCTGTTTGCAACCCACTTACCTGAGAGACTGGCACCTGGACGCTTTGACTACATAGGTAAGTGATGACAAATAAATATTTTGTACAGCTTATATCTGTGCTGTGTATTTGTGTATATTTCATACATGATCTCTTTTAGGAATACCCTATGGGTGTGAACTAGTTGATTACCAAGGGTTTTTAGAATACAGACAGTATCTGAATTATAGTGAATTTTAAATTATGAAGTTTAAGTTTCAAAGTTTACAAAGAAAATTCAGAAACCATCCTTAAAGCTGCAGTAGCCTATATGGAACTTTTACTTCTCTATCGCCATCTCTGTTTGAAACATCAAATTGCAAGTTGTCGGAATGATCAGTCCTGATTGTCGCAATCCAGTCAAAAACCATGCCAATATTTACTCTCATTCTAGCACGGGTTCTGTCGCTTTCCCTTTTTGACTGTTGGCTCTCTGCAGTGTTCAGTTTCTTGGTTTTGACAACAGAGGATTAACCAAATGTCAACAATGATTATTGTTTAGACCTTTCTATTAAAAGCTTATAGTTTATGTCTGAAACAACTGCATCCTCAGCAGACACCATTTAGTACTCAGGTCTTTTTTTGACGTAACCACACAAAGGCAAATTACCTCAAACTGACATTTTCTGATAAATCAGACCTGACAGCTTAAATTATAAATCATTTTTATAAACTCACCGCTGTGAATCCGGGGAAAGCTAAGGAGACAGTTTTAAACACTTAGGTGTGTGTACTTGCTCAATAACTGATTTGAGTTATTTGTTAACCAAAAAAAGTTAAATATTGCAGCTTTATTTCAAGAAAATTACTCTTTAACACAGGTCCACAGGTATTTCTTCAGTATATCTTCATTCAGTGTTTCTCATGTGAATGGCTCTCTTCTGACCCCTACAGGCCACAGCCATCAGCTGTTCCACATATGTGGAATAATTGGAACACACTTCCAGATGAAGGCCCTTGAAACTGACATGGTGCTTAGACAGTCACAGCTGCTGGTCACTGCTCCACCTATCACCTTTAACAACACAATAGGAACAGCTCTGGTCTGTGTGTGCATCAATCTGGGGATCATATGTCTTAATATTCTACTTCTAGTGTACAGCCACCCAGATACACACCCAACAAATAATGAAGGAAAGAAATGCAAGCACTAAAAAGCTCCTTAAATCAAAGAGTCTCTGAAAGATTCATTGCAGTTTTGCACAAGTTAGCAAAGTTATTATAAAAGATATCTAGGACACTCTTACTAGATATTACATTATTAAAATCCTCAAGAGGGGTTTGTATGTTTACTGAAACTATGCAACCTCAGACCGGAAAGAATAATGAATGTACAAAGTGCATGAACACTACTTCTCAGGGGAGATCGCAAAAAAGGCACTGAATCTCGGGGACAATATAAGTCATGGGAAGATACTAAGCTGATTATGAAAAAAAGGATCGGTTGAGATGACCTGATTGGTGGAATGTTTTTTTTTTTTTTTAGATATTAAAAAACAGTGATGTAGTTTTAGGTCGTAATCTCTGGACGTGCAGTATATTAGGTCAATGGGAGGCTGTGTTCAACCTGGTCCCATTTCTTTTATGATGTACAGACAAACACACTCGTATACCCAGATCACAGACCTTAACAAATGAACTAACACTGTTGTAAGAAAAAAAAAAAAAAAAAAGTAGCAATGTGCAGAGTCTGCCAAAGTCCACCACAGTGACAACCATGATTTATCATACTTATTTCTTTTTTGTAAACCTGCACAATACTTGCAGGCAAACCACACTAATAGTGTGGGGTGTATTCGTTTTTTTAATAGCATCAGGTCAGTCCTTGTGTACCCAAATCAAAACTATTTATTGTTTCCAGGATTCTTTATAATAAAATATTTATTTCTTATCAGCCTTGTCTTGTTTTTATTCCTAATTGAGACCTAGCTATTTTTATAAAGGCGATGCAAAGAGAAGTAAATTTTACACACACTGCCCTCTACAGCCTGCAAGCAGCAATAAACATGTTCTGAGTTGAAAAGGGAAATACAGGTCCTTCTAAAAAAATTAGCATATTGTGATAAAGTTCATTATTTTCCATAATGTAATGATAAAAATTAAACTTTCATATATTTTAGATTCATTGCACACCAACTGAAATATTTCAGGTCTTTTATTGTTTTAATACTGATGATTTTGGCATACAGCTCATGAAAACCCAAAATTCCTATCTCAAAAAATTAGCATATCATGAAAAGGGTCTCTAAACAAGCTATTAACCTAATCATCTGAATCAACTAATTAACTCTAAACACCTGCAAAAGATTCTTGAGGCTTTTAAAAACTCCCAGCCTGTTTCATTACTCAAAACCGCAATCATGGGTAAGACTGGCGACCTTACTGCTGTCCAGAAGGCCATCATTGACACCCTCAAGCAAGAGGGTAAGACAGAAAGAAATTTCTGAACAAATAAGCTGTTCCCAGAGTGCTGTATCAAGGCACCTCAGTGGGAAGTCTGTGGGAAGGAAAAAGTGTGGCAAAAAAACGCTGCACAACGAGAAGAGGTGACCGGACCCTGAGGAAGATTGTGGAGAAGGACCGATTCCAGACCTTGGGGGACCTGCGGAAGCAGTGGACTGAGTCTGGAGTAGAAACATCCAGAGCCACCGTGCACAGGTGTGTGCAGGAAATGGGCTACAGGTGCCACATTCCCCAGGTCAAGCCACGTTTGAACCAGAAACAGCGGCAGAAGCGCCTGACCTGGGCTACAGAGAAGCAGCACTGGACTGTTGCTCAGTTTTGCATGTCATTCGGAAATCAAGGTGCCAGAGTCTGGAGGAAGACTGGGGAGAAGGAAATGCCAAAATGCCTGAAGTCCAGTGCATCCATGGGCCTCCATAACACCTCAGCAGTGCCACAGGCTGATTGCCTCCATGCCACGCCGCATTGAAGCAGTCATTTCTGCAAAAGGATTCCCGACCAAGTATTGACTATTGAGTGCATAACTGAACATAATTATTTGAAGGTTGACTTTTTTTTTTTGTATTAAAAACACTTCTTTTATTGGTCGGATGAAATATGCTAATTTTTTGAGACAGGTATTTTGGGTTTTCATGAGCTGTATTCCAAAATCATCAGTATTAAAACAATAAAATACCTGAAATATTTCAGTTGGTGTGCAATGAATCTAAAATATATGAAAGTTTAATTTTTATCATTACATTATGGAAAATAATGAACTTTATCACAATATGCTAATTTTTTGAGAAGGACCTGTATATGACAAAAAGTGTGACAGGCTTGTCAGGGTAAGTTTCTGTATCTACTCAAAGCCCGAAATACCCACATGTTTGACGGAGGAAAGGTGGCAGTAAAGTATTTGTATTGGGATTAACAAAGGCCATTTGTTTATCATGTCATACTGTATTTGCTTATCGATGGGGACACATTTGATAATGAACTTCTCAGTATATATCCGAAATTTCCTAGGTTAAAGTACACAATTTAGTCCATTTTGCCATTTTTTTCACTTTACACAATAGAACAGACAGATAAAAATACAAAGCATACATTACAAACAGGAATATAAAAAGGTTAAAACAATCAAGTAAAAGGTACCCTGAAAATGTGTTTTTAGATAAGATTTAAAAATGCATAAATTCTGTGCATCTCTAATATTAGAAGGAAGTGTGTTCCAGAGTATAGGAGCATTTGAGAAAGCTCACGCAGAGTCAAATGACGTCCAGCTCCTCCTCTCTGGACGTCTAAGGGGGTGGAGGGATAGAGTTGTGGGCAGGTTTAGGGTGTGGTTAGATATTCTAGCTCCACCCATCAGGCCCAAATTACATACGCTCATCCTCACTGGACGTCTATCAAGGGGGAGCTAGACATTAGCTCCACCCATTTTCTCTGCAGACCTAACTACAGCATATCTGTGGGACAAAAGACCAGCCGCAAATGATATTTGGAAGTGTAGAAAATGAAAAGGGCAGACAGAGACACAGGGGCTAGACTATGCAATGCCTTATATGCAAGCATAAGAATTTTAAAATCAACATGGAACCTGACCAGGGTCCAGTGCAAAGAATTAAAAATTGGTGTGATATGCGCATTTGTCCTGATTCCAGCCAGGATCATAGCAATTTGTTAAGTGTTGTTTTAGGGACCTCTGCAAGAAGTGCGTTGTAGTAATCCATGCTAGAAAAATAAAAATGTATTGATAAGCCTTTCAGCCACAGTAAAGGATGGAATTGAGTGAAGTCTAGCAATATTTCTGAGATGAAAAAAAATTCTTAATTTTGCACATGTGGATCAAAAGACAAACTCGAGACAAGTATCATTCCTATTTTTTTTAAAATTTACTTTGAAACTCCAAAACAGAGCAATCCACGTTTAATATTACTGAACCAGCATTACAAAGCTGAGGAGGAGGAGAGACAATGAGCATAACCTCAGTCTTAAGATACAGAAAATGTAGGGTCTTAAATCTTTTTTTATTTTAGAAATGCAGTGTGAGAGAAAACAAACTTTTTGACGAGGCTTTGAGTGTACATAAATCTGAGTATAATCAGTGTAAGTGATATTTAAGCCTGGGTGATCTGACGAGCAACCAAAGAGTAAATATATACATGCTAAAAAGTAAGGGGCCTAAAATTTAACCCTGGGGGACACCAATAGGGACAGCACTAATTCAGAATCATTAAAACAAACTGGCGGCAAATAGAGATATAAGATCTAAACCGGGTTAAAACAGTCTCAGAAACAACAAAGACAAAATTCAAGACAGTTAAAAGGTTGTGATTGACAGTATCGAAAGTGACACTAAGATCAAGAAGGTTAAAGATGGAGAAAGAACCAAAATCTTAAGCTTTTTTTGTTATGCTTTAACATTATGCTTTTTTGGAACTGGGTTAACAGCAGCAGTTTTCAGTGCTACTGGCACAACACAAACATTTATAATGCTGAAAACAGCCAAAGATGTAAAACGATTTAAATAAGCTTGTAGGGAGGGGATCAAGTGTTTATGTACTACCTCCCTACTAAGCATATCAATTTGAGAAAAATTAAAGAAGGATGTGCCAGAGTAACAAGGCAAGCAGAGTTTTGTTTGTTTGTTTCGATGCTTAAAAAGGTCTTGCTAATCCATGCTAGAATTAATCAAAAATCCCAAACGGCAAAAATCTGAGTTGGCCTAAACATCCTTGCATCTATAACGAGGACACACAATATGTGATTAAATTGTTGTAATAATCGCGAGTAGTGGCATAACAAGTATTCTTCACATCTTTGTGGAGATGAGCTGATGATTTCGAATCTTTTTATTCACTGAGGATTTGTTCAGTCGCCATTCTTTATTTTACCATACCAGTAGGTGGTGACAGTGCGTATCTTTTTGCAGAATTTAGTAACTGAAAAAATTAATTCAAGTCCTTCATGATTTAAACAATTCTGTTTGTCTTTTTGTATGTCCAAGTATATGTACAACTAAGATGCTTACAAAGTTTGCTAGGTGTTAGTATATTTATTATTTGGTTTATTAAGTTCTCAGTTTGGCTTCACGCTTTGAGTACTTGATTTGAGATGTGTGTATAATTTGACAGATTGCTTTTGAATATTTAGCATATGATTAAGGGCAATCTACCTGCCCTTTTGGTGTATGTGTGCGTGTATGTATGTGTGCATTACATGTATGTATGTATGTATGTATGGCGTGTGGGCTATGCATGTATGTGTGCGTGTAATGGCGTGTATGTATGTGTGCCCAATTTGTCACATGCTTTACTGTGCACACACACTGACTGATGCTGTTTGCTCAGCATTCTGCTGTGTTGGCAGAAGATGAAAAATGACTAAATAAATTGTGAATCGCAAACACACATGCTGACAAAAGCACACATAAACACATTTGACAGTATATTTTAGTGCCCCACTAACGGCTTGTTGGTGGAGATTTAACTGCTGTTCTCACTCTCACGCATTCAAAGAGGCTTGATGAAATGACAGCTTGAGATCTTTTCATTGCAGTATTTGTATGTGTTTGTTTTGTTCAAGTGCAAAATGGTGTAAATGTTTGCTGATGATACTGTAGGAAATCCCCCAAAATTAACGATTAAAATTCAAATATAAAAACTTTCCTTGACGGAGAATATTGATAGTTTATAAACTAACCAAGACAATTTCCTCAAGGATTCAGGATTAATCCGACTTCAAAGGCTTTGTAATTAGGAATCCCAGCAGCAGGGGGCAGCATAGGACAGTGTTTGTTCTCTTGTAGACACCAAAAATCAGTTTGGTAAATTACTGTAATTATTTTAGCATTAATAATGCTAAAATTATTTTGCAAATTCTCTAGCATTAAAAGCAAATAAAGTTAGACATTTTCAATGATATAAGATACTCCAGTTTTAATAGGTGCTAATTTATCTTCAAAGTCCTTATTCATGACATGTAGGAACTGACATTCTGTCATGTTTGATCAGGGAACAGGGAAACAGCTGTCAGTTCTTCCTCTGCTCCATAGTCCCACTGTTCCAAGACCTCCTTGTAATAATATTGACCTTCCCTGGACTGTTTGCTCAGGCTGCCTTTAAACACAGCACCAGCATATATCACACAGGGCTGCCGCTGTCTGCTGCACCATTTCACTCGCACACTCGCTAATTACTGCCTAAATAGCCTCTTATCTCTCTGTGCTGCCTGTTTTTGTTAGCACACAGCACACACATTTGGCCACTTAAATATCTACTGAGGCATTGTGATAAATATGACTGATTGACTCTTCTGTGTCTGCCAGCTGGGTGTTTAATTTCTCATGTATTTGAGGGGTTTAGGAACTGAATTCAGAGACAACAGATAAATAATGTGGCGGATGACATTTCAAAACAACAACGGTTATAATTAAACTGCTTATAATAGGCCTACATCATGCCCTGCCTCACCAATTGTAAAATGCTAAAGAGATGAGTTAGCATATTTTATTGCTTACTTTATGGATTCATTTGCGTTTAATTATTCCAAGTGACCCATTTGATCAGTATCACTCAGGTCATTTGCATTCCAGTAGACTATTATGCTGGATTTGCTCCAAAAAGCCACACTGCTGGTCCTGGTGCTCTGTGTTTGTGCACGTTGATAGATTCAGTTTGGCTGTGTTTGTTTAGCCCTTAGCTCACTACTCATATAAAAGCCTAGGACTCAGCGGTGATAGAAAATATATCCCCCTCCCTTCCCTCCCCTCTTTCTGTTTTTCCTAATTACACAGTGTATGTTTGTACAGCCAGCATGGTGTTTCGAAAGTACACAAGCAGGTTTTGAAGCTTTTGTTGGACTTGTTTCCTGTCTTCTCATTCAGAGGCTGCTTTCACCTGTTAAATGGAAAACATCCCATGAGTGATTGGTGCAATGTTTCACTCTCAGGCTCCGTCAGGATAACTGTCACAGCTGTGGGCCAGCGCGACAAAGAGAACAGGTGTGTGTAAGTGTGGAACAACAGTTATGAAAATTACTGCAGAGTAGCTTATTAATTCAGTGTAGATCAGTGGGGTTTTTTTACTCCCATTGTCCACAACAATATTCAAAAGCCCCCCATGACTTTTCAAGTTATTTGTGATTTACTGAACAAGTAAGGATAAGATAAAAAAAAAAAATCTTGATTTATTATTATTTTTTATTTTTTTAAAATTTTTTACTCATTCATACATTAGTTCTTTCAGCCTATTTTAATGGTTGCTTTGTCATCTTGAGGCCCGGGAAGTGTAGTTCCTTTAGCTTAAACAGTAGGTGTTTGCACCAGAAAGGGTTTGATTCCCATGGAATGAAGGTGCATGAAAAGGTGCTTGGATAAAAAATGTCTGGCAAATGCATACACATAATGCAAATGTAAATGCAAAATAAACAGGGTCTGAGAAATGCACTCTAAATGCAATACGCAAGTTGAAATGCACAATATATTTACTGATTACAGATATTAGAGATTTTTTATTAATCAGTTTTATATATCGGAAATATAATTGTGCATGGTAATTTCCACAGTTTTTACATTTAGATTACCTCTGCCATCATCTAGTGCTCACTTAAAGTTAATCAAAAAAATCAAAAAAAAACAAAAAAGCAAAAATAGCAAATAACTGTGTACATGAATTATGTGTTTGTTAGTGCCAGGCAGGCTCTGTATGTGCGTCTATGTATTGAGCATATTAACTTGGCAGTATTAACACATATCATAATGAATTTTGAGTAAACCCAAGAACTCTTTCTAATCTCTGGGCTACAGATATCTGACTGGCTGCCTGTTCTGAACTCCACTGCGTATCTTTACCCCAATCACAGGCAGCTGTGACTATTTAGTGGGCAGGAAACCACCAAAAGCAGATAATTCTCAATTTATAACTTTTGGTTCACTCTGTTTATTTTCTTGTTGAGTGAGCCAATGATGGCTGTTCCGTTAGCTGACATGTGCTGACCAAGAGCCGTTGTGTTCTGTCCTCTGTGTTGATTGCTGGATATTGAATATCCTTGAGCTAATATCAGGCAGGCCTAGCTTGCTTTCCATAGTCATTTGTCTAGTGAGGCAAACCACAAGTCTTATTTTAACCACCTCTGAAAGGTTTTTGCTTTAAGTGGCTTGTTAAAAGGAAAAGGAAAAGCAAAAGCATAAAAACTTTGGGGTTTTCGAGGCAAACCATAATAGGGCAAACCACCAAGTATACCAATTAGCCAGCAACGCTAACTGTCAGAGTGACATGGGGACAGAGCTGTGAGAGAGAACGACAGAAACCAGACACCGACCACACAGAGCAGCAAAGCACTGTGGGATATTCACAGGAAAGCCCAAATTAGATGAAAAACATTAATCTAAATTATGTTTGAAACATAAAGCACATATCCAAGCCGCATAGCATGACAGTTCAAAAGACAAATGAACATGAGTGGTAAATATAGCAGGAAACAATACTGTGAGACTGCACACGGTCAATCAAGACGACACCTTAGAAATGTTTAAGTGTCGCCTCAGTGACAGAAGAATAATTGTTTGCCAAAATTGGAACCACTGAACAGAACACACATGAGGTGATTGGCATTTTTAATGTGCAGTCCCTGTAGCAGAACCTGAATTCACCAAGTACATCATGTTCCTGGATAGACATCTTTGTTGATCCTGAAACAACATCACAATCAACCAATAAGATTTGAGGGACAAGTTTACAATGTATGTAAAGTTTAGGCATACAATCAGGGTTTGGTGCTTCAACATCAGTGTTATTCACCTATCATTTCCCCCTGATTTTAGGGATAAATTAGGGGTAGAGTTATGTTTAGTGATAGGGATGGGGTTAGGCTAATGTTGTTTCTGGATCAAAAAAAAAAAAGTTGACCCAGGAACCTGTGTAACTCTGCAAAATCAGGTCACTGTAGTATTCTCTTATGAAGTGAAAGGACCCTATATATGCAGTGAACAAAGAGGTTCCCTTCTCTGTGGAGAATATTAAAGAGTTATTAAATTAATCTTTGATTAGTGGCGCATGTTATTGTGGAGGACAGATTTGCGGTGAATGAAGCTGTTAGGCTGTCGCTAAGCCGATTTATTAAGGTCACCTAGAGTCTCAAAATAAACCTTACAAGCTGTTTTTATTTTACATAATTAAAGTGAAATGTACTTTCCATGAAATCTGTTTCTATATGACTCCTTTATGTTTTCTTTTTTTTTTAACAAAGTCCATGGCAGTGTAAACTATTAATGAAGTCTTTATCCAACTGACAGTGAAAGCTAACCTAACCTTGAGTAAAGTAATTAACATATTTTTAATTTCAAAGTAATTGCAAATTGCAAAGCACATTGCAAATTCGAAAAAGTAGATTAATACCACAGAGTATGAAGTTTATTTCAATTAACTGTAAAAGTGAAGACTGCATGACAACACTTAACAATAACGTTACATTTCTTAACATTTGTCTAAACATATAAACTCTAAACTAATAATGAACAATATTTTACAGCATTTATTAATCTATAGGTTAATGTTAATTTTTTACATGTGCAACCATTGTTCAAATTTCAAATCACAGTATATCTTAAATAATTAATGACAAGCTGTGGTTTACTGTAAAATAAACATTTAAATAATGCTGATACACAAGTAAGATGGTTAGATAAAATACTGTGTCTGACCCTCAGAACTCAGCTAACAATTTTTGGTTCCATGAATGTTAATAGTTTTCTTAACGAAAAAAGAACCTTAGTTTTTGGTTCGTACAACGTTATTGCAACATTCCCCTAATGTTATCCTCTAAACTTTCCCTAATGTTATATTCAAGCGTTCCCCTAACGTTATATTTTGAAGTTCCCCATATGTTATATTCCAACGTTTTCCTAACGTTATCTTGTAACGTTCCCCTAATGTTATAATCTAACATTCCCCTAACGTTCTCCTCTAACTTTACCCTAGCATTATAATCTAACGTTCCCCTAACGTTCTCCTCTAACGTTCCCCTAATGTTATCTTCTAACATTCCCCTAACATTATAGTCTAATGTTCCCCTAATGTTATCTTCCAGTGTTCCCCTAACCTTAAGTATTCACTGAATTCAACGTTAAGTAATGTAGTTTGTTGACCGTACGAACTCTGTATTTCATAAACTATTAACATATGAACATATAGATTGTGCATGCAGATACATTTTCACATACAACCGAACCACATGCTTTCACACAGTAAGATGCGCACACTCACGTTGTCAGGGTGTAAGGGAAATGTGTTTTTATGAATTATAGATTATATCCTAAATGTTGATGGAACCTGGCAAATTGAAGACTGTAATATGTATACTAGGCATGCAGAGTGAGAAGGGGGTATCCAAATTTAGCGGGTGGACTCAAATGATCCTGCACTGGGCCTGAAGCCCGAGTCAGGACGGATGGTGCTGCTGGAAAGAGGGCATCTGTGTTGTGGGAGCCCACAGTGACACAATCACTGGGGACAGAACTCACTGATCCAGGGCTGGAATTCAGCCTCATTTAGCCAACAGTATAAACACTTAATCCAGCGTGAGATTTCCAGGCCCCGATGGGTCAACAGTTTAGCTCTTTATTTCTCCCTCACCATCTTGTTATAAACAAAGTCGGCTTTCAGTTACTGCTGTGAAATTGTTTTATAGGGTACATGCATGATTGAATATTCATTATGTTAAACTAGGCACTTTCTTTGTATATAAATCCATATTAGTTTTCGCTGGCAGGCTGCCTAAACCACATGAGATGGATTCTTTTTGTAAAAAGGCCCAAACTCCTTAGCAGCTCTTTTCTTCACGGTTTATTGGTTTTTGTACTGATGTAAATGACGACTTGTTGATATTTTCCTGCCCAACCTCTCGGCCTCCCCCCGTTTTCTTCCTCCTCTCTCTCTATTTCTTGGCCTAGGAACACATGGATCCTTTCAGACAGGGGAAATGTTGGAATTTGTGGTAGGCATGGGAAAAATAAACAATCATGTCGGTCTGTTCGGCAGCAGAGGACCGGTGCTTCATGTCTGGCGGTGGTGTGGGGGAAACAAGAGCCAACATTTCTTTTCAACCAGGGGCCAGCTTCCTTGAAAATATTTATACATTATTTTTCCTTGTCGGCAAGCAAAATTTACCTCTGGATTGAGGAGCTCACCTCTAATACCGCAGTGAAAATAAACCCCCTCCTCCTGAGGTGCACTTTATTTGACGAGAAACAGCCGTGTATTCAGGCCTGTTTTACCTCAATAGACAATTTTAAAAAGCGTGTTAAAAAAATCATAGATTGTACAGTTTACAGATTGTAAGGCCGCCTAACTCAATCCAATGGCGGTATTCGAATTAGCGGTAAAGGTCTTTGCGCGTTACTGTCTTTTCTCGCGGCAAAGTATTTTTGGTTAAATGCAGACCCGTCGCCAGACCTCAGTCTTAAGGGGGGCATATGAAATGTATGGGGGGGCACAATTATTATTAGCCAACAGTATGTATATTTATAATAATCAACTCTAGTCCCACAGCACGTAGGCTAATCATCACGTTAAACATTTAACCAACAGCAATATGACCAGGTAGCCTAGCCTACACCACATTACACAGAAGCAATGTTATGACTATCCATAAAACACTTGACTACAACATATTAGATTTAACACCAGAAACATCTCTCAAACATTGCATTTTAAAGCAGTCAACAGAGGGATATGCATTGCCATGACACACACACACACACATACACACGCACGCAAATACACTCGTCTCGCACAGATACTTTGAGTGGAGGCAGCGCTGTCCTCTCTCCAGTCCCAGTACAACTCTCGCTGCGTTTCATTATATACCCAGACCTCATTTCAAATCTAAACATCATCCACAGTGGAAATTTACCTGTAAGTCACCATTTGCTAGCAAATGGTCAGAAGGTGTTAACTCAAAGACACACCCTCCAGTGTGGAAGATGTTTCTAAACTTCCTAAGAACTTTATTACCTTTTGGTTTACTTCTTTGGGAATGAGACATTTGTACCAGTCGCACCGAGACATTTCAAATAATACCAAACATGTATAAAACTCGATGATAATCATTCACATTAAACCATTTAGATTCTTGTGTGAGTTTGGGAGTTGTCTGCCAGGATGAATGTTGGGGGAGAGAAATGTAGATTAGGATGAGGGAGGTGAGACCTTCGTCTCAATAGTGCATGAGGGGGAGTTCAGATGTTAATTTCCTTTGTTTTCTTCGAGAGTGGCCCTCTCTTAAAGTTCTTCCAGTTTTTCCAGTCTTACACAGATGCGTTTCCTAAAGCAGGTGGATATCACATCTTACAGTCAAAACCACAACAACCTTGTTATACTGGCAGGTTCAAAACTTCTACATCTGTTTTTCATTTAAAAAAGGCTGCAAACAGGTTCGTCAGTGTGGCGTTCCAGCACTGCGTCCTAACATCTGTGTCTTGGCAGAACTGCAAGGCCAGACTGATTTAAACCTGCACACCGGATTCCTCTCTGGACAAAACGTATCAGAGAAGTAACACTTTCAGAGCGGAAAAACTGAATGAGAGCTCTTCAGTACCCCTGCAGAACTCATTTAAAGCACTGCTGTTGTATGGTTTCTTTGTTTTATGCCCCCGATAGTTTACCGATAGGCCTACTGAAAAAATTAATCTAAAAAGATGAGAGATAATATTTTACAATCTCTGAGTAAAGTTGAAGTTCTCAAGCAGGTCATTGTAAAGTCCTCCTCAGAATCCAGTAATTCACATTACTGGTTTTGAGATGCATGGCATTTAAGAAGACCACACACTACGAGAGAGAGAGAGAGAGAGAGAGAGAGAGAGAGAGAGAGAGAGAGAGAGAGAGAGAGAGAGAGAGAGAGAGAGAGAGAGGAGAGAGAGAGAGAGAGAGAGAGAGAGAGAGAGAGAGAGAGAGAGAGAGAGAGAGAGAGAGAGAGAGGGGGAGAGGGGGAGAGGGGGAGAGGGGGAGAGGGGGAGAGGGGGAGAGGGGAGAGGGGGAGAGGGGAGAGGGGGAGAGGGGGAGAGGGGGAGAGGGGGAGAGAGGGGAGAGGGGGAGAGGGGGAGAGGAGAGAGAGAGAGAGAGAGAGAGAGAGAGAGGGGGAGAGGGGGAGAGGGGGAGAGGGGGAGAGGGGGAGAGGGGGAGAGGGGGAGAGGGGAGAGGGGGAGAGGGGGAGAGGGGGAGAGGGGGAGAGGGGGAGAGGGGGAGAGGGGGAGAGGGGAGAGGGGGAGAGGGGAGAGGGGGGAGAGGGGGGAGAGGGGGGAGAGGGGGGAGAGGGGGGAGAGGGGGGAGGGGGGAGAGGGGGGAGAGGGGGATCACATGACCCAGGGAAGGAATAAAGGCCAGTCATAAAAAAACACGTTATTGTTTTTTTTTTTTCTCTTTTCGTATGTAAAATATTGAATTCATCACCATTCATGAATGTTATGCAGAATCAATACTTTGAGCCATTTGGACACATGAAGTAAAACAAAAGATTTGTTTGAAATCTTTCACATTTTTTTGTTTCAGTATTTTAAAATGCTCTTTCCTGGTGAATGTGAAGAAAAGAAAATCAAAATAGCAGTTACTTTGCCTTTATTTGTCCTTGACCCCAGTCCGCAGAAAACCGGACAGAATAAAATCAATTTGACAGAAAAAAAAATAATATACAAAATGGAACTTCAATCAGTGAATGTGTTAAGTACTGATCAGCATGTTTTCTCTCTCTTTATGCATGTGCTCTAAAACCTTTGAAGACTAATATTATGGTCATAAATGTAAAGTATGAAGTCAGGGACTTGGAGACTAATTTGATATTTCTACACTAATAACTTTTAGTTTTACTCTTCAAAACATTTTCATTGACCCAAATAATAACACCTATCATTCAATAATTGGATGTTTCAAAAAATGTTCTCTAGTTACCAAATTCAAATGAAACACTATCAAGTCCTCTCTCTGTCTCTGTTTGCCTTTATGCTTTTATAGTTGCATTTATTCCTCAGTGATCTCCATTTAGATGTGTTAGTGTGTGGGTGCCTACGTGGGCATGTGACTGTGGGTAAAATTCATTTGGCTCATTAAGTTTTCCTTTCTCAGTTCACTGAGCACAAATCTGTAGAACAAGGTCACAAGACTGTAGGTAGTTTATTGCAACCATGTTCTCCACTGTAAAAAAAAAAAAAAGTCCTTAAAAATAAGACACAATGTACTGTATAAATATGTAGGAAATTTTCCGGAAGGTTTTTTTTTTTTTTTTTTTTTTTTTTTACAGGTGTTTTACCTGTATTTTGAATTATGCATTGCATTGTGTTGTGTTTTAGAGTTAATGGAAATTTCCGTAAAAGTACTGGATAATGTCCCGGCAGAAAATTTGCAGTACATTTTCCATTTTTATACAATATAGTACAATGAAATCATCTGGTAATTAATCTCAATCAATCAATGCTTTGAATTTGTTAGGTGGCGTTTCGTTTCCATATGTAGTAGACATTGGGTACAGCACACTATTGTGGTTGGATGTGAATAAGGAGGTCTAGTATTTTAGAAAGGTATTATATGCTGTGATTTATGTTTGGCAAACATTTGGTTTTGTCAGAATAAACAGTGACTTGTGAAAAGTCCTCAATGGAAAAGTCCTCAATGGTACAATATGCAAAATAGACGTTTGCCTGGAAAATAGAATTATGGCATCCACCAGAAGGGGTTTTGTGCTCAAACTTTATCCTGGGGTCTGACACAGTTTAGGTCCCTTGAATGTGACAAATGCAGACATTTTGACAATTTGCAGTAAGCAATCATCACATTAGATAATCAGCATAATTAGCCTTGGGAGCAAAAGCTATTCAAGCTTATTAAGTGATTAAATGAACTCCGGTAAAGCTCAACTTGTTTCCTCAGAACTAAATACTAAAGCACATGTCTTTGAGTATAGGAGACAAATTCTGGCAATTATTAGAGTTAAACCACGTTTCATTTGAAGCCATTAAATTACAGTGTGCGCAACACAATTAAACTCGCTGGCGAAACATCACCTTTCCGCTTGAATTCACAATGTTAATTAGCTAGTTCTTGGATTTTTAAAAAATGAATTATTGCTCTGCTTTATCTAAGATGTGGGTGAGTGAGGATTATGGGATGCTTCGCACAATAAGAGGGGACTGGATTTGGCTCGAGAAAAATTGACACTAGAGTTTCTAATAAAATTGTGGACAATATCCATCTGTTATGTGATATCAAGTGATATCAACATGTCTGCTATTGTGAACGTTTAAAATCCTGTCTGTCTTTCTCTGTGCTAATGTTTAAACTGGCAACTTCTGGAAAAAATATGGGAAAATGTTCAATATGGAAAACTATTATTTACTGATTTTTCTCAGATTGATTGAGCAAAGGATTGATTGACTGTTAGTGTCCAATGACTTGATATCTTATTTTAAACTTACGGTAGACTATTCACAGGGTAAGAGTATGGCATTTGGACAGACCTCTGTGCAGATATGTGGGTGTACTTCTGAGGTTGCGTGAGAGCATGTGGGTTCACGTGCATCAGGGAGGTTCACAGCAGGTCACCCGCTGTCAGGTCTGACCTTATGAGCGGCCTATCATCTATCGGGATCTTAACTTTCACTGTGGACTCAAACACTCACAGGAGAGCAGTCACTGACATTAAAACTCAATTAGGGTCCCACACACTAAATAATGCAACAGGAAAGTGCATTACCCACACGCTCAATGCCCACAGCCCTACATCTCAATATGTCAAAAGTTCTCCCAAAGCCAGTGTATTTGCATATGTGTGAGTGAGTATATGAGCATGTGTAAAGAAAAAACAAAGAGGATGTAGGGGCCAGTGAGCTCTCTCAGTTAGATGAATGTCATTTAGCAAAACTCATCTATTCACGGTAAATGTAATCTTGCTGTATACTTTGTTTTTGGCCTTGTAATCTTATACAGAATGACATGCATCACTAGAATAACATTAACAAGTTTTAATTTACATTGCCTATGTTAGCCTAAGCATGTATGGGGTTTCTATCAACTATTTGCACATTTTACACACATGAATATACTGATATATAAAGTTACACTGGTTCTCAAGAAACACTTATCAATGTTGAAAATAGTTGTGCCGCTTACAATTTTTTGTGGAAATTGTGATACATATTTTTGTTCAGTATTGTTTGATGAATAGAAAACTCATTTTTGTTCAGTATTGTTTGATGAATAGAAAACTCAAAATAGCACACACACACACGGACACACGCACGCACGCACACGCACACACGCACACGCACGCATGCACGCACGCACGCACACACACACACACACAACAATGACTTTCCCAGGTTTCAATGAGGCCTCATATAATTTTCAAACTATTCTACAAAATTAAAACCCAGTAAACAACTCCCTGCCGTATTTGACAACACTGAATAAAATGCTCTGCTGATTTTAATAACGCAGGATGTATTTTGCCTGTTGGCTTGTCAGAGCTCTATCTCCACAATTACTTCTATTAATGTAACTTTCATTACAGATTAATGTAATATCACACAACCCAGGCATTTAACATCATTATGCGGAATGTTCTGTTAAAATAAACAGCAGCCAATGAAACATCTAATAAAATATTTAACTGCACTGGGTAACATTTTATTGTGACTACCAATTGTAAATTAAAAGTCTACTGAATTTTGACTCTAAAATATATAATTATTAGGGCTTTCAAAAGGTGTTAATTTTGAGATTTTTTGAAGAGTAAAATTAGTAATTGCGTAGCGTATTTAAGGCAGCGTCAATTTTTCCTGTCATCCTTTGGCTGAGCTACACTATATGATCACGCCATCATTCATTGAAGTGCTATTAAACCTTTCCAGCGTGATAAGATGCAAAAAGAAAAAGAAAAGAAAAAGAAAAAAAAAGAACGCAAAGCTGTACTGGCATGCTGTCTGTGAAGCGGCTCTCTGTGAATAAACAGGAAATGTGTGCATGGAATGCCACTTCAGACAGTGTCTTTCGTGCTTGAATGGACAAAAACATAAAATTGTCAAAATTCCTGTTTCGTCGAGTATCCCCGTAAGCACAATATTAAATGAGTTAAAAAGTGTTAAATGAACAAAGAGTTTTGAGAAAATAGGATGCATGTCAGATCTGTGTCATGCACGTACGATTTTAAAATGACAGCAGCCAAATAAACTCAAAGAACAAAAGACAAAGAGAAAATCACTCACTGGTCTTGACTGAATAACTTTTGTAGCTTTAAGAAGGATTAATCTATATTCAATTTAAAATTTATGCAGAAGACTGAACAGTGTTTGACTACTTAATTTCTGTATATTTACCAGTTAGCACTGCAAATCTTAAATCACTGTTTACAAGGTTTCATGGGTCACAACCAAAACAAAAACTTTGTGCATTTTAGCAAGGCAGATAAAAATCTGAATGCTAAAAAAACCTTTGCGTTGAGCCCTGATATATTAAAGGCAGCTAAATGTGACATTTATTACAATGACATTACAACAAGATTAAAAGTAATATATTTTTAAAATCTATTAAAAGTAAAAATTGATAGCTTTCAATTATACTGTAATTTTGAATGGTTATAACTAAAGGCTAAAATTGAGAAGAAATCCATTTAATAGATATCAGTATCAGTAATGTCCGTGATACTGGCCTTCATTCATAGTGCTTAGAAAAAAATGACATATTTAAAATATATTGTCTTTATGTTGTTTCTACATTATTTTAGTAATTCAGTGTGAAGGTATTACAATATCAAAATAATTTATAAAAATGTCAATGTCTAGATGCGATTAATTACAGAAAAAATTTGCGATATTCTATTTATTCTATTTTATAATATAATCAAATTGATAATTAATAAAATTAACATACCAATATACCAAACTTTATTGTCTGTTAAGATGGACAGCCTCAGCACAGAACATTGTGAACACTCTAACATTTCCTTATTTAACATCCTCTCAGATTGTTCTATGGGAATTAACGTCCCATGTAATAAACAAACTACGGTTTAAATGTTAAACGTCCTGGCACCTTTTCCGTTTGGAAAAAGCACTAAGTGAATATAACAGCATATCCTAATGAATATCACTGTGCTTTATGAAGTAAAACATTCATTTGAATACAATCTCACATGGTAATTTTATGTCACCTTCTGCTGAATTTACACACCCAATGAACTCTCTCTCTGCATGTGTTTGGAGAAATGGAAAACTTCAACTGAAATATCTCCTGGCATCTAACAGATGACTTCAGAACTTGAGGCCTGGATACTGGCTAATGTCTTATAAAAAATAAAAAAAAACATAGCTTAAAGTTGTCTATGCACATTGAATTAGGAGGAAAAAGTATTTTTTTAAACACAAAAACGACAATGTTAAAACCTGAGTTTCTTTTTAATTTCCATTAAAAGGCGCTCATGCAAAAAGAGTCATTTCAGAAGAAAAGAAAACAAAGCATCTTGAGTCAGTGTTTTGAAAAATGGTGCTAAAGTGTTTGCATACATGATTTGTGAATAACAGTCTATGGTTCGTTTAGCAGACGTTCATGTCAGTGGTGGTACCTGTTTTTTTGCCAGCATTAGATGTTTGGTGTGGTAGTCCTGGCAATCGCATTAACCTGTTTTCAGCGGCAGACAGAGCACAACAATTCACAGCAAATAGATTAGAGCTGCTATCCGTCTTTCGCACAAAGCGCTGGCCATGTACAGCTTCAAAATGTGTTAATCTGTCTTTGTTTGCTAAGCTGTCCCGTCGTGCACCCCGCTCCATGCCAAAGAGTGTTCGGCTTACTTTAATACCCGCACAGCCATGAAACAAACGATTGTGTTTTTTTCTGGCATCAGGACTTAGCTGATTTCAGTGGATAAACAATCCTACAGTCGAGGGCTTGTAGTAATGCCCTGCACTTCAGATGAATGACGTCAGACTTATTGACACAAAGAGCGATGCCACTCCATTGTGGTAATGAATTGTGAAAGATAAAGACATTTTATGCTGTGTATATGTATGCGATTTCCCTTTTGTTGAGGACAGCAGAGCTGCCAAAAACAATACAAATGAAGGGTAGTTTTCACCACACATTGCTGGGAGGATAATCATTACAGCCCTCTCTCTCTGTCTATTATTTTCTCTTTCACATTTGTCATACACTGTAAAAGTGATTTCTCCCTCTTTTTCCCTGCAGGTTCTCTTCATATCTCTCCACTGAATTGCATCACAAACACTGGAAGGATAAAAGAAAGCCCAGAAAACACACAAACAAGTTGGACATGGTTTCCCCCCCAAATGTCTCATTTAATTTGTTGTGGAATCTAGTTTAGCATCTAATTCACTATATGCATGGAACATTCTTATGAACTTCTGCAATAATATAAGTCAGCTGGAAAACTCCCAGGGAAAAGTCACTTGTTGGTGACTCTTTAATTTTCCAAGGTAGCTTTAACAGCATCAATAGTGTAATACTTAGTTTATAATCAGAATGTAGTCAGTTAAACAATCAGGAATCTGTACTGTTGTTGTTAAAATGTAAAACGAGCAGAGCTCTGTTGTCCCTTTAATGTTCCTGCTCAGCAAAAATCAATTCCACCATCAGTTTTCACCCTTTCCCCACTGATCAGAAATAAAATGGACCATCTGTTTCTACACAAGATATGTTGGTCTTTCTGTTTAAAAGTTGTCCACTCATAAGTCTGTATTGTTATATGACTTTGGTTTATTATAAAATGTGATTGCCTATCCCAGTATCTCTTGTTGTTTCTTTATTGCTGCCCAGCTTGAAAGGCAGCTTACAGCTTTAATGATCATCAGATGCAGAAGTAAAGTTCAGCCTTTTTTCAGCCCTCTGATTGAGCGATTACATGAGACACGATACTCAGTACGTCGTTCTATATCTTTCAACATACCTTCTGATGTTCATTCATGGAAGGGGAAGAGATGATCAGTTCACGTGCGCTCTGCATTGCCGCTTCGCTTGAATGACAGCGATTTGTCACACCTCAATCATCAAAATTTGAATTGATTAAAATGTTGACCCGAGGCAGATCTTGAAGGCAGCGAGTATAGAATGACATCTTGACAACTGACAGTTGACTGGAAATGCCCGAGCTGGCTTATCAAAAACCAGGAAATATCTGTGCATATAGTGAATTGACCTTTAAGATATAGTTAAACCAAAAATTCTGCAATTATTTGTTTTGAACACCACTGACTTTCACTGTATACAGACAAAAACGTTCTTCAAAACTTCTTTTATGTTCCTCCAAAGAGGGAAAAACTGTTTTGGAATGAGAGGGTTAATAAATGATGGCAAAATGATAATTTATGGTGAACTATCCCTTTGCAACTGTGCAATGCTAAACTTAATTTGTCAAATCCTGTTACTGGCTCTTCTAGCATTTCACAAATAACTATTATAGCCTACCACAAAATTTGGGCAGTGAAACTCAAGTGGTCCTGAAGTATTTGGGGAATGTGTTTGGCTCAAGCACCTGCGCTGGGAGCTCACAGTGGAGCCTGTGCAGTGGATTAGAGTGTTCCTAGAAATCCCCTGCTGATTGCGTTTGGAATTTAATAACTGAATAGGTGACTCGTTTATCTGTGAAAAAGAGCAAATCATCATATGTCCTTAGTTGTTGAGGTATGAGAGGAAGATAAAAAAGCTTTTGCAAACAAAGAAACTTAAGGCAGCTTAAAAATTACTGATTTTACAGCTGCTGTACAACTGGACTGATTGAGTGCGTAAGCGAGATAAGAATGTGTGCATGACTGGGAAGAAGAGATATAGTGAACATGCACACGACAACTAACAGTTCAAGTGAGCTTTAGTGTCTGCATGGTAAACTTTCCTCTCAAATGATAAATTTAATAGTTGATACAGAGCATGTACAAGAAATGTTTATTGCTTGTCATACAATAAATTTTTATTGGCCTATTGTGCGATTAAAAAAAGCTGTTAAAATGCATAGCTTGTATTCTCCTTACATTAGTTTATGTCTTGTATATTTTGAACAAAGATGTTTGCAAATAACTTAAAAATAACAACCTGATCATGAAAACTTATTGGACCTTCTTGCAACAGTGACGTTTATAATACATAATATCAAGTATAGACTGCATCAAAACCAGATGAAAAAAAAAATCAAAATATCAAAAAAAAAAAAAAAAGTAATTATAGTAATTCCGTAGCATTACTGTAATAAAATCATGCCCCATACATAGTGCTAAACAGATGAGGTGTGTGTGTGTGTGTGTGTGTGTGTGTGTGTGTGTGTATTTGAGGAGGGGGTGAGTTTGGCAGAGGGAGCTCAGGGTCTGTTTGATCACCAGCAGTAGAGCCAGCTGCTGTTTCCAGTAGAGAAGTGAAGACCCTCGCGCTGGCTCGCTGGTGCCCCTCAGAGTCTCTCTCTCTCTCTCGTTCTCCCATATTCTACTACCTGCCTCACCTCAATCGATACCTACATCAAAGGGCCAGGAGGAGGTGGCCACATTCTTTGAAGTTGTTTGCACAGAGCTAGGTTTGCAGAGCTAACACCGGGCTGAGAAGACTCCTCCAATAACCCTGTTTGCACAGAGCTCCTCGTGTTTGCCAAAACACCTAGTGGATTCTAATGGAGAGCAGACTTCACTTTTAGCTCTCTGTTTTACTCTCCGTCATTTTTTCCCCAAGAATCCATAAACCAATCAATGAGGCCTCTTATTGTGCCAACCTGATGTGTTCTGTGTTTGCTGCATAGTGCCAACTCTAATATTTATTCAGCATTTTATTGGCAGAAGCTGGTTGGAAACACTGAAAAGACATGCTGACTTTTTCAATAAGGACACAATGAAGACCAACTGCAAATGATTCTGATATATAATAACACTTTTGAAATAACAATGTGATATGAAGTAAATGAATTGTGATAGCAGATTTTTGTTGTACAATCAGTTAAGATAAAGGGCATTACATTCACTCTCTCCAGGAGATGGCACTACTGTCTATCAGAGTTGAGTCTCTCTCTCTCTCTCTCTCTCTCTCTCTCTCTCTCTCTCTCTCTCTCTCTCTCTCTCACTCACACACACACACACACACACACAAAATATCTACTGGTCTCAATCCTAGTATTTATCCTGACCAGATAAAGTGGTTATAGCTTTATTAACATTAAGAAACATCTCAGCTAGAACACACTATCCTGGTCATTGCTCTGCAGTCTAGCTGATAAGAGACTGATTATAGTGTTTGCGCAAATTTATGGCAGTTTCAATAAAGAACGATACTGGGCTGTACTGTTCCTCTTGTTAAGCATTAAAGGCCATAAACTGTTATCAAGTCTGTGGAAAATCATATCCAAACACTCACAAGGTTATTGTTACCCATCCTTCTTTGAGAAATTCACAAGGTAAAAACATAACCAGAGACTTTCAATGTCATTTACACAATAATATTAGTTCAGATAGCAGTCATAAAGACAGGTAACTGAAAATTTCACAAAAACACAGTTTCAGAAACAGTTAACGTTCAAATGCTAGCATCATACAACAACACCTGCACACTGTGACATCACTTCCTGTTCTGATCAGCCCCAGGCAGGGCTGTTATTCCACTGTATCTCTAATGCTCTTCAAATAGTATTTTAAACGGCCAAACTCAATAGTGGCAGTGTTTGGCAGCAGAGTAAATATTGGCTGAGCACACAGACAGAGGGGAGTTGCTATGTGTGTTACTGTGTGTTAAGTGTACGCTCCTCGCAAACCTGGCAACAACAACAAAGACGGGTAAAAAAGGGAAGGAACTCAAACATTCTGCTTGCTTCTTCATGATGTGATTCTTTGTTTGAAAAAGAACAAAGAAAGACATTCCCTCTTTTCTACAAATATAAGTTGTGTGCACGCATTGGAAATTGTTAGTTTACATTCCTGCCATCTTTGTTGTGTCAACATGTCCCAGCTCATGTTCAGACAAACTTCAATAGAGATTCCAGGATTTTTGGATCTTTGGCTTTGTGTGAATGTGTTTTATTTATACACAAACACATTTGGAAAAGTCAGTGAACAACTAAGGGCATGTCATTGTGCATCCTTTTCATACCTAAAATTCTAGGCAAGAATCGTCTTTTCATTGTAACTGTTTGATAAGAAAGACAACAAGAGCCATGAAGACACTGGAAAAAAAATATCTGGACTAAACTGGACTTTGGTCCAGTCTGAGTAAATAAGAGAACAAGCATAAGAAAAGACAGCAGTTGTGAAATGTTTGTGGAGATCTTAATCACTTCTTGTCTATAGGCGCAAAAAAACAAAGAGAAGACAGACAGTGTGTTTAACCCTTTGCTTAACTAACTCTTCTTGGACAATGTTGATCTAAGCCTGCAGCTGTTGTGAATTTGTTCAGCTTTTTAGGAAAAGGCGGAGACAGTGAGAGAGATAAAGAGAGAGAGAGAAAGAGGGAAACGATGTATTTCAATAATAATGTGAAGAATGTGTGTGTTTGGCAAGCAGAGAGACAGAGTTATGGCTGAGAGTTTTTAACTTGCTGTGAACTGACAGCACATAAACAAACACACCACAATAGACGCATTGTGTTCTAAATGCTGTTTGGCATTTTTAAACTGGATAAATTGGATTCATCCAATCTTAATTTAATGATACGATGATATCCATCACTAAATACTAAATGAACAATTAGGGTAGGCAATTTCAGAGAGGCTAGCAATAGCAAGCTAGATTTGAAAGCATAAGATTAAAGCCACTTGAAGGCAAGCCTGCAACACGGAAAAAGCATAACGCATGCTAACGCTACAGTAAGCAGTAAAGGAGGCCATTTTTTTTATGGATGTCAATGGAGCTTCACTACTCTGAATATACCACTTTTGGGAAGAAATAGTTTATTTAATAAATCGACGGCTAATCTTTAACATGTTTGCTCTTAAACATTTGTTTCGGGTTGATATATTTTTAGAGTTTACAGCGGAAGAAATGCTGTTTTATAAGAGAAATCACTGACAATTACGTGACAGGTATGATTCAGTTTACGGCACTTATTCATTTCTATGGTATCCGCAAATAGTGACTGTCTGTCGTACAACTTTGAATGAAATTCAATGACGTCAAGGCTGTAATGCGAATGATTATCAAGGCTCACATGATACAAGTTAGCGGTTACGTGTTTTCAATGGTAGAGCCACGGACCCTCGTATCTCCCAATAATAAGACCATTTCTTATAAGATCCAACCCTCCATTCAGAGCGTCTCCAAATTGAGGCCTCCTCCAAAAGACATGAACACGCACAGCCAGAGCAGAGTCTGCACAGCGTCATGAGAGATGGCATTAAATTATTTCATGTCTAAGCACATTACAATAATAATAATAATAATTATGAACGTAAACAGCTTAAAGGGATATTTCACCCAAAAATGAAAACTAGCCCATGATTTACTCAGCCTGAAGTCATCCTAAGTGAATATGAAATTCTTCTTTCAGACGAATACAATTGGAGTTATATTAAAAAATGTCCTGGCTCTTCCAAACTTTATAATGGCAGTGAATGGTTGTTTATGTTTTGTCCATGAGTCCATAAAAGTGCATCTATCCATCACAAAAGTGCTCCACACGGCTCCAAGGGGTTAATAAAGGCCTTCTGAAGGGAAGCGGTGATTTTGTGTAAGACAAGTATTCATATTTAACGCAAAGTTAAATTCTAGCTTCCGGCCAAACGTAGTCGACTTATGACTGTGGCGTTGGAAGTAGCGTAGTAAGTCATGGCGTAGCATAAATATCAGCAGTACGTTGGATTACTCGCATTGTAAGTTGTGATTTAGACTTAAGTGGAATTCATATGTTCGTTTGGCCGGAAGCTAGTTATTTTACTTTATAAAGTTTTAAATATGGAACGCATCGCTTCACTTCAGAAGGCCTTTATTAAACCCCCGGAGCCGTGTGGAGCACTTTTATGATGAATAGATGCACTTTTATGGACAAAAACAGAAAACAGAAACAGCAGTGCACTGCCATTTTTTAAAATATAACTCTGATTGTATTCATCTGAAAGAAGAATGACATTACACATAGGATGACTTGAGGGTGAGTAAATCATGAGCTAATTTTCATTTTTGGGTAACTATCCCTTTAAAGAGCACTGACTTGTACCACCTGACTGCTGCAGATTCATTTTGCCGTTGATAGTGTTGTCATAGAAATGCATAAATCTGATAACAGCTCAGAGAAGAACATCATGGGTTGCCATCTTTGACTGTAATTATGACTCGGCATTGACTTGCTGTTTTGGTTCATGAGGAACTGTAAAAGGTGGATGCTGTTTCTTTCCGGCGCACAGTGTCTGTCTACAAATCTGCATAGCCTTACGGAAGGCGCCTTGAATGTGGGATGTATACGTGAACAGGGAGTGCGGAGGAACATTCTATTATTCCATTCGGGTCGAATGCAATGATTGGATGAACATTTTTTGGTCCTGATATTCCACAGAAGATATATGTACTTTTTTTTTATATTTAAATAAATTCTCAAGATTCTTCTTGTGAAGCCAAGTGGTAGCTTTTTGTGAGGTACAGGTGCTAAACAAAATGTATGTCCTTATTCACTGAAGTTCAACAGAATAATTCTTTTAAATCAGATCTGTTCAGTAAATCAATTTACAAAATTAGATTTAAGTTCAAATCACTGACTCGATTTGTTCAGTGGTCAAAAAGTGGTCACAAAAATAAATTTCTGTCTTTTCGTCACACAAAGCTGTTATATAACTAACTTCAAAAGATCTGGAATAAGGAGCCGTATGGACCACTAATATGATGATTAATTTAACATTGTGTTTGCATAATTTTTAATGTTTGAAAGCTACAGTCCCCAGTTATCAGTGGAAACATAGGCTTCCCATGCACAGCGGAAATTTTTTTGTGTGTGAGTGGCACCTTTCAGCACAGTTAAATGCCTCTGTTTTTGTTGGCCTCATTCAGGATCGCTCTGTTTAATTTAAACACTAGCTATCCACATTTCCTCTCCCAGTGAGAAGAAGTAGTCATGAAAATGTCAGTGGTTTTGCATGATTAATGAAGACCAACCAAATTTTTGACTTGGCATTGACAGCATCAGCGGCCAAGCGAAGATCTCTTCATCAGACCATATAATAACACTCTAAACTTCTAGCTGCCATTGGCCCGCTTGTTTAATTCCCGTTTGGAACGTTTCAACCCATTCTTGCATTTTTCATGCCACCAAGATTGCCTAATAGTAATGCTCAAAGTCAGGTGAGAGGAAAACCTGTCAGCTTGGTAAGAGTTGGCTAGCACTGATCAGTTCTGATGATGAAGCAAAGGGGAAATTATAGAATTTGAGGGGGAAATTGAAGCTCTGAGCGTGAAATTACCCCTCATTAATACGGCTTTTTAAGGAAGAAAATTGTAAATGAACTCTCATTCCCCCTAATAACTCTCAGTCCACAGACACAAACTGCCAAAAGAAACAGCTCTGTAAATTTTCCATGTTCTCTTTGGTCATTTTTAAAGGGATTGTTCTCCCAAAAAATTTAATTTGGTCATCTTTGACTGACCCTGATTTTCCAAACCTGTATGACGTTCTTTCTTCTATGGAACACAAAAGAAGATATTTTAAAGAATGCTGCTAACCAAACAGTTTTGACCATTTTCCTTTTTGGGCGAACTATGTTTTTAATACAGGTGTTGTCCAACCAGTCAGACTTTTAGGAATAACTCCAGCAGTTTTACCCTAAGAGCTCATTTTGGCCGAAATAGTCACACCTAGTTTATTGATGTTGAAAATAATTATGTAATAATAGAAACTTTACTCAGTTCATTTAATTATCTGGGAAATAACAAATGTGTATTCAGTATAGGAACTTATGTTGGTTGTAGGGTGTTGTAAAGTGTTACTTCCTGATACATGCGTTGTGGGCGATAAAAAGTTCTGTTTCGGGTTTCTGTTTTGTGTGTGCATTTGCCAACACATTGTTAAACACACGCCGTTCAAAGGTTTGGGGTCAGTATTTTTTAATTTTATTTTATTTGAAAGTAAGTAATACTTTTATTCAGCAAGGATACAATAAATTGATCAAAAGAAAAAGCCTGTCAAGACTTCTACATATTACAAAATGAATCTATTTCAAATAAACGCTATTCTTTTCCATCTTGAAAAAAAGGCTCTAAAAATGTGATAATATTACAAAAACAATATTAAATAAATATGAGAAAATCAAATCAGCGAATGAATGAATCCAGAAGTATCATGAGACACTGAAGACTGGTGTAATGATGCTGAAAAATCAGCTTTGTCATCACAGTAATAAATTACATATTAAAATATATTAAAATAGAAAACGTCTACGGTTACGTATGTAACCCTCGTTCCCTGAGTAGGGAACGGAGACGTTACGTCGGATGACGACGAATGGGGTTTCGCTTAGAAAGCCTATCAACTTCGAGTATTACAAAACGAGCCAATGGCAAAGAAATGCCATGGGTCTGCGGAATTTGCATGGCGTAACTCCGCCCCACCTCGTGGGTATAAAAGGAGGAAGCCGGCAGCAAGCAGATATGTTTCTTCGCTGAGGAGCCAAGACTGAGCTCAGGCGATCCCCGCGGTACAGCGGAAAGTGGCAGGCAGACGTAACGTCTCCGTTCCCTACTCAGGGAACGAGGGTTACATACGTAACCGTAGACGTTCCCTTTCGTTGTCACTCCGAGTTACGTCGGATGACGACGAATGGGGTTACCAGTCTAATCACGCCACCTTCTCAGCTGTCTTCCAGTGCCCTGCGTAAATCGAGATCCCTGTCAGCCTGGACAAAGGACTCCATATAACACAGGAATACCAAGGTACACTGGGAAGCATATCCCAAGCTAGGGGAAGTATGCAATTAATGCCAGCCCGGAGGGGGGGGACTTAGAGAATACACATATGACCCGAAGGAAGCATATGGGAAACACTGGGGTGTCCAGCCGCAGGTGGAATATTTCAACCCCAGGGGTGGCAAGGTGGCTTGCCAAGGGAAAGACACACGCTCAGAGAGGCTTACAGTGGAAATACACATGTGGGGGTCGCTCAGAGGAGGGACCATGCACACGGGAGGCACCTAGCCGACGCACAGGCAATAGACACTGGCGCCGACGTCAGGAGTGCTGGAGGAGCTCAGGGCTTTCGGAGAAGCTCACCTGAGAAAAATATCGCACGTATCCAGTCCGTGGAGTGGAATGGCGAGCAAGCGAAGACACCTGAGCGGGTCCGGTACTAGCTGGTTGAAGCGAGTACACGAGGGGACACAGGCTCCACTCGGAGATTATAGAATCTGGCGAATGTGTTAGGTGTCGCCCAGCCTGCAGCTCTGCAGATGTCTGTTAGCGAGGCGCCATGCGCTAGAGCCCAAGAGGACGCCACACTCCGGGTGGAGTGGGCAGTCACACCAAGGGGGCACGGTCGACCTTGCTGCTGGTAAGCCAAGGCAATGGTGTCCACTATCCAGTGAGACAACCTTTGCTTGGAGAGAGCCTTTCCCTTCAGCTTCCCACCATAACAGACAAAGAGCTGGTCTGAGGTCCTGAAACACTGCGTTCTGTCTACATAGGCGCGGAGAGCGCGTACTGGACAGAGCAGTGCCAAGGCTGGGTCTGCCTCCTCCGAGGGCAGCGCTTGCAGGTTCACCACCTGGTCCCGGAAGGGAGTGGTAGGAACCTTGGGCACATATCCAGGCCGGGGTCTCAGGATCACGTGAGAGTAAGCCGGCCCAAATTCCAGGCACGCTTCGTCAACGGAGAATGCGTGCAGGTCCCCAACCCTCTTGATGGAGGCCAGTGCAACCAGGAGCGCTGTCTTCATAGACAGGAACTTAAGCTCAACTGATTGCAGGGGCTCAAAGGGAGCACTCTTCAGGGCAGTTAGAACCACTGAGAGGTCCCAAGAGGGAACGAGAGGAGGACGAGGAGGATTCAGTCTCCTCGCTCCTCTCAGGAACCTGATGATCAGGTCGTGCTTCCCCACCGACTTACCTTCGATGAGGTCATGATGTGCGGCAATGGCGGCAACATAGACCTTCAGGGTGGAGGGAGACAGCCTTCGCTCCAGCCCCTGTTGAAGGAAGGAAAGCAAAACACTGATCGAGCATCTCCGGGGGTCTTCTCGGAGAGAAGAGCACCAGTTGACGAAGAGGTTCCACTTCAACGCATAGACGTGTCTCGTGGACGACGCTCTAGCGGAAGTGATGGTAGCCACCACCGCTGGTGGTAGGGTACTCAAACCTGCCTCGTCCCATCCAGGAGCCACACGTGGAGGTTCCAAAGATCGGGACGAGGGTGCCATAGGGTGCCCCGTCCCTGAGAAAGAAGGTTCTTCCTCAGAGGGATCGGCCAGGGAGGTGCTGTCGCGAGGAGTACTAGTTCGGGGAACCAGGTCCGGTTGGGCCAGTAAGGGGCAACCAGAATGACCTGCTCCTCGTCCTCCCTGACCTTGCGCAAAGTGTGCGCAAGAAGGCTCACTGGGGGAAACGCATACTTGCGGCCCTGCGGCCAGCTGTGCGCCAGAGCATCCGTGCCGAGCGTGCCCTCGGTCAGGGAATAGAACTGGGCGCAATGGGTCGAGTCGTGAGAGGCAAACAGATCTATCTGCGCGTCCCCGAACTGGTCCCAAATCAGCTGAACCGACTGGGGATGGAGTCGCCATTCTCCAGGGAGGGGCTGAAGCCGTGAGAGCTCGTCGGCTGCACAGTTCAGCGCTCCGGGAATGAAGATGGCTCGAAGCGACCTCAGATGCTTCTGACTCCATTGGAGGAGGTGGCGAGCGAGTTGTGACATACGGCGGGAGCGTAGACCACCTTGATGGTTGATGTACGCTACAGTGGCGGTATTGTCTGAGCGGACTAGTACGTGTTGACCCCTGAGCAACGCCCGGAAGCGGTGCAGGGCAAGGCGTACTGCCAACAACTCGAGGCAATTGACATGCCACAGCCGCTGGGGTCCTGTCCAGGAGCCCGCAGCAGCATGTCCATTGCACATGGCGCCCCAGCCCGTGGTGGAGGCATCTGTTGAGACAACAACATGCCGGGAAGCTCGAGCCAGGGGGACACCGGCCCTGAGAAAATCGAGGTTCGACCACGGGGTGAAGAACTGACGGCAGGTCGGAGTAACTGGTACTCGGAACGTGCCGTGTTGCCATGCCCACCTCGGGACTCGGTCGCGAAGCCAAAGCTGAAGCGGTCTCATATGAAGCAATCCGAGCGGCGTGACCGCGGCTGCAGATGCCATATGCCCCAGGAGCCTCTGAAAAAGTTTCAGTGGAACCGCACTCTTGCCCTCGAATTGTCTTAGGCAAGTCAGCAGTGACTGCGCGCGCTCGCTCGTAAGCTGCGCGGACATGGCGACCGAGTCGATGTCCATACCGAGAAAAGAGATCCTCTGCACGGGGCAAAGTTTGCTCTTCTCCCAGTTGACCCGAAGGCCCAGACGGGCTAGGTGCCGGAGCACTAGGTCCCTGTGTTCGCAACCTGATCTCGAGAGTGAGCTAGGATCAGCCAGTCGTCGATATAACTCAGGATGCGAACCCCTTGCTCTCGAAGGGGAACAAGGGCCGCCTCGACGACCTTCGTGAAGATGCGAGGAGACAGGGCTAGCCCGAAAGGGAGAACCGCGTACTGGTATGCCTGCCCCTCGAAAGCAAACCGGAGGAACGGTCTGTGTCGAGGAAGAATGGAGACATGAAAGTAGGCGTCCTTCAGGTCGATCGCTGCAAACCAATCCTGGGGCCGTATGCATTCGAAAACGCGTTTGGCGGTGAGCATCTTGAACGGCATCCGGTGAAGGGAGCGGTTCAGCACGCGCAAGTCCAGGATTGGCCGTAACCCACCGGTTTTCTTGGGGACAATGAAGTAGGGGCTGTAGAAGCCGGACCTCATCTCGGCTGGAGGGGCAGACTCGATTGCACCCTTCGCCAGCAGGGTGGCAATCTCTGCTCTCATGATAGGGGCATTGCCACCGACCAAAGTGGAGCGGACTCCCCTGAAGCGGGGAGGAGACCGTGCGAACTGAATCGCATAGCCGAGCCTGACGGTACGCACGATCCAGTGGGACAGACGGGGAAGCTCTAGCCAGGCTCCCAGGAACTGAACCAACGGGATCATGCGAGCCACAGGCGTCCCCCCGGAGGGGCAGCGAAGCGGAGTAACTGGCCCAGATGTGGACGGCATAGCGGCCCGGAGAGGGGGCACAGTTAGCAACCGCGCCCTGGCAAAGGGGGCCAGGGGAGGACCAGGCTGGTCGTCCCGCGGGGGCCTGCTCTGCCAGGGGTCTGGCGACAGAGGGGGACAGCGGCGAAGCGGTCCGTGGACGGCACGCCATGTCAACCACCTCTGGGACAGAGGGGGACGAGGAGAGCACGGCTTGTGGGCGGCGCTCTGTGACGTCCGAGAACTCTGTGCTCAGAGACGGGAGAATCAGCTCTTTGGAGAATAAGGATTCTTCCCCGGCCCTCCCCGGGGAAAGGAGTGGTCCTGCTACCAACTCCTGGAAAGAACTGAGTCCCATCTCTGAGGAGCCCAACTCAAGAGCGCCGCTTAACCCGGCGTGTAGCGGGGTGCGGGGCTGGAGAGGACTGTGGCGTCCGACCGCGGCCTCCAGAGCCGACCCGGGTGAACGGGCGGGGTGGGAGCCGCGGGGGGCGCCCTCGGCAGTGGGCAGACCGAGGGATCTGAGCGGACGGCGGGGCCGTCGGGACAGAATCAACCTCAGTCTGCTCCATCGCCGAGGTGCCCGTCTCACGAGCGCCGCTTAACCCGGCGTGTAGCGGGGGGCGGGGCTGGAGAGGGCTGTGGCGTCCGCCCGCGGCCCCCAGAGCCGGCCCGTGAACGGGCGGGGTGGGAGCCGCGGGAGGGCGCCTTCGGCGGTGGGCAGACGAGGGATCTGAGCGGACGGCGGGGCCGTCGGGACAGAATCAACCTCACTCTGCTCATGGGCGGCTGAGAGCTGTTGGGCAAGCCCTCAACCGCACCGCCGAAGAGGCCGACCTGGGATATGGGAATGTCGGACAGACGGGTCCGCGCGACATCCAGCACATCAGACAGGTTCAGCCACAGACTGGTGAGCATCACCTGACCCAGGGAGCGTACGGCCACTTTCGTCGCTCAGAGAGCAAGGTCAGTGGCGGCGCGCAGCTCAGTGAAGAGCCCTGGGTCAGTCCCGCCCTCGTGCAGGTCCATGAGCATCTGGGTCAGGTGGACCAGCAGAATGACCATGGCATGCAGTGAGGCGGCTGCCAGTCCCGTGGCGCTATAGGATCTCGCCACAAGCGTAGACGAAAAACTACAGGCCACGGGCGGGTGCTTAGGATTGCGCCGAGAAGAAGCACTCTGAGGACACATAGCATCGCAACAGAGCGTTCAGCCGGGGGAACCCCAGTGTACCCATGGGCGGCGGCCCCATCGAGGGGAGGAAAGGCGGATGAGATCAGCGAGCGGTCCCGAGAAGACAAGGGGGTCTTCTTGGACTTCGAGATCTCATCATGCACGTCCGGGAAGAGAGGTATTGGGGTTTGCCGTGGACGAGGGTCGGCGGCCTTACCCAAAACCCATCGTCCCAGGAAAGCATGGTCGTCATCTCCGGATCAGACTCAGGCACAGCCGTATGCACACCGGAAGGTGGCAGCTGTGACGAGCCCTCACTTCCAGAAGACTCAAACCCACCTAGTGATGCTGCAACAGACATGGCATCTTCCTCTGTAGCTTCAACTGAAACACGCGGGCCACCGAGGGTAGACTCGCGGGAATCAGCAGTTCACTAGCGGGCACCGTCATTGAAGAGGGGGGCTGGGGACACGGACACATAGTCGGCGCCTAGATCCAGACCGTAACCCTCAGGTCACCCTGGCCACCAGCCGAAGATCGGGGGGTGGATGAGGGGACTCTCACTCTTGCGAGTTCACCGAGTCTCGACCTATATATGACGCGATGATCACGTTCCCGGCGAGAACATGAGTCACCCACGAGCGCTGTTCAAGCATGATCAAAGCCCAAACACACTAGACAGCGCTCGTGCCCATCAGAGTCCGATACCAGTCCGCTGCAACCAGAAATGCACGGGCGAGCCGTCTTTAAAAAGACGTGCCACGTGTAAGCTCTTTTAGTGAGAGAAAACTCAAGTGTTGAAGCACCCGGGGAGAAACGCACCGACTGGCAGACCACTGCAACAGATCAGCAGGAAGCACGCTCTCGCCGTAGATCGCCGTCACACCAACACTCGAGGTACTCGTTTGTAAAGCTGACAATTCAGAGATGGCTTGTGGAGAGAAGAATACACTTGGCTCCGAAGCGAAAACATATCTGCTTGCTGCCGGCTTCCTCCTTTTATACCCACGAGGTGGGGCGGAGTTACGCCATGCAAATTCCGCAGACCCATGGCATTTCTTTGCCATTGGCTCGTTTTGTAATACTCGAAGTTGATAGGCTTTCTAAGCGAAACCCCATTCGTCGTCATCCGACGTAACTCGGAGTGACAACGAAAGGGAACAGTTATTTTAAATTGCAATACAATTTCACAGTATTATCAATTTGACATATATATATATATAGACATATAAATATAAAAGACACACAGAGAGTGAAAAGAAACAAACGACACGGTGACCATTAATTATGCAACACTGACATGCAATGAAAGTAGTGTGCAAAGTAGTGCACTGGCAGCCTGACACCACACATAGGTTGAGAGTGTGTGTGTTTAGTTAAAGCATGCTGCTGGCCCAGACCATGCATTAGTGATGAGACTGTAGGCCTCACAGACCTCATATCCCCTCGGCCAAACTGTCAATCAAAGCCTACAGCCTGCAGGAATTACAGGAGCTACATATTCCAGCACTATCTACTGCATCTGCAAAGCTATTATGAATTGACCCTATTATGACAGCATACTACTGTGTGTGTGTGTGTGTGTGTGTGTGTGTGTGTGTGTGTGTGTGTGTGTGTGTGTGTGTGTGTGTGTGTGTGTGAGTGTGAGTGAGTGAGTGAGTGAGTGAGTGAGTGAGTGAGTGAGAGAGAGAGAGAGAGAGAGAGAGAGAGAGAGAGAGAGAGAGAGAGAGAGAGAGAGAGAGAGAGAGAGAGAGAGAGAGAGAGAGAGAGAGAGAGAGAGCGAGCCTGGGGCAGTGAAGCATACTTTCTACAAATTAAAGAGCAACTCTGGTGTCATTTATGGAATGTTGCACAAGCAAAAAGGAAAAAAGGTGTGAGGCTGAAGAGAGAGATAGGGAGAAAAGCAGTGTGATGAAACATTAATAACATTTGTGTGTTTTTCCAATGCAATGTGGGAGTCTAAATGTATTCTATTCAAAAGTTTTAATTGAGTCTGTCACACTCATTTCATTCATATTTGTATCCACTCAATCATAGACAATTATCCCAACCTAAAATATTTTTTTTGCATTTTTAAAATTAAGAAAAAAATTAGCTTTATTTATGAATTTAAATACAATTAAACATATATGTATATACATTCAATAAATGAATAAGTAAAATGTGTCCCTTTGGGGACACCCGTTGACATCTTGACAAACTTTAAACAGGTTTTCTGAGATTTAGCAAATGTCTGTAGAATACTTTGTCCCCAAAATATGCAAGTAAACCCACATCTTGCTCTTCGCCCAGAGACCACGTCTTGCTCTACAAATCGACACCTCAGTACTTGTATTCTATGTTAAGTTTCAAGGTGAACCTGAGACAGCGATGTGGTGATCGTGTTCCTGAGCAGACGATAGAATAAGTACACACAAACACACACACACACACACACACACACACATCTCCACTCGAGTGTGTGTGTGGGGGGGTATGTCTGTCAAGACAACTAAGCTGACACAACCTCAGGAGGTGGATGGTTTCACAGGGTAAGGGTGACAGTTTCTTGTTTCAGCCAAGTTAGATTGGTGTCACACTAAATTAAGTCTGGCAAAGCCTCACATGCCACTAAATCAGTATGTAGAATTCCTGAGTTGCCAAATGTCTTTCCAACACCTCTTGAATGACATAATGTGATAGGTGGCCTACATATCTGCTCTTATGAATTTAGCTGTTGGGTACACATAATTTGATACCGTGTTAGTCGCCGTTTACAAGATTGACAAAGAATAAAAAGCGTTTTACTTAAACCAACACTGTCACACTGCTGTTAAACTACGTTATTAAATCAAGAAGATTGTTCTCACTTTTCCAGCTTGTTCCTCTTCCTTTAGGACCTACAGCTTTGTTTGTTTTGTGTGCTGGTATGAGGTATTTTGACGTACAATTACTGCCTCATGCCACACCTGTTCTCTCTCGACCCCTAAATCACCTTTACACTTTCAACCGACTTCCCCACGGCCAGTAAGAGCCTCAAACACTCTTTCTAGCTCTTTAGCAGGTCTGCAGCTGCTCCGAAAACAAACAGCAGGGGAGCAGGAGCAGGTGCTGGAGGTTATGAGGGCTAAAACTCCAAGATGAGTGAGAGGAAGCCCGGCGTCGACTGAAAACGCACCCACACGATGAGAATAAACGGCAGGTTAACGGTCATACAGTGAGGTTCACGGGTCAATGAGTACACGGAGCCTGTGTGTGCGCGTTTTCTCTGAAACCCTTGTGTAAATCACGCAGAAAAGCTGTTAGAATGCAGCTCTGTGATGACTGACAGGAGTTTTGATTTGAAGTGAACCTTTTCAAGACACATGGGGGTGTGAGACTTTCCAAAGCAGACTGACCTTTATCATGAAAGACGAGATAACATCTCTAACCCTTTCCTTCCCTTCATGGTGTTTTGATTACGGTGGTTGAATTGGAGTGTCTTTCGTGTGGGTCGGACATGGCTGCTAAAACACACTACAGCGTTATCTGAGCACCAATCGGTCTGGGATGGCGAGGGAGATATGGGGGTACATGTCCCGTACAACAAACATACTGCGTTACAAAACATGCTCACCAGGAAGTGAGTCATTTTCAGGAAATTGCGTTTTAAAAATCATTCTTGTGCAGATTTGGAGAATGTTAAGATTACACAGATGCAAAAATATGCACTGGAGGAGTGCAAGCGTGATGTAGATGAAAGAGAAATGTGAAAGTAGATTGCTCAGTTTGTTGACAACGTTTGCTGTTTGCTTAGATCTAATCTTCTCTGATCAGAGAAACGCTCCATAAGCACAAAAATGTCTTGACTGTCAATCTCATTTACCTCCTCCTATTGAGAAAGACTGTACGGGCAGCCCGTACCAACCATCACATTCCACAGACTGTGAGCGTGATAGTTTCTTTTCATCCGTTAGCTCTCTTTAACCTTGCTATGGTGCACCTGCATTGATGTTGCAAAAAATTGAGTGGTTAGCCTCAGAGAAAGCAAAGCTTCTCTTTGAATTCCAGACAAAAACAGAGAGATAGAACAAGAATCAGACTGATAAAATCCACTGTCAAATTATCATTATCTAAAAAAAAAAAAAAAAGCTGCAGTTCCAACCTTTGATATGATTTTTACATTAAACGCATTCAGTCTGTTAGTCTATTACACATAATTAAAAAAAAAATAGAATCTGGAGGGAAACTAATTTTTGCTTTATAATGACACAATGAGTTCACAATTAAAAACAGATTTACATTCTGAGTGAAAACTATGGGGACTATATCAAATTACATTTCAGAATAAATAACATTCTCATGAATAATAGTAATATAATAATAATAATAATAATAATAATGCAGAGTAATATAATAACACTACATTACTATAAACAATAATTAATAGTAACAAGATAAAAACAACATAAATACATTGATATAATTAAATATGAATGGAATATTATAAATCTTAAAAATATATAATTTAATATAATCTGAATTTAATATAAAAAATATGAAAGAGTAATTAAGGAGTTTTAACATTACAACAATTTATGCAGAGCTCTCTGCAGTAATATTAATAATATTTTTTTTTTTTTGTACAAAATTATAGATAGGCTACATTTATAAGAAAACAATTAGAAAGTATAAAGTGAAACCACCTCAGAGAATTAATGTTTCAGGCTATATTGAGCAACTTTTAGTCATTTATCATTACAGATACATTTATCACTACAGTTATTAAAATATTTAAAGTGCCCCCATTATGTTATTTTAAAGGTTCCTAATTTTGTTTTGGAAGTCTCTTATAACAGGTAGGAGATTTCTCATAATATACATTACACATTAATTAATATACATCATCATTCATTTTCTCATAATATACATTACACATTACCACATTTTTCAATGATTCTCAAATGATTCGATGGATAAATCAGTCTCTCTAAACCCCACCTTTCTGAGAGCCTGCTCTGCTCTGATTGGCCAGATAGTCCTGTCTGTTGTGATTGATCTACCGCTTACAGCGCCTGTCGGAAACTACATGTCCATTACCATAACTGAACATCAGCTCTGGAGGCTTCCTAAACTCAGCGATTGTACTCACTCTAAATACAGTAAAGATGGCGACGATTTTACCATATTAATCAGAGTGCGAGTCCGATGATGAAACATTGAAATAACTAGTTATTCAACCCGAACCTCCATCGCAAGGACGACTTGAGCAGGACGTTTCTCAGTGATACACTACTCAGTTTGAGGTGCATTATGAGATGTTTCAACCATAATTCCTCACCATCAGCATTAGCAAGGGTATGTTCATCAACAAACTGATGTGTATATTTCTAATTTATTGCGGTGCACATGTAGGAACTGTATCATTAACTGTTATACAATAAAAGTGCATACTTTAGCCGAGCACTAACGTGAATGACTGATGTAACAAAGTTTGTAAAACAAATCTTGCTCCCTCCTTTATCTTTACTCAAAGTAGTAGGAACTTCAGACAATCTCCATCAGTATAGTGGCCCACAGCTGATTAGCAGAAGTATTTCAGTAAGATAGTAGGAACTTGAGTTAACCGGTTAGCCGGAGACTTAAAGGTACAATATAAGAATTTTGCTGTAAAATATCCAAAAACCACTAGGTCAATGTCATATATTTTGTTTAGTTGATTACTTACAATATCCCAAATATTTCCAACTATTTGTAAATCGTGAGAAAATTGCGATTTTAACCAAGGAAACGGGACGTGTGAGCAGGGGTGAGGAGTCGCCAGTCAATGACTCATATCCGCATTATCCTCTGTTTCCGCCAGGTTTGACCTCGCACTGCCGTAGTAACCATGGCGACAGACGTGGACAACTGGGTTATGCCCGTCATGCCTAGCAGGACGCTCACGCTGTTGTTGTTTTGTTCAAACATTATGGACCATGGCAAGCAGACTTTGAGACAAAAATAGGACTAAAACAAAGATCAACATCTTTCGAGATGCCGAGAGCTCCACGTCCGCGACTAACTTCGACTTGACAGAGACGCGAGTGTTGCATGTACTTTATTAGACAGGTGGGCAAATGTACATAAAACTAATCAATATTATTTAGTTCAACATGATGAAATGTTAGAATATGATCTGTATGTTATTCTAATGTTGATCTAGCTTAGTTAGTCTCATACAGCCAACACACAACCTAACTAGCAACATTCAACACACTCAAATGCCGTTTAGTGTGATAGTGTAACTGTTAGAGCAAGTGAAACAGCGCTGCGTTACCTCAAGTTTAATTCGTCTAATAAACTGACCTGTGTGAGTATTAATTCAGCACTTGCGTGTAGTTCGGTAGAATGAAATGTCCTTTTTCCTTTATATCCGCGGGACTCGAGTTGTTTGTGGCGCTGGTAACATACGTCTAGCAATCGTGCCCTGCTTCATACCACAGTCATGTTAAAAACATCAATGTATTCACTCATCTAATAAAGATCCATCAGCTTGACGACAAGATCCATAATTCAGCTTAATGTGGAATATACGTCATCAATATACGCCTTTGTTATTGTAATAGGTAGCGACCCCTGGTGGCGAAAATTCCTGCATATCGTCGCTGTTCGATGAAAACCGCGTATGTCCATTTTGCCGATTTTGAGATTTTTCGACGGATAGAATGTCCAGGTTAATTTCCGTATACAGGATGCGTCACATTATCTAAATGACCAATGAAAAGTTGTGAAATCATGTCATCTGATTTTCACGTATATCCATTTGGTGTCAAAGCTGTCAATCACGCCGCGTATCTCCCACCCTGTGGAGGCATCTTGCCGGTCTCGTGTAGTTTCATCTTAAGCGTCTCTGGAAGCTCAGCATTGGATAGCCAAATAACACTGTGAGGTAAAGTATCAGCAAACATTTGTTTTTGACAACTGTTCTCAAGTTTATTATATATTATATATTATATATATCTAATTAATGATCGGAAGAACGCGTATCGACCACCGTTACTGTAAAATATGCATGTATGTCCATTTAAACTCGATTTTGGTCAAATGTGGATTATATCATTACACTGGCAAGAATATGGTTGCATTTAAAGATGCCGTACCAAGTATGCAACACTATGTTCAACTGCTTTTGAAATTACGGTGTTTTTTTCACTTCCTGAAAAGTAACCGTTTTGGACATACGTGAGTTTCATCGGGCAGCGACGATATTGTACCTTTAATATAGTTATAGTTTAATATAGAGACACAATATAAAACACATAACAACGTTTTTTGAACAATCGGTAGAAAATACATAATTAATTATACTTCCTGTGATTCTGAGGAGCAAGTTGGTACTGTCCCATCTTTAATGGATAAGTATTTTGTCAATCTCATTTAGACCTTAGTCAGAAGGTCATACTGCTGTTGTATCTGGCTCTTCACATCCTCATCCTTTGTAAGTGTTTAAAAAGAGAATTTGCTTTTGCAGAGCAGAATACAGCCTCTTCTCGACATGTAACACGAACCAGCTACAGCGTTTGAGGACGGGACGTTGTTCGCGGGCAGCCAATCAAGATAGGTGGGCATTATTTAAATGTGTTACTGCGTTACATATGCAGGTCATGGAAGTGAGACTGGATTTCCTGACTAATCGTTCAGGCGGTTCAGAGTTGATTCTTTCTTTTGGGAGACAATAATTTATCGTGCAGTTTTGACTTTACAACTTTGCAGACCGTTTACACATTCACAGACTGCTATATTAAACACAGCATAAAAAGGTAATAATCGAAAATGCATAATAGGGGCACTTTAAAGCATTTGCAAAATGTTTAATTTCCTGTTGTTCAACTAAAACCCAAAAGTTCATAAACCCATTTCCTCCAGCCTTGGAGCAGTATGTGTGCATGTCTCTGCAGTGCAAACGGAATGTTTTTGAGCGTGTGAGTCTGAAGCTGCCTATGTGTTTCTCATTAATAACTGTGTGGCTAGTGCTGACACTTGCTGATTGGAAAGGAGAGCCTGTTATTTACAGTACAGTAAGCTGCCAAACTACCGTAATAAGAGTAGTAGATGTACAGACACCCAGACTCTTACACATGTTCAGTATTTCATTAACTATTACAATTTACAATCCTATTCAGATCCTAAAATCTTGTTGCTGTAAAATGATACATAAAATCAGCCAACCACTTTCTCCCCCTTAGCCTTAACCATTACGTCATGGTACAAACACACTCCGCCAAATCATACAGTTCAAGTTTCCTCTGCTCTTTGAAGCTTCGTACACTTTGATGAATCTGTCATTGTTGTTCATTCACTCTCTGTGATCACATATCTAATGTTCTCCATATTTTGAATCTTGAATAGTGAAAAGGGCAGACTGTGTTATTTAGTTGCTAATGCATGAAAAAAGTATGAAAGAAAATACGATGAAATGTCTGTCAGTGCGAATAACTTAACAACACACTGCTGTATCAAGCAGTGACCATTGGCTGTCAAATCCCCAGCAAGAACAATGTAAGCACTTTCATCCTGCAGTCTTTTAGCTCTCCAGACACCTCTTCTGTGTTTGAATTGCTAATGTGCTCTCACTCTTTTGAGCCAAGTCTCCCTCAGTATTACCTATTCTGTTGGAAGGGCTGCCAAGCTACATGCAAGCTAGCTTCCATCAAGACACACAGGCGAGTTCTTTAATACAGCCTGAAAAACATGCATGATGCACAAGAATTCCCAGAGAAAAGATGAGGACTGAAGGGATTCAACAAAAAGATTAAAAAAATAGTCTAGTAAAAGCTTTGAAACTGCCATATCAGAATGAATCACCTCACTATGGTTAAAATAAGCCCATAAGTGCCATTATTATTGATATTTAGTACAGAGTCCACATGATAAGACACAGGTGTTCTTCAATCTCAATGAAATCATGGTGTTTAAATCCATTTGCCTGTCTTATAAAGCTATATTCCAGCAAGTGAGTGCTGCAGTATACTGTCAGAATAGCAGCGCTTGACACTTCATCGCTGTGAAATTCACAGTGCAACAGCATTTTATAACAAAGGACAGCACAGTAGAGATAAACTACCGTTTAAAAGTTTGGGGTCGTAATATTTTTCAATGTGTTTGTAAGAAGTAATTCATTTGATCAAAAATACAGTGAAACAGTAATATTATAAAATATTACAATGTAAAATAACTCTTCTTTATTTTAATATATTTTAAAATCGAATTTATTCCTGGGATGGCTAAGGTGAATTTTCAGCACCATTACTCCAGTCCTCCAGTGTCACATGATTTGATTTTTTTATGTACTGATTTTGGTGCTCAATAAGCATTTCTTATTATTACTTTATTCTCATTATTTTTCTGGAAGCTATGATACATTTTAGTATAAACAAAAAAATATTTTAAAATAAATCATACAGACGTGAAACTTTTGAACACACACACACACGTTGTGTTTTCAAGTTTTATGGGGACTTTCCATAGACATCATAATTTGTATACTGTACAAACTGTATATTCTATCCCCTAACCCTAAAACTGCCCATCACAGAAACCTTTATGTATTTTTAGATTTTCAAAAAACATCACTTAGTATCATATTAACATCACTTAACATCCCGATCTCCACAGTGGAGGGCTTTTAGAGAAGGATCGAGTAAGTTCTTACGGAAGTGGTGGGGACTTCCTCAAAGCCTGGGCAGAAGCTGAAACTCCCTATCAGCAGCCTAAATGAAGAATTTATGGTGACCCGCACTAGGGAGAAGCTGCAATACCGTGAGTCCTGTGACCCAAAAGTCTCCCAGGCTGGGTTTGAGGTCAGGACAGGGCGGAAATGGCAGTTGATGATGCTGAATCATGTCAAAGCAAATTAAGTTTCCAGAAACTGTTGCCATAACATCACTAAGGCCAGATATGCTGCTGTTCTCAGAATGCTCCAAGAAAATTATCCTCTTAGAATTTACAGTTCCCTGCGAGGACCGTATCGAGCAGGCCAATGAGAGGAAGAGAAACAAGTGCATTGAGCTGGTACAAGCAAGGTGCGAGCCCATTGAGGTGGGATGCAGAGGGTTCGCAGCCCAGTCTCTCTGCAGGGCCTATAATATGCTGGGCATCAAAGGGACCAGTAGCCAAAGTGGCATTAAGTTGGCCACTGAGGCGGCGGAAGTTGCTTCAAGATGGCTATGGATCAGGAGAGGAGAGCTGTGGCTGGGGTAGGGCTACCTGGACAAAATAAAAGTAGGATTTATAAATAGTTTTCTCATGGGGACCAAAAATGTCCCCACAAGGACAAGGATTTCAAATATTGCTATCTTTGTGGGGACATTATGTCCTAAAAATAACATTATGTCCTCATAATGTAGGGTATACCAGAGCCAACCACTCACTCACACACACACACACACCATACTTTTTTGCAAACACAACCTCCCAAAATAAATCAATGCAATGTGACAAAGCATCACTGCAACTGATCATTTAAAAATGAAATATGTGGCCATTATGTGCCACTTAATAGCCTAACTTTTATGCCTTGCTTTTGTCCTCTCCTAAATTTAGTGTCAGATAAATGATTTGTGCACAATCTATCAAATGAACTGGAAAATAAATAACTTTATCTGTCACAAACAGTGTACATTTGCACCAAAATGTAATGTTTTTTGAAGTATGAGAAGAAGAAAAAAAATCGAAGCTAAGACAAACAAGCATGCAGCAGAGAACTCCAACCCACGTTTATCTATCATTGCTGCTTGCTTGTCCTGACTACAAATCACTTCCACGGTCTGCTTGTCATCCATCGCAACAATTCTCACTAATGACACACCAGGCCGCTGACATGTCTTATCAGTATTACCGGCATATATAACAGACCTCTGTGTGTAATAAGGGATAAGGGACATTTCTCTATTTCCTTCACCAGACAGAGCAAGAGGCATCGCTGTCAACGAGACTGGGGAGCAAGAAAAGACCCTCATCACTTCTAAACTAGCATGAAACTGTCTTCCATCACGGATTAGCCATGCAGCCAAAACTTTTCGTTACCTGCCATTCAAAGAATGGTATTTATGGCGACAAGGGGTGCAAGTGTGTAGGCAGTGTAAGATGAATACATCTTGCAAGCATTTTAGCTTGCTGCTTTCGGAAACCAAGCACAACTTTTTAATTCTGCAGCCAGAATTACGACAAAGACAATGACTATATACATTTAAGCATTATTAAGGATATACAACAGGGAGATCTTATAAGAAATATTTTTTCAGGTTTAGATGGTACATTGACAAGAAAGGCTATTATCTAGTGTTTGACGTGATTTACATGTCTAGCAGATGCTAACAGGACAGATTACAACAGATTTTTTTTTTTTATAATATCCCAAAAAAAATACACTTCACTAAAAATAAACCATTATTTCTGAACACTTCTACTAACATGGTCCTAATACTTATTTCATTCTACACTATATATTACATATTTTATTATCTGTTATTCTATTGACAACACTACACAAATATTGATGTTGTGTTTTGCCTGGTAATTTGTATTTATAGGTCATGTCACAGCCCCCCCCCCCCCCCCCCCCCCCCAGATCTAACAAGTAAGAAAAAACACAAAAAAACAATGTATATTTACAATGACTTGAACACATCTCTTCTATGAGAAACATTTTCTGAAGTAAAATTAATTTTGATGTTTTTTTTTAAGTAAAAATTCTCAGGGTGATACAACAGTCCTGATATCAAAACTGATATAGTAAACTTTAGAAATTAAAAAAAAAATAGTTTGAGACACACACACAATGAGAAAAATGAGCAATGAACGTTATTTCTATGTTTGAGCCCTCAACAGACAAAGTGATGGGCACAATGTAGAAACCAGACCTAGAGAAGAGGGTAGGAAATGTTTGACCATGAGGGGGAAATAGAGTGATGTCCACAGCAGTTGTCCTTCACATCCCACAGCAGCAGTTGCCTGGATTTCTTAATAGTCTTTTCATGCTCTTGGACACTGAGTGTCTCTTTGAAGGCAACTAGCTGTGGCCAGGGTATAATACTGCACTGTCTACTGCATACTCGACACCAGGCACACTAGCGGAGTCGGTGGCACTCAGTAAAGCATTACAGAAGCCCAATGGTGCATGGTTGAATTTAGAGCTACTTCATTCACTGGTGACCACAGACACTTCTGGGGAAAACAAACATTATTATAGTATTTAATGATATTTTAAATTAGCTTTTATTTTTATATTTTAAGTTTTCATTTTAATTTTAGTTTACATTTTTATGTTCTATGTAAATGTTTATTTTTAGCTGCAAATAATTTGTTTTAATTTCAGCTTTAGTAATTTTAGTACTTTAGTAATAGTAGTAATTTTGAAATGCAACATTTCTGTTTTAATTTTTTTAAGTTTATTTATATGCTATTTCAGATTAAATTTGATTAATGATTTTTGATATTCTTAGGTGTAGTTAACAGTTAGTTATCAGCTAGTTTTCACTTTCTTTGACTCTAGCAATTGGCTTTTTATTAAACTGTATACATATTTTCTGTCAAGGAGAAATACGACGCTGTGTTTCTTAATCCTCTGAAGAGCAGAGAGCAACTATAACACACACACACACACACACACACACACACACACACACACACACACGCGCGCGCACACACACACAGTTGGCCCATCTGCCAGGTGACGCTTGGTCTCCTCAGCAATCATACCTCACCATGGCTTGCCCAATCTGTCCCACCACAAGAAAAGTGGCAGTAAGCCACATACCACTAGCTTATTAACAAACTCAGCTAGAAGTAACTCTCCACAGCTCTCAACCAAATGCTAATATATAATACTTCCATCCAGTTTGTATAAAAACTGTGCATAAAGATTACATTGTCGTATTAACATATACAAACAAAAGATTCATACTGTTCACATGATACCATAATAAAATAATATGTGGGAATTAGTCACTGCTGTTATTTTGCTTTATTATCTATTTTCTCATTGTCCTTGACTGTTTATCTGTATCTGTATCTGTATGAGCAGGTGTGGCCCTCTCAATGGATGTTGAGCTAAATATGGTGACGTGGCAGGCATTAAAGTGTGCCAAGATATGCAAAAGGGAGACCTTGGCAATAGCAATGACACCGTCACCTATTGTTAAATAGTCAGGGGAGTGGTCTGCACTTTTTTTAGCCAATCAGAAAACGGGCCAATCTGAAACATCATTTCGCACAATGACTGCTTTTTATATAGTTCAAGTTAGGAAAATGCAGACACCAGTGCTTTTGCATTATAGCATGTTGAGGTTAATAGCAACAGTCAAAACTGCACACTGGAATTGAGGAATTTGGTCATTAGAAGAATGATAAAATGCAATATAATCTATCATCCAAAAGTCTGAGAGCAGTAAAATTTAATTATATATTTTTTCTTTTAAACGTATGATGCCCCTTTTTACTAGATGTAAAATAAGAATCTGATGTCCCCAGAGTGTGTATGTGAAGTTTTAGCTCAAAATACCCAACAGATACTTTTTATAGCATGTTAAAATTGTCTCTTTCTGATGGTGAACTAAAACACGTCGTTTTGTTTGTGTCCCTTTAAATGCAAATGAGCTGCACAGTGAGTGGAGCTTACAACAGCTTCTTAGCAGCTTGTAGACACGCACTAGAATTGTCAGAAACTGTTCTGCCTTTTATGAGTCGGACAATGATGGAGAGACTCAAGAAGTGACAACATAGAATGCAGACGTTTCTGAATGTTTAGTTGATGAATTTATGTAGCTGTTGTGGAGTTAACTATATTGTCATTGATTAGCTGCTAACTTAGCATATTATTTCATGATAATCTATAAATCGCTAGAGTGGGAACTGTTGTAAGATGCCTACAGAGTGACATGCTATTGCATTTGTGTTACGTACTGTATTGCAATAAATGTGAAAAGACGGATGCGACAGCTTGAGTAAAATCCCAAATGTGCTCTAGTCTACAACAACTCTTCCTCTTCACAACACTGCCTCATCCCCTTTGTTGCCTGCCTGTTCCCGGGGCGGGGTTTATGTCAATTGTAGGGTTTGTGATGTCACTACTGTAAACCGGGAGGAAGCTTGTGTAGTCCTTAAAAAGCGATTTCTGTAAAAGAAAATATCTTCCTTTGCTTAGAACTTTGAGTGTTGTAACTTTGCAGCTGTTGTTTATGCTCAAACAGCAACATTACACGGTAACTAAAGTTAAAAAAGTGAAATCATAATCCACCGCCCCTTTAAGAAATGAATACTTTTATTCAGCAAGGACACATTAAACTGATCAAAAGTGAAAACAAAGCCATTTATAATGTTAAAAAAAATTATATTTCAAATAAAAGTCGTTCTTTTGAACTTTCTATTCATCAAAGAATCCTGATAAAACAAACATCTCAATTCAGCAAATCAAAATGATTTCTGAAGGATCATTTGAGACAGAAGACTGGAGTAATGGCTACTGAAAATTCAGCTTTTCATCAATAAATATATATTTTTTAAATAAATTAAAATACAAATGAGTGCTGTAATGAGTACATTGTAATATTTCACAATATTACTGTTTTTACTGTATTTTGATCACATAAATGTAGCTTTGGTGAGCATATAAGACTTGATAAAAAAATACATACATTATATATATATATATATATATAAAATCTTAGAATTACTTAAAGGAACACTCCACCGTTTTTTAAATAGGGCTTATTCACCGTCTTTACCACATTTAGATAGGTGGGCAAATGCATTTTTGTCTCAGTGCATGCATTGTTTTAGTTTGGCAGTGCCGCCGCTAGCTTAGCATAGCATAATGAATGGAATCCTTTGTTGCCAGAGCATGTCATGAGTAAAAGTGATAAAAAAATAAAAAAATAAAAAACCTAATTACTTCTTGTGGCCTGCGTATTCACAAGAAGTACAAATAGCAATGCAGATTAAGACGAGGCGATTTCTTGGCATATATTGATTTGGGACTGTATTGGGGTGAAGCACAGGCGAAGCACTGCTACTTGGGCGCAGTCATATCACACAACACCTGAAAATGAAAACAAGATTAGAAGACTTTAAAATACCAAAATAGGAGCACTTTAACTTGCTTACAAAGAAACTGTTTTATCATAGGTTTTCAAGAATGACTTGCTCATTCGTAAAAACACACACACACAAAAAACACTTCATATGTGGGGATATTTCTATTTCCAAGAATCTCTCCACACTACATGCCTGTGGACACTATTTGCATTTTCATGACAACACCATAAAAAAGCAAAACAGTCATCAGCTCAGAGATGAGCAGTGTACTGAAACCACATTGTTTAGAGTATTTCTGTGAATGCTGCTAGAGGGCTTCCTGAGGCTTCAGCAATGCCCTCACTAAGCAAAGTTTGGATACATTATCTGAAACCAAACAACAACAACAACACACCCTAGGATATAGCCAGGAGAACATTAAATATAGAGCTTTCCTTTTTCCTGATTTTAAGACTGGGAATTTTTTTTTCATTCTGCTGAGTGCTTTTTCCCCCTCTGACAGCTCCTGGCAGGAATCCCCAAACCTCAGCGCCTAACCACATTTTAACATTCTCAGTCACTCTCACATCTCTTTTTCTTTTACTCCCTCACTTTCACTGAATTGTTATGCATACTCTGAGCCAACTCACGGTCTGAGCCAAAAGAGCTTTATTCTGCAGAGTAAAACTGACACATAATATAGTGTGTATATTATAATTATTGCTATTACCACTCACATTATTACAACAACCATCTATGAAAGATGCATATGGTTCTGAATATTTGCTCAGAACTTTCTCTTTTACCTCTGAAAATAACAAAGGACAGGAACAAAAAGATACACTCAACCACAGGGAAATAGTATACAAAGTACATATCTGTTGTACTTGCTTGCGATGAGAACCGGAAAACAACAACACTTAGATGACATCTCATGACTCACAAAGTGAAGAAAAACTGGTTTGTAATTACCAAAATTGTGCTTTGAGAATGATGTAAACATTTCACCACATCTGATTATGGCTGAAAACATAAGACTATGGTAAAGAGCTGCTTGTCCGGAATCAGGTATAAGGCGAGTGTGCGCTATGAATCCTCCTCCAGCCTGCTTTAGTTGATCACTTCACATGGAATAACGAGCAAAGATAGCAACTTAGACAAACACTCCACACCAAAACACTCTCACAAAGTGGGAATCATAAGAGGATAGTGTCCATTGAGAGCATACTAACAGAAAAAGGAGTTAATTACAGGATCAGCCCACCTGGAGCGTTCTGAGGTTAAGAACACTTGCATGACTTACACAAATAGGACACTTTCCTGGATTAGCATCCTTTTTTTGTTCCTGGAATAACATTCCTCTCGTCCAATCGTTTTAAGGTTAGGGTTAGGGCTATGTTTGAAAGCTTCCAGGAACAACAAATGTTGTTTATCCATAAACATATTCTATTAAACACCTTCTTAAAGGGATAGTTCACCCAAAAGTGAAATAATACTTCAATAATTCTTTGATACTTTATAATACTTATTTCATAATTAATTAATATTATTAATAAATAATAATAAAAATAATATGTAGAATAACTCAATTTAAAAAATATATAATTCTTTTTTATATATTTACAATATTTAAGCATTACCCAAGCGGATATTCATTAAAACTTCTTTTGTGTTCCGCAAAGAAAGAGTAAAGACCTATTTTGTACAATAACTAAAACGATTTAAGCTTTATTAATCGTTCCACTGCAATTCTATAAGAATAGTCCACCACACAACTACAATGATAACAACATAAGTGGAATGATACCATTGGATTCACTTTTAGAATTTTTTTTCAGCTAACACTTAAAGTGCCAGGGATCAAACCTGCAACATTTTGCAAAACCACCTTTAACCATTACACTAACCAGCATCTGTTTATAAATGCCATACAACTTAAGGGAAATTACTGTTATGGAATTACATCAGCTGAGATGACTCACAACAGAGTTCATCTCCTCAATGAGAGAAGCGCATTAATGCGTAAGTACCTAAGAGAGCAGCCAAAAGCACCTCATTCAGCTCTTCCCCTCCCTTCATTAAACTGACAGGTGCTCGGGGCGACCGTAACACTAGCCCTGCAACCCAATCAGCTGCTAAGCTATTACCATGCCAGTGACTGTGACAAAGACACATCTGTTAATACCCTCCGAGTGTCATCAGAATGTCAGCTGACGTCACAGCTCAGCAGACCCATCGTGTCAGAATGCCCTTCTCTCCCAGAAAGCATTAAAGAAGGGTTGGGTCAAATGTGCTGCTCACACCTTGCAGTGAGATCAGGCTCTGCAGGTTTCCAATAACCATTTACTACATGCTAACGGGCCTCACTCTAGTTTAAGAGTCACAAGCTTAAAAGTGCATGGGATGCCAGAGCAGGGGCGACAGTCACAGAATAACATTGCACTTCAAGTATTCGTGACTATTTTGTGATTAAAATAGAGATGGTATTGAAACATCTCTGAAAGAAATATCTATTGGCCCCAAAGGATTATTATGTCTATTATTTTCCTCTATAAAAACTGTGTTTTAAGATTAGGGATGAGAATGAGAAATTCATCAATTCCAGTTCCTTATCGGTTCCATAAAAATAAATGCAGGTCTTGGACTTCTATCCATGGGTTTTTGATTGGATAGAGGCAAATCGGCTGAACGAGAGCTTGAAGTCAATTGTAAAAAAAGGACGGGGTTTAAGCACACTGATGATTGGAGAAGTCCAGCATACTTGTTGTGGTTATGAACAAGTTGTGGTTATGATCTTTTGAGTAAGTATTACATGGTCCAAGAAAAGTAAACATAAATGGATGAATCAATCCCAAAAAGAAGATTAATAATATATATAGAAAATAGGCTGAATTTCTATTTCACAAAATATGATAACCTATTTATTTCGTTAATATTTTCCGAACACAACTGCATAAAGCTCAAAATGTGTATCTAACTATTATGTACAAATGTAAAAAAAAATATATATTTCAAAAATGTTTTGCAGGAAGTACTGGTAACACTTTATTAAATTTGTTACTTTAGTTGCAAATAGAATATATTAAAGTTGACTTAATGAATCTATCATTGTTTATTAATTACAGTTCATTATACTTGAAATGTTTACTATTTCATGAACCATGATACCTCAAAGTATTTTACGTTGCACATTCACTGTTTTACATGTGTGCGGCCCTGCAGTAGCACTGTATCATAGCGATTCTGGCAGTCTGTGTTCCTTTCCTCACAGCTGTAGCGGTGTAATTAAGACCTCTCTGGAAGTGACAGCATGAACTGGAGACATAAAACTCTCTCTTGCTCGCTCCCTCTCTCCCCCACCCTCCCTCTGAGCTCAGCTGTTTCCTCCCTTTGCTGTCACAAGCTGTGTGAGCATGAGAGAGAGTAAAGGAGGGTGGAGTGCAGGGAGGGCTGACAGGTGTATTTATAGCATGCCAACACATTAAATTGATAGATGTCACCTTGCTGCTGTAGTCCTGAGGGCACTGCACCAACCCTCCTGCGCACTAACAAGCTGGAAAGTGCTTTCAGGGAACACCAAGCAAGAGAAAGAGAAAAACTGAGAGATGGTAAGATAGATAAAGAGACAGGGGGGGGGGGTGAAAAACAAGCGCTGCCGGCAGTTAAATGAACAAACAGAGAGAAGAGGAGAAAACAAGTGCAGTTCTCAGTTTCACCTGCCTTACTGCATGTGCTGCTCAGTAATTAAAACAACTCCCGCAACTCCCAGAGCTCCTTTGTTTCCAGCAATAGCGTCACTCTAACGACCAGGCAATTAGCAGCGAGCCACTGAATGATGTGTCCTGTCTGGACTACTACTGTGCATGTCAGACAGTATGTTCAGAATCAAAAGTTTTTAAAAGATCTCTGTTCCAGATTAAATTAAATGTCCTCATGGGCTGCATGCAATACAGTGAGTACACTGTAAAAATTATATGATCAAAAAGTTATGACAACATATGTCTTTACATTGCTTTAACTCATCAAAATAATAAAACTTTTTTTTAGTGGTGGGCCGTTATCGGCGTTAACGTGCTGCGTTAACGTGAAAATCTTATCGTGCGATAAAAAAAAATATCGCCGTTATTCTCAAAGTTGGGTTGGGATCATAAAATAGCTTTTTCGAATATCGTTATATTTTCGCGCAAATTGCGCAGCAGGGTATTTTCCTGTCAGGGACACAAGGTGTATACTTTTACATGTTACGTTGGGCGATCGTTCCTCTCGTTACTTTACATGTTGTTAAATGAGTTTATTCCAAGCGCGCTGTATTTTATGGGCATGAGCGATGCTCAATTTACAAATGAATCACTCTTTTGGGTCGATTCTGTTCAAAGACTTCATCAAACAAGTTGGCAGATCTGTCTAAATCGGTTCGCGAATCAGTTCTGTTCAGTTCCTCACGCACTGAATCGTCTGAACTCTGAAGCGCGTTCAATCACACTCGACACGGAGTCGTAACAGGAAGATTTAAGAACACCAAGAGCTACAGTTTAGTCTAGTGAAAGCAAATCTGCAAATGCATCATATTTTTTGTGCCAGCGATGAAGATCTTTATTAGTTGAACATCTTCGTAAGCTGTCTGTGAATGAATGATTCCACAGGACGATACATTCGATTTCATTTCATTCAGGTAACACATTTTACAACCAAACAGATTATTACGCCACGATAGCACTACTAACAAGTATGACATTATCCGTTGGACATATACATTAATTTATCCACCTTATTCCTGACGAGTTTACTGCGTTTTGAATTATGGGTGGCACTTCCGGTATGGGGAACTTCCATTCAAAAAGACTGAAACGAATCATTTCAAATCATAAGTTTGCCCTACAAATAAAGCTTATCTGTCAGTTTGACTCAATGAGCAATCAGTTTTCTTTCATGTTTTATTTAAGAATAACATGAGAATAACGTAACTTAGTATTTTAACGTGACATGTTATAACAAGAATATCTATATGGCAAGTGCTCTTTTCAGTCACTGCATTCTTTTCCTCATGATTGTTTATTTTTTCCTTTTGAATTCCGCTGTAATAGTATGAAAAAGGTCAACATATACTGCACATTTGTGGTCTGTTCTCCCGATTTAAAATACGATATATGCCATTAATAATCACTGAAATGCACGAAGAATCCTTTTTTTTCCTCCCCAAATCCTCACAACTTTTTCCAGGTTTGGTTTCACGGGTAAATACAATTTATTATCTGTCAAAATGATTGAAATCACTTTGAAATAGTATCAAGCAATGCCAAAGTCATTTTTTTATTATTATTAAGGAACGCATGTTACATTATACAGATTACCACAGTGATATTTAACCGTCCGATTTTGCTGTGGAAAGATGCTTTTACACTTTTAAATGCCCTTAATGGTTGAAGGGTGAGTAGAATAATATAATGTCATTGTACACAGTTTAAAAAATATATATTATTGCGTCCATAGAGCTAGTCTTTCACTGATTGTTTACAGCTAACGGAAGTTACACCCATAATTCGCGCAAAGCGTCATGGGGCGTAAGAATAATGTGGATAGGCTACAAAATAAATAAGCTACCATTGTGTACAGTTTATGAAATGAACACCCGCCATCCCGCGGTAATGTGTGTAGCCTATTGCGCAGGGGCATAGTCACACGAATAGTTTACATTGATTGAAACTAGTTTGTTTAAAAACAATGAGACTTTTGCCGGTAAAGGCAGGTTCACATAAAATCATTATGACATATGACATTATTTTTCGATCTAACTAGCATCTGGTTTGGCGATGCGAAAAAAGGACTGTAGCTACATCGTGCTTATTATTTTCTTCTTCTTCCAATTAGCCTAAGTTACTATGTTTAAAAAAAACAACGAAAACATGTTACTTGTTCAATTAATAAACTGTTTGTTTGATGACAAATCGCTAAAGATGAAATTGGCCTCCCTTTCTGTCATTGTAATTGTGCGTTTTATTTATTTATTTTATTTTATAATTTTCTTTGAACGATATTCGACTTTGCTCCTCTATTGTCGAATGGCATTTTTGGCAGAAATTCACATCCCTACGCGAGGCAAACTATTCTCAAAGACTTACTTTTAGACATTATTTGGGTAGCACACATATTCTGAATGCCCTCGGCAGAATTCAAATGAGCCATTTTAATCTAGATTAATCTAGATTAATTCCAAGATTCCAGTGAGATTAATCTAGATTAAAAAAATTAATCTATGCCCACCTCTACTTTTTTTATAAGTTATACAAGATTCAGCAAATTTTTAAGTCCATTTAATGTCATTTAAGTTTAAATGACAAACATCCACGTTGGTTGTAGATTTTTTTTGACAGTGTACAGCGAGAGCAGTGTAGCCCGATTCACAAATGAACTGGTTCAAAAACATCATCATAGCCAGTGCAAGTCCAATTAATGAACAAATGACTAGTAAGTAAGACATAATTACTTCCAGTGAAACGAAGCAGCAAGAATTTTTCTTCTTTTATAAAATAAATTATTTTAATTCTTTACATTTATAATATTACAATAGATTTCTATTTCAAATAAATACTGTTCTTTTGAACTTAAAGGTACACTGTGTAACTTTTGCCAATCTATAGCGGTTAATAAACAAAACTGCCTGCATTTTGCGGAAGAGCCACTTCTCTGTTTATGGATATGACAAGTCATCCCGCCGGTCTAGAAAAATCTGAATATAAACACTTATAAGTGTACCGTATGATTGAGGATAAGACAAAAACGCGGTTTGGAAGCTGGATTCATTATGTACTCGCTCATAAACATTTTGAACAACAAAAAAAGTTACATAGTGTACCTTTAAAACCTCCAACCCTAATTAAACACATCTGATCCTGCTAAGGTCTTTAGGATTACTAGAAACCTCCAGGCAGATGAGTTGGAGCTTAACTCTGCAGGACAGTGGCCCTCCATGCAGGAGCTGAGATTGATACTACTGCTTTGAAAAAAGAAAAAGAAAAGTTTCACGGTTTCCACAAAACTTTAAGCATCACAACTGTTTTCAACGTTGATAATAGTAGGGTATGTTTCTTGAGCACCAAATCAGCATAATAGAATGATTTCTGAAGAATCATGTGACACTGAAATCGGATCAAATCGAGAGCTTTTGTTCCTAGTATTCACCATGATACCTCTACCTTGCCTACAGGGTTTATATAACATTTTAATTTTTATTGTTTTAGTCCAATTGAAATTAAACCTTTAAAGTGCATGTGAGCATACTGAGTGTTTTGTAGCTGAGCGAGATGTTTTAATTGTGAAGGTCATGAGTGTTCTCTTGTGTTACAGCATTACAGAACACATTATCCCGTAAACACATTAGACCGTTTCAGATGAAGAGTGTCAGCGTTGAGCCGGGGGTGTTGAAGCTGCTGAAATAAAAGGCTGTCAGAATGATTGTGTTGACATTGCTTAAAGTCAGCATGTCACCTGACCCCAGTCTCCTGAGGCTGGCTCTGTCCAGTCGAGGTATTGGGTGTCAGCGCCAACGAGCTCTCTCAAAATACACTTAGGCTAAATTAAAGGGTTGGGGAGGCCTGGCTGTATATGTCAAGACCATGAACTGTCATTTCCACACTTCTAAAGCCCACTTGGCTCACACTTATAACTATATCTATAGCAGCCAGGAATACACGGCCTAAATGAAACCCAGTAAGATCAGCACATATTTAGTCGCTGGTAAGCTATTAGCTTCAATAACACTCATAATGTCCCGTTACAGTTTCTTCAAATGTTGGTGTGTCTAAACCTACGCTGTTAAAGGCAATCCGAATGTGTCAGTGGGTGTGTGTTTGTGTGTATTGACCTAGTATGTCCCTAGATGGCATAGCAACATATTTCCACTGGGAAGGAGGTGGAGGTAGAAGAGAGAGAAAGAGAGAGTGAGAGAGCAGACAGAGAGGATACACTATCTCTGTGCTGACATGTGTCACCGGCCTCAGCTGCTTCTGGTATTCTACTGTCAGAGACTGAGGGAAAGAGAGATAGAAACAGAGATAAGCAGACAGAAAGAGAAAGAAACAGTGAGTGCAGTGAGATATGAGGATATACCACAGCAACACAAATACAACCACCAAACACTGATCCATCTGTTAGTCCATCTGTCTGTTTGTCCATACACTCTACCAACCCCACTTTTTTTTTTTCCGGCCTATCCTCCACTGACATTTTCTCTACTCCATGCTAAGCAAAATACCATGCTATTCCTGCTGGCTCCACCAGCGCACACACACATGAGCCGTCCAATATATGTGCCACATTAACTACTGCTACACTCACATCCAAGTAACATTTATAGAAGAGCAAGTGCCACAGACTGAATATGCACTGAATGACTTTTCTCTTTAAGAGCACTGTATAAATAATATACTGCTTATCTGAGAATTGCTGAAGTTTGACTTTGAAGAATTGCTCAAAAGTTTAAATTATAATGATCAAATTAGGCTGGAAATGACCATTGTATAAAATGCATTTATATTGATAAAATGCACTATTCAGGGTGACATATGTAAAAGAAAACCTGCATTGTGATAAACATTTGTAAACAAAAGACAACTAGCTAAAAGGGAAGATTGAGTTGTGTCATCCCAATATCCTGAAAATGTGCTTATCATAGTGAACAACAGGAGTATGAGCATATACTTTGTTTTAGAAATGGAAATAAAGCTGAAATAAAATAAAATATAAAAGCTATAAAACAAACTGTTTTCTAAAATAAAATAAAAGGTAATTAAAAAAAATAATAAATACTACAATAGTATAAAATAATACTAAAACAACACTGAACACTGGAGTACAATATAAATGTATATAATAATATTGAATAAAATAATATGTATATGCATAAATGTATAAATCACACATTTAGATTTACATACTTGTTACCATCATTTCTCATCCCTCATCCCATCATTCATCAAATGATTTTTAAGGCAACTTTTGGATTCAGTTTACACTCAGAGACGTGGATTCAGACGGGAATTAAATTACAGAACAACCTTGGTGTTTGCCCAAAAAATCAGCCAGGAATATTCTCACTGGTGGTAAATAAAACCCCCTGACTTTTCAGATTCTGCCAGCAATTCTCAACATAAAACAATTACTGTCCAAATAGGGCTACATTGTGTGTATCAAGACATAATTAAAGATGAAAATACTCAGATTAAGTGGTGAATGCAATGACTTTCCATTTGACAAAAAAGTAAAATCATCTCATGAGGTTGTGGCATCTCCTCTGTAATAAAGTGTCACGTCGCTCATGTGAGCTCAGGATAGTGTTACTCTTTCGGGATACTGACCACATTACCATGAGAGCGGAAGAATGCTAATGTACTGTTAATTATGACCCTGTGTAAATACCCTGCTCAAATGTTCTCCCTGTACCCCTACCTCACACAAACACAGCCATAAGCAAACATAGTGCAAATCACAGTCCTGGCCAGTATCCTGGGCGCAGTGTGTAACTGGTGTTGGAGAGCGTGTCCTTCCCCTCTCCATCAGAGCGGCCGGTAGCATGCTGGGACTCCGCCAGCGGCAATCATAGTTCCCAGAATTATGCTTACGTTGTAGCCCCTCACGAAAAAGCATCTGGCATGCACACATACACACACACACACACTCTCTCACACTGAGGGTCATGTTTGTCTCGGGTGTGAAAATAAGATCCCTTGCCTCTGTAAATGCCTTTTAGCAGCAGGGCAGTTTAAAGCTTTCCAGCTATGCCAGGACCTCTCAGCCTAAACCCCCTCATTAGCAACAGGGGACCTCATATTTGCAGCCCAGTTTAACACCAGCTAGATTTACACTTAGTAGGCTGCCACCTCGCCAAGTCCTAGCTGGGTCACCTCTTCAGACCACTTTGTATGCTCCTTGTGTGTATTAAATGTAGACAAAACTGTCTGCACATTACTTTTTCTACAGCATGTGTGTTTCTAGAGTATGCAGATGTAGAAAATGTCATTGATTTTGCAGCAAAATTCATTTTTGAGCTACACAATGTCATAAACCAGAAATCAGATCGAAATCAGTTACTGTAATCACATTCTTCGTTATTGTTATTTGTAATTGATAATTATTGTCCATTTTATTTTATTGCATTTTATTATCAGTATCATTATTATTATTACTATAACAATCATTGTTTTATAATTTCTTTATTTCTTCTCTTTTTGTTAATGCTTTTATACTGTATCTATAACAACATTGTATCACAATATATCATGGCAATAAAACATTTTGAAACAGAAATTCAGTAATACAATCTGTATGAGTTTGTGAGAAAAATGTAGAGTTGTGTCTCTAAATGTATGCATTTGTTTGTGTGTGTGTGTGTGTGTGTGTGTGTGTGTGTGTGTGTGTGTGTGTGTGTGCGTGTGCGTGTGCGTGTGCGTGTGCGTGTGCGTGTGTGTTTAAGAGGAATAGAGATCTCAGTCTGAAGTCACACTACTGATGAGAGTGTCAGACATGCTGTGTAGTCTGATCCGCTTAAAGCCACTCATTCGGTTTCATTCACTCAACCACTCATCAACTGAGAAAACTAAACCTACACACACCGGAATACATGACATGCATTTCAGTCATATAACACCTCTCTATCCAATGCATGCCCTCACTATAACATATCATACATCAGTGTATGAGGATCATATTTTACTTTACTATATCTGACATGTAAATACACATTTCCATAATTAGTGTTAATATAACTGTATTAGTTATAACTAATAGTGATATATATATATATGCTATTTATTAAAAAACAACAACATAAATTATAATTTTTGTTTGTAAGACATCAGACCAATTTAGAAGTTTTAAGTAAGGACAAGAAGACTTGTGAAGCAATTCTGCGAAAAACAAACAGAAAATATATAAACACTTATAAGCTGAATCAAGAGGGTGTTTCTTCAACACAGGCTCTTATTAGAGATGCAAAAAAGGTGTAAAGAAAGAGAAGAGGAAGCTATTCACGCACATATACACAAGAGTTTGGCAAGAGAGTCAGCCTTTTGAGCCTGTCCTTCCTCCTGCATCCCTTTATCCGTATGGCAGGACACTTTCAGACACAACGGGGGTGTGTTAGGGTTAAGGAGGAGGTCTGTTGACAGCATAGATACACACTGATGTACAAATGCATGCACACACATACACACAATAATCTTCTGGCAGAACAAAACAATGCCCTAGTGAGTGTATTGGCCCGGGCACCCTGGCATCCACTCTCCCGCATCCTCAGTTCCTGGCCTGATTGGTGCCAGCTCTCCTGACTCTTTCTGCCAAACGCATAAAGAAAGACTTTCTTTAGAAAGAGGGGCCCTGTGGAAGAGATTGAGGACGTCTTCAGATATTCCGGTAAATAGAGAAAACAATTCTTCCAGAACAAAAAACCACAAGAACATTCCAGAGGAAAGATATTTCACTCTGCCAGTCAGACCTGTTGCATAATAATTCAACAGCTGACGATAAAAACCTGAAGACACTAAAGTATCATCATTACATGCAGAGGGCTCTGAAATATTTAAAAAGGGTCTGATTGGCTGACAAATTATAAAACACTCAAACGTGTCTTAGAAAAGTTCAAATGCTAACATCAGCTCGTGAATTGAGATAAAAATCAGAATACTATAAAGCCTAGGAGGTTTAATACTTCTACCCTTTATCTCTCTCTCACTCCCTCTTCTCTTCTTGCTTCGCTACTCCAGGCCCAAAGTGCTCATTTGTGATTAAATAAGTCATCGTCTAGCAATCATTTATTCTTAATGAATTCCAGTCTCTCTCCAGATCACTCCGTCCTCCAAAACTGTTCTTTCTCCTCGTCAATGTAATATAAGAGAGAGAGAGAGATAAAACAATGAAAGGGAGATGAACGGTCTACATGCAGTGGATCCACAGTAGAAATATAACAATACAATTTATTTTATTTTATTTTATTTTGACCTTTCAAATTAGCAAAAAGTGGCACTGGGAAAATGTATGAATCAGAAAAGAAAAGATTTTAAAAAAGCATAGTTTGAAAGAGAGAGCGAGCCATCAGATTACAGCTGTTGTTTATTGCAAAATGCCTGTATCATGTGTATTGTCTGTTTTCAATGACTGCCTGATGACCTCCCATCACCACAAAGCCAGTACAAATCCCTTTGATTCTTCATTGCTTTTCCTCAAACTTCCTTGGCTGCATTTCTGTTTCACTTCTGCCAGCAAATCATTGAAAAAACACTGATTGCAAAATTTTATTTTTCTAAACGTTTGCTCAAGGCTATATATTTTTCAAGGAATCATTGCAGGATAGTATAATCAGGCATCTGTAAATTGGCAATCATCGTCATAACATCCATCTATGACCGGTATAGGGATACTCTCACCCAGTGCTGTGGATTGATTTAATGCGGCACAAGTTTTTGTGGGTACAAAACAACATTACTATAGTTTCTTATTGGTGGGAAGAAAAAAAAGATACAGCATTAACATAACAGAAGGTAAATAATTTCCAGACCATATTTTAAACATATTTATATTATTTCCACAATATAAAAATGTCTTTATACAAGAACATATATACCTGTTCGTATATTTTAAGAGGAGGGTCTCTCACAAGGATATAATTTCTTTTGAGGATTCTGTAGCATCAAAAAGTTTGAAAACCCTTCAGTTAAGATGGGAATTCATAACAAGGCCATAACTTTGGTTATTAGCATTATATTTGTTGCATTAAGTGCAAGAGGTCACACTATTGAGTCTTGTATAACTGACAAATTCTTAATATGAACATAAAATTCCATCTGTTTGTCCGCAGGTGTATATTAGTAACGATGTTGTTGTATTTTACTTTGAGATGTGGAATGAAATGGAGAGTGTTCCAATAAGAGATAGAGAAATGACGCTGATGTCTAAAAGTAATATTTAATGTAACGACTGGTAATGACGGAAAAGGGGAGGATTTAGAAGGAAATAACCTCCGCAGATGCTTCAGCAAATTCTAAGGGTGCAGATTACAGATGATTTGGGTGGTTAAAGACCAGGCCAAAGCCCCTTATGGTCCAGCAACATCTACAGTATGGTGTGACAGCTGCTGCTATAGTGAAGCATGTACTGACTGTTCCAAAGAAACACTTGTCATTTCTTAAAACTGTAAACACACTCCACTTAAAAAAACAACAACAAATGTCTGGCTAGATATGTGATACATTCTTTGCGTGTCACAGATACATCAATGCTCATACATGTCCTCACACACACACAAACACGCGTTTCATGTAGCAGAACCTGATTTCACCAAGTACAACATGTCCTGAATCAACATCTTTGTTGATCCTTGAACAACATTCCATTCAGCCAATCAGGTTTAAGATGACAAGTTTACAGTTTATGTCAGGTTTAGGCTTACAATAAGGGTTTGATGCTTCCATAATTGTAATTCACCTATCATTTCCCCCTAAATTTAGGGATCACTTATAGGTAGGGTTAGGTTAAAATTTTTAGGACACAATTTTCAGACAAGAATGTTTTTCCAGGATTTACAAAATATTTTGACCCAGGAACGAGTCTAATTCTGCAAAATCAGGACGTGCGTACATGTATATTCATGCTCACATGGACACAGAGTAAGTCAAGCAAAAACATTTCTGACCTGCAGTCCACTCTTCACCCCAGAACATGCCCTCAGCGAGCAGATCTTCTTCAGGAAGCACGGATGACCCTGCCGCCCTGCATTAGTCCCCATTAGTTATGCTAACTGGATCATTAGGACTCAACAACCATTCATTACGCAGGTGTGACACATCAATTATTGCTGATGACACAGAGAGAGAGAGAGAGAGAGAGAGAGAGAGAGAGAGAGAGAGAGAGAGAGATTTTCCTCGGAAAGAAAAAGAGGAGATCCCACATAACTCCACTCGAGGCTGCAGTAAATGTCAGCCAGTGTCAGGGTGTGTTTGTCTCCCCAACTGCTGGGTCAAGATGCCCTAGAGTAGCTATCTGTCACAACTGCCCTTTCTTTGCGTGAGTCTAGGCATTTATTTGCTCACTCACACTTTCTGACTCGACACACATGTCGGGAACATTAAGAGTAGTGGAGACCATCAGACCGGGGTTGTGTCTCTTCAGGAAAGGTGACAGAAAGTTGTAAACTGCATGACTCAGTCTGACACTGTAGCCAAATGTCCCTGAGACACATGCTCATATACACATACTCAAAAAGGAATGAGGGAACATAGCTGTCAGATGGTTATAGAGCAGAGACTATGGGCCAGGTTTTGTGGATTACCAAAATGTAAACTTTTATTTACTAATCTTTCCCTCTACTGAGCTCTTTTTTATGGGGGGAGGGGGGCGGTTAACTATTCCTGCAATCCTCAACCTACCCACTTTACTGGAAAAACAGACTGTGGTATCCAGCAGAGGGCACTCACTCTTATACGCACAAGCAGTGTTTCTTTCTTTCCAGAACAGTCTCTTGGGGACAGCAGACTGATTTGACCTCTCCTGCCCTTACGTCTGTTATTTCGGCAGTGACCTCACAGATGTCACTCAGTCTTCTGCTCGTGGGCCAGCCTGCTGACAGGAGGTCGCAACCAGTGCTGACCCCGTCACTATCACTTTGCGCACAAAGAGGACATGCACACAAACTCTCACACGCGGCAGGTCTCAAGTCTTTTGTCACAGTGTGGTGTGTATAGTTGCGGTGTGCGTGACAGTGTGTACCCAATGATTTCTGTTGTTGGTGTGTGAGAGTATGTTTATGTGTGCAAGCATCAGTGAACAGCCAATTTTTTTACATTTCCACATGCAGAGCTGCTTTGATTGCCATCTCGCTGCCAATGTGTGAAAACTGCTAATGAGAGACAGAGAGAGGAAGGAGAAAGAAAGAAAGGTGGCAAAACATAAACAGTTTACTTGCAAACCACCCACACATCTCCCGTCTCCTCTCTCTGTCTTTGTTTGTCTCTGACTTTGTCTTACACAGGCATTAAGCAATTATTTGTTAGTGAGGAGAGACGCAAGATAGTTTTAAAATTTCCTAAAGCAATGAATTTAAAAATCTCCAAACAAAAAGTTTGTCTCAGCTTGTCTCTATAATTACATACTGTTGAACTCATTCATTAATTAGGGGATAGATGAAATTGCTCTGGGTACATTCAATAATGTATTATGCAGATAAATAGAGCAATTATAATAAGTCATTCTAATTATAGACAAACATTAGGAAACAGCAGTAACACACCATGCATCTGTGTCCAATTATGTTTGGCTGCTACTGTCCTCCATTTTCAATGCTTGGTTAGCCATGCTAGCCAGACCATAATCACAGCTAAACATACATTAAAAAGAGGAAATATGTGTGAGCACGCACGCGCGCGCGCACACACACACACACACACACACACACACACACACACACACACACACACACACACACACACACACACACACACACACACACACACACACACACACACACACACACACACACACACACACACACACACACACACACACACACACACACACACACAATTAAATGACTGGATGATTTACAAATGAGTAAATAAGTTATTACCCCAACAATGAACGAATGACTGAATGAACAAATGAATAAACCAACAAATTACCTGTGATATTGTGTATTTTTGTATTTGTGTTTTGTAATAATGTTCTTAATAATAAAGCTTTGATTGATTGCTTGACTGATTGCTTACACTTAAATGAATGAGAAAACTAATAAAATGGTCAATAAATGAAGTGAACAATTGAAAGAATGAGTAAAATAAGTTAATAACTGAATGAAAGACTGACCATTTGAATTTATAAATAAATAAGTTAATAACCTATCAATGAATGTACAAAAGGAATGATACCTTAGTTAATGAGCTAATTAAAAATAAATTAATGAATGAACAAAGAAAATTAATGTTTAAATGAACAAGTAAATAAGTTAAATACTAATTATTGAATTAATACATGAACAAAACTGTTTGAATGAATGAGTTAATAATCAATGAATGAAAGAACTGAACAAATGAATGAATGAACAATTATGATTGAATAAGTAAATAAGTTAACAAAATAAATTAACAAATGAGTGTGGAAGCAAACAAATTAATGAGCAAGCAAACAATATAAATGCACGCAATATATTTTGCAGGTCCATGTTGCTCAGTGAAGCTTGTTCTAAGTGCCTTTGTCATCACAGCTGAACCTGAATGATCCTGAAACAACTACAGTATATTATCCACTGTTCTCTCTGTACTCACTCTCTCTCTCTCGCTCTCTCTGCTATAACCCTATGGGTCACATCTTTACAGAGCAGCCTGTAATGGTGTTTAATATTAGGCTATTTGCTCCCTCCCATCAGCCCTCTATGATTTCTCTGATCCATTAGCCTTGGTTTTCAGGGCTCCTGCAGCTAAACACATTTTCTCCTCTCTCGCCCTGGATCCCACATGAGGATTCATCCTTTTGCCCTGGAGCTAATGTATTTAATTCAATCACAGCAATCCATACCAGGACCTTGTTCCTTTCAGCCTCTCTGGAGGGGGAAGAAAGAGATGAAGGGAAAAACGGAAAGAGAGAGAGAGAGATAGGTGAACGGGCAAATAAACAACCTGACCCCCCCTACACACACACCCCCCACTGATCTTCAGGGACAGGCCTGTCGAATCTCGATAAGAATAACCATGCAACCACCCACTCGCCAGAGCAACACACACGCTCAATCACAGACTCTCAGACAGCCAGTAGTGACAAGTGTACGAAGACTAATCTCTGAACCAATGAAATGTCAGACAGACAGCGAGAGAAAGCAAAAGGAAAAGGAGCGAGTATAACTAGAGAGAGAGAAAACAAGAGCAGCAGCAGTCGTGTTGGCTGTCCTTCCTCTGTCAGCCGGAGGGTAACTACAGTAGCAGCTATAAAAGTTTCACAACACATCTGTGTCTGTGCCCTCTTTTTTTCATACCTCCTTTTTTCAAGGCCAGTTTGCCAGCGATGTCGAGAGGGGGAGGTGGGAACGATCCGCCGTACGCCGCGCTCCCCCCATCACACTCCACTCCTGTTTTTGCTGCTCTAGTGCTCATCAGACTCAGTCACTTGTGCAATGTGTTTTTATGAATTAATAAACGGCACTTTTGAGGCCCGGGGCGGGGGGAGTATGAGGAGGAGGCGGGTAGGGGAGCAGGCAGTCGTTGGCAGCTTAATGAGCACCATGGGGACGTCTCCCTCTCGCTCGCCCGCTCACTAACACACGCACACACAATGCTCTACATCACTGTCACCGGCATGCAGAGCTTGGCCGCAGAGCTCCAGATGACTATCATTACCCAGATAAATACATCTGCCCTCAGCTATACCCCCTCTCACTAACACAGCCCTCTCCATCCATCTCTCTTTCCCGTTCTCCCCCAACATTCCTATCTATCCCCCTCTCAATCACTCCCGTCCCACCATAGCTCTCTCTTGGTGTCGACCACACCTCTCCGCTCCATCCGTCTCTCTATGGCTTTGGCTCGGGCGTCCCCGAGGGCCGTCTTTCTCAAACAGGTTCATTGATTAACAGCCTGCCATGATCATTGATTGAGGTGGTTCAGGTCTCAGCTGCACGCAGAGTCATTTCGGCTTTCTGTTTAGCTAATGATGCTCGTGATGTATGAAACATTGTCATCCGCTGCGACGACAGCTTGGTGACAGAAAAAGTCGTCGGAATAATTTTCATACATATTCGCTTGAGTTACGTGCTACTGTTGCAGGTATCGGACTGCCGTTGCTAATAAGGTTCACTCCGGCTCATCATTGCAGTAGCAGTTTACACCGCATTGTGACAGGCCGGCTGAAAAAAATACATTTCATTTGCCAAATTAGGCCTGAAACAGCCCTCCGTCTCAACTGAGAGGGGATGGTAAATGGTCTCATTAGAGTAGAATGGGCTTTCTCCAGACCATAATCACTGCCATGACAACCGTTTCCTTAGAAACTGGACCGGTCGCCAGGCAGCAGCACAGATTCCTTCTGTGGTGTCGACCTGGGTAAAAAAGGCCTGGAGCCAGAGGGAGTGAGAGAGAAATGACACTGTGACACCATGCAACAGGCATGAAATCATTAGAAACAATTGTGCAGCAAATAGTAAAGCGCAAATCACCATTTATTATTCATTTGTTTTACTTAGATATTTTTAAATTACGTGTGTGCATGTATGCACCAACATTAAAGATCTGGTCAATAATTGTCATGCTATGTGTGATCACCAATAAATGGTAGAATTTAGGCATTATAACGACAATGTACAATACAAACAATTATATAAAAAATATAATCTTAAGGATATTCACCTTAAGATTTATTAAATAATACATTTAACTGTGTTATTAAATTATTAGTTTTAAAATTATTTTTTTTAAATCAACTTAAAGCGTTAGATGACTGAAAATGTAACCCATATAACTGAAAATGTGCACATATAACCACTATCAGCCAAAATTTATCCAATATTAATAAATATCAAAAACCAATCAATAATAATTCAAAAATCCTCTATTTTATTTGAATCTGAATCAAACGGGGTGACATCAGGATATCAGGTTTCTAAGCGAGGTTCTTATAATGGGTTCATGGACAAATGAGAGAGAAACTAATTTAAACAAACACTTGGAAATAAAGTGACCTCTTTATTCCTTTCTTTCTATCTCTGTCTTATATTCATTGTACGGTCCTTTTTCCTCCCACTCTGCTCCTGCACCTCAGTCCTCACAGACAATATGCAATTTCCAATTCTATATCTCTCTCACTTGCAGTGCTTTTGAAAGACTACATCTCACTAGTCCTCTCAAACTGAAGGATTGCTGGTACTCTAGACCCAATAAAGAAAGAGAGCGAGAGACAGAGTGAGAAAAAAAAAGCATGAAATCAAAAATACCATCCTTCTGAATGATACATGTCTGAAAACCAAACAATGTTCTACTAGATAATGCAATTCACTTTCATTACACACCACCTAATATAGCAACCACAATAGAAAAACACATTACCCACCATTTCATAAAGTGGCGCAGGGAGAGATGGAGGGAGGGTGTGAATGAGGAGTTTATTTCGACTAGTGCGTGTTGAGAGTTGACCTAGCTGGCTCTGTAATGAGGGATGTGGGATTAAAATGTGCTAGCGTCTGCCTGAAGAGCTCCTGTGCTTATTCTAATGGAAGCTGTTGGCTGACAGCAGCACCACTTGACTGCTGCAATAGTCATTCTGTCATAATAAAACACTTAACATCAGACCCTGCATACTCGCTCCCTCGAGTGCCACCACTCCGTCTCTCTCAGTGTCACTCTCATTCACTTCTCCATTCTGATTTTCTCCCTCCTGCTCATTAGTGTCCTCTTCCACAAAAATATTAAGCAGCACAACTGTAACATCGATAATATAAATGCTCTTGAGCATCAAATCAGCATATTAGAATGATTTCTGAAAGACATTGAAGACTAGAGTAATGATGCTGAAAATTCAGCTTTGCCATCACAGGAATAAATGACATTTTAAAATGCATTAAAATAGAAAACTATTGTAAACTGCAATAATGTTTCACAACATTGCCTTTTTGCTGCATTTTGATCAAATAAATGCAGCCTTGGTTAGCATAAGAGATTTATTCATAAACATAAAAAACATTTCAATGGCTGCAAAACTTAAGTCAAACACTTTTGTAAGTCTAGATGTCATAATTGTGAGACAGAAATGTATGCACCCTTTTCTCTATTCAAAAAAGTTAGCTGCTCAAAAACATACAGCAAAAGCATCACTGTTTTTTTAATGCAAGTCCAAAAGAATTAATGCAAATGGCTTGTTCCTCACAGAATTTCTTAGTGAGTCACCCACTCAGAGTAAACAAACTTAGACAGTGATCTGTTATCCTGTCTGGCCAAATAAGACCTGCAGTCCCAAAATTAGCCATTCGTCATTCTTATCAGTCTGTATCCAATAAAAAGGCACAGAAGACAGATCCTCTGTGGGCTAATGGTTGTGGCATCTGGCCCAGCGGGGTCAGGCCAGTGGCACTTGGCCCATGTCATAAGCTGTTTATAGGATTGCTCTGCTGTTAATATTATACCATTCATCTACAGATTAACAACAGATAATGGTTATTACAGGTTAAAATAAGGTTAAATTATTCTGGCAGTGACCAAAACATACATAAAATGTAGGCTAATGATCTCTATAGCAATAATGGGTACATGTCTGAAAGAAAATATACTTACTACAAAAGGCAGCTATTTTTCGATTTCTGAACAACGTAATCTCCTCCTTATTTAAAATAGATTATACTGCTGCTGCTAAATACATCTAATCCATGTGATAAAGCTCTAATGTCAGAGAGAGAATAATAAATATTGATTCTAGATATGTTTGTTTAACATTCTGAAGTGTTCTGTCTTGATTCAAAGGCATTTCTTTAAGTGCACTACTTTTCACAAGTTCAGTTCTAGGTTCAGAATGATTTTTATTTGAAAGAGATATTTATTTTTATACAGCAAGGAGACATTACATTGATCAAAAGTGAAAATATACAGTACATCGTTACAAAAAAAGTATTAATTATACACTTGTCACTATTGGCTGTACACTGTAAAAAAAATATTGTTGTTACAAATTATTGTAACTTAGTAAGTTACCTAGGTTGCCTTAATTTTGAGTTCATTGAAATAAAAGAAATCAAGTTGATACAATAAAGGAGATTGGTTCAAAAGAACACTCCACCGTTTTTTGAAATTGGGGTTATTCACCGTCTCCCCTACATTTAGATAGGTTGGCAAATGCATTTTTGTCTCAGTGCATGCGTTGTCTTAGTCTGACATGCTATCCGGCAACAAAGGATTCCATTCATTATGCTAAGCTAAGCTAGCACCGGCGCTGCCAGACTAAGACAATGCATGCACTGAGACAAAAATGCATTTGCCCACCTATCTAAATGTATGGGAGACGGTGAATAGACGGTCTTATCCACTGCGCCATCACCACCATCGGGGGTGGTGATGGCGCAGTGCATAAGACACATGCCTTTGGTGTGAGAGACCCGGGTTCGAATCCACTGTGAGACACCAATGTTTCCCTGAGCAAGACACTCAACCCCTAATCGCTCCAGAGGCGTGCGACCTCTGACAATATAGCAATTGTAAGTCGCTTTGGATAAAAGCGTCAGATAAATGTAAATGTAAATGAATAACCAAAATTTCAAAGAACGGTGGAGTCTTCCTTTAATAAAAAGAAACTCGAAATATGATGTTTTCTGAACCACATTAATATTCTAAGTTGATTTGACAAAAGATAAAAAGTTGTGATAACAAATCATGAAAATAATTTGTACAGTGTAGTTTTTTATTTACATTTCCCAACAAAATATTAAGCAATACAACTGTTTTAACATTGATAAAGAAATGTTACGCACCAAGTCAGTATATTAAAATGATCACATGACATCACAGGAAAAATTACATTTCAATATTATAATAAAAAGAGTCATTTTAAATGGTAATAATATTTCACAATATTACCGTTTTGTGTTTTTAATCAAATAAATGCAGCTTTGATGACTTCTTTCAAAAACGTTTTTAAAAACATAGCGACCCAAAACTTCTAAACAGTAGTGTACATGTATAACTTTATGTTTTATCCTTATAAGCAAGCAAGCAATCAAGCAAGGATGGTTGTATGTATATATATGTATATATATGATGAACTCACTCAGTGATTGTGGGCCTTTATTCTTGTTTCTTTCTGAGATCATATTAAATGTGATAACTCCCCACTACTATTCAGTACTCTCTGCCCGTTTCTGCTCTGTGCTCACGCCTCACTGGAGTAAATGTTTTGCCATCCCAGCAGTGCATTTAAAAATCCCCATGTCTGGTGTATGTGTGTGTTTAGAGCAGTGGCTTTAAATATGTCTGTCTGACAGCAGCTTCTCCTGATTTAATAGTCTTGGTTGAGGCAGCAGGCCTGGGATTCAGAGACCCATAGTAATCAGTGTCTCTGAAACTCGAACGGTTATTTAAAAATCAATGGCTCGTCATTAGACCTCAGCCCCCTCATTCCCCGCCTGCACATATATCGATCTGCTCGTACGCTTACTAGTTATCGATCAGACCGGTAATTTGCAGATAAGTGTACATGATGCATGGAGGGAGGGCCAGCCGGGTAATAGCACAGCACTATTAATACTGGATCGCTTAGCCACTATGGTCAAAAGGGGGACAAAGAGGACTGAAGGAATGATGGTTTTAGGATGCGTACTATAATGATTTTGTGATTAAGAAAAAAAAAACATGAATTGAGGGTCACTAAAGCAAGATGCAGATTTCAGTTAATTAGTCACATACTGCCGGATGAAATCAGAAATATTAGGAATATGAATTATTACAGCATCCATCTGACTTGCTGCTTTGTAGTTTCATCTCATTTCTAAAATAGCAAATTACATTTATATAATTTAACAGAATATAATTTCAGGAAACTTGAATGCTTTTATGCGAGAATAAGTAATACAGATATGCGAGTTTACACAAATCACAAAAACTTAGTTGCAAATGTACATAGTGGCTAAATATGGATTACTCAAAAATCTAAATTAAATAAAGGTATTATTATTATTTACTGTTGTTATCAGTATTGTTGTTGTTATGAAAAAGAAGATGATCATGATGATGAAGACAAAGAAGGGAGGAGGATTACAACAGTAATGATAATGAGTTCAAAAAAGTTATTTTGAATAACTGATTGCATTAATTGGTCAATCAATAGAAAATGCTGTGGGGGGGGAAAAAGGGAGCAGGTGGTTAACATAATGAACATCTGCCTATAATGTATCCATTTCACACAGGAGTGTGACTGGAATCTGAGTGTCAGACGCAAACACACTCACATCTCTCAACAACACACCCTACATTCACAGAAATTTCCATTGTTAGCATGAGAACAATTAAAGCTTAAACTGCCTCTCCCTCCCCTGTTCCACTGGAGGGTTTGTGTTTGAAGAGTGTCTCCTTTGTCCTCCGCTGAAGCGGAGAAGGTTAAGTGCAGTATGCCACATCACTAAAAAAACAAGGGAAGAGGGCTTTCACTACCACAGCCATTCACTCTGAACTACTGCCCCAGTTATGGAGAATAAATTCAGTGGAGGGATGGATGGTAACAAGTGAGCAGAGAGATCATTGGAGAGCTCTACATAAAGAGCTTTTAGATATAATTGTTCCGTTTTAGGTGTCTGTAAAAGCTTAGCAACATAAGAACACTTGTTATGCTAATAAACTGTTTTAAATATAAGGCTGGGGGTAAAAAGGGAGACAAATACAGACAAAAGAGGAAAGTCACACGCTGTTATAGCCAAAACCACTCACAAAATAAACCTGTCCCAAGATCATCTCTCTCTTTCTCTCTCTCTATCTGAGTGTTGTTTCGGTCCTTAAGGGACACAACCAACACAGGTTCAAAGTCTTAGTCAGAAACAATATAGGCAACATTTGCATAATTTAAGTTTGTGTACAGTTGCTCTATGGCATTGATGTATCAGCCGCATCTAATGTCCGAGTTTGGATGCACCCCTTGAAACAACCACACCAAAGTAGTGCTTCCTGGTGTTTTAAATGTGCTGTGTGCACAGGGAATGCAAGCTCCATTTATAATGTAAATAAAGTATCTCACATCTGACTATTACTTGCAGGACAATCCGCAGAAATAATCAATATGCAGCTCTGGTGAGGTTAAAATACTCCAGATTCATGTGTATATAAAGATCCTACCCAGGTTTTTCCAGAAACTCTTCAGGCCACCCCTCCTCCCCCCGCCTCCTCTTCTGCTTTGCTCTGATTCAGTACCCATCCCATCACACCCCCATTAATGACAGGGACCCTGCTGGGCTTTTGTGGCTCCATCCACAGACTTTGCTCCAAACTACCACCCCAGCTACTCAGACCCCCACAGGCAGCCCACCTAAACCCTCCGCCCTGACGCCAAGCCTCCCAGGACCCATTCAGCTGAGGGAGGAGTCCCACAGTGACCCTTTCTTAGGGGCCATTATCGGGACTCGTAATGGCTGCTGGGCACGGCTACACACTGCCTCAGAAATGCTATAGCTCTTTCACACCACTGCTGGCTGGATGTGGCATTTTGAATGTGGTGGGTAATGACGGGGAGATAGTGAGAGAGGAGGGAGGGATGCGTGTGTGGTGAGAGTCTGTTTACATAGTTATAGACATGAGTGCACGTCTACATGCAAGACCGAGAGGAAGAGAGACTAATGCCCTTCTGAGAGGACATGTGCTTTTATTAACAAATGAGGGTGTGTTCGCGGGCCTAACTGCCTAACCGATGGTCAGATTAGCCATCGTGAAAACTCACTCTTCTATTGGTCCGCTTTCAACCGACGGAATGGAGTTCCGCTTTTCCACAATGACCATAAATCATCACTCATGGCTATTACGGCAAACCCACATGCATTACAACTCAAACACAGGTAAATGTGGGCAGGCAAATCAGTGCGCCAGCCTGGGATTTGCATTAGTGTGTAGTGTGGTGAAAGAGAGTTACACTCGAACACGCTGCACATGGCCATAATGTGCAAATGAGGCGGCCCTGGCACCTGCTGCAAGTTTGCATGGATTCAGGGAAAGCACAGGCTGTAAATAGGGAACCAGATAAGAGAATGGTGTTGACTTTATTATTTCAATATGTTCCGACAATAAGGTTTTTATTAGATGTAAGGGTGTGGGTGTTATGAGGAACTATGGGAATTTCTATACCCAAGGAAATGTACGCATAACAATTTAACACCTTGCACTACATGCTTTATCTGTTCTATCCAGCTAGTGCTCTGATGTAATCTAGCCTCATGCAAAATACTACTAAGCACAATCAAACTAAAGTATTTTGCATATGTAAAATCAAATGCAAATACAGAAGCATTGCAGAAGCAGGAAAAAAAAATCCGCGATGTTAGATGAGAACGCCTTTGAAAATAATATCAAACGCATCAGACACATTTAAGATAAGAAACTGTCACTGGAAAAATAATGGTGCCGATATGTAAAGGTCGTCTGGATGGCTCATTTTTATGTACTGCGTGAAACGCTCAAAGGATTTAAAAAAAGAGAAGTTATGAAGGTATTTCTCTGAGATCAATGAGCTAACACCTCTTCATAATTCAGCTGCTTTGATCATCTTGTCAGTTGTTCTCATCAGAAAGTTTCAGAAATGCATATCTGTTACATGGTCATGTCTACAGCATTTCCCATAGTGGAAACTCTTCTGTTTTTGTATAGTATTTTATTCTCAGTGTTTAAATGTCTTCAGAGAGAGTTTATAGAAAAAATTGAAGCCTATTTCCATCTCAGAATAAATAAAATATGAGAAAGTTTAAAATAAGTAATAAAATCACATTGTGAGATTTAAAGACATTTTGTGAGAAATAAAGTTGGAAAATACAGTTAAATTGCAAAATGTACATTTACAGCTGACGTATATAAGGTTGCAATTAACATTTTATCCTTTTTACTCAAAAACAGGTTTCCAAACTAAAGTGAATTGTGTATTGTTGTGAAACGCTGGAATTTGTTGTTGAATGCAAGATATGATGCTTACATAGTATACACAAAACACAGAGCGAGAAAGAGAGAAAAAGTAAAGCACACACACACAAAAACACACACACACACACACACACACACACACACACACACACACACACACACACACACACACACACACACACACACACACACACACACACACACACACACACACACGTTTTCACATATATTACACTCACCACTGACATTTGCAAAAACACAACCCAGGAAAGCTAATACACAGAATGGGCTTGGGGGATAAGCAATTTATGCTTTGCCCCGCAATGAGTTTGCATAATAAGTCATTAGTTAGAATAATACAGTGCATTCACAGAATAACACATTCTTTGTGTTGGGAGCTCTAAGAGGGTGCTAAAATATTTAAATAAGGGGAAAATGAATCTGTGAATATCCAGCCTCCAAAGCTGTGGGTGTTGAATGTTAATCTCTCGCTCGCTCTCCTGCAAGCAACGAGTTTAACCCATACCAATGTTTATTCCTCATAAAACTAGGCCACATTTTCCATGCATGGGGATTTACATATTATTTACATTCGCTGTAACCTGTCTCTCTCTCTCCTGATACTCTCATGTTGTCTAACAGACTGTGAGAGGTCGTTTTCATGCATTGTGTATAATATAACTTGGCACTGCATGTTGATAGTGCAATGGATTTCTTCTGTATAATGTGTAGGAGTATACCAGAGTAGACACTGTTAAAAAGACAGTTATGTATATATTGTTCTCCATTATTTATGATGTCACTTGTTGGTGTAAATATAACACTGTTCAGTGGGGCTAGTCAGCATGTTGCAGATGTACGGTTTGGACTGAGCTGTGAGTCATACATACAAATACTCAACATAAACAAAACTCTCTCTCTATCAGTGTATGTGTGTTTCTCTTGTTCTGTACACCATCAGTCTTGGTTGGCTCATTTATGGATTAGGGCTACATATCATAGCGAAGGAATTTGTTTGTTTGTTTGTGCTGGAGGCTGGAAGACGGTTTGAGATGAATAACTCAACAGGACTGCCATGTGCGGTTATGAGCCCATAGAGCAGAGGCACTGCTGTAAAACCGTACACTGCGCTAACCAATGAACATTACCTTTCAGAAAACTTCAGCAACTTCAAAACATCCACATCTCCATATCCATGCAGTAAATAACAACACAGAACTAGAAGAGCAAATAGGAAATTGGATTTGAGTATCCAAATAATGGGATTACCAGTCCTACTAGTCTAGTGGTTTCTCAATCTATCGTGCAAACCCTTCCAGAAAAACTGATAACCGATAAAATCCCAATAATAAAAGTCTTAATAATAGTATACTATATTTTCACAAAAACACACACAATAGAAATAAATTAGTTGTTGTAAATGCTAGTGAATTTAGGCATCCAATCATATACAGTAAGAACAAAAATGGCTATTTAGAAGTATTTAGCTATTATTTAGAATTTGAATGATTAAAAGTGTTATTCAATTATTAGTGGTTTTTAAATATTAACTTTCAAATCAGAGGCTATCTAAATGTGCACACTCATGTAATCATTTTTTATTTTTATTTATTTTACAATTAAATATATTGTACTGGCCAAAATGAGAAAAATATTATGATAACACTTTAGAGTAAATGGTCCTTCATAAATTATACAGGAATTTATGCAGAACAAATTAATATTACTTCATTAACACTTCAGTTACAATTATTATGTTACAAGATTAACTCACTCAAAAAATTTACGTTTGCCTCTTGTTAAATTTAATTAAAATAAGCAAGAGTAACACAATTGTTTAATATTTTGTCACAACTTAATTTAATTGTTTTCAATCAACCTAATATATTTAAAACTGAAGTTTACTTAATTAATTTGTGAGAAAACTACATGACTCATTATTGTTAACAACTAACTGGGCGGATCTGTAGCTCCCAGCATGCTTTGCAAGGGACTGCATTAGGAGGGTAAATTTAGGGATTAAAGTGTTATTTTATGTTTTTCTGTAAATGGAAAGATGCTGTTAGTTAATGGTAATGTTTAATATTCAGTAATGGTAGAAACTTAGAAGACTTTCTGTAATGTTTTTAAATTTTGTGGTTACCATTATGCAGAAGAGTGGTGACTGTGTTTAGTTTAGGGCTGTTGGCACTCAATATACTCCATACATGCATTAAACTTCATTTTCAGACCTGCATAAGTAATATTCAGTATTAATCTGTAAAAAAGTGGTTTTAATTAAACTGAACACTAGTAGCTCCTATCATTAGAAATAACTGTAGAGTCAAATTAGCCAAAATTATAATGTTGGCGATTTTAGGCAGGGCAAAAATTAAATATAGTCAACCTGACAAAACTTTATCTAGCAGGAATGACTAAATTAATTTAAGTTCATACAACAAGATTACAAAAAATAATTTCAAACAAATTAGATTTTGTTGGAAAAATCTAATTCATTTTCGTGGAAAAGCTTTCCTTAATTTAATTAAGTTCGTTCAACAGCTTATTTTTTTTGAGTAGGACTTAGATAGTTCCTTATAAGGTAATCAATTATGAATAAGATTGGCCACATTAAGAACTAATAACTATGAAAATTTATAAAGAATTAGCGATTAATTACTAATCACAACATTAACATGTGTCTGAGATGTAAGCAATTGTCTTTTTTACTCTAAGCATGGTCATAAAATTAGGGGCGGGGGGAAAATCGATTCTTAGATGCATCGCGATGCGAACATGGACGATTCTGAATCAATTTTTCACAAAAAAAAAGATGCATCGATAATCGTTTTAGCATCGCAGCCCTCTGAATCGTAATCGAATCGTGTGGTGCCTAGAGATTCCCACCCCTACATAAAATACATTACAAATTACTCAAGTGTTACCTAGTCACTCTTTAAGAACTACTAGTGATCTGGACCATTATTTTAAAGTGAAAAACTTTTTTTTACCACATTAAAATAATGATGCAGATCATTAGTAGTAGTAGTTCTTGAAGATTGAAGATTGAAGTTTTTTTTTTGAACATGGTTATAAAATGCATCATAATTACTATTAGTGACGGACCATTATTCTAAAAAATATATTGGTCGGTAACAATTAGAGTGCTGATCCCTTGCACATCCCTAAAAATGTTTATAATGATGCTATATATGATGATTCCACTTTTCTGATGGATCTAAAGACAAACTATTACAGCACCCAATAACTAAGCCAACAAGATACTGCCAAAAGGAGTTGCCCACCCCTGAACTCAAATTCAGGATCACTCTGCTGCCATTTCCCACATAATCACATTCCAGAGTAAATGACAAGCAAAACAATTATGCTAAAGCTTCACTCCTATTCTGATAAGCTTGATGCAGTAAAACGTAGATGCACCTGCCATTTAGCCATGCCATCAACAGGGAAACAGACACAGAGACTGCCAGTGCAGGAAGTGCCAGTTCTAAGCCCTGCACCGAGCCAGCGTTGGCTCCAGTATTTGGCTGACTCTGGCCCACAGACTCATGCTCACATGCACAAATGTGATATTATCAACATGGATATAATTAATCCCAAAGACATATCCATGTCTCTTGGTAGTGGCTGGATCAAGGCTATTATAGTTAACTATAACTAAATCCAAAAATTCAAAAACATTTCTGTTACCTTAAATAAAATAAATGTTAACTGAAAAAAGTATTTTTGAAAAACTTTTCAACATTTCTCTTTTTTTAATTTAATTTAACTTGAAGTACTAAAATATCCAAAACATCTAAAACTGAAATAAAAATGTAAAATATTAAAAAATATAAAAAAAATTTTTTTAAATGACATTACACAACAAAATTACCGTTACTAAAATTTTATTTTTTAAGAAACAATAAAAAAATATGAATAATTTTTATATTAATAAATAATGTTATTTTTTTATTAATACAATTTAATTTAAAAAAAATTTTTTAGACCAGGCATCTACCGATTCAGAGGAAAGATAAAGTTGTGAAAATTTGCATATATATACACATACACGTGCCTAAAATGCTAATTGAGAGGAGTCTTGGTAAAAAGTCTTGGTTAAAACTTGGTATTCTTTTTTTCTTCCTTTCACTCTTTCTTTCTCACTCTGGCAAGTGATTTATTTCTGGCCATCCTTAAGCATTTAAACCCAGCATTTAACAGAAAATGATTTAATACCAGGTATCAAACATGTCATCGTAAACACTGCTCTAATTAAGCTTAATTAAAGCAATCTAATGGATGCATAATCATTCAGTGGATAAGAGCCCGAAGAAAGGAGATGAAGCTTTCAGCTCGCACCCACACGCACTAACAATCACTTGCTCTACGAGTGCACCCACTTCCATCAATCACAGTGCTTTCCAAGCCCATGCCAATCCTTCATTAAGCTGAGGAAGAGCCTCATAATTACGATAATGCAATAATCTAATAGAGTCGTTGCCTCTGTCTGTCTCAGTTTAGCGCACCTGGGAGGCAGCGCTCAATCTCCATAAAATGTAGACGATGGACAAATCAGTTTCTCCTAGCCGGTGTTATGCTTTTTGAATATTCATAGTGTTTTCATAATTTTAATCAAAGTCAGTGATGGACTCGAATATGAGCTGGGCTGAGCAGACAGACACACACGCACACGCGCACACGCACACGCACACACACACACACACACACACACACACACACACACACACACACACACACACACACACACACACACACACACACACACACACACACACACACACACACACACACACACACACACACACACACACACACACGCACACACAAGCGAATGCATAATTCATATTGCTTAGCACACGGTAGTTTGGCCACAGCTGGCTAAAGGAAATGTGTGAGTGTGAAATGTGTGTGTCCTGGCTTGAGGGTTTTGGCTCTGCCTGCTGGACACATGGCAGGTCCAGATGTTCTGGTTTCGTTTGTGCATAGCTCATCAAAAACTCCACGCCTGTGCCACCCTTGGACCCCTGCCAACCCAGACACCAAGCGGGACTCGCTTTGCCATCTGCCATGCACGTGTCCCAATGCATTATGGGCTTCCTGTGTGTGTTTTGTGATGTAATAATAAGCTGATACACAGGAAGACGGAGCTGGTTACCATCCAACTTAGTATAGACGTTTTGGCCAACATCACACAACAATCCAAGATTGTTCATACAGGTGTGTTTTGTTGTTGGTATTGCTCTTATTTTTTATTCAAAATATTTAGCCGATGTGTGCTGCTGCTCCCCAGATTTTGTTTTAATCCTGTCCAGTTTTCGATCTGAAAAACCCTGCAGGCCAGATCTAGGCAGCTTACACATTAATTCTGAATCACTAAACTGAGTGCCTGTCAATACCATATTTACCAATATGCACATATGCACACACACAAGCACGCACCCATGAGAGGCGCTAGGTGTCCAAACTGAAGCAGGTCTGGCACAGAGTGATGATGTATCCCTAGTGACTGCCCGCCATTTTTGTTTTGCTTCACTAAGCATGTCCCAAGTCAGTCAGTCTTACTACCCAGCACTGGTCTATGGCAGCCTGTCAGAGATGCTAATACTCTCAGACTCTCTCTCCCTCACTCTTTTTTAAGTTTAGTTTTTAATTCAGTTCCCTCCCTTTGAAGTTGATATAAAGCTAAATATGAAGAATCAAAGGCACGTTCCATGATTATAGTACGCTTTGTTGACATTTTGCGCAGCATTAGAGGCTAAATGTAACTAACAATTAAAATCATACAATGTCATCATTTTGACAATATATTGAATTGATATATAAATAATTATAGTAGTTCTTAATATAAATCAATATTATGATAATATAGAAGACAAAAACACTTTTCTCATTACGTGGAAACAGGCATCTCTCACTGTCTCTCTCAGTCTTTGTAATGCCTTTAGCTGCCTGCTGACAGTTAGACTGAGCAACACCTTCCCTCTCCTTCCATATCCCTCTTCCTCATCAGAGAGAGAGAGAGAGAGAGAGAGGGAGAGAGAGAGAGAGAGAGAGAGAGAGAGAGAGAGAGAGAGAGAGAGAGAGAGAGAGAGAGAGAGAGAGAGAGAGAGAGAGAGAGAGAGAGAGAGAGAGAGAGAGAGAGAGAGAGAGAGAGAGAGAGAGAGAGAGGACAGAAAATACAGAGAGACAAAGGGAAGAAACACTATTCCTACTGCCAAGTTTTTTTGTCTTTTTTTTGTGTGTGTGTGTGCCTGAAGCATTGAGGTGTGTGTGTGTGTGTGTGTGTGTGTGTGTGTGTGTGTGTGTGTGTGTGTGTGTGTGTGTGTGTGTGTGTGTGTGTGTGTGTGTGTGTATGTGTGGCCTGGTAAACCCTACCTTATGGATGGACCGAAGGATGGCAATATCTGAAATCCTTGTTCGTGTGGGGACATTTTTTGGTCCCCATAAGGAAAACAGCTTATAAATCATACTAAGTGATGTTTTTTGAAAATGTAAAAATGCAGAAAGTTTTCTGTGATGGGTAGGTTTAGGGGTAGGGTTAGTGTAAGGGAATAGAATATACAGTTTGTACAGTATAAAAATCATTATGTCTATGGAAAGTCCCCATAAAACATGGAAACACTACATGCGTGTGTGTGTGTGTGTGTGTGTGTGTGTGTGTGAGTGGAATACAGGTATACCTGACTGACTGGCCAAAGACTGTCTGCCTCCTCCTGAAGAGATCTGAACATCTGGACTGCAGAGGAGTTGTTCTCAAGCTCGACATTTCTATCACCAGAAACAAATACCTAATGAAATTAGCCATTAGTGAAAGGGAAATGGAGAACTCTCTGTCTCATCAGGTGTTATTTCCACATGTGCGCGCGCACACACACACACACACACACACACACACACACACACACACACACACACACACACACACACACACACACACACACACACACACACACACACACACACAGCAAAGAGATTATTTACTGCTGTTGTACGCAAGCAAAGTTCCAGTTCCACATATGAATGATTAATATGCCTATAAAATATAATCCCTCTGTAATCAGAACTCTCTTACTCTCTCTCACACACGTAATACATTTTGGTGATACACACACACACACACACACACACACACACACACACACACACACACACACACACACACACACACACACACACACACACACACAAAAACATTGGAGTAACAGAGAGACAGACAAACACTATAAATTATTTATGCACTCATGGGTAGCATTAAAATTCATCTACCAGTCTAATATAAAAGAAACCATTTGTTTTTTCAACCTCAGTCAGCTGCACTATGGATCCAGCCAAGAAGAATCTCACCTGCACAAGTGATGGCCTCATAGTGTGGTGTTATTTTTGTGCCGCAATACTTTTTTTTTTCGGTTGCCAGATTTTCAGCCAATCAGAGATGAGGAGGAGCATTCTGATTGGCTGGCTTGATCACCAGTGCTGTTGCTCATTAGAGCAAGACGAAAAGACAGTCATACATAAATAGCTAGCAGGAAGTTAGCTACCTAAAGCCCAAAGTATACTTTGGTTTTTACTCATTATTCGAGAGTGTGTGTACAGTGCTTGTGACATAAATTTCATCATTAGCATAGTACGGCCAACTGTATGCACACTGCCAGATTTTTTTAACCGTGTGTACTTTGTACGCTCAGCTCATGCACCTTTTTTTCACTACTTATTTAAACACTGGCCCGGGCCATTGTTTCATAGTCGAAAAAGAAACGGAGGAGACAGAACAACAACAAACTACTGAAGATGGCAACAACAATAGATGGTAGCGTTAAGGAGCACTTGTGTTAGGAGGTTAAGAGATGCAAGCTAATGAACTAGATGAACTCTAGTTTAAACAAGTACACAAACAATTTATCATTATAACTTCTAGAGAGAAATGGTACAGACACTGAATAAAGACTCTAGATATATTAAGACTGTGCAGTCTTATTACTATGAATGGGAGACAAATCCCGCAATGTGGCAGAATAAGTCCCGCCTCCTATATAAAAGAGCCAGTTTTATAGCCAAAGCAGTTTTTGAAATTTCTGAATTTCCCCATTCATATAGATATGACTCGGTATTGGACACCCGAAATAGCTGCCCAAATTTGCAAATATGGCCACCAAGTAAATGCACGTGTTGAGTGCCTGTGTTTGTGTACTCTATCAAAAGTCGTATACTTATTTTATTGCAATAATATGCACTTGGCTGTACTCATAAGCTAGCATTCACATCAAAACTGAATTTAAATTTGGCTTAAATATCAACTAACTAACTAGTGTGCAGTATAACTAGAATACATACACCTAAAAACCAATTGGTGCACAAAAATAATGCCATATATTCTACTCACTGACAGCACTCCACGTACACAGGAACACAATGCAAACAGACTCCTGGACCAAAACACAACAGAAAACAGGACATTCTCGGGATTATATGAAACATAACCTGCATAATTGTGGTGTTAAATTAGACATAACACATCCCCCTTAACAACCTTCCCCTAACAAACCATAACACAGTGAATGCCAAAACCATTGCTTTCCCATCTCATTTAACAATGCCTTGTCAAACACACACATAGTACAATGGTAAAACGTAAGGAAAAGCATCCCCGGATAGAAAAAGAGCAGCATTCTACTGCAGTGGAGAGTCAAGTACATGCTGTTTTTAAGGTGCTGTAAAATATTGATAAGGAAAGTGTGTGGTTTTTTTATTTTTATTTTTTGGCTAGCACCAGCCAAACCAACATGAGATGTGCTACTATTTTATGTTGAGTAGAAACCAGGGACTCCATCTAAATTTGAGTGTTAATTGCAACGTAGGAGACCACAGAGATGATCTCAGAAGAGGGTGAAAGGGATTGTGGGTAAACAGAAGGGCCAAAGGGCAGCTAATTTCTTCATGAAAAAGTCTGATAGTGGATGTGTCTTGTTACAGTGATGTGGGCTAACAGTGTCAGTTAGATATTTTATTCATGCTCCTGAATATACACTTTAACATGGCTGCTGCTCCCAACTGAACCGGAGTTAGTGTGTTTTATTGGACGGAGTGGACACCTGATAGGGGCTCTGAACCATTATCAGCAGCACTATCACAAGCTCTTACCACTTTATCTTACTCATCCAAGAGCGGTTCTCAAACTGCAACTGATAAGAGGTCAAAGTTGATGCGGATCACAGAGGAGACATTAGAATGAAACTTGAGATGGCCTGAGCTGCACAAAAGATGCTTTGCTGCACTTAAAAGCATTGAATATGATTTGTGCTTCATAGGCAGGGAAATACATCTAATTTATCTTCATTATCTATGTGCATAGACTACAAGCGATCATTGTGCACAAAGGTATTCAGAGAGCACAAAATGTTATCTTTCTCTGCAGCCTGAGGCAGGGGTACAGGATCCACACTCACATACACACACATAGATAAGCCCTGCCATTGACTACTATTAATCCTGGCTGATTTGCATTGTCAGAGTGCCTGTGTTTGAACAATGCTGTTGTTTCCTTGTTTGCTAATTTAGGAACAAACATTTGCCTGTGCAGCAAACAAGCTCTCCCAGGATGTGTTATTAATAGGCTAATTAAGCCAGCGGTAATGAGCAGGATTACAGCTAATTATGACAAGATTTGTTTTGGCGTTCCGTCTGGGAAGAAGCAGTGGAGTGTGTGCATCTACCTGGGAGTTCATTACTGCCATCACCGTGCACCTGAGTGCACAGAGTACACCGCTGGGGGAGTGCTGTGTGTATTTATGTAAAGGAGGACGAGGGGAAAGGAAGCATGAAGGTGTGTGAACGTCAGTTAAGGTGGCGGTGTCCTGGGCAATGATATTGATAGCGCATTCACAGTACACGCCTAACAATACAATTGTGTTGTTTGGTATTCAGTTACTCACCTATTGAGCATTTCAGCCATCTTTTTGTTGAGAGACGCGACTCTTCTGTTAGTGTCGCTAACGCAGACGAGCTTTACCGAACATAGGAATGAAGTAGGCTTATATTACAGCAAACAGCGCAATATTTTAAGTAGACATGTTGATGGCAACATTCAAAGGGGGCGGAGCATTCAGCAGGTGATCACAGGGGATTTGTGAGGTCATGCCCTTTCTTTGACCTTCGATTTTCGGTAAAATGTGGAAATAAAGTGGTGAAATTTGAGTGGATATTACTGAGATTATTTGTGACATTGCGAATAATCAGATGTATTTCTTATCAGATGTAAGAATTTCTTAAAGTCACCACTCAAAGTTATACTCTCAAACTCTTTATTTTTTATGGAGTGTTGTAGTGTTTATTATAAATGACTTAACAAAACAAAAAAATATCATAATAATAACAATAATATGAGCCCTCCTAATCTTTAATCAAAAACATAAACTTACCCTCACAACTAGGCTACATCCCTAAATTGTTTCTCATTCGAGAAGACGTTTCATGCAGATCGTCACAATCCGGGGAACGGCTGTTTCACACTAGCCTAGGCCTACTCCGTGTGCAGTGCGTATGCGTTGCGTGTTGCGGCGCAGGAGCAGCATGCGCTATTGTGCTTTCACACATGCTGCGTTTGCAGTGCGCTACTGATCTACGGTTGTACCACAAACACAACATTTATTCCCTATTTTTATTTCAAATCACTATTTTTATTATCAGCGTCTTTTATATAATACTATAAAAAAAAAGTACTTATAGGTCTACACTCTTTCACAGACGTATTCAAGTTTAAACTCAATACACTTAAAAAACATTTTTAATGCATTACTTCTGTATAGATGTATATATTTGCTCAAGCAAGTGGCAAAAAATTTAAATATGTATGCCTTATGTTAACACTGCAAACTTTTTAAATTAAAACATACAATTGACAAAAACAGCTCTCTCGTACCTTTTCTTTTGCATTTAAATCTTTTTTTTACAAGAAATATTGTGAGTCAAGTCAAGTCAAGTCACCTTTATTTATATAGCGCTTTTTACGATACAGATTGTATCAAAGCAGCTTCACAGTGATAACATGAAAATAATATAACAGAGTTTGTTTCTAAAAGAAAATTGAGTCAACGTCCACCTTAAATAAGGCAGATCAATAATATTATTGAATATTAAATGTCCCCAACTAAGCAAGCCAAAAGCCAAGGCAACAGTGGCAAGGAACCAAAACTCCATCAGGTAACAGAATGGAGAAAAAAACCTTGGGAGAAACCAGACTCAGTCGGAGGGCCAGTTCTCCTCTGGCCAACGAAAGAACAGTGCATGATTTATGATTCGGGCAGCATTACAAGGGAGATTGGATCGGAACATTTAGAATATTTATCCATTTCCATCTTTTGGAAGTCCAAGTAATCACGCCGGTGTTGAGACGAGTTGTTGAGGATCAGTGCCGTCCACCATAGAGGGTCCATATCGCCGGTGTTGAGTCGTCTCTTCACAGGCTTTGTGAGTCACAAATAACTTGTTTTTATAACCTCCACGAAGAGACGAGTAGGCTATCCATAATGTCCCGTTGTTGAGGTAGGCCTACTATGTTTTCCTTGCTTTAATTACCCCGGGCTTAAAAGTTAAAAAGGAAATGTCTGACATCACGTATCACAGTTTCCAGATTGGTCAGTTGCATAAAATGTATTAGGCCGTGTGGCCACCAAAGCGTTTTTTTCGCTATGAGCATAACGAGCCGCTGAGCGTGTATTTAACGCTCAAGCGCTGAGCGCCCGCCATTTTTTACTGGTCGCCAAGAGTTGAAAAATGTTCAACTTTGGGTAAAACGCTGTACTCATCACTGTCACTTTTTACACAGCTATCCAATCACAGTGGAGGAGGGGCGGGACAAAAACCACACCGACCAACTGTCACAACATTCTTTCTGTACAACGACGTCAACCAGCAGAGCTAACCGAACAAAATGGATGAAAAATAAATTTTTAGTATGAAACAAATTATCTGCGAAATCAGTTACAAGAAGCCTAAACTGTGCTGCGGATATTCTGTATCATAGCAACGAATCATCTCAACTGAGAAAACGCAGAGCAGCCAAAACGCTCTCAAGCGCACACAGCTATGCGTTTTCAGTAGAGCGTCCAGCGTTTTCAGCCGGCTAAAAACGCTTTGGTGGACACACGGCCTTAGGACGGAGCTTAGCAAATGGTCATCAATAAATTCAAACTTTTGCAATTGCACACACCAATACAATTTCTGATCAGTTGCTTTTTGGCAACCGTGCAATAATCTGAGACATCAGATACACATATTTTATGTTGCAAATGTTTTTTAAAGCTTTAAATCTGAATTTTTGTAATACCCCATGAAAATATGTGCCAGCCAACATCCCAACAAAGCCTACACATTTCTGTAGCTCAGGATAAGAAAGCTGAGATTGGGATTTACAACTAAGCTTCATATTTTCACCCTCGTCTCTCTAAGAACAGCCAACACAAATCCCTGCACCTCATATGCACAGAAAGGAAGAGCGAGAGAGAAGGGGAAAAGAGAAATGAATATACTTATGAAATCTCCATTTGAACAGGTGGATTTATTTGCCTGGATCAAATATTAGGTCACACATATAACCTCGGAAATGATTGCTCACATTTTTCCCAGCATTGAGAAAACATAAATCAGACACACATTTAACAAGCCTTCTGGACTTTCCATTAACCTCTATTGTTCTTAAATCAAGTTCATTATAATTACTATAGTCCAAACCCAAACACTAACAATAAAAATTTTCTAAAATTGAAGAGGAAAAAAAAGATTCCCTTTACGAGGTCTTTTTTTGAACCTATATCTTCTTTAAAGGATTTCCAGAGTTTTTTTTTCTTCTTGTGGGGACATTTTCAGAGAGAAAATGAGAGAGAGAGAGAGAGAGAGAGAGAGAGAGAGAGAGAGAGAGAGAGATAGAGAGAGAGAGAAAATTTACATGCTAAACTTGGACAACAGTTTCCCCAAATAAAACTGCTTTTATTCTTCTCGACATGTGTTCATGAAGATTAGGCCACTGTAATCTTACAGGGTTTAATAATACACAGAGAGAGAGAGAGAGAGAGAGAGAGAGAGAGAGGGCAGAAGTTAAACAGAAAAATGAAACAAGGCTACACTGCTTCAACAGATGACTTTAATCCTGTTTATTAAATTATAAAGAATCCGTGAGGATCAGGAATAGAGAGTCAAGGATTTAAGCGATTTGTGGATTTTTTTGTGGAGTTATTTGATGAAATGGGATTGTAGTGAAGTAGGGGAGCTTTGTGAGTGTGTGACAGCAGACGTGAACTGGGATAAATCGCTTGAGAAACAGAGCACAACCGACAGGATCAGACGCAGACCTTTATTTGTTCCAAATTCATGAAGTATTAAAGGGAATAATTCACTCACTCTCACACAGAGAGAGGCAGATCCTAGAACAGTATGATTGATGGAGTACTGACGGCCTATAAAACAATCAGAACAAAAAATAGCAATAATCAAATCAGAAATCTGCAGGCTAAATTTTATAATTGAACATAACACAGGAATCTAAGGTTTATTAATGAAATTCTATGTTTATGAAATAAACTCAGTTTTCAAAGTGAAAGCACAGGGATGTGCTGAATTACCAGCCCATTCTCATCCCTAGGCGTCATGAAACTGACGCCTTGGGAATCATTTTGACCATGCTTCAATATTCGACGCTTTAGGCACCCTTTAGCGTCAGTTACATGACGCGATCCTAGGGCGTCATCTTACTGACGCTTTACCTTTAACGTCAGTTAGATGACGCTATCTAATCCTAACCCTACCCCAGACCTAAACCTACCCGCGTCATCTAACTGACGCTTAGGTAAAGCGTCAGTAAGATGACGCCCTAGGATCGCGTCATGTAACTGACGCTAAAGGGTGCCTAAAGCGTCGAATATTGAAGCATGGTCAAAATTGTCATTTTAGTGACGCCTTGGGGTGAGAATGCGTTGTGAATTACAGAGACTCATTTAAATGGCTAATTTTCTTGCCACTGATTATAGGAGCACTCAGATATCTCATTGACACGCATTTAGGAACAATTGCGGAGGTAATTTGTGACCCCAATAATCTTCAGAGCGCTCTTTGTGATGTCTTTTAAGAGATACTCAGAGGTTGTGATTTGGGAAGATTAGAGCGAATGAGAATTAGCTGGGTGGATTCGCCCGTGGCTCTTGGGGACCTCTATGTCTCTGATAACTTCCACTGAGCTGTTTGCTAAGAGGATAGAACATGCTAATCCAAGTCAGAAGATATACCATGTGTATTACATCTCCAAACAGATTACTCCACACATAGATCAGGGTGAAAGCAATAAATCTTGTCATATCATTCTTCATTCTGGTATACGCAGGAATTAAAACTTGCAGATGAAGTTGAAATAAGTTAACATATTCAATTCAACACTAAGCAAAAAGCCATGAGAAAATCATCACATGCAGGTGTGAAAATTTGATTAGTAATCTGAAGTGCAGTAATGCTGGAGCATTCTTTGGTTTCTCTCAAACACTCTTAACAGGGGTCATCGGATGCAAAATTCACTTTTATATGGTGTTTGCATAGGGTGAATTGCCCTAATGTGGGACACTGCCTAATGTGGGACACCTAAGGTCTAGTGTTTGTAGGTCCCCCATAAATACATGAATGACAGTGAAACTATGGGTTAGACAAAGCTGTGGTGTCATGTGATGAAAATCATATGACCTCTCAAATGTCCAATCATATTTGAGGGTGGAGCAATCATCAAACAGGGGACACCTTGTGTGAAAAACATATGAAGGTTAATGACATGAGTTTTAACAAATTTGATGTTAAGGAGTTAAATAGATTTTAAACAAAGCAATCCTGCTACTTTTTAGTATAATATGCTTATGAAATGTTTGTCCATCAAATAATAGTGTAACTTTATGTGTATAAACTATATATTTTATATTTTGATCAAATTTCCTAGTGTCCCACATTAGGAAATGTGGTTTCCAAATCCGGGACAGCATGATCAGCCTAATGTGGGACAGTACTTCAATGAGTCAAAAATGTGTGGTGGGGCATGGTTTAATTATTATTTTTTTGTTTTTTTAAATTTTAATACAAATATTAATAATGTTTATATTAGACAAATATTAACTAAAGAAAAAAATGTTTCACCTAAGGCATTGATGAAATGGAAACAGGATTTGCATACCTTTTTTCAGATTCTGTGGTCAGATATGAATAAATATGTAATTCCTAATAAATAAGTCAAAGAAACTCACTTTAAAATAATAAATAGATATTATCCATGTAATGATTTTATCAGTAAGTTTAAAAAAGGGGTTTCTCCATTATGCTGTTTTTGTAAAGAGGAAACAGAAACAATTTTACATTTATTTTTGAGTTGTAATTATACCAAATTATTTTGGTCCAAAGTTTCTCTGTTCATTTGTTAGGTGTTTTAGAAATTCATCACTATAACTGATATAATGGTCTTGTTTATGGGTTGTGATACTAGTTTACTGGAAATGGATAATATAACTAAAAATGTTGTTATTTTAAGTTTCATCCATTCATAACCAAGACAATTACTAACTAAGATTTAAAAAAGAATCTAAAATAAAATAAGATTATACTATTCTACATTTATCAATGTGATTTTTGGTCTTTTATCATAGATTTGTCAGTGTCCCATATTAGGAACACAACTGTCCCACATTAGGAAGCTGCAGATTTTTTCACACAACTTGCAACAAGAGCACTAATATGTCTATAATTTCTCTTATGAATGGGTTATCTGAATTTTCTCTTTTGATTTGATTGACATCACAATATGTCACAGAAGTTTGAAGTGCAAAAAATGTCCCACATTAGGGCAATTCACCCTATACATGTGTCTTTGCAGTGTGTGGACACAACCACCATACAATGAAAAAAAAAAACATTCATTCCTTTTTTTTAATGATGTCATATTGCTCATGCTCCACCCACGACCACTGACGGACTGTCCCGTATTAAGATATTTCAGACATTTGTATACTGTCCACCAAGGCAGGTTGCCAAGGCAGCACTTTATGTGTCCTGTGTGACACCCCTCATAGAAGAAAGGGGTGGGGTGAGCAGTTGCTCAGTATCATTTAAATCAGAGGTCTTCAATCCTGCTCCTGGAGGGCCACTGCCCTGCAGAGTTTAGTTCCAACCCTAATCAAACACACCTGAATCAGCTCATCAAGCTCTTCAGGATCGCTTGAATATACAAAGGCAGGTGTGCTGAAGCAGGTTGGAACTAAACTCTGCAGGACAGTGGCCCTCCAGGAGGATTAAAGATCTCTGATTTAAAGAGACCGAAACGGGTCACTGTGAAAAGAGCTATTTTTGAGGAGGTAAAAAGGGTTTTGTTTTACACAACCATTGAGGAATTTTAACCAAAGTATGTTTAAAAACTTTACATGAAGACCCTAAAGAATCATACCAGATTGTGGAATATGGGCATCCGATGACCCCTTTAAATATTTTTAAGCAAGTATCAGCATTTATTTGGCTAGATTTGCTAGAAATTGGGACAAGTTTTGTCTAGTCTACAATGTTTTTGTATTTATATTGTATTAAGAGTGTGTTTGTACTCCAGAAGCCTAAAGGAAGGCTTTATTTTGTAATTGTTTGTTAAGATGTCGAAGCAATTTATTGTCTTGAGGTGTAAGAGGAAGAACATTAGGCTTGAGGCCCTAATATACTTCAATCCAAATTGAACAGACTGGTGGGATGTAATTTCAAACAAAATCAGGCCAAAACAAAGTTAGTTTTGTGTTCGTTTCGGGAGGTTGAAACCGCTTGACAAAGCCAACTTTCCGGAAAAGTTTGCTCTGGCTGGTAAACACGATCGAACTACCATTGGTCTATGGCGATGATGTAATAGGTAGGTGTGGCTCTGAGACTCCGCCTTCTTTAACTTGGAAATCTTGGGTTCATTTCTTGTGTTCAGTTCAGTAGAAACTGAAGTTGTAATTTTAATCGAAAGAGACACTGACACGGTTTGTTCATGTAACGTGCTATTTTTTAATGCAAAACAGTAGCATCCTCAACAGAAATTTAGGCGCCTATAAATGGGGGACGGAAAGTAATTATCTTTAGTCTTTTGTCCTCTCACACCTCCACTCTCCTTGCACTTACGGGTTTGAATCAAGTGAGAAAGAAGAAAAAGATGTAAGACGGGTGTGTAGTATTGTCTGTCTTGAGCATTTGAAACTGTGGCACCCAGGGAGTTCCCGGTGCACACATTGGCATAGATGAACACAACACATACCCACAATGCATGTGGTCACCTAACACCCCACCCAAAAAATAGCTTCACTATTAAACACTCTTTCTTTTCCACCTGTGAACGTGAGGAAGACAAAAGGGGAAGGACAAAGAGAGGAGTAAGAGGAGGTGTCAGATAGGCATGCTATAGGTCATCAAGATTCTCAAAGGCATTTCATCCGTCACACCTGGGTCACACGCGCTGGCATTCTGGGACTGTGGAGAGCAGGTGTGTGCGTATGACTGCATTTATGCGTCTTTGTGCAACCACATTGAGCAGATGGCGAGAGCAATAACTGACAAACCCTGAGAGGGAACTGAAAGCACCTAATAATTATCCCTGTGTTTTCTGCCACAAACACGGCAATTAGAATCCCAGCAACACCTTGCCAACACATATGTTTCTATGTCTGACACTGAAACCATGTGTACAAGGATACACTAAACACGCTATTTTGAACAAAGGGCTATTGTTTACACTCAAAGTAACTGTTCTTTCTTTCCTTTCTTCTCGGTGTGTTTCGGTCTCTCACTCTCTTGGGTCTCTAGGGGGTAAAAGCAGAGATGTAGCTGTAGATCCCAACAGATGGAACACTTGTTTGAACAAGAAGTGCACTTACAAGACCCACTGGGCTCCCAGAGGTCCTGCTTCTCAGACTCAACATTCAGATTCAGCTAACAGCAAAGTTCACACTGCTTTGTCGAATATAAAGCTGTCAGTATTTTAACATGCATAATTGAAATCGGGTTTTTGTGCGGTCAAGCTACAGTCATGACACAATGCATAATCAAATTTGAAGTATTACTACACACTACTACTATTTCTACTACTGTTTTAGTCCAGCTAAGATCAAACTTTTGAGGATCCAGCTCAGCTTTTGAAAAGCATTTTAGACCAATGGGCCACTGAAGATAGTACAGTATGTTAAGGTCTTTTTTTTTGTTTGTTTTTTGTTGTTGTTGTTGTTGTTGTAATAAATCACATATTTAGGCAAATTTAAAAACAGTGAGATTATGTAGTGTTTGAGGTAATTTAAGAACAGACATTTTTAATTATGTAACAAGCAACTGATCAATAGGCTACTTAGTCAATTGAGGCATATGGCAGGAAAACGGCTTGAATAACAAGACTGGAAACACAGCATTATGGAAAGGAAAACTGAATTATTTACAGACCAATATTGTGAGCAGAGTGCAGCTCTGGACTGGTGACATGGACAGTGAAAGGCCAGAATTTGGCCTATATGAGTTATATGAGTTACTATGTGAGCTAATCCAAAAAGGCCAAAAGCAATTCCACTTGTTCTTGGCTAAGCAAATAAAATAAAATGATTGATAATATAATAGATTGCTAAGAAAGTCACACACACACACACACACACACACACACACACACACACACACACACACACACACACACACACACACACACACACACACACACACACACACACACACACACACACACACACACACACACACACACACACACACACACACCTAAATCCCTATAAATAATTACAACTGCTCTCAGACATTCAGAAACCCACTTAAACAGATTCAATCAGATTAAATGACCTTTCAATATTTATTTGGTTTACTCCTCATCAAATTGTTCAATTGTATAAAGACAAATTACACACCCGTTATCTACAGAATACAGAAATTGTAGGAAAAAATTATCACTTAAAAAAATATTTTACAAACTTTTCTTTGCCCTAAAAACCTCCATTCTCAGAAGATTTTACATGTACATGTCTTCTATTTGTTCGAGATTTAAGCTCGCATTAGAAAAAATACTACTTGAGTCTGATCTGAAAGAATAGCTTCCCACCACCTAATCAACCCGAGGCCTGTGCTGTCTGTCCGCCTGGGTTCCTTGCCTTTGTTGCTCCCTGAATAGACGCTAAATATCCTCCCAATCTCCTTCCTGGCTCTGGCTGAGCTCTCAGGACCCGGGCTATTCACATGCTAATGTAGACAGGCTTGATTCCTTAATCACAATCCTGCTGAAATCCAGGAACAAGGAGATGTAATAGGGAACCATTTTCTCATTGTTATTTCATTTTTTCCCTCTCTGTAATTCTCTTACCTTCTCAGTTTTGCCATGAATTGCAAAGCAGGGCGATGAGAATGGAAAAAGTTGGAGTCTAAGATGAGCCGTTCTTTATTTTAGCGTTGGATGCTTAGTGGCAGCGACTCTCCGCATCAATTCAGTGGAGGATTTGATTTGTTTCTGTTGACGAGCTCTGTTAATTTCCTCTCCCGCCTCATTAAGCTCTAACTGCCAATTAATGTCTTTTGTTCTCAGTAATGGCTGCCTCCCAAACAGAGCTACACACACACACACACACACACACACACACACACACACACGGACAAGGGCTTACACAACAATAGGGGAAAAGTATCAGTAGTGCACCCCTACAGACGGGAAAAGAGAGCGAGAGAGGGAGTCGTTGATTAATTGGGAGCTCAGTGGAACAGCCGGCAGACAGGATCTCTCATTAGCTCCTCTCCAAACTCCACCAACACTCAGACACCACTCATAGCCCCTCAGGACATGAGGTCACGATCTCCCATGGCAACAGTTGGACAGACTAACAACGCCCTAATTGCGAAGACCTAAACAATAACACCATAAATTTATAAGTTTGCACACATAGACACATAGATACACCTTTGGACTATGAAAGCTTTGGAGAACAACATTATACGTAGACAATGGTTTAAGACAAAAAATAGATGGTTTGTGTAGTTTGTTTGTCTATGAGAATAGTTGTGCACCGCAGCACTCATCTCTGCGTTGAGAAAATCTCAACTATGGTTCCATTATTAGCAAAGAGTGGCTTTTTTGAAAAACAAGGCTCTTAGACTGAGTGTGGGGGAGAACCACGCTTCACCCTTCAGTCCATTAAGAAAGAATGGTTGTTTTTGTTCCGGCCAGGGAATAGAGATATACTTTCTGCAAGCGCTCCTATCGGGGCTTTTACGGGAAAATATGATTATGTTGTGATTCGGTTTTCAAAGAGATCCATCTGAAAGGTTTTTGAACCTTGCATTTTCAAGATGACCTTAATGAACTTTGGTCAGCCCAACTTCTGAAGTACTGAGAACAGTCATCAACTTTTCATTTGAGTCTGAGAGAGAGAGAGAGAGAGAGAGAGAGAGAGAGAGAGAGAGAGAGAGAGAGAGAGAGAGAGAGAGAGAGAGAGAGAGAGAGAGATCAAAAGAGAGAGAGTTCATACATTTTTAGAGCATTTTTATGGACCTCTAAGAACGAAGGCAGTGATGAGTGTGTGTGAGTGAGTGAGTGAGTGAGTGTGTGTGTGTGTGTGTGTGTGTGTGTGTGTGTGTGTGTGTGTGTGTGTGTGTGTGTGTGTGTGTGTGTGTGTGTGTGTGTGTGTGTGTGCACGTGCGCACACTGCAAAAATTTTATCTCATTCGTACGAAATTTCATTCGTAACCTGCTCTCATCAAACACAACATTCACCAAACCATGTTCTTGACAACAACGCTGTAAATATTGCATAGCCTTGCATTGCATTTTAAAGCTATATACATAATACTGCATATAGAAAGCACCAGCCAAAATGGCTGTATCAATCTTTCCAGTACATTGACCACTTTGACATACACAGTCACACAGTACAGGAGAAGAAGACAGGCTACTGATTAAAAAAAGATGAATGGGAGAAACCATAATGTTCAAAATGGCGGCTGTTTTCACACATTAACTGGACCAGCTAACAAAAATACAGCTTTATATCGCACCTATTAACACCCCATTAGGGGGTAGTTGAGGAGAGACCCCTGATATGATTGTAGAGCCCTTTGGGTGTACATAGTAAAGCACTATAAAAATCCATCCATCCTTCCATCCATTCATTCATTGAATTTATTCTTACCAATATATGCCAACAAAAAATGTCACCTAAAAACATATGGAATGAATCTGCTTTGATACCACGTGTTAAGTATCTCCTCACTGGCCTCATTTGATACTATTGGAGACATTAATGAGGCACAAGTGAGTGAGGCTTCGTGTCACTAAGCAGCTGTTGCTGTGTTTACATATCAAACTGCTGCATCATTAAACCCCTCCAAAGCACTCCACAGAGAGAGACTTACTGTGAGAAAGGAAGCTTTAAAACAGAAACAGAACACGCTTATGGCAGTACAGAAGCTTGCATTGGAAATCAAATACAGGCAGCTCTAAGCGAGATGATTTGTTTAAGTGTGTGAGAGCAATGCAATGTTAATGAATGCTTCGGCAACCGAAAAAAAATATTTTCTCACCCTTATGTCATTCCAAACCTGTATGACTGACTTTCTTCTGTGGAACCAAAAGAAGATGTTTTTTCTTTGTACAATTTTGGGAATCAATTGTTCTGGACACAAATTTTTCATGGTATGGATAAAAAATATCTTTAAAAAAAAGTCAGATTTGTAACACATAACGGTGAGCAAATAACAGAATTTTCCGCTTAATGGGAGAAATAAACCTTTAAGAAAATAATACAAGGAACATAGAGACAAATTGTTCATCTATAGGCTAACACATACTTTACCACATTTCAACTATATTTATTATTAATTATTTTTTGAAGAAGTTTTTTGGAGTTTCATGGAAGACTATCTGAAAATAAATGAAAGTTAGCTACTGAAAGCAAAACAAAGCCCGCAACTAAATCTCCAGTACAAGCATTCTCACATCCAGACACCCCTCTCACCCATTCTCTATCTCCACCACTGATCAGTGGATTACACTGATCAAATGAGACAGACAATATGCCCAACATGGTGGCAAAGCAGACATCCTGCTGTGCCATGGACTGACAGAACCCACTCACTCGCCTCTGCCAACCCATAGAGGACATGCAGTCTGGGGCTGGCACAGGTTCTGTGCCCTGACCACAGCAGCTTCACACTCATTATCTCTTCCTGTTAACACACATGCATGAAGCAAAAAGCACACACTTACACACTGCTAGCATTACCAAGAAAATACGTTGGCCTGCTAACAGAGTGTCAACAGAGCAGAAACAGAAATATCCATCTCTCACTTTCACGAACACACTGTTCTCACTTGTTCTACCTGGCTTTATTTACATACACTCTGTTTCTGCACACTCCTTACCACTACTTACAATACAATAAAGCCAGTGAATATTTTGAAACTTTAACAATAAAAGTAAAAAGTTGGTTATTATTAATATCATACCATACAATCAATAATGAAGCACAGTATAATAACATTAAACATTTAAAACTACCCGTATTTAAATTGACATTTGGCTTGCATTCAACCCTGCCAAAGTTATCGAAACAGTTATTTTATTCTCCACATAATTCCGTTTGGTGGGATTAACTGCTGTCATCAGAACTAAAGAACGGTCACCCATCTGTTTTCCATTTTTGAAATTAAGCAATTAAACTATGCAGTTAAACATTTATAGTGGTTAATTTTGTGGTCCATTACAAATCGGTGCCCTGTTTCATCACTTAAATTAGATAGGTGAAACTTTGGGTAAAACGCATCTGAGAGCATAGAATTTTTTTCGGAATATTTGGACATTATTTCATTTGTTTGTGTGCAGGTATTTGCTGAATATTCTTTTTTATTTTAATAAGCATTTTTTTAATGATAACGAAAATGATTTTTCTTTTTCTTTTTTTAAAAGGAAAATACTTTATTTTTATTGACATTTGGCTTGGCCTGTATACTATCATCATACATACTATTCAGGTTTGCATAAAGCTAAAGTGCTGGATACACAAAAACAAGGATCTGCCCTTGCAGCCAGATTTCAGACGTAAAGCAGTAGTACTGAAGATGAGCAATTATCCAAGTATCAAGTCTTCATTTACATCCTCACCTGACAAAGCAAAAGTTCAACCAGAACACAATCAACAATCTCCTTTTCTCTACTCACTCAGAAAAGAGGAGCACTTATCCCAGCGGGTTGCCAATGATCAGTTTATTCTTTCTACCACTTCCCTTTGCCTCGTTCACTCTTTCAATCTCTCTATTTCAGTCCTCTCTCTGCCGTCTCCTCCCTCTCCTGTTGGTAATGGTGTATAGGGATGGAAAGATGTCATACTGTGCAGTGGGATATTAAAGCTAAACATACTGCATGATTTCCTTGGCTTGTCTTACTGTTTTAGGTGCTGAAGGTAGGAATCTCCATGGTGATAGATTTCCCTGAACACACAGGCTTGGTTAAACAGGGAAAAAGGGAAACCTGACTGTACAGTGGCATGTTGTAAAATAATTTTAGACCTAAGCCTGAACATTTTCATTTCAATTCAAAATTACTTATAGCACTTCTCAGAATACATATGACAGATTTTACAGTTCCAATTTTATAGTGGGTTTTACTGTGCAATGGTAGTTTTAGTGCAAAAAAGATTAGTTTTCTTTTTACTGTCATTTCATACAGACCCTAGGCCTAGACCCCAGTTTGAAAACCACTGCTCTGACCATATATAAAATGTATGCAACATAAAAATAAGAATTTTACTCAACTTACTTTTCGGAACATATAATTTAGGATTTTCTCTTTCTTTACAGTGTTGTTAGTAAAGTAGAATAATCCAATGCTAAACTGTGCACATCAAAACCAACTTTGCATTATGTAAGACAAAAAAAAATGCCTTCATCTGCATGTAAACTTGGGAAATTAAAAGTAATACACAGTCGAGCTTATGAATGGCGTGAAGGTGGAGAGTATTTACAGACAGAAGCAGTTGTGCACCAACCCCGTGTCTCACACACACACAAACATCACCATCTGCTCCTGTGTGTGCTGTTAGCCCGACGTGAGAACATATTAGCGTTGTGAAATGTGTGTGTAGGTGGGTCAGCTCAGTCACGGCAGAGATCAGGGACAGAAACATTTTATCAGATTAGGAAGAAAAAGGCTTATGGTGTCAAGAAGTATGAATAACAACCAGGCCCATCTGTTATCACTCTCTCTATGTCATTATCATCAACTCTCTAATTATTCTCATTACGACTATTTATTTAGAGTCACAGTAGTCTGTCTCACATAGCAGCGTCATTCACAACGATCTCCAAGGGCATGACCACCGATGCCCCGCCGGTTCTGATATTCATCAATCAGAGCTAGCGTGAGACAAACAGGTCATTCTTTACTGGACTACTGAGGCTGAGGTCTTCAAGAACAACCTGCAACTGAAAATAATGAAAAGAAGATGCTCATGAATATAAAAACATTACTCTTTAAGGATTTAATGGCATTTTTGAGGCAGCATTGGCAACCGCTCAGTGCACCAGTAACCAAAGGAAATCATTAGCAGTGAGAGCTCATTTCAGTCCTGCTCCGTCTGATTGAGGAGCTAGAGGAGAACTTCATAATCATGTTAAATTAAAGGTCCTTTAGATTTAATCTCACCCTTTCCAATCTCTTAATTACTTATTTGTCCCAATTATTTGCTTTACTGAGCCCATTAACAGCCCTTCTCACCTCAGAATTAACCAGTAGCAGCTGCAATCATGCCAGAGTGAAGTCCTCTTCATTAGAGCGCGCGCGCGCGCACACACACACACACACACACACACACACACACACACACACACACACACACACACACACACACACACACACACACACACACACACACACACACAGGAACTTATCAGAGGAAGCTCTCACACTCTTCTGATGAAAACCAGCATTAAAGTCACTTCAGGTGGCGTTTCAGAGGAAGAACCCAACTGTGCTGAGATGATCTGTAGCTGTCATCACTCTCCTACACAACACACACACTCATCCCAGAATATAAATCATCATCCAATGCTCATGTTCCACTCTTTGTGTGATGTATCACTGCATATGTAATGTAATTTATGTGCAAATAAAATATTTTCTCAAACAGTCACCTTCTCAGCATGGTGCAAATCTTTCATATCTGCGGTGAATCATTCTGAAGATGCCTGCCCCGCTCACTCTGCCAAAACAGTATATTAACAATTAAAACAGCACCAATACATCATCATTTCTCAACACCCCTAAAATGTTGGTACATGATAGACATTTATCATTGTAAGAATGAAGATATGAACTGCATATGCAGCAATGATAAATCATTGGCAAAATGTGTGATGATAGCGTAAACTCTGCAGTGTTAAAAACCAAAGAAAGGAAGATTAATGTCATAGCGTAGCATAAAACCACTTCAAAAACATTGTCTGAATGAGGATTAAGGGGAAACCTTCCCAACTTTATCGGTCCATCTGTGCAGAACAGCGTGCACTGGCCTCCTGTGGTTATTACATCTGATTTTGTCAGAGAGATGAGCCACAAAATTGTTCAGGGCAGGCCGTTCAAGAATGAACGGTTTGTTGGCGCTGCTGCTAAATGACTTTAGCAGAAAAAGACTGAGCTCTTACACTTCTAATGACCACTGCAGGAAGTGTTCCCTTAATCCTGTCTGATTGCTAACGTTATACATTTCCACTTCCAACAGGTTAATGACCATTATGAACATACCTGATGATTAACCTCATAATAATCACTTCCTGCTTCTTTTACCTCTTCTGTCCAGTCTGTCAGAGCTCAATGATGGATGTAACTCTAGGGTACAATAGGATTTGTGCACATGATCCATCGATGAAATGGGTAGAAACAAAATTGTGAAGTGAAAAGTAATCACATTTTATTTCCCAATTTGATAGTTTTCACTGTTTTTGGCCATATAAATGCAGCCTTGGTGAACAAAGACTTCTTCATGAATCTTAATGAAGTGGTCTGTTTCTATTATAATGTCTCAGACTGAATAAACATAACACTGAACTGAAAAGAGATGTGGTGAGATTGCCATGTATAAGTTTTCGTCACGCATTAACTACTTCAGCCTCCAAATGCAGATGTCAGCAAGAAACTCACGTGAACATCACATACACACTAAACTGCCCTCTCAGTTTCTAATCAGATCGGATGAAACTAATCTTCTCACACAGAGTTCTCCTCCAGTTCAGTAGGAGTCTCCTGAAGAGCCGCAGGAAAGATTCCTGAGCACGCTCGTCACGCAGGAAGAGAGAGAGAGGGAGACTGCAGCGGAGGATGAGCGAGGTTACCGTTTCATCTGGCTCAGTAAGCCTGGACTAATTTGAGGCCTGAGTGGAGAGGGCACTTGTGTGCAGGCCTGATGAAAGCTCTTCAGAGCAGAGAAAAGAGTGGAGGATTGTATCAAATCGCTGATCGCTCTCATATAGAAGTCCTTCTCGATCTCTCTCTCTCTCTCTCAACAGAGCCTCTTTTCTCTCTCTCTCTTCCTCTTCAGCTGTGCCACTCAACAGGACAACCCTTTAATCTCCACCTATTCAGCTGCTCCCTTATTAAGAGTGAACCTAGGAAGAAACAAAAACACACCTTGTCAATGTACAGCTTTTTCACATCAGAGCAAAAGAAATGAAAGAGATGAGAGTGAGCGAGAGCAGAACGAGAGACTGCAGGAAAATCAGTGTGTTGGGATTTGGAGTGCATCTCTCCCTCTCCTTCATCCTCTGAAGCACTCTTTCTGAGGAGAACATCAAACTCAGGGCTGCCAGCTAAGAAAGGTAAGGTTTAGAGAGACCCAAGGAGGAAACCCAACAAGCAACCAAGAGAGAGAAGAAAAGAACAGGCTTCACAATTGCTAAAAGGCGCTCTGTCAGTCAATTTTAAACAGCCTTCACGGGAACTGAATTAGCTCTGCGTTTTGGAAATTCGAAAAGGGCTTTTGGACAGTGTGGATAATGCAGACGCCCGACTCTCCAAACAGGGAAATGGAGCAGGTCAGTCCGTCATCGTCTGAGGAAGACAACAGAAATCTGCAGAGATTAGTGCAAATCAATAACTCCCATTTGATTTACTGCCATAATGCACAAAGCCGGCAGCTCATTTAACAGGCTGGTACATCAGTCCAGGGCTGAATCACGAAATCTGCTGCTGACACTCCCTTTGCCAACAGCAAGAACAAGTTCATCATCCAGCATGGTTTATTCAGACAAGAAAGCCCATATTAGCAGCTCATGTTCAAAAAAGCAGTTCAAAAGCTGCCAGTGAGAGAACACAAGGTGTAAGGAAAACATAACGGGGGCCTTAACACTTCTCTGACACCTGTGAATAATCAGAAGTGGCATCATATAGACAACTTGTGTCGACCTACGCTAATCTCTATTTAAAGTTTATTTTTCTCTTTTGATGGCGGGACAGTAAAGGCCGGTTCACATCAAGGACAAAAACTATAGCGTTTTAATAATCTTAAAATTCTATGAGAATTGTGTGCCCACTACAGTTATAATTATAACAACACATTGGAATGATATCATTGAAATCACTTTTAGAATGATCTTTTTCCCCTGATGAAAAAAAAAAAAAAAAAAAAAACATTGACAGCCAATCAGAATCCAGCTCGGACATTTAAAGCAACAGACTACATAACTGCAAAATGCACTTATAAACAATGTTGTCATACGCTGGTGTGGATGCTAATGTAGTTATCGTTCTTGGTGTGCATGGACATTAAGAGAGGATCAACAGAGGAGGAATGCAATTAAAAGCTGGAGTCAAACTTGCATTGCCCAAATGAGCATAACCAAGAAATGTTTTGGAGCACATGCACTGATCACCACATAGACCTACGTGGATTCTGTGACCATAGAAAGCGCCACACATGTCCACAGAATTACAAAAATCTTCTGTACTTGAAAGTTATTTTAATATATATACAGCCTAATTTTGGTTATTCTACCAGTTGGCAATAGGGATAAGCAAAGCAATAACATGGCACATTTACTAGAGCTACCATGGGCAAACATTAATAGCTAAGCTCATGGGCAGAGGAAGAGTACCAGAGTGCAGGAGCAGGTGAGAGAGACATATGCTGAAATCACACCCTTACTGAAACCAGTCCAAACCACCAGAATAAATCAATTGACATGCACACGCTTCCTGGCCGATAATCCACTTGAGGTGAAGAAATCAAAAAGGTGTGTTGTGTATGTCACCAGCTGTGGCTGGGGGACCACAGGGCATATTTGAGTCAGCTGGGCCTGTAGTTACAACAGATAGCTGAGACAGCAGAAACTATGTCTCTTTTACACCCACACACACAAGTCTCAACTCTTCCATCAGTCTTTCATCAGCTTGACACCATGTGGGAACAACTAGATGACATAACCAGTGTTGCTGACCTCTTGTCATTAATTTCCATACTTAGACATATGGAGTTACCGTGACAGACACCCAGCCTGTGATTCAAATCAGACAATGGCACTTTTAATAAACCAGCATTAATGACACGTTTTACAAAAGAAAAAGTTTATTGAATTATTCACAACTGTACATGATCAGTGCTGACACAGTTTGCTACATACTTTGGTGTGAAGTTGAGAGGTTGTGAAAGGCAGGTGGGTTCAGGGTTTGTATTGTACTAAAGACGGAGTTTGCAGCGACCGGTTCTGCTGTGGCCCCATGAAGCGGACTCCAGTTCCAACAGTTAAAACAGTCCACATTTACACAAAAAGGTTTAAAAGAGCTGCTCTCTTCTCTCTCGTGCGCACACACTTTCACTCTGAAGCTTCCACCAAAGTCAAGTGCAGGCTATGAATATATTCATTAGAAAACTGTCTCAACTGGTACAGAAGAGAATCCCCAAATGACTCCGATCACTCACAAAGAAGGTTTACATCAATCTGAGTGAAAACAGGGCTGCAGGCTCATTAGGGTGGGGCTCTACAGCAGAAGTAAGCTGTCAATCACTGGAGTGAGTCACATCCCGTTTCAACAACAGTGAACTATAGTGGGGCGGCTTATGAGATCAGTTGGCAAGTTACTCATCGCAGCGTGCAATCCATTCCGAGTCAGCATGTTACAATCACACTTCATTATCTGATTTTCCTCTTTCCAACAAGATGCCACACAATGCAAAGGGCACAAAAGTAGTACAGTTAGTCATTCTCCAAGTTTAATATCGCCTTCAATTTACAAACGACTCTTCCCTCTCCTCTGGGCTGTTTCCGTCATATTCCAACTTCCACAGGATTCCAGTCTGATCCAGTTTCCACGAACAGCACACAGGTTCAAAAAGCACAAAAAAAAAAATACAAATAAAAAAAAAATACTAAGATTATTCAGGAAGGGATTTTCCAAGTGAGCCTTTTAGCAAATGCCCAGCCCAGAGAGTGTGCTTACAAATCAAAAAGTGTCCTAATCTACATTCATCAAGCATTAAGGACATGAGGACAAAAAAAAACCCATCACAAGTATATCAGGACATGGAAATATATATAATTATATATATTTATAAAACGTCTTTATTACTCCATATATACACTTTTTAACAAATTGTCCAGGGAGCAGGAGGCTAAATTTGAAGCACTGCTTCATATTACATCACAGATTGTTCACTTTTTGTTTGAAGGAAGGTAGGCGAGGGGGAAAAAAAATACTAAAGGAAGGAATAGGCACACATAATCCCATGAACAGACCGAAAGCAAAGGCAAGACAATATTTACTACATTAGTGCCATCAGGGAGTCCTTGGGACAGTTTAACACGTTTCTGCTTGGATCCGTAAAGGGCCGCTCCACTTCTGTAACAATCCAGGTGTGTTAAAAATCAGAATCTGATCCCAGTGGACCAACCAATTCCTAACCTGGGTTCCAACTATAAAAGGAGGAAAAAGTGGAGGAGTGATCCCTTGGATCTCTTCAAACTCAGGCCCAAAGCTCTATCCATAGGTCTTTACATGTGGTGAACCAGTGAATTTAGTAGATCACTTCATACACGGTGGCCTTCTTGTCTCCAGATCCCGTCACGATGTACTTATCATCAGCCGAGATGTCACAGCTCAGGACAGAGGAAGACTCCTTGGACTGTGGAGGGAGGACAGCAGAAAAACCATTAGCCTGACATAATCAAACAGAGACTCAGTGACATCAAAACCACAGAGAAGTGTCAACATCACTCCCTTATAAATGCAATAACTCGTATTATGTATAAGTTGTAATACGTTTTACCTTGCATAAATATCTGATTAACCTCATATAGATTTGGTTGAGTTAATTAACCCACTAACAAAGCATTTTTTTTGCCAGTGTTCATTTGCAGCTCAAACCCCAATGCTGTTATTTGAAACAGTAATATTATTTATTTTTTATTTTTTTACGAACAAACATTAATGCATTATTAAAAATAATATTTTAATGCATAATATGGTTCAATTATTTTTTTATACATTGTTCAATGACTTGTTTGCATTTTTAGGCATTATTTTATAGTAGCTTATAGTGAACCAGTATATGTTTGATTTATGTTAAAGTGCTTGGAACATGACTTTTAATGGTGAGACTTATCTGCCAATATAGCGGTTATTGGCTTTCAAATATAAAGAATTATCTGTATCAGATGATTTTGATGTGCATTATGAGCCATGCACCCTCTGAAACTTGCAACAAACCATTAAACTTTCAAACTTGTTTGTCCACAAAGATGGCATTTTCTGTACAGCTACAATTCCACAGCAAAAATAAAAACCATCACTAAATGACTCTATTACGACAGGGATTAAAGTCCCAATGAAAGCCTGAAGAGATAATCAATCAAATTCCCACTACAACTCACACAAACAAACATTCATTTCCAATGTAGTATGGACATTTGGAGCACCTCTGTAGCAAGGGGGAGGGAATGAGGTATTGACTGACATACCTGGAAAATGCTGGCACCATAGGGAGTCCTCCAGGCATTCAAGAGATTGTCCTTCCCAGTGCTAACAAACCATTTACCTTTAGGAAATGGAACAAATACACATGGACTATTGGATACAGAGTCAAGGTTGATCTAAATGACTTGATTCACTACAGCTCGACTTATTTGGAAGTAGAGTGGTGAGCCGGCCAGAGACACGGACAGAGATAGATAGAGATAGAGAGAGAGACACAGAGAGACAGAGAGAGAGAGAGAGAGAGAGACAGAGAGAGAAGTGGTACAAAGTGCAACCTGGCCCCACTAAAATGGAAAAACATCACTGAATGCTAAACTAAATAGTTTTCCCATGTCAGGTCTCAGACATACTTTACAGTAGCTCCCCCCCCCAGTGTCTTACCACAGTAGGCAAATTTGAGGGAGAGGACACAGCTCTCGTGCAGATGCAGCTGGTACTTGTCAGGCTTGGTATGATGAAGCACCTCCACATTACTACTCTCCATTCCCACAGCCAGCCACTCGCCCGTCGGACAGTAGCCCAAAGAGAAGATCTGCACCAGACAGAGAATTTGGAATACAGACCATTAGTCCTAATCTTTAAAGTAAGTCAAGAAAATACATTTTAAAATGTGTGTGTGTATGGGGGGGGGGAGACCTTTATATTATTGTATACAATTAGCATCCAACATGAATCAGTTCTTCTAGGGTTCAAACCTACAACTTTTGAGTACTTGCCTAGTTATTCCTCTCTATTTATTACATAAAAGAACTTTGGTAACATTTGACATTACATGTGCTTGTGTATCACAGGGCAACACATTCATTTGAGTGTGTGAATTTTACCTGTGAAGTGAAGTCATGCTGCTGGAGCTGTCGTCCCTCTCTCAGGTCCCAGGATCGTACTGTGTTATCCAGTCCACCTGTCCACAGTTTGGTGCCATCATGGGAAATGTCTATACAACTTGCCCCATCTGTGTGGCCCTGGAACTGCCTACATACATAGACATATGCACATTGTCTTAAAATGCATCAGTGTACACATCTCTATCCACAAAGATACACCATTTAATGTGGCATCCCCTGGTGTGCTTCCTACCTGACAAGGGTTTGGTTATGAAGGTCCCAGACAGCAATATTTCCATCACTGCAGCAGGAGAAGCAGACCTTGGCGTCGGGGCTGATCGCCAGCGCATAGCAGGCTGGGGCAGAAGAGGTGAGCTCGGCTTTGATCCGTGGAGTCTGAGAGGCTAAATCCCATATGGTCAGAGTGCTGGCTTCTCCTCCAACAATCAGAGTACGGCCATCCGGAAGCAGCTTACAGGAACGGATGTAGTTATCCCTGTTCTGAAGAGAGAGAGAAGAGGGCAACTCATGTTGAGAGACAGACATTTTTGAAATGCTGCCTTAGAGGATTTTGAAAAAAAATTAAAATTGTACAAAATTCAATTTCTTTTATTTGTATTTCACAAGAATATGTACAAATATCACTCTCTAGCCCCTCAATAATCAGCCTGAAGAGGTAAACCGATCAAAATGGCAGGGCTAAAAAGCAGTCGTTCAGCTCCCTGTTATTTGCTCTGGCTCTCTAAATCTTGTCTAACCTGTGTTTATGAAGGTTAATAGAGGAGAAGAGGCGGCCGATAAGAGGGCCCAGAATGGTAAGTGGGTAGGGAAAAGCTTTTAAGGGTTTTTAGTTGCAGCACAAAGATGAAGCACATTTTCAAATTAGCAGGAGAATTCTAGATCTGTTCCTAAGGGAGATCAATAACTCCAGGCTTTCAGACAAATTAAATCACTTTATAATGGCCAAACAGCTCATCAAATACACAGCTTTCTGCACTATGGAGCAAAGCGCAGGGAGATGCACACACACAAAAAGCAAGTTACTCTGACTGAGGGGGATAACAGAGAACCATCATGGTATTTTCCCTTAAAATAACTACACCTAGCCTATAGATTTGGTTCTTTATTTGGCAGGGGGATTAAAGGGAGGATAATGATTAAAATAGTAATGTTCAAAAAAATTAAAGTGGATTTGTACTTTAAAAAGGATTATTCAAAAATAAGCCTGGTAATTTGTGTGGACTGATTAGACATCAATTTTTACCAGACAGTCGAGTTGCGAAACGGGGCTCTTGCTGCCAGGCTGACTGATGTCCCAGATCTTCACGCAGCCCTTGCCGCCAGTGTAGACGTGCCGCGTGGGATTGCTGATAGTTACGGCACACACGACCTCACCATGGCTGAGTGTGTTGATCTGGCGGGCGTGACGGGGAATGCCTGGCCCAATAAGAGCGTCTGGAGGAAAAGGTACTGGTTGCATCTGGCCATCCGCACTAACGTGGAAGGAGTAGGCCCTATTTACCAGGACATGAAAGAATGAGATAAAAGAATAAGAATGATCAAAAATGAATAAGAAATTCTCTTACACTAATGCTCAAAATTTAGTAAGATTTTTCATGTTTTTAAAAGTCTGTTAAATTCTGCCAGGCTGCATTCATTTGATTAAAAATAAAGTAAAACATTAATATTGTAAAATATTATAACAATGTAACTGTGGAAAAAAAATCATTTTTAATATATATCTTTCAGAAATCATTTTTAATCTGCAGATCTGGTGTTCAAGAAACATTTCTTGTTTTTAATGCTAAAAACAGTTGTGCTGCTTACTATTTTTGTGGAAACTGATACTTTATTCAGGATTCTTTGATTAATAAAAAGTTCAAAAGAACAGCATTTCTTTTAAATTTAGATATTTTCTAAATTTAGATTAGATATTTAGATATTAGATTAGATATATATCTCTAAATTAGATATTTTCATTATAAATGGTCACAAGCAATTTAATGCCTCCTTGCTGAATAAATGTATTAGTTTCTAAAAAAAAATATATATATATATATATATATATATATATATATATATATAATTCATTATATATATATATATATATATATATATATATATAATTCAATTATATATAAAAAATCATATATATATATATGAAATATATAAAATTATATATATATATATATATATATATATATATATATATATATATATATATAACCTCAAACTTCCTACCAGTAGTGTGTTATACATAGTTATAGATGGCTCAATAACAGCACTTACGGTTTCCCTCCAGGTATAGAGGTCAGACTTGCTGGCAGACCAGGAGCACGCATGTGCGGATGAGGATCAAAGCCCGTCTGCAACACAGACATCTTAGCATAAAAAAAGTAAAATATAAAAAACACATAAGCCACAAAACAAACTTAAACTGATTTGACAGTCTATTTTTTCTCCTGCATCAGCTCTTTTGTAATACATTTATAATATTCTAGTTCAGCACTTGTTTGCACGTTATCTCTCCCCTCGAGCCTTTTTTAGAGACCCCCAGACAACCGTTTTACTTCCCATGCCATCAGCGCAAATAAAGAGATGCAGAACAAATCATTACAAACGCAAAAGGCAATATTTACCCAGAATGCTATCCTAACAGGGTATTCATGCTAAGTTACACTCTAGATCCTGGGGACCCACCTATCAGAATGTTTTAGATGTCTCACTAATTAAAACACCTGATTCAACATATCAGCTTCCTAGTATGTTGATTAGGGAGGACTAAGAACTTCTACAACCATTTAGAAAGGTTTATGTAGTCAGAAAATAATGACATGGGAGTCTAACCATTGGTGAGCGTCCATAGGCAGCAGCGGCTGCGGCGCTCATCTGAGGCGAGATGTGAAGGCCAGGGTAAACACCTGGACTGGTCAATGAGCCGTTCATCTCTGGGTGGTGTCCCATCATGGCAAACGGAGCCCCATACGGTGCCGCAATCGATAATGGCGTACGTAGAGCAGGTGCTGATGGGAATATATGGAGAGAAGAAAAGCTAAAGTTGAAAAGCCATAAATACACTCTCACACTTACAAGTTTGGCTGGTTAGCATAGATTAGCTCAATTGGCTCAAAAAGTTGTCCCATGATTCAAAATATGGTCACAACCTTTAGGTTTAGACGAATGGGAATGCTTATTGAACGGATAGCTCTATAACGTACGCATTTACTACTTACCCAGCGCTTCCATACCAGGTGGTTTTCCGGGTATGGGCCTGAGTCCAGGGGTGTTGCTGGTTCCTGGCGTGGGAGCGTCATTGCGTGGGGTGGGTGTGTTGGACTTTAAACCTGGGGTGGAGGACTTGTCGTTCTGCAAGATAAAGGAACAGAGATGGAATTAACGAAGCTAAAGCTACATACCACAAATTCTCAAATCCAGAGAGCTCTCTCGCACTAATCCAGTCAAACACTGACAGCTCATTATTGCTGAGGAGGATAAAGCTAAACTTCAGACCGAACCCTTCCCCGAGACCTCATCCTCTCACTCATCTTTAATCACTCGCTCTACTCTCTTTTCTCCTCTTCCCATCTGAGGCTAGCTAAGCGCATTGAGATATTAGCCAAGGCTAGCAACTAAGCCGCTGTTTGTCTGACAGTAGCTGATGTATTCATGTTACGCTTCAAATTGACATTTATGCTGCAGCTATAAAACTGCTGAGAGGAAGAGCGTTTGCAAATGTGCAGAGACTTGACAGCACAAACACCCATCCTCTAGTCCCTAATGCTTACATGTGGATGGTCCTTCACTTTAGAAGAGGGGGTGCTCCCAGAGGAGGCCACAGAAGCCGGGCTGTTGGGGGCATCTTTCTTCAGTGCTCTGGCCTTATCGAGTCCATTCTCAGGAGGAGAGTGAGACGGGCTGACCCTTGGAGTGGCTGGATCCTACAGTGGGAAAGAGAAACGTCAGTCACATTGGAAAGAGAAACGTCAGTCACATACGAAAGAGATGTTCTTCTCCAAACAAAAAAGGGAAAGACTGTTAGCTTTTACCTCGTTAGACACATCCACGACTAGATCATCACTTTTGTCGCCATCACTGTCCTGTAGTGTATAAACAGCAGATACATTTAAGACATTTATGAATTTTGTGGGGTTCAATAATACATTTACAGCAGAAATGTATACAAATAAAACATACACTAAAGTTTAAAAGTTTGTAGTCAGGGAGATATTTTATATGTTTTTGAAGTTTCTTATGCTCATCAAGTCTTCATTTGTTTCACTTCATTTGTTTTTTCAAAGCTCTGAAATATTCTTATAAATTAAAATAATCATTTTAAATTTTAATATATTTTAAAATGCAATTTATTCCTGCAAAGGCAAAGCTGAATTTTCAGCAGTCCTTACTCCAATCTTCAGTTCAGAAATCATTCTAATATGGTAGTCTAAGATCTAATTGGTGCTCAAGAAACATGTATTAATACTGTCAATGTTGGAAACAGTTGTGCTGCTTAATACTGTTGTGGAAATTGTGATGCATTTTTTCTGGACTTTTTGATTGATAGAAAGTTCAAAAGAACACCATTTATTTGAAACAAAAAATATTTTGTAACAATGTAAATGTCTTTACGGTCACTTTTGATCAATTGAATACCTCGCTGAAGTGTTAATTTCTTTAATAAAAAAAATATCTTACTGACTACAAACATTTGAACAGTATTATAGGTTTTTGCAAGAAACATAATTAGGGATGCACAATATATTAGTAGCATTGTTCATCAGACATAATTTATTGTAGATTACATTTATACTGTACAACTGGGGCTGTAAAAGACAAGCGCTTACATATCGGCTCATGTTGTCCTTCTCCTCCACTCTGCGTTTCTTTGAGTCCAAGCTGTATTCAGACGGGCCTCTGTGTTTCTCACTGGCTCTCAGACTGTCTGACGGTGATACTGAATTATTCTATTGAGACAGAAAGAAAAAAAAATTGATCAAAGTTGAACAAATCACAAATAGCCGCTCATCCCTGTGCACTTGCTGACAAAACAAACTCTTAAAATGTTCCCATGAAATAGCATTACATTTAAAGAATATGTACATTTCCCACTAGCGCATAATATGTCCGGATCCTCCCTTAAATGTGTCATCTTGAGAAACTCAAATAGAGATATATACAGTAGTCAAAATAAAGTGGATCAAAACCTTTCAAAGTTATGCGTGCATTTTGAACAATACTCATTCTTGTTTTAGGACAACCTTGATTAACTTTTTTTTGATCCACTTCAAATGTTGACTACTGTATATACAAACACTCCCAAGTAAAGAACTTCTTTCTCAGTATAATGTAACAGGCACTTTAGGTTCAGCTCATTAGCTGTAGACAGCCAGCTATGCTCAGAATGGCCCAGGCTCTCAGCAGCACAAATACAAATATCAGAGGTGTCATGGGGCCACTGGTGGCTTTGAGCGAGCCATGTGTGTAAATTCCTCCCTCGTACAAGGTAAACACGGAAAAGCAAGGGGGTTAAGCCCCAGGCCCTGTTAGATCACCCCATACTCCCTGTCAATGAGGAAGGGAGAGAGCGTGGGGCCTGCCAAGCAAGCAAGCCCAGGCTCCATGAAGCAAAGCAGGCGGGACAGCTGAGCAAACTATCCCTGAAGAGTGAGGCCTCTAAACCAGCCTGACCACACCACACTTCAAACATTCTGGCCTAACCCCGCAGCCCTGGGCAATCTGCACCGAGCATTACACAATGCGAATGCGCCAAACTGGACAGAAGTGTCAAGCGAAAACTGATCCATGCAGCCTGGAAATGGGGAGAGAGAGAATAACAGTGAAATGCACACACTAAACCAGAATAAACGGACCCTCACCCTGAGAATTAACAAGCTTGTTTTCCTACCCTCCCGCACATGCCCCTCCCAACTAAAACACAGCAAACAGCCACCCTTTCACCACAACTAGTGGGCCTTAAATGAGGTCATAGAAGAGAGAGCGAGTCCATGCATGGCCCTCTGCCAAGACCACTCACTATCTTTATTGTAGGGTTGCACGAAAACGCAATACTGCTTTGCGTGATTATCAAACTGCAAAGTGCAAATGCTGGCATTTAATTAAATATATGCCCTGTGTGTTTCAGAGTGAAGCGTGTCACATGACCTGATGTCTCAGCGAAACACCAGCCCAGCTTTCAGTGTCTCAGAGCAGCTTGGGTCGCAGTAAGTGCTGCTCCTTACAAAAACTATCTCTGCATAAGCTTTGAGTTTCTGCTTTTAAAAACACAACACGTCAAGCGTCTACTTGAACTAGTAAAAGACCTCTAAATCGGACAACAAAAGAGAATTAAGGGCTCCCTTCAGTTTCCACTAAAAAACATAATTGTATAATATTTGAAAATTAAGAAAGACAGCCATAAATTTAAGTAATTTAACTTGCAATTGCTCTGTAAAATATAATTATTATTATTATTTTCTGCTTAAATAAAAAAAAAATATTTTGTTTAACATTTTTAAATGGTAACAACAAAAAACTAATAATATTCACAATATTAATAATACATTATTATTCTAATTATAGTCATATCGATATATAAATCACAGTTTTTTACCAAATTGTGGAGCTCTCCAAATAAGCACAGCAAATCTGGGTTTTCACCACAAAAAAACAAGAGTGTACTGAAACTGAGAAAGTGTGTACAGGAGAAGAAAGTGAAAGCAGAAAGGACAGAAAAGGGAGAGCAGCTGGAGTTTCATTGCCCAGAATGCACTGACAATGGCAGCGGCTGAGTGGCGCTCCCTCTGTGAGCACAGCTGGGCAGACGGCACCATCTCTGGGCCAGAGAGTTTGGCCCTGCCAGGGCATGATCTCAGTGCCAAGCCCACACTCTCAGTATGACTGACAAACCTCTATTCATGCAGAGAGCGAAGGGGAGATAGATGAAAAGGAGGATGTGGCTGGGCCAAAGGAAGTGATCTCGAAGGCAGAAGGAACTCCATGCTCTCCTGGAGACGACACAAAGGAATCCCAGGAGCTTAAACCCCACTCACAAACACTCTACAACAATCTCAGTGTTGCTTTTGTCAGCATTAAGCAGCCCATTTCTCTCCCCACCCCCTTCTTCTGCTAATCCAAAAGTAATAAATAGACCTAGACTGCTCTCACAGCCTGACAGGGAGAGAGCGAGCAACTGAGCGTTTATGTGTGCATCTCAGCTGTGGGTTTAATAGGCTGACCTTTTAAGACAGGCTTAACGTGACTCAATAAGCAAAGTCAGAGCGGTACTATCAGATGACCCGTGACAACAGGAAGTCCTGGCGGGCAGAGAGCAGGATGGCCACTGCTGCTCTAAGTGCTAATCAGCAGCAGAGTCTGATTTCTGCAGGCATGACTACACTCATTCACACTGCTGCCCATTCAACACACACACAATACACTATTGCCAAGTCAAACCTTTCTGCATATCCAGTTTAAGAGGTGAAATGGGGTAATCCAGCAATTGGGAGATAGGGAGAATTTAAGTGGTTACATGAAAACCTCAAATAAACACAGCAAGAGGTATGCACAGAGGGACAGAACCAGAGCTGGGGAGGCAAAAAAAAAAAAACGAATGAAAGAGCAGTTAACAAAACTGTCGAAAAAAGGCAGAAGAAGAAACAAAGGAGGAGGTTATGAGATATGGTTGAATGAGCAAGGTTTATCTGAGCCAAGAGCTGCAGACATGAAGAGTGGGTGAGGACAAATCCTTTAAGATGGAGTCAAAGTCTTTTTTAATTGTGATGAAATTATAGCGCTGCTAATCTCTGGCCTGTGCTTTTGGGCATTTTTTACCTGGATTAAAAGCAGGATTATACAGCAGGCTCCTCTCTCTCTCTCTCTCTCTCTCTCTCTCTTTTTTAAAAAGCTTATTGTGCCTTAATGCTGCCTGCTTGGCTCTCTACACACTGTTAACGTACCACTGACTTCCCTCTTTATCAAACGTCAGGAAAAATAAAAATTCTGCCATGACATACTTCGTTATTCCAAACCACATTATTTTTGTGGAACACAAAAGGAATAATGTTAAAGAATGTACTAGCTTTTTTTTTTTTTTACACAAAATTAAAAACAACGGGGTTTCCAGCTTTAAGTTTGGTGCTAATTAAAAAGTTTAACATATTAAGTAATAAATCACGTTTTTGTAAAGAGTTATCTGATTGGTATACACTCATGAAATTTAGACTGTACTCATAATAGTTTTCTATAAAAAGCATTTCAATTTTTTATTGTGCAGGTTTTTCACTAAAGAGAATCCTCACGCACACTGCGTATGTGTATGTGCACACATCTATGTAGATACGCTAGCAGCAGTGTTGTTGTTTGGTGTTGCGAAGAGTGAAAACTAGTCTCATTAGCGTTAAAATTATCACGTATTATCATGCTTGACCAGCAGAGACCGCGGGAAATCGGACATCTAGCACAGTCAGAATAAAGTCACATGTAACCATGACCTTCGGAATAAATTTGCCAAATCAGTTTAAAATCTCATCTAAATTGTAAGGGGTGGTTTAAACTTGATCTAATCCGTTCAAGAGGACATGTAAACAGTTGATCTGATCCACCGAAACTGGAAAGGACTGCGCATGTGCAATGATGTAGAAAAGGAGTAATGACACGAGGTACGAGCTGTTGTTGTTGTTAAATGAACGAAATGACAAATGACTATCGTATCATTCTAAAGTTTTCCTTCCACTCATCATCTGTGAAGTGGAGCAGAACAAAATACTATCAGTCCTTGTTTCAGACTTTCATCCAAAGAGGCCTTGTTTTGGGAGCAGGAACGAGTGTTTTTACTGCTTGATTAATATAAGCAGCATGGCACAAAGGTTCATGTGCTCACCGTCTCCTAATTAGGACCCGAAATGGATACATATCAAGTCTGCTCTTTAAAACAAAAAAAAAGCAATGTAGGAGAATAATATGTGTAAACAGCAAGAAACTCTATATTTGGTGCAGTGTGCGCATGTAAAAAAAAAAAAAAAAAATTCTAATTTCCGTTTTGAAGCTTGTGACAAATGCCCACCTCACTTCATTTAGTGTTTAAGTAAACACTACGTTCGGATTCATCAATCGGAATGAATTTATTCCAATTGAGTAATCATAGCTACCGTAATTTACATCAAATTCAAAGATGATTATGCTGATCTGCTTCGACAGATGGCAGTGCAGAGTCTAACACCATTGTGGCGTCGGTACTTAACGGACATGAACAGAAATGCAAACGCTAGCAAAAAGCAACTGAATGCACGTTAACAACGGACACAAAAGTACCACTAAAGTAAAATGATAATTTTTTTTAAAGCCTTCTGTACTATACAGTAGTTTTGTGTGAGGAACAAATTACAACTAAAGTTATTCATGAAAAAAAAGGCAAGTAGACAGAGATTCAGAAACTGGCAGAACTCACCGTGCTAGACTCCCGTTCTTTATCCAAGGGAGAACGTTGAAGGAGATAAAAGAAACAGAGAAAGATAAAACATCAAGTCAGCATTTACATTTATTTTCTTACCAAACCATGAGCGTACATTTGTTGTGGTTTTCTCTTCAGTGCATGCGCGAGTTACCTCTGTGCTCCAGGTCATGGTGGTTCTTCTCATCTTTGACTGGCAGGTGTGCCTGGCTGCCCAGAGCCCCCAGCGCCAGCAGACCTGATCCTGAGCCTGTGACTGGAGGGATGCCTGGGGGCTGCAGCCCCGAGGGGTGAGGGGGCAGCTGGACCGGGGGTCCGTGGGCCGCATGAGAAAGGTGCTGAGCCTGGAGCTGCTGCTGCTGTCAACACACACATTTACATCAAGTGGGTCGGAGGGAAAGGGCTCATGGACAGCAAGCACTGAATAAAGGTGACTGGTTAAGCCCTTCTCTCACAGGATGCACAGAGAGGAACATTGGCACCCTAACACCTCCATTAGTGGCTGGATCAAAGCAGGACACTCTTCACAAGGACATGTCCTCTTTGAGCTCAGCGGGAACAGCTCACTCCAACACATACTACTGATTTCTAAACGTACACACTGCCTTTGAAAAACCACACTACTTAAGCATCTTTTTGCCGCAAACCAGGACATGCACAAAAGTGAACTATTACGAATTACATATTCAAACAGGTTTGATTTATACACACTCCCAGCTTACAAATGTGTGCATGATTTTCAGATATTTGTTCACTGAATATGTACACATACATTAATCCACACACACACACACACACACAAAGTCAAGTGAGTTTAGTGAAATGTTGGTAAACATTTGGCAAACACTGCAGTCACCGCACAATAATAATACATCTGAGAGTTTACACACAGACCCATGGTTATCATCACATAGGCTATACCACTCCTCCATGCCTCCTTAACAACAGCCAATGATATATGCCCTTCTCTATTTGTGTTAATTTAATAGTAAGTAACACGTGGTGTCAAAGCAGTGGCTATTTACAGCTGAGAGAGGAAGATGTGATTATGCAACATAATAGATCAGGTAAATTTGTGTTTCATTGTGTGATTTTAATACCATCCGAATCAAACACAGCATGTTGTTCCTTGCTTAATGTCTGAAATAAAATGGTTTCTTCATCTAATAATACAAATAGAATTGCACTGCTGTCGTTCTTCATTCATCTTAATTCCCTTAATTGTACAGTGTTATAATTATATAATTTATAACCAATATAATTTTGCTTTATTAACGGTTCTGTGACGCATACATACATTGCACATGAGCTTCCCACATAAAAAAACCCCCAAAAACCACACCCACATAAGTAATCACTGCAAAAAACCCAATTCAGTTCAAATCAGTTCTTAACTAATAACTGTAAATCAAACTAATTTAGTCCATATAGTGTTAACAAAAATTCTGACATTTATTGTCAGATAAAAAGCTGAAATACACTACAGTTCAAAAGCTTCAAACTTTCAAGGAAAATATTTTTGCTCAGAAATAATGCATTAAAATGATCAAAATTGACAGAAAAGGCATTTATAATGTTACAACAAAAGATATATTTGAAAAAATAAATGCTGTTAATTTTCAAATGTGTAATTTTCAAAGTTTCAAATGTAATTTTCCTTTTATAAAATTTTGATCAACCTTTATAAAAGGAAATATTTTGCTCACAACAAAAAATAAATAAACTTTTGAACAGCAGTGTACATACATATTAGACAACTAATAGTATTTTCAGTTATGCAGAATTGAGGCTCTAAATACAAAAATATTTCTCTCATGCAAAATGTAATGCATTTAATTAATGCATTCAGTTCTTTTAAGCAAACAAAACATGTATCAAATACATTTTATTGATGTCTCAGCAGTCCTGCATTCTCAATGTAAACAGCACTCATAAATATATAATATATATTTATAAAACTGTGAGCAAGCACTACTATTCTCGCAGTAAAAAGCCATTGCTTTGACTAAAAGAAGCACAATGCAGAACATAAACACACTAAATAACACAAAAGCGTTAGGATCTAAAGAAGGTTGGGGTCTCAGCTTCTTTAGCACTGACCATCAGAGCAGGGTAGACAGCATGAGGCTGCTGCTGATGAGAGAAAAGAGACGAGCATGTCATTACACGCTCACTCATGAATAACACATCAGTACTTCACAAATCTACCCAGGCACACCATGCTGACCAATACTGTTTTAGCAATAAAGGGTTCTTTTATTTAACCTCAACACATAGCTGAACACCCTTAACCTTCCTAGAAAAACACCCTGATCCCCATTAGTAATCCGCTAATATTTTAAAAATGACAAATAACTTGCTAAACATTCGCCTTTATTGTTAAAAGACATGTTTTGAGACAGACTGAGGCCATTTATGCTGCTAGTGTGAAATCTGAAATGCAAATGAACAGAAACAGTATGCAAAGTGAATCTGGTGTTCTGTATCAAAACAGACCAAACCAGCAGCAAACCCCAGAGTCAGCCACTAATGTTTTACATGAAAAGCATTAACATTCACATTGACTTATGAAATGAAAGTCCAGTTTGGCTTTATCACACCTGTTTTAATATCAATTTCAAGAGGTGATTAAGTTAACGAATTGCAATTTTTTTGATACAAATTGTGATTGCAATTTAAAATGCAACATAAAAGCTCCAGGTTTGCTTTGCCTGTCTGCAAGACTGCACAATTTGTTCAAATATTTTGTGATTATCAATAAGACTAAAACAATAATAATAAAGTTTTGAAATGTATTTTTATTACTACAACTAATTGAAATGAAAAACAAAAGGTTACTACAGTGTATTAGTCCTGAACCAAGCCACACTAAAAACAGTGAACAAAAAGAACAGTGCCATGCTTCACTCTGAAAAACACAGCGCACATTTAATTATATCGCAGCCCTTACATTTTGATAATCGCACTAAGCCATTTCTCGTTTCCAACTCTATTTTTAATAATCGCGCAGCCCTAACATATGTAACATGCGAGTGTATGTGTGTGTGCACGCGATATTCATACCGTTTCTACAGCAACAAACATAACGGCAGTAACTTACTAGCAAAGCCACATACATGTACAGCACTACCACTTTAACAGGTCAGTCGTACCGCAGACTAAAGCTTTCATGGGCGTCTCTATCCTCTTGCTAACCCACTTATTTGCCTCTGCCCCTCCCTGTGGATATCACTCCCCCTCACAATGTCTCTCTCCTTTCACAATCTTCCTTATCCTCTCTCTCTCCGTGCCAAACTCCGCTGGCTCCTGATTAACAGTGAATCTTTAATGACCCCCCCCTCCCCACCAGGGCTCTCAGATTGATCTCCTGCCATCTTCACTAGCCAACAAATAAAAGCTTGTCCCCCCCCCCCCCCCCCCCCAAAAGCCTATGAGGATGTGTGTTAATTCCTGCAACAGTGTGGCAAGTGTCTGCCTGACTATATCTATTTATCCACTATCATGATGACCATGTGACTGCTAAGTGTGTGTATGTGTGAGCAGCAGAAACAAGCCCTGCCCCCATGCCTCCCCCACCTCTTGCCAAGCTGCTCTGCTGAATGGCTAGCTGTTAAATGATGGAGCCCCGTCGACAGTTGCATTCAGGCAGATTCGAGGAAGCAATTACCTTGAAAACAGGGGTCAGAGTCTTGGCTCATTTGCCTTAATTGAATTCCAATATCTGGCTTTGGCTGTCCTTACCCAGCTCAGGACCTCCTACCCACTAGCCCAGCCAAGGCTAATCAAAGCTGGGTAACCACACTCACCAAGGGAAACACACGATAACTTTTACATGCACATTCAAGGTTTGATTGAACCAAAACAATGTTTTGTCTTTTGAAATAAAATGCAAACGCTTTAAGGCCTACTCACTCAAGGACGATATTATCCACCTTATTTTTCAATGCGGAGGTAATATATTTTCTGTGAATGTGTGAGACTTGATTCATTAGCCACTATAGGATAATACTAGAAGAATAACAAAGTGCAGTAAACAAACAATTTTCGCTACAAACCACTGTTTTTATGTTTAAATAATATATTAACACAATATGATAAATACCAGTTTGAAATAACTGGATTGTTATTGTTATTATATATTGTTATTATATAATAACAATTATATAATATTATTATTATTATTATTATTATAATAATGGATTGTTATTATATAATCCATTATTATATATAATGGATTGTTTTCGTACAGCTGAAATAACAGGATTTAAATGACACCAGAAGCCTTGCACATTCAAGTAACAAAATGGCAGCATCAACTAAAATTGAAAATAAGGTGGGTAATTTTAATTAAACTAAAAGGTTCAAAATTCAAAAAAGTTATGATGACAAAGAAATTATATTGTTGGAATCACTTTAAGATGATTTTTTTCCCAACTGATAAACGATAAAAACATTGACTGCCAAAGAGAATCCACCGGAATTTAAAGAGCTAGAGCATTTAAATTAGATTGCGGAATAACTGTGTGCACTTATAATAAACCGAGCATTATCATTAGTTGGTGAGGACACTAAGATTACATTACAGTTATCTTTATAGTTTATGTTTTTGATGTGACTGGTCCTTTTTTCTTGCAGAAATCGTACTAGTTTGGTTTTTGAAAACTGACTGTCAAGCATGTATACACGGTCAGAATACAACTGCGCTTGCTCTGAAGTACAAAGACAAGCACGCATCTTCAAATATTCAATTACACTTTGTGTCATGTATATTTGGACAGAAAGATGAAGACTGGAGCTGCTCGACTATGCAAAAACCTGCCGTGGCTTGCCTGACTGCGAATGTAAGAGAACTTCAGTTTATAGTCCACTGACCTACAGAAATGCATAATTTATATATATTTAAAAAAAATTTCATAGTTATCTCTAGATTACAATCAAAGATTGTAATTCAGGTAATGTTTGTGTTGCCCAAGTGAGTAGGAAGCTTCTCAATGCTCCTTAACACAAGCTCTTTAAAGTATTTAACATGGCTAATCACAGACAACCCTGACAGAATTAGACTTCTCCCTTTGTGTGATCAAAACAAGAGCTTAACTACACAAGCCCATACATGTCTCTCTCCACACGCCTCTAAAAAGATGTGACAAACAGATCGGCACGTATTGATAATAGGGGTGGGCGATATAGCCTCAAAATTCTATCACGATATTTCAAGAATATTTGCGATAATGATATTTATGACGATACAAAAAATTTTTTTTGAAAATTTTCTTATGTTTATCTCGCCTACATGTTTGCTCACTCATTGCGTTTTTACAATGTGGTAATTTTGTTGTTAAGAGTTTACACAACACAAGGAAGCTTGATTTCAATCTTTGAATTAAATGTTAAATGTGTGTAGGTCTAACACCAGTATTCAGAAATACTACAGAAACATAATAAAGTAATCAAATGTAAGATAACACATAGTCTTTTAGTTCTGTTTCCTGATTAAATTAAATACATAGGCTAATAATTCTCATTCATTACAATTAAAGCTATCTTTTGTTGTTTTGACGACAACATTAATGACAGACGCATAGCCTATGGCTGCTGTCACTTTTACAGCTAGTGCACGGATCCATTGCTGTTTTCATTATACTGTCTGTCACACTGTCACATGCGTTTTATACATAACCGACTGTGTTTATGAGTATACTTACCAAGACCGGAAGTTTTACACAATTTTGTGTTTTTCCCCCCATTAAAGCGATATAATCCGCGAAAAATAACTTCAGTTTCTCGCGAGCTGTACTCTATGTATGCACGCAGTGCAACTCTCTCAGAGAGTGCGCGAGTAGCTTACTGGATAGTTTAAACCCACTTGAATGTTTAAACTGATAAGAATTAAGAAGACTTAAGAATTAAAAACTTTAGTTACGATGCACTGATGGCCCGATTGTGCAAGAGACCATTCAGTCATGTCCCGACTCCTAAATGCGCGCGAGAGAAGACACGCGTCGGCAGCCCCGCTGAACACTCAAGCTGTTTGTGAAATTGCTAAATCGTCATCGGAGGCTGACAGGCTGCTCTCGCGCTCAGACAGGTGTTGTTGTTGTGCGTCCTAGGGAACGTAAATGCGCCATACGTCATCGCGTCGCTATATCATTGATATCGCGATATGACACTTTTTTATCATGTAAAAATGTATACCGGTATTATCGTGGACGGTATGATATGGCACACCCCTAATTGATAAGACAAAAACAATGGCATAAAAAGGCAAACAAAATGGCATAAAAAGGCAAACAAAATGGTGTAAACATCACATTACAAATTAAAACAAAGTAAAAATTAGACCATGAAGGGCAGGAGCAAATCTGCAGCAGGAGACTGATGGGATTAAGACACACCAACAATCCTGATCTCCTCCCATAACACTAGTATAAATGGCTCTAGCAATCACGGATTTGCCCTTGGACTGTTTAGGAGCTGCTGAGGTGATGCGTGTTGGATTGAAGGTTTTACACTGGAGGATTTCAACTGACGCATCACCTCTGACCCCACCTGTGGGAGTAGGCTAATTTAGCTGCTTATTAAAGAGCAAATTTGATCTTTATTATCACAGACTATAAATCCAATTGTCATTTCAGAGCCAGGCAGGAATGCATTAGTACACTGAGCTCCTTGTGTGCAGGTTTGTCCCTGGCCCTGGTCAAATGAAGGAGAAAGAGGGGTATACACACGGTGAGAGGCAGATTGGGAAGTCCACGTACCCCGATGATGGCATTCAACTCGGTCATTGTCACTTGCTTAGCACGTTCAACAGCCTGTGCGACCTGCTGTTGGTGCTGGAGGAAAGAGAAAAGACAAATCAATACACAGAAAATTAGCATGGGCTAGCAGAAATAATGGCAAACAGCTCATTTAATGAAGAATATTTACCTCTTGTGACAAAAAAGGCATTATTTGAGCGAGAATTGCATTTAGCCGTTTGGCAATCTCAGTCTGAAAGAGAAAAAAAGACATACAAACAGTACGTTATTGAATGTTGTCAGCTCTTCTCTAATCACTCAAATGTACTTAATTTCTGACAGCATGCACTCAAACACCCTTGCGTTACTTTCACGTTGCTGAATGCTCTAATCAAGCCTCCGCGGATCTAAACGAGGCATGATGGGATACCTCCAGAACTCCTGATTAATGAAGTAAAAACCTCAGAAACGTCTGTTTTCGCTAAAGTTGCCATGTGTCTGATTCGGGGCATAATGAACAAGAGGCTCTTTGAGGGCTGATATGGTGTGTGCGGCTCACAAAGCCAAACGGCACTCCAGCACACTGCTACTGAAACAGATCTGGCCAAATCCACAGCTTTGCCAGGCCAAGATGGGCAGAATGCCTGCAGTGCCCATCTGGCCAAAAGATCGAGAGAGAGAGAGAGAGAGAGAGAGAGAGAGAGAGAGAAGGAGAGATAAAATAATTGGGGGGGGGGGGGGGGGTCGTCTGGCCTCAACCCCCTCCACCACCCCCTCATTACCCAGACAGATTATTTCATTAAGATGCTGAAATATGCTAATGCTGATTTGGTGCTGGGAGATTAACGATGGCAATACTGAGCAATTACCATTTTTCCCCATGCTCCCATTCCAGCAGCGCAGGAGGCGAGGAACCGGAGCCCTACAGCAATATTCAAAATGACTTTTATTGATATGGAGAGACGGACAGGGTAATCAGCCAACATGCTCTGGTTCTCCTGCATTACTCACAGCTACCTGAAGTCCCCAAGAGCTGTATTTCATCATGAGCTATGCTAACGCTTCAGGATGAAAGGGAGAGAAGGGAAAGGAGAGCACGAGGGAGGGGGGAGAGGAAGTATGGGGCGGTGAACAAATTGATTATAGGTTGGAGCAGATGGCCCAGCAGGTGAGGGAGGAGAAATTTCTCTTTCTTTCACCGAGAACCACATTCCGTTCATTTTTTGGCAGTGTGACCTCTGTGCCTGTGGGAGGGTGCTGACCCTGGCACTCTGATGGATTCGGTCTCTCTTTAAAGCGGGTGAGAGTGGATGTGTTCTGACCTGTGATGAACTGTCTCTAGGGATGTGAACAAAGGATCTAAGCCCTCTCCACACCCCTTCAGAGTCATTGAGCTATTGATGCTTTTTCAGCTCAGCTTTGCTACACAAACACACACTACCTCACAAAAGAAATGCACACAACAACAATCTGTTGGCATTTGACTAAAAAAGAAATATTAGAGCATAAAAACACTGCCTGCCCTCATGCACAAGCCATACGCTGAGGTTCTTTTTCCTCGCTCACTCTATCAGTTCACACCCTCCCCTTGGCTTCCATTCCTGTATGCCACTCTCAGGTTGCCACAGCAACCGGCCCTCCCCAATCTCTCCCTCAGATCATTATGTAAATTGGAGCTCTGTTGACCATAACAGGCAGTAAAATCATATTACGCGCACAGGGGCAGGTCATTAAATTGAATTTTCGGCCTGTCGATCAGATCAACTCACCAAATTAATGTGGGATGAAAGGGAGCAGAAGGGGGAGGGGGGAGTAACGGCTTGTCTTTCATGGGTGGGGTGAAGTGTGTGTGTGTGTGTGTATTAAGAGAGGGAAGATTGAGAAACACAAACCCTACATCTGAGCCAAAAAAAAACCTGGTGATTGTCCAAAGGAGAAGATATTCCACAGTAATTATCAGAAGACACTTTTCCATTAATAAACAGCATACAAGACTTGTTAGTACACAACACACCATGTACCACAGCATTCAAATACAGGAGAGCAATGAGCACCTGCTTTAGCAAACAGCCTCCTGTTGTGATTCCGGCTTGGATCAAGCAATGCGGATTGTGGTACAAATATCTACATTTATAAAAATAAAAACACTTATGTTGGGCTGCTCGATTATGGCAAAAATCATAATCACAATTATTTTTGGTCAATATTGAAATCACAATTATTGTTATTTCACCATACGAGTCATTTTAAATATCAGTAAAAGTTCAATTATCAATACTTTGGCAAAAACTAATACTAGCTTTACTAATGTAAGATAAAGGTCCTAAAAATTATTACAGAATACAAATAAACAGTCAGCAATACAATGAAAACAAAGAAACTAGTTACAATCAAACCAGACAAATATACAACAGGGCAAAAATACAAATAAGCAGTGTTCTATTCATAAAGTAATAGCCTACAACAACCACCAAAATTAACAAGCAAATGTAAAAATAACACTGCATAGTTTTACTGTATACATTAAATGTAGATTTATCCTTATTAAAACAACTTAGGTAAATTCACTCACTGATCTTGACTGAATAACTTTTGTCATTTATCGTTTGATTATCATTGATTATCATTAATGACAGACTGCAGCAGGAATATTAAGCTGCATTTACTTTAAGAGCTAATGCACATATCCAATATACGGTTACACGCATTATATTTCTCAACTCTGTCGGTTTACTTAAGAAATAACCCACTGTGTACGTGAATACTCTCCAAAAAGGCATTTTTAAATTGTGTACTTGTTTAGGCGCGCATCTGAAGCCTACTTGCTTATCCGTGTGCGCACATAGGAACAGTGCCTCTTTTGAGGCTTAATGCACTTTAAATAACCCTTTTTAACATCAGTTAGCATTTTAGCAACAGCAGACTACTCACTTATTTGGACGTAACGTTTGGGCTTCTAGGGAGGAATGAAAGTGCATAGCTGTGTAGGAAAGGAAGATGTTCTGGACGGAATGCTCAAGCGGCACAATAAACCTCGATTATCTTGTTTTCATAATCATTGGAAGCCAAAATCAGAGTGGAAAAAAGAGCCCTATATCTATTAAATCACATTTTATCCTCTAATCTTATTATGATACAAACATATACTGTACTGCTATTAAAGACAATAATGATAATATTTAGGGAAGACTAAGGGAATTACCAAAGAACAAACAAAAAGTAAACAAAGGTGACCCAGGCATATTACAGTAATGATAAACTAAGAGGAAAAACATGATTGTAACAAATGCAACAATGCAAATACTCTTAATGGATTTTTCATTTTTACTTCATGCAAAAGATACATTTTCTTCATGCAAATCAAGTTCTTTTTTTCCCCTGAGGCAAAATGTGACCTGGGCATGTTTTTGTGTGATTCCCCCTTGATAGAGTCCATAAAACAAGCCAAAAGGATTTTAATCTGAATCACTTCACACAAACTAAACTACTACATACATTAACCTCAGATTAAACCACTGCACCATGTGAAGAGAACAGGAAGTGTGGAACTGCTGAGTGCCGTAAGCTAACAGAACAGCTCCCACACAGGCTGATAAAAAAAAAAAAAAATAGGGCCAGGGAGTAAAAACAAGGCCCTTCAGCAGAGAGAGGCTTTCTGCTCAGCTTCACAATCCCAGGTGCTCAGTGCTGTCAAGCAGTATGTGAAGAGCTCTCACACACAGCCCAATGTCAATGGCACGCCAGAAGCCATTTACCTGTTGCTGTGGGTACGAGCTGAGTGCAGGGAGACACTGATGAGGATTAAATATGCTACAAAACAACTGCACACTGAAGGAGAGCCACTCACTGACAAATGAACACACATACAGCTGAACTCTCTCTGTGACTCAAAGAACAATTACAGACAAGAGACAGGGAGAGAAAGTAAAGAGTCAGTTGGATGGTTGAACTTACATTTACATAAAAAGCCACATATACAGTACATTCTTCACAGATAACTCGCGCTAACAAATAAACAAAAGCACTCAATGGCATTTACAGATTTGAGTTCATTCCTTCCCGCCTGACACAGACTCCTCTAACCCTTGGGTCCCTCGCACTGAAAGGCTGCATTGAGCAGCAGTCGTCTGTACAGGGTGTCTCTGTCTTGCCCTTGCTGCATATGCAGCACAAATCCTGTTAGAACTGTTAAGTGATGTTTGTGTCTCTCTGTGCATTCATCTGCTGAAGCCGGACACAAAGGACACAGACAAGACCACCTGGTTCAGTGAACAGAGCTGAGAGACAGATGTGGCCTCAAATTACACACACAAACACTACAGTATCTATATCCAACACTAAGGACGCGATGTGGCGAGCACCTTAAAAATCTCCTACTTGTATCGGATTACATATTGCACCGTCCAATAACAGAACATTATTCAGTGTAGCCATTTCGAGAGAGTAAATAAATTAATGAATAATAATAATAATAATAATAATAGGTTAAACGTTCAATATTAGGGACTTAAAATGGAGCAGTTTTGGTGTCCATTTAAAATGTATGTCAGGAAATATTGTATTTTTCACTGCGAGTGATACAAAAAAGTCATTAAAGGAATTAATTAATAAACATTTAAAATAACTTAATAAAAAGGCAAATTCCATGCTGAAAATTATAATGTTGTTGTGACAGCAATTTACTTGTTTCATTTAAAGCAATTGATCTATCCATCTATTTTTGTTTAGATAAAATATAAATTGTGTCCCAACTTATAAAGATGGGCATACACTGTGAGAGTTTGGACACTCGGGAGGCCATGAGTCAATGCACACGGTACAAGTCAGTAGGGGTGCACCATATTGAAAAAAGCTGATACTGCGATATCGATAATGAATATTGCCATATCGATATTAATTTCGAGATTTTTAAACGCATGTAAAATTACAAAAGTTATGGGAAAACGCATCAAAATAGATTCATAACAAATAAAACAAGTTCTTACAACACAAAGTTTATTTCAACTGACAGTCATATTGGACTGGTACATTAAATAAATAATAACCATGTCCACAGAAGAGGACATGTTTTACTGGTTGTACAGTATAAAATAAATAAATAAAGAGCATGTCTATAGAACAGGACATGTTGTACTGGTTGTATGTACACTACAGTATAAAAAACAATAGATAAAGAGCAAGTCTACAGAACAGGACATGTTGGAAACAATACAAATAAATAAAAAAAAACAAGTAAAAAGAAAATGTCATGAGAAACAGGGCCCATCAACAACGTGTAAAAGGCAATTTGCACGTTCACCATCAAATGACAGGTAGAGGTTTTGCTGTATGGGCTGTTTACACCTGGCCACTTCATGCGTTTTCTCAGATCGGATAGCTATCTGATCGTGAAAAGACCAGGTGTAAATGCCCTCCGAAACACATTCGAGACGGTTTGAATCAAACCACTTCAGGAGGATGTCTGGGCCGCATTCCAGACGAAACTGGACAAGTGTAAATGCATCTGGTTGTTGAAACCACATATGTAAATGTCACTCCTCCCAAAAACGCTAAAAAATAAACGTGTGAGAGCCTGTTATAGGCTATATGTCTTGTTATAGTCAGATATGACGACGCTACTGCGGCATCACCACAGATGAGCAGCTGAGCATCTATTCATAAAGCCAACATACAAACTATCGCAAATCAAAGAGAAAGTAGTCACAGACACGAGACACGCCGGAGCCTCTACGCCGTAGACTACGCTTTGGTTTTAATTTATACTTCTACTTCGTTGTCCGCGTTGACGCACGCAGAGGGAGCATGTGAAACTCGAGGGAGCGGTTTGAGCAGACCAATCACAGCGCTTGCGTCCACGTAGAATTGACGCGTTGTTACATTTTTGGAGAGGTGCTCGTCAGGGTACGCCGAAGGGTACGCGCACTACGCACAGCCTACGACTTAGCTACGGCGTAAGTTCGACGCAGAAGTATAAATTGGGCTTTAACCAGTGGCGTAACTTTGCTTTAAAAAGTGGGTGGGACAGGTAGGGTGGGGGTTGGTTGCTAATACAATGCTAAATCATAAATCAGATGTACCCATATACAATAACATACCGATGTTCAGCAATCGATTTCAATAGTGCATTGTGTTTAATTTGTCGTTTAATGAGATCATGAAATGAGAATGAGATGTGTTGGTGTGAATTTTCATGTGAAGAAATACATAGATCCGATCCTATTTTTTTTAATGCATTTTAATGGTCCAGTGGCAGAGCTTTTGCCAAGCGTGTCAGAGGTTCTGGGTTCTAATCCGCACTCGTATAGTTTTTTTTTCCTCATTAAAACTGACTATGTTTATCAGTGGTTGTATATCAAGCAGGGACACGTTTGTGTGCATTGTGTTCACCGGAACGAATAGAGTCTCCGCAACAGATTAAAGCGCAAAATATCGAATAATTATCACGAGACTTTCGATATAATATCGGGCAACGTGATAGCGATATTGAGTCGATATATCGTGCACCCCTACAAGTCAGTTAACCTGATAATCGCGTCAAAGCAGCTGGTACACGGCACGACTGTCCTGACCTGCATGGCAATCGCTAAACACAACAGAGACCGTAACTTTCAATGCTGCTGCTGCTATAGGTTCAGACAGAAAAAAGAAAGAAAATAAAAAGACTAGTGAGCAAATGATTTGGGGAAATTTAACATGTTCGAAAATTAACTTTTAAATTACTCTGCACGCAATTCCTCTAAAACAATGCGAGCATCAACGATTTTCACTCAATTTCTCCCGAGAGGAAAATTTTTTAAAAATAAATATATAAAATCACCTGTGAGCTCCTACAACTGCAAAAATCAGCACACAGTGAAAATGACAATTATGACAGTGGACAATTGAATATAGTTGAAATTAAGGATTTAAAAGTGCAGTGTGTAATTTTTAGCGGCATCTAGTGGTGAGGTTACGAATTGCAGATAGAAACTGCTCATTCTAAGGTAATACAAATATAACGGTTCATTAAGTGAGGTCTATATATTGAAAATAACTTTTTCAAGGTAGTGACGAAACGCGCTCTGTAGCGCTGTTTGTTCGCTGTCAGCTACGGTAGAAACATGACAACACAATATGTCGACCTCCATAGAAGGGGGAGCCCGCGGTTATGGAGATATAAATGTCTCATTCTAAGGTAATAAAACATAACGGTTCATTATGCAAGGTCTTTATACACCATTGAAAACAGTTACAGATCTTATATTGCATTTTTGTCAATAGATCCTCAGAAATATTACACAATGCACCTTTAAAGTTGCAGAAATGCACACTTCAGAAGATCTCACAGATGGATTTCACCAAGTCTGCAAGATTTGTGAAATTAAACATTTATTAGATATTCAACAATGTTTAAATTATTCTATAAATGCGCATTTGCTGAACGCTAACGGTAAATGATAAAGTATTATAGTGTCTGCCTTTCTATTATTAATAATAATAATATAAAAGCAAACACCACAATTCTTTTTCATATACAATTTACTTTCTTTTTTTAACAGTTCTAATAACTTAGAGACCGTAAACTAATGAAGACAGAATCTGATCACTGTGTGCTTAGGCACTGTTCTCAGCTCTGTCAAAATAAAATTCCCCATTTCCGACACACTGGCCAAATAGAAAAACTTATTGGGCAACTCCGATATTAAAAAAAAAAAATGCAGAATCATATATATCAGCTATATCAGTCAACCACCAATTATAATATAACCCTGTCTGCACTTTTTGATTTAAGAAGCTCATGATTGTCTTTTAGGAATTAACTGGCCTGCCATAATAATGTGGGTGCACTTTGTCACCACTAGACATCTCACTCACATGTACACAAACACTTCTGAAGAGAGACTGCAGTGTGCTCTGAGTCAGTTTGCTTTGGCTCAGAATCAAATCGACCATCATCACCTTGGCAAACAATTCCTGGAATCCTGAATAAATTATTCATCTGAACAAGTTCCCTCCTCGCTGCCTGTCTCAACCCCCCTCCTCGCTCTCTCTCACACTCTCGCTCTCTCTCACACTCTAAGGCCACAGACTGAGCTTCACTTAATGAATCTGGCTTAGTGTGTGTGTGTGCACACAAAGAACTGACCAAATACAGCCACACCAATGATAACACACACACACACACTAGTTCTGCGTTCATTCAGCAGTGAGTACTTCAGGACAAAATGAGGAAGAAAATGAAGACAGAGGGAACTGTGTTAAACACAGAGGGACAGTAGTTCAGGGGCTTCTGAGGCTCAGTAGTTTAAAGGGGAACTTGGCAACTATTTCAACTTAATAAAACTGTTTAGAAATCATTTGGATGGTTTAATAACCTGTTCTGGTGAGAATGGTGACTTCCCCCGCTCCCCCCAGCGTTCCCAGGCGGAAAACCAACCTTGCAACATGGAGACTAACGTCCCGGTAAGTTGGAAAAAGGAAGTCTCGTGAGAAGCGAGAACGAGCGAGAAACGCGAACTGCTTTACGGCAATTGGACATTAACACACACGCCATATGACACTGTGTATGATGTATTACCCACCTCGGTAGACATAGCTCCACATGATAAAGTTGGCCGGCTCCGATAATAACAATTGCACGTGAGCAGCGGTAGAAAGGGGGAGGAGGGTGCCGCAAGTGAGTTTTTTTACGACAGTGTTGTGAAATATACGCCCCACAGCTGTAGGGGGAGCTCGTTGAGACATTATGCGACAACAAAAGTGAAAATCAGCGAAGAAATGGCTAGAGTTGCCAAGTTCCCCTTTAAGGGCTACATTGACAAGCACAGCCGTCCAGTTCTTGCCCCCACACAGCCAGCCCTCCCCTCATGGCCACATACTCACCATCCTGCCCAGGGCTCTAGCATACCGAAAGATCAGCACCACTACAAACTCACAAGCGCGTTTACATAAAACAGTCATTTAATAGTATTCTGAATCTGGTGGATGCTGAAAGCACATGGCAAATCTGGCACCTATGTAGATTTTCCTTCCGTTCTTTTCCAGCCAAAAGCACTACATGAAGGGCAGACTATGTGTTATCAGACTGCTGTCATCACTAACTCCAGAGAGAACAGGGAGTCCATGCTCCAATGAATAATTCATGCATTTCAGTCCACTCAGTAAGGGCTCTATTGATAAACAAAAGAGAGGCTCTACAAAAAAAAAAAAATAGGAAAAAAAGTCGATTAACCTGTTTGCGCAAAGCCCCTGCACCTACCCTTCCCTCCCTTTTCATTTTCTCTCAGTCTCTCTCACAGCTGGAGATAAGTGCCTGACAAAACCTTTCAGAAAATGCAGTGTCTGTGAGAGAGAGACATGTGGCCCAGACACACACACACACACACACAGAGTAGCTGATGGATCGTGCATACTGTTCCAATTCACCACCCTCACACTGATACCATTAACCTTGTGAGGCCTCAGGGTGAGAACCATAAAGGGCCTCTTCAAACTGAGCCCTCCTCATATGACTATACATCATACCACTACTAATGACATAGACCAGCCAACACCCCCATTTCCTCTATTTCTCTCTCCCTCTTTTAAAATGCATAAAACGAATTTGTTACAAAACCAATCTATCAGTTTCAGGAAGAAAAAACATTCAAACTGCCAACAATTAGGGCAGCCTGTGATGGCCACCATTCACATCAATTACTAAAAAAGGTTAAATAACAATTCCTGCTAGATGAAGCTGACCTAATGACCTTTAACTGGGCCGGCCTCCATCTTTGTCTTGATTTTCTTTTCTTTTTAGTTATGTTATATGCAGACACCTCTTTTGGCTACTTTTATTTATAGGGGCAGCATAGGAAACAAAAACAAGAAAGGGAAACATATTCAGGAACAAATTAAAACTTGCACAAGCCAGATTCAAACTAGGCACTAACCACTGCCTATGACCACTGTAATCATATGCATCACTACTCAGAACGTATACTTGCATGCTTTTGTGCACGCGCCTTTTACAGACTTTGACAAATAAAAAAAACGCTATTAAGCTGCAGAACATTTTTCAAAACCCCTACACGGTCCAAAAATGTCTGCAAAGACCCTGCTGTGTTATTGTCATCTCTTTGACCAGACAAATTCATTGACTGTCATGGTAGAGGACAAGTGCAAAAAAACACAAATGAAGCAAACACAATGCAAAACGAAAAGAATATGGTGTCAGAGTACATCACATACCTGTTTATGCATTTCAATGTTCAGCCCATAGGACATCTCATAGTACTGAAAGAGAAAATAAGAAATGCATTCAGCACACAAGTAATAGCATTATGATATTGCCTACAGTAGTTTCTCTCTCTCTCATATATATATGTGTGTGTGTGTGTGTGTGTGTGTGTGTGTGTGTGTGTGTGTGTGTGTGTGTGTGTGTGTGTGTGTGTGTGTGTGTGTGTGTGTGTGTGTGCGCATATATACACACACACACACACATATTTTATATATATATATATATATATATATATATATATATATATATATATATATATAAAATGCACCCAATCTATTTCCTAGTTTAACAGACCAAAAAAAAGCTAAGTACACAAAGCTAAGACACAGATCACTGCTTGATTATAGAAGTAGAGAGCAATGTTTATGAATCCCTCTGCTAACACTTATTTACCGACCACTTAGTATTTACTCAGTCAGCACCACTACCATTCATGGAAGCAGAGTTCTCAAAATAGTTACTAAATAGCTCTTAAAAACAAACTAAGCAAAGACAAATAAGCATCTCATCTGTTATCATTCACTCTCTCTCTTTCTACACCCTTTTCATCTCTTAGAAACATGTATTTTCCCCTCACAGGCATCTGTGTCCTTTCAAGATAAAAGTCATTTTTCAACACACAAAACAGTCAATCAGACTATGTTCATCCAAACAACTAAGGCAAACATTTGTTTTTCTTGGAGCATGTCTGTGTATTTCAGTTAGTTTATCTGGTAGTGGCCTTTTTACCACACGGCATTCCTCCGAAAAATAATATTTAACAAAGGTGCCAGCATGTTGAGTCAATACCTACTGCATGTTCAAATAAGATAAGAGAGAGTAGAACTCAGTTAACACTGTTCAACCTGTGCACTATTACATCACATTCTGATGGAATTCAGTTTCCACTCACTGGACTTCTAATAAGAGGTCTTCTGCCACACTAATATTAGTGTAATTATTGAATTGCACACAAGAGCCAACATAGAGTGACTGAAATCACCCTGAAGGTTGATAACATTTCACCTGGGTAATAATTTAAGTCAAAAACAACTATACACACTTAAATTGTATAAATGCATTGATTGTTTGATTTTCAATTGGCTAGCTGAGAAGATCAATGACAGCCCAACAATTGTCGCCCTTTACATTCACTGCACGCAATTATCGTAACATTCTCATTTAATCTTGACAAATTACTTACAATAGAGTAGACCCTTAAACGCCGTTCATAACAAAAATCTAAACCTGATTAGACTGAGCAAGCCAGCCTTTTTTTCTTACTCGAGTCAAGAGACACTCAGCACCTGGAAGATGGAACAAGAAGTAACTCCCTGTCCAAAACACCCTTCAGGCATTTTACAACAAATACCCACACCCACACTCTTATAATCTCACCACTGATCCTTCGGTGCAATCAATGCAAACGCTATTACACAATAAATAGAGGTAGTGGATACTAAACATTAGGTCAGATAGCTGGCTGGTGGCCCTATTGACGTTTTCAAGGAACAAAAGAACAACAGATAGCAAACCTCAGATTAAAAACAAACTTGCTCTTACCATGACATAATGTCGCTGCATCTCTGTCTTCTCATTTGCCAGTTTGTCATACTCCACTTTAAGACTGTAAGAAGAGAGAAAGAAAAGGAATTAGTTCCAATCGCTCCTGGATGGCAAAGTCACTTAAAAATCTCTAGGTCGTAACATAAACATGGGATTTATTGACACAAATGTTGTTTTTACAATCATTTACATGAAATTACAAATAAAACATTAAACCACTATTACAGATACTGTATATAATGGTAAATTACATAATACATCATTTAATATGGTTATAATTACTTATTAACTCTGTTATGACAACTGCCAGGCTTAAGGTTGCACTGGTGCTGCATTTGATTTATACAGACTTAAAGCAGCTTCAGAACCGGCTCTGAGTCTACAGGTAACAGGTGTGAAATGCGTCATCATATAGGTCATTAACAGCAATATTTACCTGTGGTACTGAGCTTGAAGGAACTGAAATTCATCTTTGATCCTGTCACAAGATTCTGCTACAGTGAATTTGAAGCCTGGCTGACCAGGCTGGTGAGGTGCCTGAAAAATATAGCATTCATTTATGTTAACTGCTGTAAAGCATAAAACTCACATTATCCATAATCTAACCGAGTCACTAATGCAATATGCTATTATACCAACTGTGTTTTAATGTGTCACTGCAGCTTTGACTTCCTACCACCATTACCAAAACAAACTACGACCTTCTCCATTTTACAGCAGTCCATAGGTCTCAGGTTTTACTTTCACTGTGTTTTTGAACAAGTCATGGGTATAACCACGGGTGTCAATAACACATTTCATGCTTCCCGATTTTCAAGGAATTTATATTTCATCGGAGCTGAATTGCGGTTTGTCAGAAGTGCCCAGGCGCTCCCTCGAGCTCGGCCTGTCGGTGGTTTGGACACTCTAGTGGCAACAGCCTCCAAACACGCAGCAGCGGTCGGCGCGACACAGACGGGTCACTGCGTCTAAACAGCCCCGGAGAAAAACTAGCAACTGATTCCCCTCCTTCCTGTTTTATCCATTCATTTTTTTTACTTTAAAGTGAGATGAAAATGTACCCCTGTGCAGAAGCAAGTTAACGGACATCCAGAAGAGCACATTATTGTTAAGTTTTTAGCAGAAATAAAGAACACAGAGAAACGTCACGCGACACACAATAGTGCGCGAGGATCACGAGCTCAACGGTCGAAAAGGTAACGCGCGTTGGACACAATGCATCAATATAATTTATGTTACTCACCGGATGCCGGCCCTGCGGATACATCTTGAATGTATCCTTTCTGAGGTGAAGATCCAGGGGAAGTGGCGTTCTTCAGTAATCCGAGTAGATGAGCGAGAGCCCGTCCGTCACCCCTCCCTGCACTCGCGGACACACAAAGCCCAGTCGGTCCACCCGATCCACGCGCTTCTCGCACTCCTTTCCCCCGGTTTAACCCCTTTATCCTTCACAGAGCCGATGAGCAAAACAAAAACACATCGCGTTGGCTCATTATCTCCAATAAGAGTCAAGCATTCAGCTGCGCGAGTGCTGTAAACACAGAATAGTTGTGTAGAGAGTCAAACACACATTTGCTGCTTGTCATCTGCGCTGCGAGCTGCGACTAACAAGCTGCTTACAAGTCTTCTCGCAATAACAAGATTACCTGACTGCTGTTTGCTTGAATGTAACCCGACAAGATTACAGAACAATGTCAAAAACGCGAGATAAGACCTACAGCAACCGAATCCCAATCAATTTATAGCAATTCCTCGATAAGCAGATTTAAAAAAAATCATTTATTCCGTTTAACACAATCGAGCCTCGAAGTGAATACGAAATAGCAGCTTTGCAAATTGGAAAACAGGAACAGAGAAAATAAAGCACGAAGAGCGTTCATTTGCTAAATAAACAGTCTAGATTACAAGTGGATTCTTTTGAAAGTTATCTTCCGCGTTACCTTTAGTCTCCATAAAATCCTTTTCCGCGAATGTAAATACAGCATTAATTCCTTTCTCCGCGGAAACGTCGAAGTCCTCCACTCGTGACCTTATACGATCAGTATTAGGCGCTGGTTGGGAATCAATCCCAACCCTAGAAAAGCAGCGTACAACCGCTTCGAGAATGGTTTCCTCTGAGACTCGTGTCTCGCTTGAACACAATTCGCAGAATTGTGGTTGTTGGAAAAATCCCCCAATCCCTATTTGCTTGCTTGTTTGTTTAAAAAGGTCTGGTTGTGAAAAGTTTGCCTCGTACGAGCCAGTCGCTCTCAATCGCTTTGCCTAGTTTCTCCAACACTCGCAGTACCACACACAGACTGCCCACTGACACGCGGGCTGAACTACCGCGAGAACAACCGAACGCGACCAATCAAATCTCGAAAAGGACTACACAGAAATCCCACCAATCAAACCTAGGATCCCACGTGGGTAACGCCTGTTCTGCGCGTGCTGATTGGCCAATAAAAATCTGACCTCATGTTCGCCATTTTGGCTCTAAAATAGGTTGCTTTCCCCGTAGACAAACAACTTACATGAGCGACGATTGTTCGAAGTCTAGCCACAAACTGAAATCTCTAGAGATAGATTGTAGCCTAAGAAATACTATTACAAGCGAAATTGTCTGTTGCGCGTCTATTCACTGATTTATGACCATGACTGCTGCTGTTTAAACGAAAATCAGTTGTAAGTTTCATTAAATCGCGTTTTAATTACTTTGGCGTTTCATAAATTACGTTTTAATGTCATATTTTTAAATAAACTGCGAACTCGTCACTGATTTTAAAAAAATGAGCGACTGGTATGAGCCTAAACATCCTTCAAATGTCCAGTTGTATCCCTTCCAAGGACGCCTATAACAGTGATGCAAGAGGGCACCCTCATTGCCAATGTATAGTTATGCTACCGATTCTGAATGTAACTCAAATTAACAGCATAATCTGTGAAATCAGCCCTCATTACTTGATTCACGCTGTCTGCTCAGCAACACCCTCCATGATGCCCACGTCTGCGACCGAAAAAAAACCCCAACCTATCATGTGTTGCTCAGACCCACGTGGGGCGCGGCTCGTAGTTCTGCGCCCGTCGACCAATCAGAACGCTGGCCTGCATCTGATTGGCTTAGAGCGACACGGGTTGTCAGTTCTAGACCTAAGTTGTCAATCAAGCCCACGAGGGGTAGAGCGCTGACAAATGCCTGTGCCTCTCAGCCTCCCGCCTGCGAATAGTGCTTGGAATGGCTGCTTAATTAGCTTCGAATGGCTTTTCCTTCCAGCTCAAACAATCTGTCACTACCATGTGGTAAAAAGAGCCCTGCGTAAAACAAAAGAGGGAAAAGCTAGTAGGGGCTAAATATCAGTTTGATTTTTTCCCCTATGTATGCAAGTCGCATTACCACAAAACACAACATTTATTCCACTTAAAGGCTGGTTCATCTTAGCCAACTGTTTCTGGCTTTATTTGTTTTCACAAAATAGGGACATAATCTGATATGTTTAATAATCCTCCACTGTTATTTATTTATTTTTAGTCATTTAAAAAAATTACAATATTAGACATTTGCTGTATAAAACAGAAATCTGAGATACCTGATCATGGAATGCATTGTTAAACTGAAGCTTCTGTCTAATTGGACACATTTAAGATGTGTGCACTCAGGGACTTCAGGGTCATTTCAATACAAAAGATCTGTGAAAAAGCCAACCATTGTTCGATTAAACTGTAAACTTTTGTCCATCCTATTTGGGAGGGTTATTGGCTGGAACAAATGTCAGGAGTGGAATCAGGGATGGAGCATGAAGTCACAAAGAGAGCCATAATTGATGCATTACTGTTTCAACACTTAAGATAACTGTGCATCATCATTTTTGTCTGTGCACAAATGTAATAATGATTTTTTATTTTTTTTCCTGGAATTACAGAAATGTTCAAGTAACTGGGTTAATGGCAGACATCCCTCTATGAAGAGTAAGCTATCTTCAAGCCACTTGTGTACCATTGGTGTGCACAGAGATAACAGAGATTTCCTGCTTGCTCAGTGACCCCTAAAAAAGGTCTATATAATACAACAAAAGTGAGAGTCAATGAGTTTTCAACCCACAGACAAGGGCTAACAAAGTCCTGTCAAGTCTATTTTGATGACCATAGTAACAGCTGAAGATGACAGACTGCACCCCACCCCTCTTTTCAAATTACTGCCCGGGCTATAAAACCAAGTATTTGTCATATACCTGCAACCGTTTAATTTCACTGTGTATTGTGTTGCTGTATGCTGTGTATGCAATGTGTTGCTATATAACCATTGCTAAAGGATCCAACTTATTTAGCCGCAATATGGAGAGTAAACGCACAACGAATTCTAACCCAAGTGCCTGTTCATTCGCGCCTTTGTTCTGACAAACACACCTTGTATTTTCATGCTAATCTCCAAATGATAGCTGGCAGGATTGTCCTCAGTATGTGAGAAATGCTTCTTTCTCATTCTCTGCCTTCCTGTTTTTTTCATCCACACAACCCTCCTCTACCTACCTCTCTCTTCTTTGCTTGATTTCCCTGGTAGTGGAGCAGAAAACTAGGTTTCGACTCCAATAGCATGCATGCATTGTGGGGCGCCTCTGTCTCTGGATTATTGACGTGCTTTCATACGTGGGATTGGGTCCTGAAAAGAGACATTCCTGCTTACAATAGCTTCAGTGTGCAGCGCTCAGCTGAATGGGCCATGGTGTATCAGAGTGACTTGTCAGACTGTAATCAATGCAAACAGGATGAAAGGCCTTATCAAAAGAGACAAATGCAGACATGAGCACTGTCGCCAAATGAAAACAAGAGTAAGAAAGATGGAGGTTTTGGCAGTTGGCCCTAGCCTGTTGTATGTGGAGTGTGTGTGTGTGTGTGTGTGTGTGTGTGTAAGATTATATATATAGAGAGAGAGAGAGAGAGAGAGAGAGAGAGAGAGAGAGAGAGAGAGAGAGAGAGAGAGAGAGAGAGAGAGAGAGAGAGAGAGAGAGAGAGAGAGAGAGAGAGAGAGAGAGAGAGAGAGAGAGAGTGAGAGAGAGACAATACGCACTTAGAAATTCTGCTTCTGTTCCAGTAAAAGTAATACCTTCCAATCAGGGGCCTCGGCATAACCGTGCTGACTCACACACTGCTCAAAGAAATAGCATATTATAGATGCTAATGTGCAGGTAATGAATGATATATATCCATATAAAAGGACTTAGTGCTTGTGGATCTGTGACCGTTAATCCAACACTTTGATTTGGGAGCTGCCAGAGATGATGGGTAAAGAAAAGCTTCTCTTTAGGGATTCGCCTCCCAATCCAATCTGCATCTGTACTGATGGATTCACTATAATCTCACCATAAAGAAGAAAGAGATTCCACACAGGAACCTGTGGCATATAAGCCTGTTGAGAACTCAGCTGGCTGTCACAGTGTGTGAGTGTGTATAAGCCTGTTTTGAGCGCAGCTGAGTGTGTGAGTGTGAGTGTGATTGGAGTGTGTGTGTGTTAGGAGAGGGTGTTATATGTTCATAAGCCTGTTTGGGACACAGCTGCCTATCACAGCTATTTGAAAAGCTCCGGGGGTAAGCCACAGGGGCATGAGAGCTCTCTTGAAAAAACTTGGCAGCAATACTTTGCTGAGTTTTTCTCCATGTTGTCTAAGGAATCAATAGCTGTGTCCACTCTTAGGTTCAGAGACAGGTTAAGTACACATTTAAAGAGATTCTGGATTTTTTTTTGAAGGCTTAAAACATTTATCTGGCCTCTTTGTGTATGTTACTCTCCATAAAAATGGTGTAATGGAGAACATTTTATGATCCATAAGAGTCAGACGTTTCATTGGTTATTGGAGAATGACTATTGCTTTTATACAACAGCTCAATAAACAAAAAGCTAGGGATTTGTTCACAAGCCGACTGGTCGGCTTGATACAAATATTTCACGATAGAACATACCGATCATCCAAAACAATGCTGTGTTCTGGGCTAAATGTGCCCCACCGTATGTGCGGAATAAAAATAGTAGCAGGAATCCCTCCGTCACACACAAATGAAGATCTGCTGCGAGGAGACGCTATTCTGATGCCTGTGCCGAACTGTGATGGGCAACCTCACAGGTAAGCTTGAGCATGCTGTCCTTTTTAGGGTCGCATCTTGTGACCCGTTTTTGGTTTGTTTACATGTCTTTGTTCCGTGTTGCGTTCATAGTTCAGTCAAACCACACCAGAGATTGCTTGGAAGCAACACCCGTCACCGCTTGTTTGGTGCGCACCGGGGTTCGGATGGCAGAGTTCACACTTATTCTGATTATATTGAACCACACTAACAGAGCAATCGTGCTACAGCTCGTTTTAATCGAACCAAACATGCCAAGTGTGAACAAACTGTTATTTTAGTACATCAACTAAATGAAAATGAGAAGTGTTGCCTTGGCAACTATCTTAAATAAAGTAAGCATATTATTACTATAATAACCCTAATGTGGAGTATCTCGGGGACAGTTTACACCTGGTCATTCATGTGTTTTTACTGATCAGATAGCTATCTGAATTGTTAAAATGGTTCTATTTACAATTGGTCACATAAATGTGTCTCCGCAAAACAAATATAAATACAATCTTCAATTCCTGCACTATATGCAGATTTAACGGAGTTCACATCAACAAAAGCAACAGATATGAGCTGCATTTTATTTTATTATCAGCTAATTTCAAGATCAAAGACCACAATAGGAGAGAGAGCAGCATCAGCACTTGTGACTTACTATTATGAAGATGATTGTGTGCAGAGCGTCTGCGACAACTTATCTGTGATCGGATAGCTATCCAATCAGAGAAAATGCATGAAGTGACCAGATGTAATTAGGCCCTTACATTTTAGGCACAATTACCAGTTACATTGTTTTTGCTCCTTCAATGTTCCAAACAAAGCCACAGCAGAAGTGGCATTATTGAATTAATCAATGTTCTTGAATGATTCAGTTGAGTGATTGATTCAATGTCTCATTTCATTCCTGAATGAATCAATGTGTTTGAATGAATCAGTTGAATGAATTAATGAATCAATCAGTGACAAGAAATGACCAGGGGACTATTATATCGCTGCTCGATGAGACTGAGATTAAATTATCTCGACTTTGATAATTTGTTATATATGTATACATTATATTATATTTTTGTAGTAAAATAGTAAACGCAGTACATAAGAACTTTCACACTTTGAGAGAAAAAGCGAGAGAAACACAGAAAGAGTTCTTCAGAGGGGTGCAGTTATTTTTGGTGATTGAGACAAGTGGATAGGGCTTTAAAAGCAGGTCAACAAAGTGGCCAGGTGCTGCAGGCAGAGTGTGGAAGCTTGGGGGGATGAAAAGTCAAGCACCTCCTCAACACCGCCAGTATCTGTAGTGCCAACCAGGCTATCATCTGACAGAGAACAGAGGATGAGAGGAAATATAGCTGGCTTTACACCTACACACACACACACATAAAAGCCCACAGATATACTTGTTCATGCTCACTAGCTGTGGAGTGGGTCTACTGTACACTCTCGCACATGGCACCTCTCATTAAAAACTACTAACTGTTTAATGAGAAACAATATACATGTTTCCTAATAAAAAAAAGACAACAACTTGATCTATAAGCTGATGATGGTAAATGTGAGGCTGTTTGTTGGAGACATTTATCCTTTGTTCTCAGCTCCTTTCGGACATTTTGTGAACAATTTGACAAATCACAAACACTCAAAATTTCCCTGGGGGGGATATTGTTCTTTGAGGAAGATGTCATTTAACATTTCCCTTATCCTTTGACACACACACACACACACACACACACACACACACACACACACCTGTCTAAATGCAGTATTGTAGGAGGCCCAGTGTAAAACAAAGGTTATCACCTCAGATCAGGTCTTACGGGAGACACGCCACAAAGAGCAGTAGTCCAGCCCAGCTCTGCCCTGAGGGTCTCATTAGCATGACACACCTGTGATCAAGTTAGCACACCCAATATGCCCATGCTATCAGTATATATATATATATATATATATATATATATATATATATATATATATATATATATATATATATATATATATATATATATCCGTAAAACTTCAAATAATAGCCCGGACTTTTATTTTCCCAAATCGTCGAACTGCACCGGCTTGTATTTGAGATAGACGTCTATATGAGACAGGCCTTTATAATTTAGTGTTGAAATGTTGTTCATTGAGTTGTTATTCCTAGTCTCTAATCTCTAAAAATCTCCAAATGCTCCACGTGAAACTGCGGTCTTCCGACCTTTTAGTATCGTGTCAGTATCGTGATTTTGATTAATATGCGCGAGCAAGGCCGGCGCTATGGGCGGGCCTTAGGGGGCCGGGCCCGCCTAGAGAGCTCCTGTGCCCCCCCTCCATCCAATTTGCATTTAATAAATTATTTTAATAATAATAATAATAATTTACGTGCAGTATTTATATATTTATTGATGTGTATTTAAGTGCAATGTTTGACTCATAGGCTAATCTTATAAAAAAACAACTCCCGGAAGTTTGACTGATTGTTTACAAAAAAGGGGTTTCCCGCTGAGCCGCTCTGACCGCAGCATCTCGGTAAAGTTATAGCGACGCGACGTGCTCGGTTTTGCCTATTCAGAAACGAATGGAAAGAGAAACTCATGAGATTCCAATCCCGAAAACGTCGACTTCAGCTGTATTAAGAACGTGAGTAGGCCAGTTGGTTTTATTACTCTTCGTAAGTTGCACCAGACGTGGTGTAAATTATGCATTTGACACTGATATGCAATATGTGTGTGAGTGTGTCGTAGTTGATTATGCATGGTTGATTTAATACTTAACTTGAGATTTGTGACTGGCTGTTATTATAGGAAGTTGACTTATACAGTCAACTGTATAAGCTGTAAAAATACAGCTGTTCATTGTTTGTTCATGTTAGTTCACAGCCTATAGGCTATAACTGTAACATGATATCTCATGATAGCCGAAATATGATTGGGCAATAGGCTAATTATAGTTAGGATATTGAAATCGCTGTGAAACTGTTGTAGCTAGTGTTGCCACCCGTCCCGGTTTTTCCGGGATTGTTCTTCTTTTTAACAACCTGTCCCGGGAAATTTATAAACTCTCCCTGATATACAAAAGGCTCATAAGAATTATGATATACAAAAGGCTCAAAAAAATTTCAAAAGGCTATGTGAATATGTCCCGGTTTTCGAAAGGCTACGAAGAATATGTCCCGGTTTTCGAAAGTCTACGTGAATATACGTTCAAACAGCGCGCACGGCAGAGAGGTAGAGAGCGCGAGACCTTGCGTGCATGAAGCGCATGTAAGCACCCACACACACACAATTTATTTGTTTGTCATAATTAGGCACCCCCCAAGAATATTAAATGCCCGTCCATTGATTTATTTCTGCCGCCGGCTCTGTGCGCGAGGGAGAGAGAGACAACCTTCGTTTTGTTTGAAGACGTGAGAGTGCGCGCGCGCGGCCGGGGCGCTCTCTCTGCTCGTTTGCGCCCTGTAAAGCGCAGCAGTCATTCTATTACATCACTCACCGATCAAAAAAGGCTTTGGTGGAACACAAATTTGCTTTGGCGGCCGCCAAAAAGCGGACGATCTGACGGGTTTTAAAAGATTAAATACAACCCGAAACTAAAAAAACAGACCCGGCCTTTATTTACCCAAACCTGTCTTTGGGACTTGGCTATTATTTGAAGTTTTACGGTATATATATATATATATATATATATATATTAGTGCTGGGTGGTTTGACCAAAAATGTATATCACGGTTTCTTTCAAAATTGTGCCGGTTTTCCAGTTTATGACGTTTTTTTTTTCATGCATAATCAGGTGTTCAAAGCATTTTCTACTGGTTGAGAGAGGAATTACTGCAGTAAATTGACTTAGGATGGTCTATTTTGCTGTCATTAGTGAATATTGTAGAATAGAATAGCGCCCAGTATAACCTAAAATTGTTATTTCATAACGTTCTTATAACCAGGAAATAACGTTAATACAACGTTTATATAACGGGAGAATTGTACGTTCTAATGACGTTTGAATGATGTTCTTATAACCAAGCAAGAACGTTAATACAACGTTTATATAACGAGAGAATTGAACGTTCTTATAACGTTTTGAATGGAGTTCTTATAACCAAGAAATAACGTTAATACAACGTCTAAAAAACTGGACATTTTGAATGTTCCTAGAGCACTGCTGTTTGTTTACCCTCACTCGTCGCTGCTTAGAACTGTCTGCAACATTGTAAAGGGTCCGTCTGAAACAGTGTCGCGCAGCGTAACGTTCGTTCCGAACGTTGTGTAATTAAATACACCGGTATGGCGGTTTATTCAAAATCAAAATCGTGACGAAAATATAAACCGGTTTTTGGTTTGAACCGGTTTACCGCCCAGCACTAACAAATATATATATATATATATATATATATATATATATATATATATATATATATATATATATATATATATATATATATTGTTTATTTGGGTTTTTTTTTACACATTGGTCAAACAGAACTTACTCTTAATGACAATTAAGAACAAATATTCCTTAATTTACAATGGTTTTTAACGAAACAACCAACAATTTTTTACTTGTTCTGCCCAATGGCCAGAGATCTGTTTGGGAATTTACGTTTAACCCCACAGGTTATTCTAAAATAATTTTAGCAATAATTATTTTGTTGAAAGGGCATTTATTTGCTTTTTCCAACTGTCATTCCATCGAAAAGATTTTTAATTTAAAAGGTGAGGCTTTAATTTGTGCAGCTTTCACAGATGGTTCTTTTCTTCAGAATTTTCTAACATCCAGCTGTCTTCTCCTTTCTTATTGCTCATTATCTCATGCCATTATTTTGATCAAAGATAAACCCCCAATTCACATGGCAAAAGGACTGTGCACATACAGCACTGTAAGTTTAGAACTGTGCAGAACTGAAATAAACACAAAAGCAGAGACCTGTGTGTACACACACACACACACACACACACACACACACACACACACACACACACACACACACACACACACACACACACACACACACACACACAATCAAATATATCATGCAAACAGTTCTGTCTTGAGCAGACTTATCATGTACTGTATAACATCTCTTTCTTCCTTACAAATCTACACAAATGGAAGAAGATATCATCACATCCTTGACCTGGAACTCCTGTGGAACTCTATCATGCTTTCAACATCTACAATCCCTTGCTCTCTCCTTCTGTTGACTTCACAGAGTGCCGCTACCTTGTTATCAGCGTCTCCCTGTAGTCCACTTAGAGAAAGGGTTAGGGAGCTTCCCAAGGTCCACCTAACTCACTAGAGACTGCTGACTATTCTGCCACTACAGTTCTCTCTTTCTTTATCTATCTCTCAGATAGTAATACATTTCACAAACTCTTGGACAAACTCCATCAGTGTGTACCCAATCACACTGTGAAACTCAGATAAGGGTAAGTACTCTTTGATAGTATTATTGAGTGAGTTTGACACTTATGCAGAAGGAGAGAGCTCACTGTCACGGCCCACAACCCACCATCAGGCACACATTTCTGCAGGCATTTTTCATAATGATATTCATAACCTCAAGACTCAGAGGATGGGTGAATATGTGAAAAATAGATCGATATCTCTTGTTGATGGTACTATTTTGTGAACTGTACATTCAAAGGGGGTGGGGGTGCTTTTTGTCCTTGGATTATAAGCTACTATGCTAGTCCTCTAATATGTTTTCAGAGTTAAATGAATAAATTATGTATTTAAATCTAACAAAAACAAAAAAACTATTTTAACATCGGTGACCTTAGTTTATGAGTTCATATTTTCATATAATCTTTGAGGGACATGAAAGAAAATATATTTGTCTTGCTGTCCTTGATGGAGGACTTGAGCAAAAAACTCGCCTTCAGTTTTTTAATCCAGACTATTTAATGATATAACATTTTAATGCTAATATAATTTTTAATACATAATAAAACTATTGGTGGAGGATTTTTTCTAACCTGTACTGCCTGCTTTATATGACCATCAACTCTGCTTGAGTGCTTTTAGAAAGCTCAACCTGCCATTTTGACCTAATGAACACTGCTGGAATAAAGCAGCCGTGCTGTATCTAATGCTCAAGTCTTAAGAGGTCTGTCCCCTTCTGTGAGGTGATGGTGTTTCTGGGAATAGTCTACAAAACGCTGTCTCCATACTTCTATGTCAATGCTACTGCTTTATTCAACTCACGTAAAGTTCCTCATTTTCCTCCTCCTTTCCTTCTCTCACTGCAGAAAGCTTTTAAGTCTGTGTACAGTTTGCCGCCAGCACTGAAAAGTGATGAGCGTGCCATAACCTGTTGCTTTTAGTGATTACCTTCTATTTGCATTATTTATACAGTAAAATCTTTTTGGTTGCTTTTTAAAGCATTATGTTAACAAGAGGAAAGAGTCACAGCAGCCACGGTTCACTCCCACAATAAAGAATTGATCTGAGCAGGATGTGCTGCTTTTAACCTTCCTTTTTAAAGGCTCCATTAATGCACTCACAGAGAAGAGTGGCAATCCCAGCATGCACTAGTGTTAATGGCACTGTGACAGAGGCCTGGGCGGACAGTGTGGATTGTGCGTCACTGACAGCCTACAACCTACAGGGTGTGAAATCTCTCTCTCCTGCCCTCTCTCAAACACACACACACAAACCTGACTACACACACACACACACACACACACACACACACACACACACACACACACACACACACACACACACACACACACACAAATAACTCAACAGCATGAGGTGGAATGACTGGGTGCCATCACAAGCAGAGAGAATAGGAAATGGTTTCAAAGGTGAATTCAGGCAAACAGATCCAGCAAACAGTCAAAACAGGTAGAGGTAAACATCACAGGCATTGTGTGTAAACCGCAGTTGATGGATTAGAACTGCACACTTGCTTTCATTATATTGAAGGGTGATTATATCACATTATAGGCGTAGCCGGTGTCATCACAACAGGTATTAGCCACAAATATCTGAGGACAGAAGAACAAAGAACAAGATCAGAGGAAAAAAATGAGGCCATTACATTAACACATCACTGCTGATGTAAGTATCGACGCAGACTGACGTGTGAGGAAAATGTTTGTATAGATTTGAGTAATGTCAGTTACAGTACGGACATACTGCAATGTTCCCACCAGGGTTATGTGCCATTTAAAATCGATTTGAGAATGCTTTTTAAATTACAGTTTAATTGAAGTGGCAAACATTCTTTTTTATTAGAATTATAATTTGAATCAAACTGTCAGGAAGGTAGAATTGAAACTAAAAGAAATTATTATTTTTTTCTTTTTTTTAAAGACAGGTTGAATGAATTTTTTTGAAGATGATGACAGATAGATAAAAAAAGAGAACAAACGATATAGCGAAAAAATGATGCAACAATAGACAGACAGACCCCCCTGATCTTCACAAAACAAGACAAGATAAAATTCTATTTGAATATAAAAGTTGAACAAGCACTTGTGTTCTTAGCACATGTTCCTTCAAGGCAGAGGGTGTTCAGCTTATGCTGATGCGCAGAGCAATCAGACAGCCTGTGCCTGCAAATGTGAAAACTAGAGTATCCGCAGGGATGGAGGATAACAATTAAAGAGCATCTGTCAGAGTCAAGCACCCCCTCTCAGCCTTTTTTCCCATTAATTGGGATGTAGGGAGGCTGAGGGCGGGCAGGTTCAAGAGGCTCCATGTGAATGACAGACCCACTCAGGGGCCTCTTCAGAAACCATCCAGAGCAGATGAGTTTCTGACAAAACGTGATCAACAGCATACGGTAACAGCTGAGGTGTCCCACCCTTCCCCCATACAAATACGCTTTCTCACTCACAGTTACAGCAGTTTGCCATCAGTGTTCAGTTGTGGAGTAATATAGTTTTGATTAGAATAAAATTTCCCAAAAAGGACAAAAATATTGCTCTTTACACATTCAGCTCTTTCGATGGATGGATGGATGGAGACAGACAGACGGACGAGGGATATTTGAGTTCCTACAGAAACTCGTTTCCATTTGCTTTCTATTTAATCGTATTTATGTGTACAAAAACATTTAAAAGGATAAATTAATGAAATTAATGAAAATTCGGTCATCATTAATTCGGCCTGGTCTTCGGTAGAACACAAAATAAATTATGTATGTTTTTGTCACTCTAAATAAAACAAAAAGGATTGTTTTATTTTCCTTCCTTTATCATCCTCCCATATGCATGTCACTAACCAGAAATGTTGAAAGTCTGGTATTTCATGTGGAGAAAGGAAAACAAACACTTGAGTTTCTTTGTAACTTTGCCATGGACAATGAGCAGAGCAGAGGGTGAGAAAGGAAGTTAAGAGCACTTGTTAAGAGGCCAAGAGTGTCAGCAGTGCGGATGCCACTTATCAGTTCAGTGCTAAATGGGTTCAGTGTCCACTGTCACCTCCCAAGACCTTGGACCAAATGCTTCAGGCTATAAAACTGAATACTGCAGTGTGTAAAACAAAAGAAATCTCTTATCCTAAATAAAATTAAATCTTCAATGCAGCAATATGATTGATTCTAGGATTTAGACGTGTAAATCCTGCTTGTTTCCTTTGATACAAACACAGAGTCTCCATGTTCTGTTCACTCTATGTAATTCACACACTTTCTGGAAGGAGCGGAGAGGAGATGGGAGCAGGCGGGATTTCCTTGACAATACACACCCATGTGTTTTCCTGTTGAACACAAAGGCTATCTGTCACAGCAGGCCTCTTCTGACTCACTCCTCCTAGATGCTAATTTCATGACCTTCCCAGAAAAAGAAAAAAAATATTGGGGAAAAAATGCTTTCCCTCTGGTACTCACTGCAACTTAAATCTCCCTCCAGGCGAAATTGACTTCAGACAAGTACTGCCATGCTCGCTGAATGACACAGTCTCTCTAAAAATATCCCCTTCACCAGCATTGGATTGCTGTTGAGCTCTATTTCCTGTCAGAACTCACTAGACTAGATGGTGAGATGGAGAGAAAGAGGGAGATGAAGGGAAAGAGCAAGAGTGAAGGAACAAAAACGCTTCAAACATGGAGTATTCAAAAAGTGCAGGGGTTGCGATACACAACACACACACACACACACACACACACAAGAGGTGCGCTAGCTCAGAGCAGTCAGTTACTCTGATTAACACTGATTAACCTCCTCACGGATCATGAAGTCTGCCAGGGCCTGATACAGGATTCATTGATCGAAACACTCAGCTGTTTCTTCCGGACTGAAAACGTCTCTGAACCCAAAACCTCGTAATCATCTTTCTATGATCTTACACACAAGAGAGAGAAAGCGATTAGCCAAATCAACAGAGATTAATGCGCTAACATTGTGTGTGTGTGTAAGAAATCCATTAGTCTGCTTTTCCAAAAGAAGATTAAAAATGGACTTTCTTTTAATTCTCTAATTATCAGACTGCTCTATGTTAATGTATCTCCAACAAGGCTGCGGCTCTCAAGCAATTATTATGAGTATAGCTGATGGGAAGCTAAAAGCAAATAGCATATTTAACTGGTGCTAATGACTTAATTACTGTACAATTCGGTGCCAGTGAACTTACTTCGTATTTATCCACTTCAAACTCAAAACAATCACAGAGAATGTATTTCAGTGCAGTCTTCAAGGTCAGTCTTGTTTAATTGCTACCCTTTAAAAATATTGTATCTATTACACCTATGTGTTCAGTTCACATTTCTCTCATGTGGTGAGTCAGGAAACAGTTGGATGTGTTTTTTATTTATTTAGGATATTTTTGCCAAGCGGCTCTGGGAGTCACACACCGTAATATCATGAGGCTTGCACGTCGCCATGTGAGTTTCTTTCCTGATGGTGTGAATCCGGACCTCTGAGTGAATTAGGGCAAAACTTCCCAGGAAGAACTGTATGGACTAAATGACTAACGTGTGGTGTTACTTTACCCCTTTCACTCCTGAACCATCTGTTCTTCCTGTCTAATGAGTGTCCAGTTTACCTTTGTATCCAGACAGGATTTTTGGTACCATGGTGGTGAATGTGTATTTTTCTGGTGTTCATTTACATGGTGACATAGACACCATGGAAACACTTTTTGGTTGATGGCACAGGTCATGCGTAAAAGGCAACAAACAGGAAAATATTTTTGTTCCTTTTTTCTTTTTTACAGAAGAAAGTCTGGTAAAACAATGCCATAATGAAACAAGTGATGCATATGCTTTTTGCAAAAACTATACTCTGTAAGAATACAAGATAGTAGAATAGATTTTTAAATGCAATCAACGAACCAGTGACCAGCTCTACCAGCTGGTGTGGTCAACTACCATAAGCAAGGGTTAATGGGGCCATGCTAACCTGCCAAATCGTGACCCCTTAGGAACAGACTGCAAACAGATATCGAACCAAACAGCTGTGTGCAAAGCGACAAATCTCTGGCACAATAAACACCACAAAATTAACAGACTCTTCACAGGGAAAGAATTTTGGAAATTGACAAAAAAATACAGCTGTCTACGATGATTATTTATTCAAGAGACAGATTTTAAGCAAAGGGAGTCTTGTATCTTTGTCAGCATATTGAGCCGTACATTAAAAATGCGTTATTGCTCTCTGTTTCATCATACCTGTATGCAGAGAGTGACGTCTCAGCATGAACTTGTTGCAGATGGTCATTCAACTTTTTGTTTCAAAACATTATGATGTTCCCCTGCCATTTACCTACTAAAAATAAAATATCAATAAAAATACAAAAAAATCTATAAAAATCCATATTAATCTATGACCAATATTAATTACATACAGCTAGCAAGATCATTCATATCAACGGTGAAATTAATTTTAGACTAACGTTTTCTTTGAGTGAGATTTATTTTTCTTAATACAGAGTCAAAACTAAGCAATCCAATAACATGTTTGGGATTTTAAATAGTTGCATCCCAGGAATTCATATTAGATAGTCAGGGTCGTGTTATTTTATTGTGCAGTTTAAAGTAGATTGAAAGACTCTGGAAAGAGTGGGAGAAAATAATCAGTAGATTTTCTGTTGTACATGATGAAATCTTTCCTCAAAGAGCTACTCACACCGTTGCCAAGACTGCAGTCCTAATAGTCTCAGAGCTAGTGTTGTCCTGGTAACATATAGGTAGGTGTCTAGTGCCCTGACGGTTGTGTCACATGACAGAGAGTGCGCTGCACTCACATGATGGCTGGCAGTCTGAACAAATGACTAAATACAGTTGAGACACCATCTGCTTCCTGTAAACGGATATACAGGACGGGGTTATGGCCAATGTAAACATATTGAATATAATATGAGCTTTTATGGGAAAACTATCAACAACAATCATTGGAGGAGCAGAGACGGTAGGATCACATACTTGTATAAAATACACAGTTATAATAACACAGTCATAAGGATATTTTTAAGCAAAACATCAAACCCATAATACAACTGAAAAGTGATTTGTTGCTTACAAAAAATTAAATGGGCAAACTGGCCAAGGCTAACCAGCCAAAACTTGACCCCATGATATACACACTATACACACAAGATGGTGTTTGCCAATCAGAATGCTGCATTTTAGTGAGACTCTGTCCTTCCTAGTCCAGTCCTTCTGAGGCTTCTGGGCTAGACTCCTTCTCAAAACAGAATGCTGGAATGAGATCATCTACTAAGTCCACTAGCTACATCAAAAAGGTTTCTGACACCCATGGTCATGTGAAAATACTAATATATAAATACTAATACTAATATATATTTTGAAAAATACCTTATATTAAAAATTGTAGTATTTTCTGATGTTCTATGAATGCAATACATTGAACAACAACCGCCATCATGGGAAGTTTAGTTTTATGTCATTCATTTCCAACACAATAAAAATTTATCATTTCTAAAAAATATATTTCGTCTTGCATTTCATAATGCATCCGGACAAGCTCAGTGCTTACAAATGTTTCACCAAATTTTTTTTGTGGACTGAAATATTGTGGGTGACCGCAGGATGCAAAAGATACACTTGATGCATTCTTCAAAATACGCTGAAAGGAGGACACAAAATGAAGGCTGACTTCCAGGGGTCCTTCAAATAGAAATGGCCTTTGATGGCGCTTGATGACATGGCAGCTGAAATATGCAGCTTTAGGATCCAGCCTTTTGATTGAGAAACACTCACAGAGACTTAATGATTTAACAGCAAAGGTACACCTGGAAACAAAATGATGGTATAATAATGCGCATTGTGTGTGGATTTGCTTTTTTGTTTTTTATTCAATTTATGTAGGTTCTGTAAGTTGAATTGTTATTTTATTGTATAGTACAATACTAGGGTGTTTTGGACATGCAACTTCCATCGTTTTATTGTAAATGGAAAAAATATATTAATTTTAACAAATTTATCATTACTACAGAATGTGTTAATTGTGTCCGAAATGTTTTCTAGCTGATATGCTCCCAACTGGGAAACTTGAGGCTTAAAGAAAAGTGAGAAAACTTTCCCACTTGTAATTACGACTTTGTGGTAATGTTGATGTGCATTCAGCTTGTAAATATGACCTTTCTGACATGGCTTCCAAAGCACCAAAATAAAGGTTTATTTACTTCAGACACTGTATATATGACTATGATTTCAACTCGTAGTTCAGAATCAGCACAAATGAATCCTGGCAGTCTGAGTGCTCAATCCGACAAGCACATACACACACACTCAGATAAGAGTGGTCTTTAGTCTTCAGATCATACACATACTCAGATAAGAGTGCTCTTTAGTCTTCCGATCATTCTCACAAGTCCTGAGAACATGGCTTTTGACATATGAACACACACACACACACACACACACACACACACACACACACACACACACACACACACACACACACACACACACACACACACACACACACACACACACACACACACACACACACACATATATCCTGTACACTAACATCAACCATCATACAGACACATGAAATTGCTTTCTTGTGCTTCCCTCACTTATCCTGTCTCCCCCAGGACAGCAAGTCCAGCCAAGATCTGAAAACACATTTTTCGGCTCTACTGAACAATCGACTGTGAGGGTGCAGAAATGCTTGTCCTCGCTGCTCTCTCTCTCACGCTTCTCCACCTTGTGTAAGGACAGTCCAATAAATCTATATTGCTCTGGCAACATGCCGCTTACACCTCAAGCCTGCTTTTTAGACAACCTTTTTTTAGTACAGACTTTTTCGCCCCCTTCACATGCCAGCTTCCTGTGGATTACTACAGACAGATTGCATGCTCAGCAAAGGACACTGAGTCTACAGCGCGCTAGCACTAATGAGCTATCTGGCCCACTGATGGGGTAACCGCACATATCCACGTCAAAGTCGCTCAGTGACCCTCACTAATTGGGCTCTGGCAGAGAACAGCTTCATTTGCCCAAGAGGCGTGTATGAAGCAGACTACCTGAACACGCAATGAACATAATAAGTATGCACTGCATTAATCACATAAACGCCACATAATAACTACAATGAGATGCTTCCTGTAACATACCGTGAGATTTTTTTCTTTCTTTTGTTCATTTTTATTCATACTGCACAAAGGAATTATGCCAATTATTTACACATCAGAGTGAAAAAAGAAAAAGGTAATTAAGAGATAAAGTTTAAAATAAAAAAATAGAGTTATATTGTTAGATATAGTGTCACAGTGTGAGATGTAAAAATAAAATTGCTAAATTTAAAAGTCGCATTGCGACGTACAAGAAAGAAAATTCACAGTTGTAAGATGTACACAGTTATTTCCCATCTGCCTTTCTGCTGTTATCTCGGGACGCTAGTCCCGAGGTAAATAGCGTTCGTCAGCTCCAGTTTGTATCCAGCCTCTCACGGAGACTTTAGATGCCCCAACGCCTGTGAAGAGACGACTCGACGCCTGTGAAGAGACGACTCAAAGCCGGCGATATGTTATGCCATAAATTAATACATGATTAACTAACTGTATTTTTCTATGTACATTTCCGAAATGCACTTTCTGTAAAGCTGCTTTGAGACAATGTGTATTGTGAAAAGCGCTATACAAATAAATTTGAATTGAATTGAATTGAATGTAAAGTTGCAATTACCTCTATTTTTTGTTTAATCCTGTCAAAACAGACCATTAACTACACTGTGTTTTAAGTTAATACGTTATAATAGGCTCTAATATTTAAAGCAGTACTATCTGCTAGTCTTCTTGGTTTTGTTTTTCTCTTATAAGGATGCTTCAGTAGCCACATGTTCCACTCACCATCAAAACCACAGCGAAGACGCTCATCTTAGGCAGGAAGTGGCTGCTGAGGCCAAGACTTTTCAGTGGCAGTAGATGGCAGAGCAAAGGAAGTGCGTCACAGATCAGACAGTTCGAACTGTGTCTTGGAACACCGCAGACTGACCACATTCTAGAACGTCTATCTGTTTGAGCACATCTGTACTTCACACAGGAATGTAAACAGGTCACACATCCTTGCACCCAGCGCTCCAAAACCTTGCAATTATCACATGATCAAAATGCTGTTAAGAAAGATAAGAATCAGCATCAGAGTGAACATAATACATATATATACTACAGTCCAAAAGTTTTCTTTTTAATCCTTCATAGATTGGATTACGCGTCATGTCATGTACTTGGACAAACAGATGAAGACTTTAGAAGCATTTATTCTATAGATTTCAGCTATGTTGATCTGAGACTTTTGCAGTACACACACATTGTGATTGTGTGTGATTAACACTACACTAAGCTTGGCTAAAGCCTGTAAAACACTGAGTTAGGGACTATTAAAAATAGCAATAAATTAAATACAGTAGTATAGTTACTTTGAAAGTAAGTCTGCACTAATGCTTATTAAAAGACTCGATGTGTGGGTGTGTAAAAATGTGTTACCAAGAGTCAATAGTCTAACTTATGTCTGGTTCTCAGCTTGCTTAGCATGCTAACGAGTCTAACAAATTAGTTATAGCTTACACTGCTTTTCTATGTGTTTATGTTTCTCTCTTTCTCTTCCTCTTTCTTTATCCAGAATTAATGCGAGTTTCCATCCACTGTCATCGCTACTCACAGACACTTGTTGATGAGGCTTCAGAATCGTCCCTAACTGGTGGATTTTATCATATACCGCTGCCAAACACCCAAATTATGTCGAAAAGACTGAAAGCATTTTAAATTATCCCTCAGTGTCTTGTTTGAGGGTAACCTCTGTAAATTGTGTAACCTCTAATGTAATACGTCACTGTATATGTACTGTATATACACTACTGTTCAAAAGTTTGGGGTCAGGAATATTTCTTTAATGTCTCTTATGCTCACCAAGGCTACATTTGTTTGAACAAATATATTTTAAAATTAAATGTATTCCTGTGATGGCGAAGCCTAATTTTTCTTCAGTGTTGCATGATCCTTCAGAAATTTTTCTAATATGCTGATTTGGTGCTCAAGAAACAGTTCTGCTGCTTAATAGTTTTCTGAAAACCATGACACATTTCTTTAGGATACTTTGATGAATAGATTTTTTTGTAACAATGTTAAAGTCTTTATTGCCAGTGTCTTTTGGTCAGTGTAATGCATCCTTGTTCAATAAAAGTATCATTTTTTTAAATAAACATTATCATGTCTTTCGGAGCAAGCGACCAACAGTGAGGCCAATTGTAGTTCGATTAACATGTAGGTCAAAGCCCAGCTACAATCGCATTATCTAGGTGTATTAGTCCGACTGCATAAAACACAGATTTCAGTTGAACTAAAACATTGACATGACATTTCAAAAAGATGAATTACTGTTTTAGTCTGAAACTTTTAAAGTGCCTGTAAAGAAACTTACTGACTGCAAGTGTGCCCACAGATTCCAATCTTCATCTTTGTAGTGCTAATTTTATACTCGCTACCACTCAGACATGTGTCAGAGGAGCTGGCAGAAAACTGCAAAATCTGCATAAGCAAATCTACAGGGCTGGAATGAAGACACTTCAGTAATGATCCACCATCTTTATGAGCTTCATTAGCCACACACGCAGAACAGAGGAGCACCTGTGGCAAGCCTGAGCTCCTAGGACTGGCACTTGTGGCCCACCCAAGTGCCTGTGTATGTGCATTTGTGTGCGGGTTCCAGGCCTACAGCACTGTTGCGCATCAGGGCCTATGAAACGAGAGCCCTTGATGAGAGACGAGTGGAGCGCTTTACTGTGTGAGAGAGAGAGCAGACTAAACCACAGCTCTACAGCAGGCTGTAATTCACCCGCCACTGAAACCACCGACACTGCTGCTAAGCTGCGACTGCTTTCATACACATGCACACACACACACACAGGATAGCTTTGTTTGTTTATGCAACGTCAAGAATTGGTTGTGTACAAAAATGCAGCTACTGACAGAAAGCAAATTTGTGATCCAACTTTAAGGCGGTTGTCGTGTTCGTGGGTTGCGATTATGGCTCAGAGATGAAGTTTCATTTCTCCCACTGACCTATCAGGATAAACTAGAAAAGCCACTTAACTCTGGGGCTCAGCTGCCAAACCTCAAGAGAGTTAGTCAGAGAAGGAAAGGAAGAAAGAAAGAAAGAGACAGCTAGACAGACAGGGAGTGACAAAAAACTGACACAGAAAAAGAGAAAGGAAGTGGTTACTTGACTACAGTACAAGCAGTGTGGTTGTGTGTGTTGCTAAATAGTTGTTAGATTTAACCTGTTAACTGTCACGCCCATTTTTGAGTGTAGGCCTGCAAAGTTGATGTCGAAATTCAAATGAATGTAATTCTGGAACCCTTTTGAATTTAATCCTCATTCTGGTCTTTTTTTAAAGAAGAGAGTTTGTTGCACAGGTGTCTGTAGTTTAAAAAATTAAAAAAAAAAAAAAGTTATAGCTGTTTAAGTTTATTGTAATAAAAAAATACTGCAATACAATTTTTATATTTTATTAAAATAATATATCAATAAAAATTTGGTTCACCCTAAAAATTATATGAAATAAAAGCCATAGTTCTAAAGAAGTTGTGTTCCAAATTTGAGACTAATATCTTAAAAAATGAGAATTTTATGAGCTGCTATACCAACAAAGGCCACTAGGTGAAATTCATGCCCAGTTGATGATTCCAAAAGGACACTTTTTACCACTTAACCTCACACCACAACACAGATTGATATCCTTTTTTTTAATTCAAAACATGTTTTCAAGATGTAAAATGTTTTAAAAGAGTATAAACAGTTCCTTAATTAATTTTTTTCAATAAACATATGAAAGAAAGATGATGAAATAATAATGAAAGATATACAAATATACTGTTGAAACAACAACTATTACTACTATAAATGACTATTCATACAACTGTATATCATAATATTTCCTGCAAAACAGTGGTCACATATGAAAAGTACACACTTAGAGCTTTCCAACGATATATTGTTTGTCAATATTAGATCAGGTTACATATAGGATATAATTGTTTTAAACATGCAATGGCAAATGGGCCCACCGGTGTTATTAATGTTAATAACATTAATTATGTTAATTAATAACAGTTAATTAATTAGTCATATTACATTTTTGAACAAAGGATCTTATAATAATAAGGTTTAACAAGTTTTTAACAAGGATTTAAAAAACACCATGAAGACAACATTTGAGTTTTATGTTAGAAGCCATCTACTGTTTCTGGTACACTCCTTTAAAGGGGCACTCGGCAACTCTATCTATTTCTTCGCTGATTTTCACTTTTGTTGTCGCATGTTTTCTCAACAAGCTCCCCCTACAGCTGTGGGACGTATATTTCACAACAATGTCGTAAAAAAACTCACTTGCGGCACCCTCCTCCCCCTTTCTACCGCTGCGCATGTGCATTTGTTATTATCAGAGCCAGCCAACCTTATCGCGTGGAGTATGTCTACCGAGGTGGGTAATACATCATACACATTGAGGGCGGCATGTGTGTTTATGTCGAATTGCCATAAATAAAGCAGTTCGTGTTTCTCGCTCGTCCTCGCTTCTCACGAGACTTCCTATTTCCAACTTACCGGGACGTTTATCCTCATGTTGCAAGGTTGGTTTTCCACTTAGCAGGGAATGTCACCTTTCTCACCAGAACAGGTTATTAAACCATCCAAATGATTTCTAAACGGTTTTATTAAGTTGAAATAGTTGCCGAATGCCCCTTTAAAGTCCTCAAACCAGCTCAATACTGTGTGCTGCAAGTCTTGAACATCCCACAGGACCGATGGTAAATAGCCCTTAGAAGCATCAAGGTCATCATCATCTTCTAATGTTTTATGGTACATGTCATGAATCTCATTAAACCGCATAACAGCCTCATCCAAAAGCAGAAAGTTTCATCTCCACTTCTTTGGGCTGGTTACAGTTCATAGAAGTTGTAATCTGTGTCATCAAGCATGTCACTGCAGCTTTTGCACTTCCATGTTGACGCTTGAGACATTTTTGTTGTTGATCAGGAGTAACACTTGTTTCTGAATCTTGGTCGACGTTGTAATTAATATTCTTATCTCCTTGTGTTTGACTTTAATGTTAGCCTTAAAATGATAACATTAACTTGGATCTTGTTTTTTTGTCTTTTGTTACTCTTGTGCAGAACTCACAATGTATACATTAAGTTTTTTGTTGTAAGTTAGTTGTAGTTGGGAGCATTTATGTGCACATTTATGTCAGTGGTCAAACTGTAAACACAAAACAATTCACAATTAATATACAGTAATGCTTAAATCACCAAATACATTACTCCAAACATCAGTTTTAGATAATAAACATTAAAGTATACGGTTATAAATCAAAGATATAACCTACAAGCAAATATCACATATTAGCATAAAACATTATCACACATTTGTGATTCAACTGTCAATACAGATTGTAAAATAGTCGCACATTACAAACACGTATCAAACTTTGTTTAACAAATAAATGCAACACATATTGCATGAATATTTCAATAGGCAATTTAAACTGTAAATGTCTAGCCAAACTTATTAAAGGGGCATTCAGCAACTATTTCAACTTAATAAAACCGTTTAGAAATCATTTGGATGGTTTAATAACCTGTTCCGGTGAAAATAGTGACTTTCGCCGCTCCCCCCAGCGTTCCTAGGCGGAAAACCAACCTTGCAAAAATAGGAAGTCTTGTGAGAGTGAGAACGAGCGAGAAACACAAACTGCTTTATGGCAATTCGACATAAACACACACGCACTTAATGTGTATGATGTATTACCCACCTTGGTAGACATACTCCACGCGATAAAGTTGGCCGGCTCCGATAATAACAAATGCACATGAGCAGCGGTAGAAAGGGGGAGGAGGGTGTCGCAAGTTTTTTTACGACATTGTTGTGAAATATTCGTCCCACAGCTGTAGGGGCGTATATTTCACAATATGTAGGGGGAGCTTGTTGAGAAAACATGTGACAACAAAAGTGAAAATCAGCAAAGAAATAGCTAGAGTTGCCGAGTGCCCCTTTAAGGCGAGACACGGCAGGCAAAAACATCATTTTTTTTTCACTGGTCAATTCTGAGATTTTGGGCTATTTGTCTTTAATAACATTTCTTCTTTCAGATTTGTGCTGAAAAAGAGTCCAAAATACACATTTAGGTCTTTATTTTACTACTGCTTTGTCTGTAGATTTCGCATAAATTCAACAAAAGTTGGCGTTCTAAATCACACACCCTGTCATCACACACACCGTTAGAAAGCTCTCTCTCTAGTTTGCAACGCTATCGGATACAAATATGGTAATTTCCTGTTTATCAGCAACCAATCATGAAAGCGATTTAAAGCTGTAGTAGGGAGTTTTGAGAAAATGTTGACTTAGCCTGAAAATTTGAACAAGCACAACTTACAGGTCCAACCCCCTTGCTCTCTGCTGCGCTACAGCCCTCCCTCCACAGCTCTTCCCCCACAGCGGAGCCTGCCGTGAACGCGCAGGCTAGTAAGCAGGACCACCGATGACGTCGGATTATAAACAGTTATGGAACATTCACTAATAGGGACGAAACATCAACAATATGCTTTACATTGACTATGGCCTGCCCATACTTTGACTACAAAGTTGGTCCTCAAATCATTATGTATTTTGCAATACATGTAACTTTATAAGGTTGCACTCTTTCTATAAGTTACAGCTACTAAGATAACGTTAAAGGATTAGTTCACTTTAAAAAAAACTTTTGCTGATAATTTACTCACCCCCATGTCATCCAAGATGTCCATGTCTTTCTTTCTTCAGTCGAAAAGAAATTAAGTTTTTGATGAAAACATTCCAGGCTTTTTCTCCATATAATGGACTTCAATAGGACACAAACGTTTCGAGGACCAAATTACAGTTTCAGCGCAGCTTCAAAGGGTTTTAAACGATACCAGACGATGAATAAGGGTCTTATAATAATAATAATACATTTTATTTATAGGCGCCTTACATGACACTCAAGGACACCTTACAAACACAATAAAACAAATCAACAATAATCAAATACTCATTATTACAACCTTAGATACAAGTAAAATAAAAAATAAAAAATAAAAATAATCACATAAAAGCCTGCCGGAAAAGATTGGTCTTAAGGCGAGATTTAAAAACATGAATACTTTCACTGTTTCGCACATCCTGTGGCAGCAGGTTCCATAAATAAGGAGCTGCAAAACTAAAAGCCCGGGACCCCATAGAAGTAGTGCGGGTTCTAGGGAGAACAAGAGTGAGCGAAGAAGACGATCTTAAAGTCCGAGATGGAGTATAGATATTAAGAAGGTCCAATAAATATGAAGGAGCAAGGTTATTGAGTGCTTTAAAAATAAGAAGAAGAATTTTGAAATCAATACGATATTTTACCGGGAGCCAGTGCAAGTGTTTTAGTATGGGAGTAATGTGTTCAGCAAGGGGAGTTCTGCTGATGATGCGGGCAACCGAATTTTGTACAAACTGAAGTTTATTGAGTACCTTAGAAGGCAATCCATAATAAAGACTGTTGCAAAAATCAAGACGGGACGTAACTAGAGCATGGACTAGAATTGACGTGCTCTTTACTGAAAGAGCCGGACGAAGTCGATTGATGTTGCGTATATGAAAATAAGCAGAGCGGATGACACTGTTTATATGTGCTTCAAATGAAAGAGTACTGTCCAAAATGACCCCCAGACTTTTAACTTGTCTAGATATAGAGACCGGTAGATCGTCAATTTTCACAGATGAGCATCAAGATTTAGACAGATTGTTTTTTAAGCCAAATAGAAGAATTTCAGTTTTACTGGTGTTAAAGGTTGTATCAGCGATTGGATACAGGAACGTCTGTCTGTCTGTCTGTGTGTGTCTGTCTGTCTGTCTGTCTGTCTGTCTGTCTGTTAATCGCATATCTCTCGAACCGTTAGTCCGATGGATCTCAAACTTGACGGGTGTCTTGCTATGGGCACGAGTAAGTGCAGTGCCGAGTCTGACGCTGTTCGGATTAGAAATGCAAAAGATATCGTCAAATATGTCGGTAAAAGAAGCACACATTGAAGCTGTGGTTTAAAAATAAACATTCTGACATTAGAGAGGGTTGTGGTTTAAAAATTGTGTTTTAAAAATAAACATTCTGTCAGCTAAACATTAAGTCAGCTACACTGTTTACTCAAACACACCAAACCAACAATTACTAAAAACACACAAAAACTGATTTTGCACATACATACTGTCAAATCGATTAACCGCGATTAAAAATATACAGTACACACAGGTATAATATACAGTATATGTAAATATAATATATCCTATACACAGACACACATACAGCTATCTATAAATTACAGGAACGTCTGTCTGTGTGTCTGTTATTCGCATATATCGGTAAAAGAAGCACACATTGAAGATGTTTAGATGATGTTTAGAAGGTTGTGTTTTAAAAATGAACATTCTGACATTAGAGGGTTGTGGTTTAAAAATATCTGAATATTATATTTTTTTTCACAGCCATCATTTGTAGTAGCCTATTCTCAAACTGTTTGCTCAAGCATAGCGTTTTCTCGGAGTTCACTGTGTCGCTGCTCCCTGAATCGTCACGCTTATTCATTTGTGGATGTTAACTGAATCTGTAAGTCAGCTACACTGTTTACTTCTGAATATTATATTTTATTCTGGTGCGCTTAACGTTATCGTTTTCTAAGAGTTTAGGCTCCTGTTTAATAGTAGCCTAGGCTATTCAGCAACTCAAACATACCAAACCAAATATTACTAAAAACACACAAAAACAGATTTTGCACGGGCATATCTGTTATTCGCATATCTCTCGAACCGTTACTCCGATGGATTTCAAACTTGGCAGGTGTCTTACTACGGGCACGACTCACGAGTAAGTGCAGTGCCGAGTTTGACGTTGTTTGGATTAGAAATCCAAAAGAAATCGTCAAATATATCGGTAAAAGAAGCATACATTGGCTTTTGCGGCTCTAGCTGGCTCACACTGCACACTGAGTGGCCACTCCCCAAAATAAACATTCTGACATTAGAGGGTTGGGGTTTAAAAATATCTGAATATTATATTTTAATTTATATTTTAGTTCACTGTGTAGCTGCTCCAGCCAAGGTCTGAACCTCCCCTGAATCATCGCGCTTATTCATTTGTGATTTACATTACACGAGATTAGGTGTTAAAACTTCATGCTGATTTGTACTCGGCTTTTGCCAAGATAATCACCAACTAAGACGTAGCTTTACAGTAACCTATGCTTCTCCATCCATTTACGCTTCTTTCCATCTGGTGACGTGAATCTCCTTCTGTCTGGTGTTAATAGCTGCAGTGTATTCTGCGTCAGCACACACAACGGCTGCAACCACAGCGCGGTCCCCCCATAACAACCCTCTGGATTGAGCGGAGTAGAGAATATCTCTAGGGTCTTCAAGTGGGCACTTTCCGTCCTCAGTGTTTCGTCGACTAGCCCACGACACCTCAAGAGGGCTCGACAGTGACTCTGGTGTCCCAGAGTCACCCCCTTCCGTCCCCCACTCAACTCAGCCCAGCTTACCTCTACGTCCCTCTTGCTGCTGAGACCTAACCACAATCTCACAATCTCTCCGCAACCCAACCATACGCGCCAACCCGTTTGACTAAGGCTCTCGAGCCCCACTGGTGCGTTAATATGCAGTTTCAGTGGCAACGGTTCCGTATGGCATACCACCTACAACAAAACACAATATCTGCCCAACCACCCGTCATTCACGCAATATAAACAGGAACCTAATGACTGTAAATACTATACAACCTATACAAATAAACCAACAGTTGCTGCTGAGACCTAACCACAATCTCACAATCTCTCCGCAACCCAACCATACGCGCCAACCCGTTTGACTAAGGCTGTCGAGCCCCACTGGTGCGTTAATATGCAGTTTCAGTGGCAACGGTTCCGTATGTTATACCACCTACCGCAAAACACAATATCTGCCCAACCACCCGTCATTCACGCAATATACACAGGAACGTAATGAATGTAAATACTATACAACCTATATAAATAAACCAACAGACTCTTCAAGTTTTCAAGAAATCTACGAAACCGTAGCATGGCGGCCTGTACACAGCCAGCTAGATTCTTTCCGTCTCAACCACAGCCAGTTGCTGCTCCTTTCTGCTGCTTCAGATAAGTTCTTTACTGTGCGACGCAACTATTGGCTACTGAATCCAACGCCTGAGGAACTGGGTTATAGAGTGTGCCACAAAACCTTGACAACCCACCTCCACTGGATAAACCTGGACTCTCCATCCTCGCTGTTCTGCTTCAGTGGCCAGATGAGCATACCGCAGTTTCTTCCTCTCATATGCCTCATCTACCGCATCCTCCCATGGCACTGTTAACTCTATCAGTTGAACAATGCGTGCTGATCCAGACCACGAAACAATATCTGGTCGTAGGTTAGTGGTGGCAATCTCAGGTGGAAAAATAAGCCGTCGATCAAGATCAGCCAGCATCTTCCAGTCCCTAGCAGCTTCCAGTTGTCCTGGGCGAGAATTGGTGTTGGCACCTTTTCTTGGTGGTTGCTCGCCTGGGCGGAAGAATATTGTCTTCTGCGTGTAATGTTTTGCTAGAAAAGGCGGCAACTTATTGGTCATACTACGCTTGCCTTCTACTACTAAAGCCAAACATCGCAATACTTGGTCATGGCGCCAAGTAAACCGACCCTGGCTAAGAGCCACCTTACATCCTGTCAAAATGTGCCTTAATGTGGCAGGTGATGAACACAAAGGACAAGAGGGATCCTCTCCTACCCAGAGGTTTAGGTTCTGCGGTGATGGGAGAACATCATATGTTGACCTAATAAGGAAACTGATCCTACTCTCTGCCAATTGACCAAAGGTCATGCCAGCTTATTTAGCGTTGGTCCACACTCTCCCATCTCATCCACTCTCCCTGCTTGGCCTGGGAAATGGCCTTTATACATCTCATCCTCTCCTCCTGCTTTCGCACCTCGTTGACTACCTGCTTCCTCCTTTGAGCTGGGACTGCCTAGTGCCATTTCGGAGGAGCTAAACTCAGCCCAAAACCCCCTCTTCCATGCTGCACCTGTCCCACGATATCCCCAATTTGAAGGTCAGCCTTTGCCTCTACTACAGATTTCTTTCCTGGCCTTTCTACCAGTTTTTACCACAGGGGCTGCCTCCCTTACACATTTGTCGCGTGACTCTGCTAAAGTCATTTCCAGTCTGACCTTGGCACACTTAAACTCCTCGGTTAAAGCAGAGACTGGCAGCTGCAATACTCCTTTACTATAAAGTCCCACTCTGCTGAGGCAGCGTGGAACTCCCAACCATTTCCTGATGTATGAACTTATTAACACTTCCAGCTTATCCACTGTTGTCAAAGAAACCTTGTTCACAGTCAGTGGCCACAGCAACCTTTGCAGTAGACCAAACTGAAAGCACCAAAGTTTCAGTTTGCCTGGTAGAGCACAGCTGTTTATACTCTTCAACCCTTCCACTGCTTGTCATCTAACTTCTCCCACTCGAACTGTGTCCTTTAGATCCCCATCGTACCATCTCCCTAGACTCTTCACTGGCTTCTGAGAAACTGTTGGTATTGCCTCACCATTAATGAAGAATGTTTTATCTACTACCTTGCCTTTAATTATTGAGATGCTCCTTGATTTAGAGGGCTTAAATTGCATTCGTGCCCATTCAATATTATCTGTTAACTTCCCCAATAACTGATTAGTGCAGGCTACCGTTGTAGTCATGGTTGTCATGTCATCCATGTATGCTCTGATCGGTGGGAGTCGCATCCCAGAAGCCAAGCGCTCTCCTCCTACTACCCATTTTGATGCCCTAATGATTACTTCCATTGCCGTGGTAAAAGCCAGTGGAGAAATGGTGCATCCTGCCATTATTCCAACCTCTAAGCACTGCCATGTAGTGCTGAATTCTGGAGTTGAGAAACTAAATTGCAAATCTACAAAATAGGCTTTCACTAACTTTGTTATCGACATCGGTACCCTGAAAAAATCAAATGATGCCCAAAGAAGCTCATGTGGCCCTGAACCATATGCATTAGCCAAATCCAGGAACGTCACGTGGAGCTCCTTCCTCTCCTTTTTAGCTGATTGAATTCGTTGCCAGATAACACTGATGTGTTCTAAGCATCCTGAGAATCCTGGAATGCCCGCTTTTTGAACTGAAGTGTCAATGAAGCCATTCTTTAATAGGTAGGTTGACAATCTCTGAGCAATAATGCTGAAGAAAATCTTGCCTTCGACGTTTAATAGTCAAATAGGACGAAACTGACTGATGCTTGTAGCATCTTTTTCTTTGGGTATAAAGACTCCCCCTGCTCGGCGCCATGCTCTAGGTACAACCTGCTTTTCCCAAGCCACTTTTATCAATTTCCACAGAATTCGTAGAACTCCTGAAGCACTCTTGTACACTCTGTACGGAACTCCATTAGGCCCTGGAGATGATGAAGCCCTTGCCTTTCTCACAACCTGCTCTTTCCACTTAGGTGCACAGACCTCCATTTGGTATTCTGGTGGATTGACAGGTGGGATGTCTGACGGAATTGACATAGGCTCATGCCTTTTTGCATCTGTATGCGTTTCCTCCAAATATCTCTCTAGCTCCACCCTAGATGCTTTTAAAGTGCCATTCTTCTCACTGGTGAATAACTTCTTTACGAATTTGAATGGATCTTTATAGAAATTACCCCTCGCACGCTCCTTTTTGTAGCGTTTCCGTAGGCGCTCAGCTCTGCGTAATGTTGCAAGCTTATCTTTGATGGCCCTTTGTAAGAGATTGAGTCCCTCCTTCTGACTTCGTTCCGCTCTTTTCCATTGCTTCCTCAGCTGTCTCCTTTCTCTAACTAACCCTTCAATTTTCTGCTGCCGTCTAGACAATCCAGGAGTAGTTTGTACTTTTTCCTTCCTTTTTTCCACACCAAACCTCTCACTTCCATATGCGTAAATGATGTCCCCAAATTTATCCAGCTTCTTTTCAACTGTACCAGTTAATCTTTCCAATGCAAAGCATAGATCTGTGTTTACTGTGTCCCATGCAGTTTTCTCACAAGCTCTTGGCCATCTAACTCCAGGCCTATGCCCGTTCAGGTTCTTTTCTCTCTTATGCTGGTTAGTCTGACCGGGTTCACAAGAATCAATGTGTTCATCACTAACTGTGCAAACCCTCCTCTCCTCTATGACAGGGGTGCTGATATCCTGCGAACTGTGGTTTGCCTCCTGTCGCTGGATTTCATTCGACTGACTTGACTGACTTCGTAAGAAGTACTGATCAATGCAAGGCCCTTGTCCCTTCTCCCTCAAGCATTTCATTTTCCCTTGATGAATCTTCAAACCCCTGACCGTTGTCGCCTTGCTCCAGCCACAGATACAAGCTTGGAGTTCAATGGCTTTGCTAACTGCAGAACCTGAACTAGTCTTTTGTGAAGTACTCTCCATACTCATATCCGTTTCCATTCCAAAGTCGTTAACCATGTTGTCCACCATTGAGTCATCTTCCGCCCCTGCTCTCGCAGACTCTAGGGGTATTTTCCTCTTTAATTTTTCAGAAGCCTTGGGCGGGTGTCTCCAGCATTCTGTAAACACAGAGCTGGATACTGATTTCAAAAAAAGTTTTCACAAATCGGATTGACCTAGTTAACCACTCAGGGAAGGGTTAACTGGCCCAAACTGATCTGTGAAAGGTTTCACAAATCAGATTGACCACTTTAACCACTCAGGGAAGGGTTAACAGACCCAAACTGATCTGTGAAAGTTTTCACAAATCCAAGGTCTGAACCTCCCCTGAATCATCGCGCTTATTCATTTGTGGATGTTAACTTAATTTTTAAGTCAGCTACACTGTTTAATTCTGAATATTATATTTTATTCTGGTGCGCTTAACGTTATTGTTTTCTCAGAGTTTAGGCCAACAACTCAAACATACCAAACTAAAACCAACAATTACTAAAAACACACAAAAACATGGGCATTTTGCACGGGCATTGCACTAGTACAAAACAATACATTACACAACACATTTCAGTTTTTGTATAATATAATTACAATATAATACTAAACAAATCTATAATTGTGGGATCCTAAAGTGGTTGTGAGTCCCTCAGGCTGATCATATTTACCTGTGTGATGGACTATTGATGTGTTGTTTTGATGTGTTGAAGTGTGGTTTTGGATGTTATGATCAGTGATGGATGAAGCAATGATGAGTTTTGGATGTTAAATAGTGTGATACATTGATTTTACTTGGACCTAAAGCATATTTTGTCTGTAATTCATGGCTTTCAATAGAAATTAGTGGAATTTTGCCATAAAAATCTTTAAAGGCCGTTTTCTCAAAATGAGTTTTTTCTCACACTCCTAGTGACGATTTTCCACTTCTGTAGCACCTACATACACCAAACTTTACAGTCCTATTCCTAACTATATTCCGAAGGTTTGTACAGAGGGATTTGTTGATATATAATTCTTGGCATGATTTATATGACATTTTATGCATAAAAATAGGGTGGAAATTCACCTGTAGTGTCTCGCCTTAAACAAACATAGTATTAGGCGCTAATCGTAAATAGCGATCTACATAGTGATTTATCAATATACTTATAACAACAAAACGTTACTCACCAGACTGGGAATATATAGTCTAGTTTTAGATTATATTTTGTAATATCTGTAATTGTTATAGAACGTTAGAAATTCTGCATATGAGCATCTAAGGCATTCTCATCCTTTGGCGTCATATGTGACGCCATATGACAAAACGGCGAAATACTACGCACATGGCACCCTTTATCGTCAATATAACACGCACTGTGATGGGTAGGTTTAGGTGTGGGGTAGGGTCTGCGTCTCATATTCACGCTAAAGGATGCCAGTCAATTTTATGACGCCTTGGGTTCGCGTGTTATATTCACGCTAAAGGGTGCCATGTGCGTAGTATTTCGCCGTTTTGTCATATGGCGTCACATATGCCGCCAAAGGATGAGAACTGGCTCGAGCATCAACAGTTCTTTTTTAACATGCGCGATCACGAGCCCACAGAATCAACATCCTTAAAGGGGCAGCACCTTACACTCTACTTTATGTGCAATTAAGGGTTCTCAAGTTTTATCAAAACTTGGAGTGAGATCACAGGCGATTAGGGGAGGAGCCCTAATGGAGCCCCACCCCCGCCCATCCCCGCCCCCGAATTTTACCCATTGTTCATAATTAACCAGCACAAATTGAAATTACAACAATTGGTAAATCTGATAAATGACAGAGCAATTCATCACATAAAATATACTCTTTAATGTTATATTTCAAAATTACAAATATACACATATTACAAAAATATAAAAATTTGCTCCAAACAGTTGTTTTTGCTTCAAATCTTTTTGCTTTTTCCTGACATCTTTGAAAAATACAAATGCAATGGCAATGATCAATGTATGATTTGACAGGATATAAAATATTACCCAGAGCACTCTGATTTAATACATGTAGCTTTAATGTAACTAGAAAGACTATTAATACAGTATAATATATAATTTAAAATAAAATGAAGAAATACATCTGCATTCCTTCCCATACCCACTAACATTTCCCTTAGTTTCAGATAACGTAAGCTAGCCAAACTGACCCGAAGCTTCTGGCCTGGTTGCAAAGTAGAATTTTTGACTGCATCAATAATAATGTATACGCTGGTCTATATATTAAATGTTCTAGCCTAAAAATGTTAGACGAGCTTTCTTCCAACTTCCCTTCTCCATCACGACATGTGTTTGCGCGATGTTGTTGATTACCTAGTAACGAACGTATGGTGGCCGAGAATGTTCCGTCAACTTCCGCGTGTTCGCGTATCTATGTTGCCTAGTAACGAACGGCATTGATTGCCGCAATCTGGCCGAGATATGGCTGGCGGCCATAGACATCATATAGATAGATGCCCTATCCACCGCTACTGCCTATTGGCGCGGACAAGCCGTGGGGCCACCATCTTAAACCGGTCACTCGCTCCGCTCAGTGTAATCTGTTTGGCAGGTGCAATGAGCTGCCAGCGCATTTAATTAATCATATCTCACTGAATACCGAACTGATTTTCACGCAGGCTTTTTTGCTGCAAAGGTCATACACGTAGCTAAGATACAGGACATATTGAATATTTTGTTCACAAAATACTACCAATAGTACGGTAATGTTAAATGTTAAATCTTACTTGTGAAAAGTAATCCCTGAGTGATGGTCCGCCGATTTGAGCAGGAATATGCTGAACAGTGCTCTGGCATCTACTGCTGCTATGCAACGCAAATAGGAGTATGACCGGTCTAAGATGGCGGCCACATTTCTTGCGCCACAGCGGCCAATAGGGCATCTTGTCTCTATATGATATCTATGCTGGCGGCAGGAAACTTCACTTTGTGTGCCTGCGCCTCGTATACAACGTTATATATAAAGCTTGCAGGACAACTTGGTTGGCATTGCCTTTTCAGCGTGAGAAATACACGGTGTGGCATGTGAGCGTGTGAACTGGTTGAATTGCGTGCGGCCAATGCGTGAGACTTGAGAACCATATTTATGTAATAAGTTCACTGATATGTGGGCATTTCTATGAATAAAAGTATGTCTTTAATAGCAAGCAATATTCATATGAATTTGTTTAAAAATAACACGATTTACATACAAACTGGACAGTTATCAGCAGTGTAACTGATCTGATTATGACAAAATAATCGAGTATCTGATATCATGTGACAAGTCAAATTAGTTTTTCCACTCTTGCAAACAGAGGTAGGTTATGAGGTGTGTAGACATCATGTATGATTTGAAAATGAACAGACAGGGCCCAATTTGAAATAATTTTAAAGAATACAATGCAATTAATATAAACTTTCTGACAGTGTGTGACATCCGACTACTTTCCAAGAAGGGGCAAGAGTTGGGTATAACGGATTACAAAGTAAGGCGTTACTGTATTCTAATTACTTTTCGTGATAACGCAGTAATGTAACTCATTACATTTCAAATTTATGTAATTTCATTACAATTACTGATGTCAATAAAATTAAGTTACTTGCGTTACAAATGTATTGTCAAGAAAAAATATTTTGTAAAATGCATTTCTAATCACGTTTGGCCGGCTGCGTCAGGTAATGAGCATGCGCTTTAATGAATTACCGGAGAACGAGCTTCATGAGGCACACGGACACACACGCAACTAGGTTTCTCACTCTCTCCCTCTCCGCCGTGCGCGCGCTACACGGTTTGGAGCACAGTCTTTTCTGTCTCGCATGTGCGCTCTTGCTCGCTCTCTCTTGATTCCAGGAGATTTTAACTAATTTGCGGGCACCAGGGAGCCGCTATCAGTATGAGGGAGACTCCCGGAACTTCCAGGAGACTTGAGATGTCTGCAATATTAAATAACGTAAAGAACTGAATTTCACTTTGTAGTGTTTACTTGTAGTTTTAATAGGTTTTAAAAGTAACTTGAAAGTAAAGTAATTAGTAATCTGATTACTTTTTACGTGCAGTAATCAGTAATGTAATCAAATTACAATCAAATGGATTACATTTTTTGAGTAACTTACCCAACTCTGGAAGGGGCGCAACTAATTTACAAATATCACGATAAATATGTAAAGGAATTGAGGCAGTAGCCAATGACAGCAGTAGGAGTAAAAGCTGCAGGATTATGTACGAGTATACAAATATGTATGAGTATCAAACGAATTTGACAGTTTGTTAAATCTTGTGAGTAGACATGTGCCGGTATTCGGTAATACGATAAATCGCGGTAATGATTATGCACGATATTGTTATCGCGGGTACTTCAAAATACGGTGAAAAATAATAGATCTGAATTTAGATTTTTAGATCGCGCATTAGCTAATTTTCCATCATTTTGCTGCGCAAAACACGTGCGCACTCTGATCTAAACAATCCCCACATGGAGAAGAAGCAGGCTGGGCTGCCAAAACTCACGCAATCGACACTTTTCACAAGCTCTCACAAATCAAATCAAGAATTGAACTGAAATCGTGAAAATTGTGTTAAGCAATAATACAAACAGTAGCCATGTAAACAATGTAACATAGTGTCACTAAACTTAATAAAATTCTGTTTAGTTACCAAATGTTTTGACAATCACAATTACACTTATTGTGATGCAAGTTGGTTTTTTTACAAACCAATTTTTTTACCCCCTCAATCCATCCGTTTCTCTGGTGCAATTAAAATATCGTGATAATACCGTATACCATAAAAGCTCAATCAATTAATCGCAGCATGAAAATTTGATACCGGCACATGCCTACTTGTGAGTTACTAAGACTGAGACTATGTTTGTACTGATTGGGCTATGGGTTTTGTAAGAAAAGGGTTAAGAAACAACAAATGCTTGATGAAATGTTTGATTAAGGGTTAAAACCAACACATACATACCATTGCGAATATTTGCCTTATAGCTTTCCATCTCCTCCGTTTACTTCTCCTCAAACAATAATGGGCTGACTGAGTCCGAAAGGCCCTTTTGATCTTTTCAGCTGAAAAAAGAAAATATCATTATGTATAATATATAGGATCATTTAAAGAAAAAAGTACAGATTTTATTTAAAAAAAATTTGATTTTAAATTATTAGGCATTAAAAGTATGGTAAGTGTTGTGGTTACTATGCATTTACAACAAATATTACTTTAAAACTAACAATACTGAGGTAAAAGCATGGCAAGTGCATGCCAAGTTTTGTGGTTACTATCCTTTTACTTCACCTATCACAGTAAAACTTTACTGTGGTTGCTGTGGTAAAATCATGGTACATGTTGTGGTTACTGTGCATTTACAACAAATGACACATTAAAACTCCCAATACTGTGGTAAAAGTGTGGTTAGTTTTGTGGTTACTGTCCTTTTACTACACCTATCACAGTAAGCCTAAGGTTACTGTGGTAAAAGCATGGAAAGTGTTGTTTTTACTGTTCTTCTACTACAAATACCACTTTGGAACTAATTGTACAACTTTGAACCTGATATCCATAAAGTTAACTGATTGAAGGTCTAGGCCTACAGTATAGCACGTCACGTGACAGACAGTGTTTAATCATCCTAGTTTAGTAAGGTGTTTTGAATTAGAAAGCAATGAAACGCAAAGCCTCCGTGGAGATGACAGATGCAGTGACTGAATATGAGGGATGACAGATGCAGTGACTGAATATGTCCCTCCTTGTAAAAACGGCCTGATGGTTTCCGGGTTCTATGAAGCCAGTCCCTCAAAAATACGCAATGGGCTCAGATTGGTTAGCTGGCCCAGTGTGTTGTGATTCGCTAACCGACTAGTGCACGTTTTCCGGAAACGTCACGCCCCATACCTTTACCGGTAGCCTAGTTTGTGCTTTGGTGTATTATAAACAATGGCGTCAATAAAACCATACCAATTTGAGCCCGAATCGGACCCAGAGAATGTTAGTGAAGATGATCGAGCAGAACCTGTTCAAGAACGGCTGTTAAACGACGTTTTAGAAAGGTTTGCTTTTTGTTGTCTCATTACCTTTTAGATATGCGGTTATTTAATTGTACTAATTATTATAGTATTACAAAAAAATAAGCTTCATAAACAAGAATTTCATATAATCGTTTTAACAAATTATACTACAGTCCTCAAAGGGATTTTTTTTTAGCAAAGACTGCGGATCTATAGTGATCGTTACTGACTGTATGGCACGGTTACTTTTGTATTTTTAGAACGATTGTAGCCAAATATCTGTCGAAAGAACTATTAACCCAAAACGAACACTAAACATTGGCTTTACTGTAGTAGCCAAATCAAACACAGAACCATGTTTAGCATGCCTGTAGATAAACAAGCGATAAACAAAACATAAAAGCTCTAAACAAAGAATAATTTAGTTGAGATTTAAAAAAAGGTTGTAACGTTAGGTGTTTGTTGGATAATGTTAAGTATGAATGAGCATTTAACAAGCTGGTTTGCAGAGCCAAACAGCTTTGTCATTTGTTTCCTTCCTTGCTACAACGTACAATTAACAATACGAACTATTACAGGAAAACACATTGTTGAAAAATGAATCATACTTACAGATTGGGGCCCGTAAACAACAGCTTCTGTTCTTAAAGTTGGAACTGCTCCATCTTTCGGCACAAGCCGTTGTGCGAATCCTGCATTGAACTCGCTAAGATTGTGGAAGCTTTCCTCCGTAAAATGTGCAGCACAGAGAGCGAGATTTGGGTAATAATTAACCATTGATCCCTAACTCCCGCGACCCTAGGAAGGCTGAACATAGTGGAACTGCAATCCGGGCACTGATGAAAATAACAGCGTTTCGACAACAACACTCCTATACCACAACAACTCTTCTCCAACACAATATAAAATGGCCTCGCCCCCCTTATTTCGTATTCTCGGAGGGGGGGTTTATTGGGGTTACTGACGTCAGCAACCCTGGAGGAATGTCGTATAGTCCCTACCGGCTGTTTGTTGTAGTCCTTAGAAATTGAATTCTTCAAAAGCATATATCTCCTTTTACTTTGAACTTTGAGCGCTGTAACTTTGCAGATGTTGTTTATGCTCAAACAGCAACATTACATACTAGCTAAAGTTAGAAAAGTGAAATCGTGTTTTACCACCCCTTTAATATCGACAAACAGAAAAGACATTATAACAAACATTATTTGGACGGTGTATAAACGACTACTTACCAGCATCTGGCACACGTGAACTGATGCCAAATATCACAATGTTTTCGGAATGAGACTTCTTCAGCACGATTTCCTACTAATAAAATTTG